>NW_027513809.1:685000-1285000 GCF_048772815.1 Callospermophilus lateralis | reverse complement strand
CCTCTGGACTTTGACATAGGTCCCGAAGCCTTGGTCCCCTCCCTGGGGCTACCTTCTCAGAATCAGCCTGAGAAGTATCAACTCAGGGATTCCAGTTACTCTTAGCCACATTCAGAGGTCTCCCCACCATGGTTTGCATGTGGTTCATCCTCTCCAAAAACAAAGGTTGACATTTAATCTCCATTGCAAGGTATTAAGAGGGTAGAAACTTAATGTGACTGGTGTTTAGAGGTGAAGCCTTTGAGTAGGATTAGATAGGAGTGTCAGAGCCCCCACCATCCTGGTGGCTTTATGAGAGGGGAAGAAACAGGATTCACATGCACTTCCTGTTTCCCACTGTGTGATGCCCTCACCCATACTGGAACTCAGCTATCCTGGAAGACTATCACCAGACATGGCCCTAAGTCTCAACTCAGAACTCTGAGCCAGAATCAGCCTGTTTCCTAATAGCTTATCCTATGCTGTTGTATTACTGCAAACAGAAAATGGACTAAGACATTCCCCTTCTAGTTCTTTCTACCCTTTCCTAACTACTCACTACTTTCTGGGTCCTCAGCTTTCAATTCAAGCCTGGCAGATCCCTAGTTTCAATAGAGGATATTCATTGCCTCCTTGTTAAGCCTGTGCCCCCGGCAGAGAGGGAGTCTCAATTGCCCACTGTGGCTCTTGAGTGAAGAGGTCCCAGCAGTAGGCAGCATGGTAAACACCTATTGTGTGATGAGTCTGCATATCAAGGGGGAAGAAAGATCTGGAAAACAAATTGGAGTTGGATGAGATCTAGATGAGGTTATCTTAGCATTTGTGCTGTACATTAAGAAACCTGGAACATCTGGTAGGAGAATTAAATTTCTTGGCTCACAGTGGCACTTATTGGTACTAAGAGCTAGACCTTGCAGCACGTACTTTGTGCCTGCCCGCTTCTCAGCCCTTGACATGCACTGATTTGTCAACCCATGAGCTCTTATAATGATATCCCTCTTATCAGGTAGGAAACTGGTATTAAGTAATTAGCCCTGTCCCTGCTACATGTAGGTGTTCCATAAATGGTGATGGTAATTTACCAGTACTATTATTAAAATCATTATTATTTTTATTAGAATTAATCTAATATTAGTAATATTAGATTATTATTATTAGAATATTTACTATTTTTCCAAAAGAAAATATATGAAAAGGTTTCTCACAATGTAGATGAAAAGGTAGGAATCCAACCTAAAATTTACAGTGTTCTTCAGGGAGTCCAGAAAGTTCAGAAGCAATAATTAAAATTTAAAAAACAAAAACTACTGAAGAGATAAATATTTGAATTTGACAAGTAAAGTCTGTCACATCATCTAAGCAATATGAGAACGTCAGGAGAAGGAGGGGTCTGGAGGGAAATGTGTAGAGAAGGCCTTATGGGAAATAACTTCATTTGATGGGAAATGAGGGGGTCAGACCCCCTAAGATTAGTGACTTCAGACCAGTACAGTCTGGAACATTTCAAAGGGAACTTGTGGTCCCTCCCCCTGTCTTATCCCCACAGCTCAGGGACTCAGCTCAGCCTGGACCAGTCCCAGGCTGAGCAGGATGCCTTTCTGTGCTGTATTATGGCAGCTTGAGAGACAACAGACCCCTCTACCTCCTCAGCCCTGTTCCCTGTACCAGGCATAGGACAAGGGAGCAGGACTACAGGACATCTGAGGGCCCTTAGCATTATAAAGAAATGATTTGAAATCAGGACTAACATTCAGCTGTGCCCCAGGGGATTGGCATGGACCAGGTTCAGTAAATGCTGTTTTCATGCTCTTGTCAAAGTGGAATTCCAGTAATAAATGTGGTGTTTGTCCTCCCTGTCTGGCCTCCAGTCCTAACTTGCCTCCCTGCCTCCTTCTCATTCCCCACATCAGGCCAAGTGTAGAAACATGGAGTGCACGCTTCAGGAGAAAGCCAAGGCCTTCTGGGCCATGTGACGCTCCTACGAGGCCATCACCAAGCACAATCAGGTGAGTGCTTGGACCCAGCGTACAGCCAGGGAGAAGCAGGGGAGGGTTGGCCTTGGCTCTGTTGATGCCGCCCGTGGGCTAGCTGTGGACTTGGAAGTCTCATACAGCCTTGTTCTCAGCTGCTGACTGGGCTATACTGCCTCACTGAAGACCTGGGCATGGCACACCAGCAGCACAGGCATGGCTTAAGAAGCCACCTGTGCCATTGCACTGTCATTTAATAATAACCTCAGTGTGTGTTGCATTTCACCATTCACTCAGTGCAAGCCCCTGCCATTCCTGTGATTCTGGGTTTCCTTTCAGTGCCCATGTCCACTCCACCACAGCCCTGTTCCCGTCTCTGAACCATACATGTCCATCGAACTCCACATGCATTGCTGCGCCTCCTTCCTGGCTGCTCCCTGCTTCTGTTCTTGGTTTTCTGTTCTTTGTTCTGTTCTTTCCATTCTCCAAGCACTCCAGTGGTCTTTTGGAAAAGCACATCGCTGTGTCATTCCTCTGCTTAAAATCGCCTAGTGTAGTTCCATGCCCCAGACTGCGGTCCCGATTCCTTCCCATGGCCAAGGCTTTTGTCTGCCCCTTGCCCGCCCCAAGTTAATCTACTGTTCTGTGGCTTGGTGCTCTGTGCTTCTGCCACTTCTGTGGCCTTCTCTGTCCCTTAAATGAGCTAAAGCTGTTCCCCTGGCCCTATAGTCAAAGGTGCCGTTAAAATTTCAGCTTACACATTCCTTGGGAAGCTTTCCCTGCTGCTATCCAGACTAGCCCTTCCCTTTTACCCGGCTTCCGGTCTCCCTCATTTTCTTCAAGACACTTCATTACCTTGTTATTTTCTAGTTTGTCCCCTCTCATCAAAATACAAGAAAAGTGTGCACATTCCCAATGTCTGGAAGTTCTGGGTACCTGCAGGGGACCAGTAATGAGCTTGTTGCTGGTTCCATGGCTAGATATTAGGAGGCTTCCCTGAGCCCAGTCCTTGGCCACTCAGGCACTGTAGGGACTTCAGGGGAGTGCCCAGCAGCTCAAACCAGGTGTGTCAGCTATGGCTGAGATGAGTGGTAATTACTAGAATCAGTCATCTCTCAGAAGGTGACAGACCATAGCCAGGGTCAGCAAGACAGAAACCAGCCTGTCCCAAGCTGGAGGAGCAGAGAAGGAATCGAGGCTGTGAAATACAGAGTCCAGGGCAGTAAGCTGCAGGCTGACCTTGGAAATCCAACCTTGTGTTTACAGGCAGATCCCTCGGCCCCAACCAAACTCATGCACTCACCTGTAGAAAGAAATTCCCTCTTCCTAGGATTTTTGTGAAACTTTGATATAAGGTAATGCATCTGAGTGTCCACAGAGAGAGGCCATTCAATGTTTGTGATGTTTTGGAGACCAAGAAGCTGAGTTGACAGAGTGGCACCATTTGATCATCTTAGGTCAGAGCCATGAGTACAGCCCAAGATTCCAGTCCACAAATGAGATTGCAGCCTGCCGTTGCTAGAGGACCTGGTTTGTGGTGTTCTGGTACTGTCATGGAGTCATTAGGCTTCATTTCTGCCCTGTAACCAATGTCGTCATGGCCAAAGCTGTTTGGCTGGCTTTGTGTGTAAAAAAATAATAAAGGGAGACACAGAGACGAGGTGCAGAGGCAGGGAAGGTGTCCATGTGGCCACGTTTATTTATACCAATAGGTTACGTTTGGTTGTTAGTACCATAACTACATTATTTTTTAGAGTATCAGTAAGGTTGCTTATTCTGCAAGTAAATTTTACAGTTATAGTATGCAATGTAGGAGCTTTGTGCAGTTCTTAAGAAAGTCCATTGTTTAAAGTTACTGTTAGGCAGGCAGCTCCAGGAGCAGCAGAGCTTGGTGAAACATTGTAGTTATCTAGCAAATAAGTTCCTTTATTCCTAGGAACTATGTGCCTGCAATCAAGGTCGAGGTTTGATGAGCCTCTGATGAGCCTCTAACACAGAGGCTTCTCAGGGCGTTGCCATACCAGCTAGACATTGCATATATATTAGCTATATTACTAGATCCTAAGAGAGATTGCAGGGCATTCTAAAGGTGGGAAACAAGGTGCCTGTTACCCTCCGGGAGTTTGCTGACCAGGGGAATGCTTCCCTGTACATTTCCATGATCAGAATACCTACATTTGTGGGTATGGGGCTGGACTAGGGGGAAGGGGGGTGCATCCATCTCTCCCTGCCAGGCAGCAGAGAGCTCTTAGGCTTCTTGTGGAGGCCAGGGTTCTTAAGGTGGTCAGGTTGAGGCCTCCAGAGTTCTAGCTGGATGGGTGCTTTTCCCGTTAAATTCTCTGAATCCAAGTCGCTGAGTATACATTCTGTTATTTACCCCTTTACCATGAGGCTGTCCCTGCTGGTGTGACAGTGGCTGGAGTTGCCTTGGCTCTTGCCGAGTTTTCCTCTTTGCTCCATCCTTTCTTGTCCTGTGTGAGAAGAATCAGTAGATTCCACTTTTCCTACGTGGTCCCTTCTCGTTTGCCCATCTTTTCACAGTATAGATTTCTTTTGTGAATGATGTGAATGCCAATTCATATTCGTTTTTTGTTCTTAGAATATTTGTCTTTTCTCCCATTGGATTTTTGGAGTGCTTTTGTATATTAAGACTAATACTAGTTTGTTGAATATATTGTAAACATTTTTCCCAGTTTGTCATTTCTTTTTCAATGAATTATTTTCAGGGTTTTTTTTTGGGGGGGGTCATTTATACAGTAGTCATTTTGGAATTACATGCATGTATTTAACCCTGCTTATAAGGTCTTGACATTTAAAACTTATCTTTAATATACATTCATTTATCTCATTGTTTGAGTCTTTTTATTTCATATTATGCTAAGCAATTTCTTTCTTATTCTCAGGCAAGAAGTATTTCTTTGCTTTTTCTCTGAGAATTTTTATGGTTTGGGTCTCATTTTCTTAATATTTTTGTGGTTATGATTTGGAATGTGCACATTTTTATGATTGAGTGTTAAATACTTCCCACTGTTTTAGAAAACCTTTTGATCAGACATATTTAAGGGCAAAAGATTTGAAGGCAAACAAGTTTTAAAAATTGTTGCTATTTGAAATAATTCACTTCTGTCACACAGATTTTTCCATGCCATTGAGAACCCAAATGAGATACAGAATGTTGTGTGTGAGGAGGTTACAGGACTAGGGTTATCATCAATAAGCAATGATTTCTTTTTCTTTTTTTAAAGAGGGTCCCACTAAGCTGCTTAGGGCCTTGCTGAGTTGCTGAGGTTGATCTTGAACTTGAAACCCTCCTGCCTTAGTGTTCCCAATCACTGGGATTGCAGGCGTGCACCACCGTGCTTGACCAGTGATTTCTAAAAAATTATCAAAACAGCTGCTATGCTATCCTATTTGAAATTTAAACTTATAAATTTGTGCTAGTCAAGTCTTACATCGATGCTTCATCTCTAGGGTTCTACATAGGATTCTTTCTGAAAATCTGAAGGTCACCAGCTTGGGAACAACAGAGGCTCCCCAGGTCTGAGTCACTGACCCCAACTCTCTGCTGCAGGTGGAGGCGGCGGGACTGGAAGACTGCATCTGGCAGGAGTTCTACAAGCTCCGTGATTTCCTGAGAGCAGAGGAGCAGGCTGTTCTGGACGCTGTGGCCTAGGAGACCAGGCAGAAGCAGCTCCTGGCCGATGAGAAGATGAAGCAACTCATAGAAGAGACAGAGGTGCTGGCCCACGAGATCAAGCGGCTGCAGATGGAACTGAAGGAAGATGATGTCTCTTTTCTTATGGTGAGGAGCGTGGCCCCCGCATTCTGTGATGGGGCCAGATGCTCAGGGACTAGAGAACCATGGTCATCAGCGCTGCCATGCCAGTCTTCCTGTGACCTCTTGGATTTGGTCCTGAGGGATGGCATCTGTGTGCTGCTTATCAGAGGCCAGGGGCATGACAGGGGTGGCGTCTCCAGCCTCTTCTCTCCCCTGCTCTCCCCGTCTCTCTCTCTTGCTCCCCCTGTTCTCTTTGCTTTTGTGCCATCCTTGGTTTCTTCTCTCTCTACCCCTAGTAAACGTGGTCTTTCAAAACCAGATTTTTTTAATATTTAAATATGGCTTGTTCTCTCTTAAGAATGATTCCATTCTCACTTAAAAAAAATTCTCACTTTGGTTGATTGCATCATTGGGCCCCACAGAGAAGTTTCTGTAACTTAAAGGCTGGTTTGTAAATCAGGATGATCAGGATGACATACTATCCTCTTCACCACCGACAGCTCACCTTCTGGAATGGGGGGCAAATACTGTGTTCCAGCAGTGTGTCCTATTCTGGGGAGGACCTTTGTGGTTGACCACCTCATATCAAGCCATGATATGCCTTGTCTCCAGAGGGCACTGATTACAGAATCACTCAAAGGATTTAAATTGTTTCTTTCTTTGACGATTCTGCTAAGGAAATTGTCATCCTCCCAATGATTTTGGTTTGTGATTTTGTTTTTCTAAATAACAGCTTTATTGAGATATAATTTATATATTGCACTGTGTAAATCACCATTTTTTTTTTTGTTGTTATTTAGTTTTTTAAAAGATAGGATCTCATTCTTGCTTTTGCTGGCTTCAAATTGCTGGGCTCGAGTGACCTTCTTGCTTCCTGAGTAATTGGAACTACAGTCCCACACCACTACACCCAGCTTGTCACTTATTTAAAACATACAGTTCAGTGATTTCAGCACTGTACAGTTGTGCAACCATCACAACAATCTGTATTTCAGATCATTTCATCCATCCAAAAAGAAGCTCCAAATCCTTCAGCTGTCACTCCCCTCTTCCTCCTGTCCTGGTGCCTTTCAGCCACCAATCTCTCTTGTCTACCTAATTTGCCTATTTTACACATTTCACATAAATGGAGTCATATAATATGTACCTTTTGTGACTGGTTTCTTTTACTCAGCATATTTTGTAACTTCATCCATGTCTTAGCAACTAATAGTTCTTTCCTTGTTATGGTGGAATGATACTATTCTATTGTATATTACATTTTATCTGTTCATCAATTTGTGATAATTTGGGTTGTTTTTATTTTTTGCTCTTGTAGGTAATAGGGCTATAAATATTCATATACCACTGTTTTGGTTTGTTTTGTACTGGGGGCGGAACCCAGGGTGCTTTTAACACTGAGCTACATCCCTAGTGCTAGTTTTTATCAATCTTGAGACAGAGTCTGGCTGACTTGCTTGAGGTCTAAGTTGCTGAGGCTGGCCTTGAACTTTTGATCCTGTTTTAGCCTCCCAAGTCACTGGGATGACAGGCACACACCACTACACCCAACTAATGTACTAGTTATATGCACATGTTTTCACTTCTCTTGGATGTTGCTAGCTTCTTTGGTAACTCTGACCCTTTGAAGAGCTGCCAGATTCTTATGCAAGGCAAATGCACTGTTTTATATTGCCATCAGTGGTGAATAATGATTCTACTTTCTCTACATCTTTTCCAACTCTCTCTCTCTTTCTCTCTCTCTCTCTCTATATATATATGTGTGTGTGTATATGTGTGTGTATGTATGTATGTATGTATGTATATATAAGTAAGTAGCCATCCCATTGAGTTTGAAGTGGTATCTCATTATTTTGATTTGCATTTCATGATGGCTAACAATATTTAGCATCTTTTCATGTGCTTATTGGTCATTTGTAGATCTTCTTTGGGGAAGTATCAATTCTACATTTTTATCCATTTTTAATTAGGTTGTTTCTTTGTCAGTTGTAAAAATTCTTTGTGTTCTAGACACAAGTTCTTTCTCAGTTTTAGCTCTATATTTAGGCCTTTGATGTATTTTATGTCATTTTTTTAATATGGCATCAAGTTAGGGTCCACCTTTAACAATTTAGTGTGTACTTTAATAATTTTTACAATTTTTTGGAAAGATCATTCCTCTCTTAAATTATTTTGCTGTCCTCATAGATAATTGGCTGACAGTGAATGTGAGGGTTTACTTCTGGACTTTCAGTTCTGTTCCTTCCATTGATCTCCCCGTCTGCCCACATGTTAGTCCTGCACTCTCTTGACTATTGTTGCTCTAAAATAAGCTGTGAAATTGGGGAGTGTGAGTCCTCCAACTTTACTCTTCTTTTTAAAGATTATTTGGCTCTTTGGGGTTCCTTGAATTTCCATATGAAATTTAGAATCAGTTTCTACAAAGAAAGTACCTGGGATTTTGAAAGGAATTCTGCTGAATACCTAGATCAGCTTGGGGAGAATGGACATCTTAACAATATTAAGTCTTCTGATCCATGAACATGGGGTGCATGGCTCCTTTTGAGGTCAGAAACTTACCATGCTTTCTCTGTGTCTGTGTCTGTGTCTTTTCTTTCAGAAACACAAACACCGAAAGTGCCAGTAAGTTCACAAGTCTGGTGGAGGGGAGGGGAAGAGCAGGCAGAAACACCAAAGGTGCAAAATCCAGTGGCTCCAGGGCCAGGCAGGTAACGCAGCCAACTGGTGGGATCCACAGGAAGTGGTGGGGACAGCCAGATGGAGAGACCTTTCTTTGAGGCTCTCCAATTCTGACTGGCATGGAGCGTCTCCAGCCACTGTGAGGGGAGGGGAGCAGCATGCATCTGCTCATGCTTCTCAGTGGCCATCTAACATTTAGACATCTTTCTTGACCAGCCTCCTCCCTCTGAGAGCTTCAGGATAGGCCCTTGTCCTGCACACTCGTGTGCCTTGATGGCTTTGGGTTCTCTGGGATGAATAGTTAATAATTTTGTCCCTGTCTGAACCGTCCAAAGATAAAAGAGTGGGCTTTGGGAATTAGGGGAAGTAGTGAGTTCCCTGTCACCAGAGGTGCTCAAGCAAAGGACTGTGACCTCTTGGTTTTGTTTGAGTAGAGCACTGTTAAGGTCCCTTCCAATTTGTTACACATGCCACAAGCAGATGTGTAAGTGTGATTTTTGTCCACAAGGATGGCAGCAGTGTTGGAGAACCTCCTATTTCTATTTTTCCCAGCTGGGGTGGGATGAGCCGTCCTACTGAATCCTGAAGGGTGTGGCAGCTCAGTCGGTTCCTGGACCAATCAGGTTTGTCTTGGGGAAGGCGGCCAGGAAACCTAGGCCTGAGGCAAGGGAGCAAGGTCTGTTGTCCATTTCCAGTGAACCCAGATAAGCCTAGGTGCTTTGACCCAACTTCACCCACCATGCCCAGTCCTCCTTCTACAGGCTTTTCTGCACGGTGGAGCTGGAGCCCATCCAGCCTGGCATGCTCTTCAACCCCTGCCAGTACCTGGATTCCCTGCAGTACCATGTGTGGAAGAAGATGATCAGTTCCATCAAATCTGGTAACGGTTTCTGGGAGGTGTTCGTGCCCCGGGAAGGTACTCATGCTAGCACAGAGCTCCTGCCAAGCTCCACTCTGTCAGGCTCTACCCATTCTCTCCACTGACCTCCAAGCAGGCCCTTGACCCTGGTCATCTCCCTCCTGCCTGATGGCTGCAGCCCCTCCTGGCAGACCACCTTCCTATACAGGCCCTGACCCTCTGTCCTCTTCAGAAAGAGAAATACTTCCTCTATTCAGAATTGTAACGTGTATAATGAAAGGCTTTCTCCATCCAAGGTCACCAAAGGACCACACACAGGGTGCTTTAAATGACAGAAATATATTCTCTCATGGTTATGAAGGTTAGAAGCTCATGCTCAGGTGACAGCAGGGCTGTGGTCCTCTGAAACCTGTGGCAGGGGCCCTCTGTATCTCTTCTAGCTTCTGGTGTTGGCTGGCAGGCCTGGCTGCCCTTGGCCTGCAGCTGCAGCACCTCACCCTCTGCCCTCTACAACATGGCTTTTTCCCTCATGTGTTGTCTCCATTCCCCTTTTTATAAGGGCACAGTCAAGGTGGGTTAAAGTTCCACCCTACTCCAGTCTGACTTCGTCTTAACTGTATTTATAGTAATAAATACAGTTAAGTATTTATTACTATAACTGTATTTATAGTAATGCCCATTTCCAAATAAAGGCACATTCTGGGCCACTGGGTGGGGCCTAGGATTTTCACATACATTTTGGCCATTACATTTGAACCCATGATTTCCATCAACCCAGGGCAACTAGAACTGAGGTGGTCATTTTGGGGCCCTGGGGACACCACCTGGTGTGGCAGGTGGGAGAGTATCAGATTTGCTGACTGTCCCCCTTCTGCCCCCAGTGCCCTTCAGCTTCGATCCCAACACTGCAGCAGGCTGGCTCTCAGTGTCTGATGACCTCACCAGCGTCACCAACCATGGCTACCGCCTGCAGGTGGAAAACCAGAGCACTTCTCCTCAGAACCCTTCCTGCTGGGATCCTGCACCTTCTCTCAAGGCTCCCATGCTTGGGAGGTGGCCCTGGGTGACCTACAGAGCTGGCAGGTGGGTGTGGTGCGGTTGAGGCCAGATACAGGTGCAGAAGACCACTCACACAGCTGCCACCATGACACACGCTTTGGCTTCTGGTACGTGTGCCACACGCAGGGTGTGGAGTTGGAACACTGTGTGACCTGGACCCGGCCACCTCACCCCTGATCCTGACCATCCCGTGCTGCCTACATGTGGAGCTGGAGTGCGAAGAGGGTGAGCTGTCCTTCTATGATGCTGAACATAACTGCCACCTATACACCTTCCATGCACGCTTCTGGGAGGTGCGGCCCTACTTTTACCTTGGGGGTGTGTGGGGTGATAGGCCTCCTGAGCCCTTGAGCATCTGCCCCTTGTGCATCACTATAAAGGAAGAGCTGGACGTCTGAACTGGCCCAGGCCTGCTGGATGCTGTGCCGTGGGCCTGCTTTATTCCTACCTCTTCCTGAAGCCCATCCCCGACCTTGGCACCTCTGCCCACTACCTTGTGAGGTACCAGCATTCTCTGCCATTCTGTCTTGCCTTTTTCTGTGACTCTAGGCCCTATGCCTCTTCTTTATTTTTGGTTCCTTCTCTGTTCAGTTAAAAGCCATCCAGGAAGTATCTCACTGGGTCCAGGCTCTACCCAGAGTGTGAATTTTTAAGTCCTCATTTGAGAATTTCTGGAGAAAATGTTTACTTCTAGAACAGGCCTGTTTTAAAATATAGGTTTTATTATTTTCCAGGTATGGTTAAACCAATTAATCAGGAGATGACTACTGTTGGAAAGAGTCTGTCACTCATTTCCCAGCCATGCCACATGGAGCCACACAGGAAAGCACTAGGGTCAGTCAAGATACAAAGGGAAAGAGGGGAAGGTGCTGGCAAAGCCTTTGTTGTGGTTTTCCTGGGAAGGAATGGGTGGGGCAGCATAGACCAGGTGAACGCTCGCCAGTCTTGAGTAGTTGCAGTGGGTTCTGGTGTGTGAGGACTGCTCCTCGTTTCTTGCACTTGCCTTAGGATGATTAGGACAGGAGATGTTGACTTGGCAGAGAGCCTGCTACAGGAATTGGTGTGATTCCATGGTCTAGGTTGGCTGGACTCATGAGACAGGCAGCCTTCAGGTCTATTGGCTAGCTTAAGAGCTGCGGTCACTCCAGTGCCAGAACATCAGGAATTCAGCAAAGAAGCAAACAGTTAGTGCAGGGCTCAGCGTAGCTACTGCTTTATGTTACTAGTTTAAAACTTGCACGGATCTTCCTGGGGGTCCTGTAAGGTAGGAGGCAAAGCTGCCCATCCGTATCCATCAACTCCAGTTTATCTGGTTGTACATCAAGAGCTAATCTCCTGAACCAAGAGCTCCAGAACACTTAACAAACTTAAAATCATGCTGTGCACCTGTTCCCTCGCTGGGACTCACCTTTCTCATCTGTACAATAGACAGTGGGACTAGAAGACCATGTCCTTCTATAATTCTGTGGGGTGAGTTCCTCTGGTGAAATTATGAGAAGGGAAGGGAAGAGGTGCTCCCTCCAGTTAGGAAGAAAGGAAGGGTGTGATCCGAGGGAGGCTGTTTGGAAGACAGGTGCTGTGCAGTGGGAAGGAAGGCAGTGTCCCTTGTCCTCACTGCCGCGTGTCACTGACCTCAGCCGGCTTGCTCCCTGTTGGGTTCCATCCTATTTCTCCTCTCTACTGTAAACCTCCACCTTTCCTTTCTCATGCCTGCAAATGCTTTCTAATTTCCAGCTCACTGTGTGTGTCCTGGGAACTGGCAACATGAAAGGAGATACTGTCCCATGGGTACCGTGTTATAGTTTGGGGCACGTTCCAGCCTGGATTCCCCACTTTATAATAGCTGATGTTCTAAACATTAATTAGGAGTCCTGGTTATAAGTGCGTTGTGCACATTGGTTATGTAACTAGTGGGGAGGGACAAAGTGTGACATGCCACTGGGGCCAGCTTGGCAGTTTGCAAATGAGCTCACATGTGTCAGATTCTCAGCCTCCCCCCCCCCCCCCCCGCACACACACAAAAAAAGCTCTAGGAACCAAGCAGTTGTGAGTGTGTGTGCTCTGCTGGGGTTTAACCTGTCAAGTACAGATTCTGTATGATCAGCCTGACTTGTTGGTTAGAATAAATGTTTTAAACTATTTTCACCCAAGCTGTTACGAGTTTTTTGTTTGTTTGTTTGTTTTAAGATATAGGATAATTTGGATAGCCTAGGCCTCCTTTTCAAAGAAATAAAAATGATGTGCTTTTTCTTTTGACATTATTTCTTTCGGTGTTCTTGTAAGCCAGAGTTTTTCCGTGTTGTAGTGTGTATTCTTATTGTAATATTCCGTTTATGAAATGATGTACTGTGTTTTATTGTTTGCCAGTTGATGGGTATTTGGCCTGTTTCCACGTTTTGTTGGTTTTGAGTAGTGCTGCTGGGAACATCTGTGTACAGATTTTTGTGTGGACCTGTCTGTCTTTCTCTTTGGGTCCACCCAGGCATAGACATGCTGTGTCTTATGGTGACTCTTCTTAATCTTTTGAGGAACCACCAAGCTGCTTTTCGATGCAGCCGTACCCCTTTGACTCCCATTAGCAGTGTGTGCGGATTCCGGGTACACAGCACCCTTGTCAGCACTGTGATCTGTGTTCTGACTTAGCCCTTCTGTGATGGTGAAGTGGTATGGCTTTGGCTTTCATGTGCATTTCCTTGATGCTGATACTGAGTAGCTTGTTCATGTGCTTATTGGCCATTTATATATCTGTTTGGGGGAACTGTCTTGAGTCTTTCCCCATTTTAGCTGGGTTGTCTTTATTGTTAAGTTTAAGGGTTCTCTATGTATTCTAGAGACTAGTCCCTTTGTCAGATATAGAACTTATAAACTTTCCTCTTCTTTCTAGGTGTGTCCATTCACTTTCTTGGTGACATCCTTTGAAACCCCCAGTTTTTTAATTTGGATAATGTCTAGTCTGTGTGTTTTTTTTTTTTTTTTTGGTTGCTTAAAGATCTTAGGAATCCTCCTTTTGACACTGCCCTTAAGACCATCTGGCCTCGGTTCTGGATATGCTCAGAGTAAGGTGGCTATCTTGTTGGCAGCAAGCCCCTCTCC
Organism: Callospermophilus lateralis; assembly: GCF_048772815.1. Classification (NCBI taxonomy): domain Eukaryota; kingdom Metazoa; phylum Chordata; class Mammalia; order Rodentia; family Sciuridae; genus Callospermophilus; species Callospermophilus lateralis. The sequence continues at coordinate 1,271,583 of NW_027513809.1, read as the reverse complement.
AAGGGTCTTCCTTGAATATTCTCCCACCTGTGCCTCTTTCTCCCCATTCCAGCATCCACCCTGGAGGCAGCAGCCCACTGTACACTGCCTGTCTTATTCTCCTTTTGAATCCATCTATGTGCTGCCACCACATGCACCATCTTTGGTCTCCAGTGGCCACCCAGAGTGGCCCCTACTCCTGACCTGCTCATGTGCATTTCTGCAATGCAGCTTTCAGAGCTCACTGTGGCTGGACTCTGTTCTACTGGGTGTCCTGGCTCCATCTCACATTGCTCCAGGCACACCTGACTGTTACACACACTGCCTGATACTCACAGGGCCATTTGTATCACCTGTGTTAACTGTGTGACCTGCTGTTGGTTACTCGGACTGTTCTGGTTATATTTGGTGCACCACCTGTGTGCACACTCCTTACCTGCCTGGGCTTATGTCCTCATCTGCAGATCTTCCCTAACCCCTAACTGTGTGCCCTTTAGATGGGAGCCTGGGGAGCAGACTTGTGAGTGCCAAGGCAAATATCAGGAGAGTCCCCCCTGGCTCCTTGAACTTGCACGTTGGCACCAGTGATCACTTGGTCATAACTCAGTGTGTAATAGTCATTTTCTTCTTTTCTTCTTGCTTCTGAAGGGTGAAGTTTTGGCAGAATGAGATTATTATTGGTTAACTATCAAAATGGCAGTCTGGTGAGCCCCGTGGTTAGTGATGGTGCTGGGCAGGAGTGTTCCCAACACCTTAGAGAGATATTAACAGAACTCTGCCCAGTAGGCTTCTGCCTGCTTTGCCTCCTTTGTTGTAGATCCTGCTCAGGATTCCTGGGGCTGTTATTGCATGTTCCCCCTCCTGCTGGAAGGCACCTGCCTGTCTTCTCTGCTTGAGTGCAATGACCACATCATTCTCACATTTGCTGTCCTAGGTCCAGGGATGTCCTCGGCCACAGTGGGCGGTTCTTGTGTGAATGCATCATGTCAATGACAAATCATAAATACAAAGTAGGGGCAAGATAATAATGGGGATGAAAAATTCTGATTAGCATCTTTCTATGCCGTCTCTGTGTTTAGATATATACTGTGTCACGGTGGCCGACAGTGCCACTGCAGTAGCGTGCACACAGTTTTGCAGCCTTGGAGCAGGGGGCTGTACCACACAGCCCAGATGTGCAGTAGGCTATGCCGTCGAGGTTTGGTAAGCACACTCAGTGTTCACAGTGACAAATTTGCTGAAGAGTGCATGTCACAAAACATATCTCTGTCACTAATCAACATGCAACCTTTTGGAGGTATGACCTGCAGGTCAGGCAAGCTGTCCTCAACTACTCCACAAAACTACCAGTAGCATTTGGTAAGGCACAAGGGTCAGGATCCTGGACCCAGATTCCAACCCTGTGATGGAGAAGCTATCTGAGGCTTTTGGACATCTGTTGCAAGTAGAAAGAGGGTGATAGTACCTGCCTCAGGCTTCTCAGGGATCCAGTGAGGCAGACTTTGGAAAAATGCCGAGTATTCTACCCTAAACCTAGTATAGGCTTATTACTGTTGGCTAATTCTTCAGCAAATGGGATGTTCTGCATGTTGAAATTCTGATTCACAGTCACGATGAATCCCAAAGAAAAGTGAGAAGCTGAGATGTGGCAGTTATGTTGGGAACGCTTACTTTCCTTTAGATTTTTGACAAGAGTATGTCTATACAACTTAACATTTGTGAAAAAGTTTCAATAACATGGAAAAGTGGTTGTAGTAACCAAGAAAAATAGGTTTCAGAGATAAACATTCAGAGTTGGAATGCTCTTACAAAAAAAGTCAAGCAGTAATTTGCCTTTAATTTGTGTGTGTGTGTGTGTGTGCGTGGTGCTTGCTCACGTACATGTGTGCTTGTGTATGTTTGATAATCTGTTTACATGGCAGTAAACCCAAAGGTACAAAATGTACTAGAACAATCTCACACCTCTGCACATTCAGCTCTCCTAGTAGGCAGTCCCTCCTATCAGTGTTTTTTCTCTTTACAGAGAGATTTTGTGTATGGCACATAGCCTATAAGAGTATTCTGTCCCTCCCTGCCCAGCACATTATAATTAAAATGCAGATTGTCCCATACTGTATCTGTAAGCAACCCAGCCATGAGGAGAAAACTCCAAGCATGTTATTAAAATAGTTTTCCCTTCTCAAGGGGGAGGTTTGTCTGGGATGTTTTCATGCACTCAGTTCAATTGGTGGATTTTACTTTAGGTTTTAGTTTAAATATTGCATTATAATTGGTGTTTAAAACCAAGAGGAAAAAAGCTAAATGGAAACCTTAAACCTAATACTTCAACATAGATTTTTTTTAAATCTCTATCCTCCCAAAGGTGTCCATTGGTTAAGAGGCTGGATATGGGATTGGACGCCCAGAGTTTAAACTGACCACCATTGTGACCCTGGGGAGAGACAACCCCTCTACCTCTTGCTGTCATCATGTGGAAAAGACCTAATAGTTCCTGTCTCTTAAGGTGGTTATAGACTTTAAGGGAGCAAATGTGTAAAACTCTGGAAGTTGGGCAAACATTAATAGCCAAGTTCTCTATCATTACTCCTGACCCTGCTCCTTACATAGCTGTGAAGCTTTGGTAGAGCATCGAACTTCTGTAAACAGGGCAACTTGGACACTTGCATGGTTTTCCCCAGGTCAACCCATGTCATTGGCAAGAGCTGTGTGGCCCACAGAAGAGAAGACAGCTGCCTACCGGTATTCAAAAATCTGGTTGTGGTACCAGAGGCTTTGCCTCATGTTTTCAGCCTGGAGAAAAAGAGTCATAATGTTTTAGGCATAGCAGAAAATTCTAGAGAGGAATAGATCTTTATTAGTCATCATATCATACACAATGAAACTGTGTTGTCAACTTCCAAAATGGTTCATGTAGCTGTATGCATGAGATTAAAGAGGATGTCAAATACTGACTCATGCCCAGAGAAGGTAATCTTAATGATAGTGATTTGGATTGGACAAGACAATCGTTAGTGATGGGAGAAGCTGAGCTTATTGTTCTCTCCCTTCATGTTTTAAGAAAGAACAGAACTTTGTGCCCTGGCCTGTCCCACCTGCTCCTTCCAACAGTAACCAGAGGGTGGGAAGACAGGTCAGTAAGGACTGAGTCTGATGGCAAGGGAAGCCTTCCTGCTCTGGGGTGTTTGTCCTTGTTTGTGGTTGTTGCTCTGGTGGGTTTCCTTTGTCAGGGAGCAGGCTGGGGAAGATAGGAGATTTGGTTTCTATGGATACTGGCTGGCTGGGATTTGCATAATGTAGTGCAGAGAACAGTCTGGAAACACTGTAGACCAGGGAGGAACACAGAGGCACGTGGAAATGAATTAGAGGGCCAGGGTAGCCAGGCTCCATTCAGCCCTCTTCTAGGGAAGGGAGTCTGTCCCTCCCTGCTCCCTGAACAGCAGCAGCATGGAGCCTGAGGAAGGAGGGAGGCATGTGAACAGCGCCCCCCACAGGGCATGGCACACACTGGGCTCAACCAATCCAGGGCTCTTCTGCTTCCGCCCCTGAACTCCACTACTGGCAAAGGCTGCTCTTCCATGACCACCTGCTGTGCGGACCTCCATTTTACTCAGAAGGCATTCCAAGTATGTTCTATTTTAATCCTTGCTTCCAGTCAACCACCATGTGAGACAGGTGCAGGAAGCTTATCAAAGCCCCATGAGTGATCTCTCATGAAGCCAAACCTTAAATACATCTCCCGGAGTTAATATCCCCAGATCCCAGAGCACCTTCTAGGCTTTACACCAGTAAATGTGATCTAACTGGGACAATTCAGTTTGAAGGTCTGACCCTAGGTAGGGAGTGTGGGATAAAGAGGAGAGATGCTAGAAATACTGAAGGAGGGTGGGATTGCCAGCCTGTGTCATGGACAGAGTGCTGTAGGTGATGAAAGTTGGGAGTCTGGTGGCTGCCAGGCTTCTGGCTTGAGTGACTGGTGGTGGCTACTGAGGTAGGGACTAGAAGAAAGCAGGTAAGTTTGTTTTGTGCTTGTGGAACTTTTTGGTGGAAGCCTGGAGAAGAGCACTGTAACTCATGGTCTGGATGTGAGGGAACGGGGTCAGAAGCCATTTGTACGTGGTCTTGTTGAGGTCACAGGAGTCTGGGCTCTCACATGGGAAGTTAAATAATGAGATGGACAAAATCTGGGGAGCAATGACCCTTTAAGAAGTATGCCAAGGGTTTGGTTAGAGAAATAAATTGAAGGCAGAACTGGAACCCAAAGAAAGTGATGTGACAAGGAAAACAAAATGACAGTAATGACAAAAACTATGTTGAAGGTAGAAGGGAGTGAGCTGCTGGAGAGCCACATGAGACAGAGCTGGGAGATACTTCACTGACTCCACTGTAAGGTGGTGTGTGTGGTGGGCGGCCCTGGTGCAGCTGCTCCCAATTCCAATGAAGACAGATGAAAACACTTGTCCCACACAAAAGTGTCAGATGTCCAACATATTGGCAGAAATTGGGAGGAATCCCCTAACTGTAAAGCCATGGGAGATGGAGTTTTAGTGCCCACCTGGAAACAGACCCATGCTCACTTCTGCATCCTGAGGAGCGGGTGCTACTGAGGTTCTGACATTGGATTTTGGGGTTCCAGCAAGGTGGTGGTTTTTGTGCTGCAGAATTGAATCTATAGGTTAGTCCTTGGAGTCTTCCCTATGGCTCTTAGAGGGCCTGGTCTCAGCAGTGGGAATGAACAGGAAAGGACATCGACACTAGGTGACAGAGAAACTTGCTGAGATTAATGTCTGTTGAGTGTAAACAAATGAAGCAACCCCTCAGGTTGAAAGTGAATTTGGGAAACAAAAATTTAGGTTGTGGAAGCCGGCCATTCGCCTCACTAGAAAGTAACCTCCTGGTGGTTGAGGTTAGGATCACGGCATCATTTTAATTGGGGGAGTTTTGTACGTGTCCTAACTCTACTGATCCCATGCTATCTTTTTTAAAATCATTTTTTCACTTTATCTGATACACAAAAGTTGTACCTGTTTCTGGGGTGCCAGGTGATGTTCAATAGATGCATACATTGTATTATTTCAAATCAAGATAAGAATCTCTGTCTCTTCATACATTTACATTTCTTTGTGGGGAAAACATTCAAACTCCTTTCTTCTAGCTTTTTGAAATGGACATTATACATCATTGTTATCTATGGTCACCCTAATATGCATGGCACAGCAGAGCTTCTTGCTCCTATCTAACTGTGACTTAGTCCCCCTTGGCCAACCTCTCCCCATCCCCTGCCCCCACTCTCCACAGCCTCCAGTAACCACCTTTATACTCTCCACTTGTATGAGATCAACTTTTTGTCTAAACTGCTTTTTTAAGTGGTCAGGGATACTTGTTTCCTTCTGTTTGTCTTGCTGTAGCCATTCAGTTACTGCAAGCCCCAAAAAACGGTGGTCAGAGGAGAGAGAACCAACGATCACATCTTGCATCCTGGGAGGTATAATCCCTTCAGTTCCTTTGCCCATTTGTTGATTGGGTTATGTTTTTTGTGTATGTGTGAAGTTATTTGAAATTCTTTATATATCCTGGAGATTAATGCTCTGAGTTGAAGGTGGCAAAGCTTTCTCCCATTCTCTAGGTTCTCTCTTCACATTCTTGATTGTTTCCTTTGCTGTGAATAAGCTTTTTAGTTTGATACCATCCCATTTATTGATTTTTTATTCTACTTCTTGTGCTTTAGGAATCTTGTTGAGGAATTGAGTTCCTAAGCCAATATGATGGAGAGTGGGGCCTACATTTTCTTCTAGTAGGTGCAGGGTCTCTAGTCTAATGCCTAGGTCCTTGATCCACTTTGAGTTGAGTTTTGTGCAGGTTGAGAGGTAGGGGTTTAATTTCATTTTGCTACATATGTATTTCCAGTTTTCCTAGCACCATTTGTGAAGAGGCAATCTTTTCTCCAGTATATGTCTATGGTGCCTTTGTCTAGTATGAGATAACTGTATTTATGTAGGTTTGTCTTTGTGTCTTCTACTATAACCATATTGAGACCAGGTCAAAGTATCAATGGCCAGTTTACTCCCTTTTTTTTCATTCTGTCCTTAATTCCAGTTTTTGAGCCCCTACCAGACACTGAGATTCATGCAGAGAGGATGTTGGGTTACAAAGCCACAGTCCTTACTCTTAAAGACCTCATACTCAAATGAGAGAGACAAATAAATAAAATACATGGTGAAAGTGCAGTGTCAACATTGTGTTTAAGCCCTGAGAGGAGGAGTGGGTTGGGGTGGGGTGCTATAAGGAGGAGGCACAGAAATGTAGAAGAGAAGGAGGAGGCGATAACATATGTCCTCTCTGAGTTGCACACTCCTTGAAGGCTGGTGCACAACCCAGTTTCCTTTCACAGCATCCACCTACGTAGAATAACACTCCTGGGTATACTGACCACTTCTGCCACATAGCAGTATGACCTTGGCCAAGTTGGTTAATGTTCCTGAGACTCAGTGTCCTCATCTTTAGGATGGTGATAGTCATTCCCGCCAGGTTGGCTTGTCATTAAAATTAAATATGGTGATCTATGTCAAGAACTTAGCAGAGGACCTGATTTGTGTAGGAGTCAGTATGTCTGAGCTCTTAGTGGTGTCATTTCAGGCTGAGATTCTAAGAAAATAAGACCAACCACTTTCCTATTTTAAAGAAAGGAGCAGGACGCTGAAGGATAGTGTGGAAGGTGTGTGGATGACCTCTCTCCTTCAACCCATAACAAGTGGAAAAACCAAAGGGGAGAGCCGAGGTCAGAGGGAGTATTTCTTGAAGGAGCCTTGTTGGTGTGCTGTGGATCCATGTTCCTTCCAAGCCACCAACCCCAACTTCTTCCCACCCTGAGCATGAACAGCCTTGGAGAATGAAGGACATGTTTCTCTCCAGCTCCATGACTAATGAACTACGTGGAACACCTGCTGTGCGACTTCAGGAGCTGGGAGGTTACAGTGGACTGGTGTGACCAAGGATTGAGGAATCACACCGGAGGGCTGGTGTTTGACTGGCAGTGCCCATGTCAGAGTATAGGAAGGCTGCCCCAAATGGGTTGTACCTTCCTGGGTTGCACCTGTAAGCTCTGTTAGAGCAACATGGATGCTAGGATCCCCACGGGAATCAGAAGTGGCCTGTGAGTCATGATACTTAGATTCTGCCCCAGGGGGCTGCCCCAAGAGGAGAGGAACCTCATATAAAGAAGCTGAGGTGTACCCCCACCCCAACTCACAGGGACTGCTAGAGAACCTGGCGATTAGCTAGAAGAGATGTACTTACCCCTCTGATTTAGGTTTTTTTTTGGTCGCTCTGACCAGATGACTTGGCAAGAACAACATAGAGGAGGAGGAAAAGTTTACTTGGGCGCAAGGTTTCAGAAGTTCCTTCCATGGTTGCTGACTCCATTGCTCTGGGACCAAGTGGGGCAGAACATCATGGCAAAAGGGTGCTGTGGAGGGAAGCACCTCAGAGGGGAGAGAGAAAGAGGTGGGAGTGTGGAGATCTGCTCTCCAGGGATAAACTGTAAACCCCAAAGACACATCCTCATTGGCCTGCTTCCTCCGCCCCACCCCACCTGCCTACAGTAACCACCCGTTCATCCCTGTCAGGGGATTCATGCACTGTTTAGGTCAACTCCTTAGGACCCCATCGTTTCACCTCTGAACTTTCTAGTGTTGTCTCACACAGGAGCTTTGGGGGGACACAACACATCTAAACCGTAACACCCCCCTCCACCTGGCAAGTGACCTGCAAGGGAAGAAAGGTCAGGACATGGGGGAGGACTCTTTGCTCCAAGAAAAATAGTACCTTTAGACACCTGCAAGGCCCAGAGGGTGACAAAGAGTGACAAATTCATTCCCATGAATGAATCCTTAGATGACCAATACTTTCCCCCTCACCCCCTACACTGCACCCATCCTGGTACAGAGGGTAGGAGCAGCAGACGCCAAGGCAGAGGGCAGAGAGGGAAGTGCCCCCAACCCCAAATGCTCCTGGGTCAGGGTGGGTGGGACCGGTAACTTCAAAGCTGCAAACCTGGTGGGATGTGTGGGTTGTTGAGCCCCAGTTGTTTGGTGCCCTATTATTTGAGCACAACCCCCAGGCACAAAGGTGAGCCCCCATTACAGTCTGCCCTGTCGACCTCCAGGCCAGGCCCAGGCTGGTCTCAGGGCTTGAATCGCCTTCTTTCCCCGCCACTGAGGAAAGACCCTGCCCCTTATTCTACCTGCAAGCCTTTTCCACATCGTCTGCTTTGGAGAGTCTTTCATTTTTTTTCTTTATTGAGATATTATTGGCAAATAAAATCATATATAATTAAAGCATAAGATGTGAATTGCTATACATGTCCATTGTCCAATGAGTTCCAAAATCAAGTTAATTATCATGTCCATCACCTGATGTGTGTACCCCCACCCCCCAACACTTAACATCTACTTTCTCATGCTAAGTGTTTTAAATATTAACTATAATGACTGTGCTGTATCACAGACCCTCAGAGCTCATGCATCTTATAACTGACCAAACCTCCCATCCCCACCTGCAGCCCCAGGCCACCATGTGGAGTCTTGTGCCCTGGCCCTGCTGCTGTCCTCAATGGATAGAGGAAAGGCACAGCTCTTCTGTTTCAGGATGATGGTGCCCGCAGTGCTCCTGGGGCAGCATTCCTTTTCATAGATCTTGGTCTAGATATAGACACAGACATTGCATTACTGCACAGGGTTTTCTTGTTTTCATATTAGTTTTATTGAGATATATTCCACCACCACCACCAACAAAAATATTCATTTTAAATTGGAGAGTTTTGACAAATACAGAAACCCATTTAGTCACTACCACAGTCAAGATGTGGCATATTTCCATTTCCCCCAAATTCCTTCCTGTTTCACCCTCACCAAAGCCCAACCCTGACCTAGTCCCAAGCAGCCCCTGATGGCTTTTCCATCCCTTCTGATGGGATTCATCACTTTCAGAAGAACCTCACAGAAGTGGATCATATGTGCAAATTCCACGTTAATCGAGAACAATCTGTCCAGATAATAAAACGCTGATATTTTTCTAGAAAATCAGCTGAAAACGTGAGATTTTTTCCTCCTAATAAGAAAACTGATAACCATTCTCTCTGGAAAGCACAATATGAAACAGACTTTTTGACCATATTCCAGTGACCTCCAAATCTACCAGCCTCCTCCCTCATCACACTTCCTTTAATTTACCTGTTTTTATTTTTCCTCTAATTCCCTACTTATTTGGCTGGAGTACAATAATGCCACTTGTGTTCTGCTTATGATCATTTCTAATTTTCTTGGATTTTTGGTTATGAACTGATTTTTCATGGGCAAATATATTTTCAAGATTACTGTGCTTAAATTCACCTATCATTGACCTAAACTGATTTTGGATCCATTGAACAGAAAGGGTCAGATCCTAAACTACACCGGAAGATGAGTGAAAGTCACAGTGGCTTTTTGTTAACTGTGTGTGTGTGTGTGTGTGTGTGTGTGTGTGTGTGTGTGTTTCTATCCTGCCCTTTTTGAAACCTGCTTTCATGATCTTCCAATTCTCTGAAGTCCTTACCTTTTATAAGGGAGGATTCCAAGTTGGCCCTTTGCCCATGTTTTCTGTGTGCTTTTGAGTAGGGTAGGAAGGGAATGAGTCAGGATGACACTAGTGCTGATTCCAGCACCCTGATTTTCACACCCTGTGCATAGAGAAACGTGTGAACAGGCAGAACTTGCTGGCTGGGGAGGTGGCCACCTCATGTCCCACAGCCTGACGCTCTGCTGAAGAGTCACTTGTGGGCTGTCTGCTCTGCATCCTTAGACTGTTCATCCCTTGGAATTTTTGTGTGGGGACAGAGGCAACTCTAGAACTACAGATGAGGGCACAGGTACTGCAAACATTCTTCCCATCCCAGTTTTCTCAGTCCAAACTAATTCAAGTGTTCTGCAGTGACCTTGTGTTCAAAGACATTTAGATGATATGCACAACATTCCTATCTCATCGGTGGTTGCTAATCCTGAGGCAGTGCACCTACTGGCCCTCCACTACCCACTTGGCCTCACCCAGAGCAGGACTCCCATTCCATGCAGATTTGCACTAGGATACCAACCCACTGGCCCAAATCCCAGGCGCCACACACATACATCTGTCCTGAGCTGAACCAGAGAGATTCTGGAGCTCAGATAAAGAGAAGACTGATCTGTCTTTTCAAGCTAGGAAACACAGAATAATCAGGGCTGGGGAGTCAGTCTGTCATGAGGTAGGAAGAAAAATAGCCTTTTATTTATTTTTTATTTATTTATTTTTATTGGTTGTTCAAAACATTACAAAGCTCTTGACATATCTATTTCATACATTTGATTCAAGTGGGTTATGAACTCCCATTTTTAGATACAGAAAGAAAGGGTGCGGGGAGCACAAGTACGGGAGACAGAGCCCGAGACTTCCAGGTTCTGTTAGCTTTCAATTCCTGGCTCCGACCCAGCTGTCCTTTGTGTGTTGGTTTCTATGTGATATTCCTTTAAACTTGAATAAATTTTCTGATTTTTCTCATGGTAATTTGGAGTAGTTTCCTGTTCATTTATAGCCAAATGAACTTGGAATAAGGTGCAACCAGGAAATGAAGCTGCACATGATCACATAGCTGACACATTTCAGGGGTGGGGACACTTGGATTCCATGATGCTGGAACAGAAAGCTGGCCATCAGTGACCTGCAAACTGAAACCACTAGTGAAATGATTGTTGGGTGGGTTTTGGAACTTGGAGAATTTTTCTAATGAGACTGAGGCATTAGGGGCTCAGAAGGTCAGGTTGAAGGATGTTAGGTTGTGCTGCAGACGCCCTGGGGCTTCAGCAAGGTGCCAGGGGAAGTGTCAAATCTGAGACTGTTGCTACAAGTGTATAGCAACAATCAGGTCAGTTATGCAACCCTGCTCCTGAAGGCCTCTCTGCTCATGATATAGGATCGGAGACCACAGAGAGTCAATCCTAGAAGGTAATCACAGGACCAACTGAGCTGCAACTGTTACACTCTGCCGCAACCTACATCCAGAACTAAATTTGGCATGTCAATTATGAAACAGGGAGGTTCTGGCAATTGGGAAGCTCACAGAGCCAACCAGGCAGAGGCAGAATTTCTTTGCTGGTGTCCTCCACACCCAAAGGCATAATTCATTAGGCAGAGAACTCAGGCACAGCTCTCCAGCTTCCTTCTAAGAACTGAAGCCCACAGGCACAGCCCGGCTCTGGCTGTCCTGCTTAGCAAGCTGTCTGGAGATGGCTTTGAGTAAACGCAGACTCCCTAAATTAAATCAACAGGCTGCCAGTTAAGATTTTACAGGTTTTTTTGTTGCCAAGAAAACTGTAGCCTGGACAACAGGGTCTTTAGATGGACACAACTGCACTGCCAGGCATCTCGGGTCTTCAGGAGAGCACAGGCCCAATCCTGGAGGCTGCCAGCTCCCCGCAGAAGGCTTCAGGAAACCACAGCCAGTTAATTCTGCCCCCAAAGTTGTCCCAGGGTGGCTGTGAAGGACCCTGGAGAAGGGCAATATCTTTATGGACAGAAGATGGACTGGCACCACTGGCTAGCCAAGGGACCAGCTCCAGGTGTCAGCAGGGGTCAACATGCAGATGGCCATGAGCTTTGTCAGGTGTCTTGCCAGAGCTAATTTGCACCTCAAGCTGGTGACCAGTGTGTGGCTGTGGGCCTGGAGTTGCCTCTTTTGTTTTTAAGTGGGAAAGCAATATGGCTGTGTCCAGTCTTCCTCCCAGGGTTCCCATCAGGTTGGACTCAAGGATGGATGGTTATCATTTCCTCTACAGGCTGGATGAGTTTCCCCTGGAGGAGAAAGAGGCCTTGCCTGGGACCCGAGCCTCACCTCTGTGTGCAACAGGAGCTGAGGAGGAGCAGGTGTCTGCAGGTAGAAATGCACATGGGCTCCCTCTGCCGTGGACCTTGGTATGGAAACCTGGCCCACACAGGGCTGGAAGATTTTATTTTTCTGGGAATTTTGAATCGGATACAGGAGACAGCAAATGGATTTCTCTGTGTGGCCTGATTACAAAGATGCCAGTGCCTCTACTTAGCAGTGGCAGCCATGGGCACAAACAGTAGAAAGGTGGTCTGCAGAGAAGAAGCAGGTGTCTCTGCAAAGCAGGCCGGGGTGGGCTGGGGGGTGAGAGAGATGCAGAGCTGCTTTGTGATTGCTTGCCTGACTCATTTCTGGGATGGAACCATCTTTGAGTTCCATGAAATAGTCATGACTCATTTTTTTACTTTTTTGGTTACTGTCTATATGTAAATAATCATAGATTCAGAAGGACTTGCAAAGATAGTACAGAGAGGCCCCATGGTCCCTACTCTCAGTTTCCCCCAGGGTTGCAATTTAGGTAAGTATAGTACCATTTCAGGACCAGGAGCCCTCAGTGGTGAAGTGTGTCTTGGGCCATTTCATGCCCCTCATAGATTTGTGTAGACACTGCCACCCTCAAGATGCAAAACTGCTCCATCCCAGGAGGATTCCTTTCTCTGATACCTCTTTAGTCACCCTCCACCCCCATTCCTAAGCCCCGATAATTACCAATCTGTTTCTCAACTCTGTCATCTGGTCTTTTTGTGACTGTTCCATCCATGAAATCATATAGTTGTAACCCTTTGAGACTGGCCATCCTTCCCCCACCCCCAGCATAATTTCCTAGAGATTATTCAAGTCACTGCATCAGGAGTCTCATCCTTTTTAACACCCAACAGTAAGTATCCGTGGTGTGGATATACCAGTTTGTGTAGGTGTTCACCTCTTGAGGGCCTTCTTGATTATTTCCTGTTTGGGACTATTATGAATAAAACTGCTCTAACATTTGTACACAGATTTTTGTGTGAATATGAGTTTTCATTTCCCCAGGAACAATGCTGAGGAGAGCAATTGCCTGGCCCCTGGTGTTGTAGTTTGGATCTGGGATGTCCTCTAAAGCTTCCTGTGTGGAAGGCTTGGTCCCAGCTGGTGGCATTATTGGAAGGTAGTGGAAATGTTGGGAGGTAGGGCCTAACTGGAAGAGGCAAGTCACCGGGGGCTGCTCTTGAAGTGTGTCTTTTGTCCCTGGACCTTACTGCTCACCCCCACTCTGTCTGCTTCCCAGCTTCTGTGGGGAGGTAAGCAGCTCTGCTCCACCCTGGCCCTGCACCATGATGATCCATTTCACCACATGCCCAGAGACAATGAGGCCAGCCAACCATGGATGGAACCTTTTGAAACCATGAGCCAAAGTAAACCTTTCATTCTTTTAAGTTATCTCAGTTATTTTTTCACTGCAATGAAAAGCTGACAAACACATCTGGTAAGTGTGTGTTAAATCTTTTAAGAAACTGCCAAACTGTTTTCTGGAGTATCGTTTTCCATTCCTTCCAGCAACGTCTCACTGATCTAGTTTCTCTGCACGCGCTCTAGCATTTGGTGTTGCAACTACTTTTATTTTACTCTTTTAATAAGTGTGTCGTGACTGCTCACAGATACACTTGTATTTCCCTTATGGCTAGTATTGTTGAATAACTTCTCATGTGTGTATATGCTATCTGTATATTCTCATTGATAAAACATCTCTTCATATCCAGGGTCCATTTTCTAATAGGATTGTGTATTTTTAAATGTTTTACTGTTAAATTTTAATATAAACTTTTCTTAAAAAAACATGTTTGAAATGGGCTTCTGCACAACTGAGACTTATGGGTTGTCTGTGTTGTAGTTAATGACAATCACAGTAATGGCTGACATTTATTAAGCCTGTAGTTGTGCCAGGCACTGTTCTCTAGGGACATCCAGGTCTTAGCTTACTTGATAAGTGTTTTGTTTTTCTAAGCAGAGTATATTTTGTTATAAACATTAACTGCCAATACAATTTAGTTTATAAATCTAATCGTTGGCATAAACAAACAGCATGGACAATACACGTTGCTTAAATTCTAATTGACTGCATTTATTTGTGTCTCAGTTTACTGAGAGAAATGCAAGCCACTGGCGTCACAGGGGCTTCTGAGTCAGTGAAATAAGCATTCACATTTTAAAAAGTGATGCCATGCATACATGTTTTTCATTAGTGTTAAGTAAATTCCTGACAATTGTCAGTTCAACTAATTCTACATAAATCTCCCAAACCTTTGTCTCCTTGTAAAGTAAAGGCAGAAAATAAACACCCATTTATGTTATATGTTTTTACAAATCGCATTGGTGCAAGTAATACGGACACACGTGTGTTGATCAGGTCTTCTGAAGTGAGGCAAACACCCCATTTTATGAGGTTTAGAAAGAGGTCAGAGGCTCAATGAATTTCCCCAGGGAGACTATCCAATTGGTCTTCAGTAGAACTACCTGGGTCAAAGGCAGGGGTCCCTTTGGGGACGGAGGTGCTCCTTGTGCCCCAGTGGCTGCAAGTGTGTGATTACAGGGTGATCGGGTCATTGGGCAGCGGCTGCCCTTGGATTTTTGGCTAGAGATAAATGAATTGGGTCCCTACTGTGCAGCCTGGCAGTATATGGAGAGTCAGGGTCTGAATGTTGTTGTCACAGTGCAGCCTGAGGTGTGAGGAGCTGTGAGAGTTTGCACAGAGGCAGGGGTGTGGATGCATGTTGTGGGGGGCCACGCACCTTGAATGAGGTCCAGAGGCATTACCTAGGGAACCAAACACCACCCACCCACCCCACCCAACACTGACCATTAAACACCTACCCGCCCCACCCAACACTGACTCGGCAGGTGCAGGGACAGTCTCTGGTCTCGTCTTCTTCAGCAAGGCTCCTGGGAACTTTGAGCACCAAGATGTGACGAGCTCAGCTCCTGCCCAACCTCTCCTCTGTCTTCCCCCTGGTCTCAGTGCCACCCTTCCAACGTTCCTACTTTGACCTCGCTGATTCCTTTGGTCTCTCCTCACCCCTTCTCCTTTGGACTCGATGCCTGTCCTCTTTCCTACTAACTGTGTGCTTTTCTATTCATCACTGCTGCAGGTGGCTTTGCCTCAGCCCAGGAAGCCCCAGGACTCTCCCACTGGGAAGATGTCCAGGCAGTAGCTCGGCCTACCCCTCACTCCCTCTCTTTCCAATATTATTTTCCCTTCTCTGCCCCAACATTCAAATTGAGGCCTCACCACTGAACGGGTGTCTATTTGTTACAAATGGAGTAGATGCTCCCTGTACAGATTGTGTGTGTGTGTGTGTGTTGCCCACCACAACCTAGCACTCAAACAGCAGCTAGATAGAAATGGAGCAGCCCTCCCCATTTCTACTCTTCCCCCCTTGGTCTCTGCTCTCAGGTAATGATGTCCTGTTCCCCCTCACCCCCACTGTCCCCACCCTACCCTCCTTCCCAGTCAACATGGGGGGGGGCGCTCCACCTGGCCTTTCTTCCCCTGGCAGCAGAGGATCTCTTATTGGCTGCCATCACCATGGCAACTCCCTGTCTCCACTCCCTCTCCCTCACTTTTCAGAGCCAGCAGATTTGTGGAGATCAGCTTCTCAGGGCTGAGAGGGAAAGCAGGTGGGGAAGGAGGGAGGGCTCCTGACAGCCAGGGAAGCCATACATTTGAGGTTTGTTTGGATTCCAGATCCTGACTTGGCATGCAGTGCGACCTCTATTGGCTCCACGCACTGAAGGAAATGCTTCTGCTATCCTCAGGCGCTTCAGTTCCCTCTGACATGGGCCAGCTTGGCCTGAGGCTCCTGGGTGGTGGCCTGTGACACTCATGGAGAGTGTGTTGTTCAAAGGCACTCACTGAATGTGGAGCAGAATGATGTCTCTCTTGCTGTCCCTGCAGCCCTGTGGGGGGAGTTCAGGAGAGGACAGCTGCATAATCTGCAAACCCCAAAGTCAGGCAGGGCTGTTGGTCATTCTGACACTCCCAGGTCCCCTGACAAGTGTCCTTGAGTCCTGATGAGGAGTCATCTCGGGGGACATATGTCCATGTGGGACCCCCTGCAGAAGCCCGCAGGGCCTGGGCCGCAGCTGTGGGAAGCAGGCCAGGATCTCTGCAGAGCAAACATTCCACACATCCTCTACATTCAGCAGGCCACCTTCATATCCTTGACAATGATGTTGTAGTTAGAAAAAGGATTCCAAAGCATGGGCTGAGTTCAAGGTACCTTTAATCATTATGTGCAGTCTCAGTGACCAGAGGTGTGGTGGTCGAGGGTGAGGATGATGACATTGATGGGAGGTGATGTCATACCGAGGTGAGGTGATGTCATTCTGAAACACTGCACAGGGATGATCATCAAAGTCATCAAGTCATGTGCAAGAATCCCGAAACAAAAGGACAAACACTACATGATGTCACTTATATGATATACTTAGAATCAGGCAAATTAATAGAGTTGGAAAGTAGATTAGAGGTTAGGGAGAAAAGGATGGTTTTAATGGTTACAGATGAATGTTAGGGAGATGAAAAATTTCAGGAGATGGTTGGTGACAGTCACACAACATTGATTGTATAGAGTGCCACTGAATGGGATACTTAACAATGTCAGTAGGCTTGGATGTGGCCAGGGCTCGCCTAGCATGTGCAAGGCCCTGGGTTTGATTCCCCCCACTGGAAAAAGGGCAAAACTTACATTTTGAATGTTTTGCCACCATTAAAAGTGAGTCCTTCCCAAGAAAACTGAGTGAGGAAGGTTGGGTAGTGGAAAGCAAGGATGGTCACATGGAGGTGCACCCAGGAGGAGTCCTGCTCTGCAGGGCACCTCAATCCTCTTGCTGCACCTGCCCTTTTCTGTCCACAGTCTGACAGTGAGCAGCTGAGCCTCCTGCATCAGGGGCTCCCTGGGTTCCCCAAGGGCATGGAAGGCACTATAGATGACCCAACCCTCCCCCCAGGATCCCACCACATTTAGGAACCTCCAGGGTAAAAATTAGTCTGGGTTCCTACCTGTGGCTCCCCCTGGTAGACCCAGGCTGGTCATGTGGGCCGTGAGGACTCACTGGTCCTGAGCAAATGCCACAACACAGATGTGGCTGACACCTCCTGAGGGTCGCCAGGGGGATATTGTGCTCTCCTGGGACCCCTGCATGAAGCCCTTGCCAGCTCCAGGCCTGTCACTCATAGGGACTTGCCATTGAACTTAAGGCCCACTTGGGTAATCAGAGATGATCTCATTTTGGGATCTTCAATGACATCCGAGGAAATCTTTTTTTTTTCCTAATAAGACCATATTCACAGTCATTAGGATTAAGATGTGAATGAATCTTACTCAACTCACTCTACTGAATGGAAATGTCACTTGGCCTCTGTGACCCTCAGTTTCTTCATTCATAAAATGCAGATAGTATTGCTACTTCACACAGTTATGAAAACTAAAGTAAAAGAGTGTGTACGTAGCAAATATTCTATGAGTACCATTTTTATCATGCAGATTCTAATCCCATGGTCATCACCAATTCCTTGACCATGCCCACTGCTGCTCACCTCTGTGACATCTCCTGTTCCCTCCTTGGTCTTCCTCCTCTGGCTCCTGACATTCTCTATGTTCCCCAAACTCCTAGCACAGTAGCTTCCTTGTAGAATGTGATTAAATACATAGCACATTTTAAAATTAATCCATAGCCCTAGGCCAGATTGGCTTGAGTTCTCAGGACCATGGAGGAAGCAGTAGTGAGAATCTAGTTCCTCCCCTGGCCACTAGGGAGGAACTTAAAATTCACAAGATGGGGATGCTCGACTTGGCTCTGCCACCTCAGAGCTGTGTGACCTTAGTCTAGCATCTTAACTTCTTTGAGCCCCAGGTCCCTTATCTGAAAGTGAAGCTGATGATGTCTCTCTTGTGGGCCTAGCTCTGGCTCAGAAAAGCTCAGCTGGGATGCTGTGGGAGTAAAGTGCTCCCTGAGCACAGCCTCATCCTCATTCTGGCTCGGGTCAAGGGCTACATCCTTTGACTCCAAGTGCTTACCCCTGCTCAGATCCCCTTCTTTTTTCAGGTGGGCTTCTCTTCCTCCTCTTCCATTTCTGATCCATCACCCAGGTTAAGTTGCGAGGCCGCTGCCTCTCCTGGCAAGAGCTTCCTCACTCAGCCTGTCGCCTTCAGATAGCCCGGTCCTGAGCAGATTGTGCAGGCTGCAGACTCATGACCGGGGACTTCACATCCAGGCACTAGGCCTGCCTCCCCGCTTGGGTCCCCCTGGCACCATCAGGACCAGTCTGATACCAGAGAAAGAAGGTCCATTGTGTATCTCAGGAAAGGCCTGGCAGGGGCCTCTGGACCTAGCACAATGAGGAGAAATGAGACCGAGACTACGTGGGCAGCTAGATCTATGTCAAGTCTGTGCACTCTCTAGTCACATAGACCCTCTAAGCCTCATTCTCCTCACCTGCTAATGGAGACATCAGTCCTTGCAGGGCTGAGGGGCAGACCACCCTGACACAGAGGGAAGGACCCTGTCATTCATAACACATTCTTTGTGCTGGTGCATGGCGGAGGCTTTTCTCATCTAATTGGTACATCTCTATGCAGAATTAAGGTCAGAAAAGCAAGGTTCGAACATGTGACATGACTAGCCAAGGGTTGACATCTGCAATCACTCTGCACTGGTCTAGCTCTTACCCCAGAGCTGGCCCCACTACTGACACGAGCTCAGACCCTGGCTCCTAGTGGGAAGGCACCTTGGCTCTTGGAGGAAAGGAGCTCCAGTTTGGCTTCAGTGTCACTTAGCCACGTGAGGATGTGAGCAGGCAGCCTGCTGGCTCGTGCCACCTTCCACTGGCAGAGTGACCAGTGGTCAAAGATGGAGTGGCCTGGGTGACAAGCACTCTCCAGAGCCAGCCGTTCCTGTCTTCAGTGAGCTCCAGGCAGTGCCTTTGCTGCTCCTCCTACCTCCTTTCCTGTCCTGCCTCCTTCTTACCTCTACCCCAGCACCAACCAGCTCAAGGGAGCCCTGAAGGACACTGAGCTTTTTCACCCTGACCCTGGCCTGAGCAGTTCCCTGGCAGAATAACCTCTTCACCAGATTCTGACCTGTCCTTTATGCTCTGACTGGGGTCCCTCCCTGGCTCTCCTGACTTCATGCTGAGTAGGGAGTCCATCTCTGGCTCCCACAAAGCCCCGACGTGTCTATTTGTGTCTCTGAATCAACCAAGTGTGATGACATTGGTCCTTGATTCTTCTTTTTTCGTGGTCCAGGGTTGTTTTTAGTGGGGTCAGGGAGGGGCTGGGCCAGTGGTTCTTGGAGGGCGGGCAAGAGAGAGGCCATCTTGAAAAGGTTGTAACATCTCTGTCCAACTCTCTCACCCCGTCTCAGAGCTGGCTGGAGACAGGAGGGGTGTGGAGACAGAAGTTCAGAGGGGTGGTTATTTTTAAAATACCTCTAGGCAATTCCTACTGGAGACTGGCCTCTCACCAGCATCCTTGCCTTGGGAAGGCCACTGAGCTGCCCAGAGAGACAGAGGAACACCCCTTGTTCATAGGGGTTTGGGAAACTCAAGTTCGCACTCAAGCCTCGAGACAAGGAAGCCAACAGCAACATTGGCATTAGTGCCTGAACTTGACCCAGTTAAGTGGAAGGGGGTGGGTATTTGGGGTAGTGAGAGCTGGTGAAAAGAGGGCCTACGGGTGAGAGCAAGTGCAGTACCCCAAGGTTCCTCTGCAGTTGTATTGAGACCCTCCTTAGGCTGATAATCTATCAGTGGTAAACTATTTTTTTTTGTTTCAGAGTTTGACCATGTCCTGAGCTGGTGAGAGATGCCTTCTGTGACTTTCAGTCAGATCAGCCACCAGATCCCAGCAAACATGACCCTCGCAGGTAGGTCTCCACATGGCATGGAAGCATGGGCTATTTCTCTGCACATAATGATTTATGGATGCACAGAGACATATCTACTTGCAAGGCCAAGTAGAACCTGACCCCAAAGTTAAGCAGAAAAGGAGACACACATAATATGAAAACAGGCCTTCAAGTTTCTGAAAAGTAATGCAGGCCAACATCATCATCTAAACTCGGCTGTCAGATAACCCACAACCACACTAGTGAGATACTAATAATGTATTGCCCAGCTGTGCAATATCCCAAATTAGTGATTTTTAAATTTTTTTAATTTTTTTTTTGTGTGTAGTATTGAAGATTGAACCCAGGTTGCTGTGTCACTGCTACATATCCGGTCCCTTTTTAATATTCTATTTTGAGGCAATGTCTCACAAATTTGCCAAGGGTGGCCTTGAACTTGTGATTTTCTGGCCTTAGCTTCTGAAGTCGCTGGGATTACTGAACATGCACCAGTACACCTGGCCTTAAAGTAATGATTTTGAAAGTGAATAAAAATAAGTGCAATGAGTTTTTTGGCTACCCCTTCTCCACCCAGTAACAATTTCTTCTTGTGCAAACATTCTGCCTCTGTGCTTTTACCAGGTCTAACCACAGGCCTGGAAAGAGAGCACAGGGGTAGAGCATGGAGATGCCTCCCATGAGAAGGAAGGGCTTTTATTCTCATCCCAGCCTTTGTCCCACCATGGTGGCTCCTGACCATCTCAGTCCCCAGGTGGTGGATGGGATTATAACTGAAGTTTTTCTTTCTTTTGCTCATCAGTGTATTTTTTCTTTTAAAGTTTTTTAAATGTCCATGTGGTATTTCTGCAGTCACTTATGTTTTCAGTTGTGAAAGAAAATGAGGGAAGAGCACTTGGCTCTGTGCTGGGCAGATTGCTGCTGAGAAGGCCTGAGAATGCTGGACACAAAAGCATGTCCACTAGCTTCAGGGAAGTGGGGAGGGATGGACAGGGGACACCACTATGGCCTGGGTGGCTCTGAACTGTGACTTCCAAACACAGAGGGAGTTGTTGGTGGTGGAGATATACTCCTGCCTCATGGACACCAGTCATGTTGGCTTTGGCCACTGTGCTGGGGAAGGTCAGGAAGAGCAGCCCCACTTAGCACCCAGCAAAGGTGTGGAGCAGAGGGACAGTGAAGACTCCCTGTCCTGTCTTCTTCTCCACCCTTTATGTGGCACCACCCAGTGTTTCTGGTAGAATGGAGCATGGATTTCCTACATCCCAATGCCAAAGAAGTGGCCCATCCAGGGTGGGCATGAGGAGACAGAAAGCTGGGTCCTGGAGTGAAGCTGGGGGCTGGTGGTGGTGCTTGGAGTCTATACTTGAGGGTGCCTGGCATTTGGTGCTAGGAGGGGAGAAATACTGGAGGACAGATGGGGCCACTGGGTGGTCTGGAAGGGGACAGATGAGGGGCTGAATCACTCGCCAGAATCCTAAGGAGGTGGCTCCAGACGTGGGAGGCATGGGTGCAGGTGACTTGGGTACATCTCTGGAGCTGAAAACTCCAGGCCAACTCATGTGGATGTGGGTCTCTGAGGCCAGCCAGGGTCCCCAACTTCACCTGCCTGATGTTTACGCAGCCTACAAGGAGAAGATGAAGGAGCTCCCACTGGTGTCCATGTTCTGGTCCTGCTTCCTGGCTGACCTTCTGAATAAGTCATCTTACAAATATGAAGGTCAGTGAGGACTCAGTTGGGGAAGAAAGGAGTAGAGGCTCCCTCCTGTGTATGGGGGTGCAGTCCCCAGCCCCCATTTCATGAAACTCTCCTTCCCGTGCACATGCTCCTACCCAGAGTGCCAGGGTCCAAGCTGCAGGGGTCCAGCCTGGGGCACTAGATGGCAGCTGGGCTCTGAATAAGGCCCTCTCTAGAGCATTCCCTCTTAGTTTCACCTTTGTTCATTTCTTGAACAAACAACACCAAGGGGAACCAGGCAGAGAGTCCACCCTCGGGAACAAACCAGAAGGGAAGAGGGGACACGGGGTGGTTGAGGGGTCTCCTAGGGAAGGAGGAGAGGCTCTGAGAGTCTGGAGGTGGGAAGAGGGCTTCCTGCCTGGGCTGTGGTGGCTGTGCTGCTTAGGGCCAGTGTCAGAGATGGTTCTCAGACACTGGAGGTCCAGGTTCTCCTGCTGGGTGTGGGGGACAGGTCACCTCCTATTTCCTGTTGAGAGAAAGGGGTGGGGTTGGCCTGGTTGTAGGAGATGGCGGGTTTGGATGTCCTGGGATTGTCTTTTCTGTTTAGGCTGGTGTGGGAGACAGTGTAGGAGGAAAGGTCAAAGCCAGCGAAAGTCAGTGCTGACTAGACAGAAAGAAGAGAACAGGGTACAGTCAGGGTCCACAGGCCATGTGGTCAGTGAGTACCAGGACGAGGAGGGGCCTGGGTGGGCAGTGGGTAAAATGCACCACTGTCTGTCACCAGTAAGGACAATGGGTGCAAGAGCTAATCCTCAGAGGAGGCTGGTGGTAGAGGCAGAAACCAAGGCAGCTGCTATTGCTGTGGCTGGTGTCAGACATCACATATCCACAGGGCCCTAATTGAGAAGCCTGGGGCCTTAATGTGGCTATGGACCTTAGGCCCTATCAGCCCTCAGACCTTAGGTAGCAGTGCTCAGGACAGAACCAGGCCCCTGGCCACTGGTTTGCCATGGGGTCCCAGCTCTCCTGGTCTGTGTGGAGTTAGAGAATATCATGCTAAGTGAAGTAAGCCAATCTCCCAAAACCTGAATGTTCTCTCTGACAATAACATTCCACCATCTTTTTTACCCCCATGCCCCCTCTCTTTCCCTACCACATCTTTGCCTATCTAGACTTCCTCTAATCCTCCTATGCTTCCCTCCCAAACTCACCATGAATCAGCCCCATTATATCAGAGAAAACATTCAGCATTTTTTTTTATTTTATGGGGGGAATTGGCTAACTTCGCTCAGCATTACATTCTCCAACTCCATCCATTTACCTGCAAATGTCATGATGTTATTCTCTTTTAATGCTGAGTAATATTCCATTGTGTATATATCCACATTTTCTTTATCCATTTATCTACTGATAGGCATCTAGGTTGGTTCCACAGTTTAGCTATTGTGAATTGTGCTGCTATAATCATTAATAATGATTAATGTGGCTGTGTCCCTGTAGTATGCTGTTTTTAAGTCCTCTGGGTATAAACCAAGGAGTGGGATAGCTGGGTCAAATGGGCTCCATTACCAGTTTTACAAGGCATCTCCATACTGCTTCCATATTGGCTGCACCAATTTGCAATCCCACTAGCAATGTATGAGTGTGCCTTTTTTTCCACATCCTCACCAACACTTACTGTTGTTTATCTTCATAATAACTGCCATTCTAACAGGAGTGAGATGAAATCTTGAGTAGTTTTGATTTACATTTCTCTGATTGCTAGAGATGATGAGCATTTTTTCATATATTTGTTGATTGATTGTATGTCTCCTTCTGAGAGATGTCTGTTCAATTCCTTGGCCCATTTATTGATGGGGCTTTTTTTGGGGGGGGGAATTTAGCTTTTTGAGTTCTTTATATACCCTAGAGACTAGTGCTCTATTTGATGTGCAAGTGGTAAAATTTTTCTCCCATACTGTAGGCTCTCTATTCACCTCACAGATTGTTTCATTTGCTGAAAAGAAGCTCTTTAGTTTGAATCCATCCCACTTATTGATTCTTGATTTTAAAAAAAATCTTGAAGGAAGAAACAAGGATTGTTTTCGTTGGAGATCAGTATCTTTCCTGCTTCCCTTCTCATCCAGTGTGTGGGGTCACTTGTTTTTAGCTGGTATCTCTTCCCTCAGAATGGCAAATGTAACAAGGGAGGAAGGATTGGTCCAGGGTAGAGAGTACCTGGAAGTGGGGTATGGGACCTCTCAGTCCCCAAAGGGAGATTGCACCTCAAGGATCTCATTTTGGGCCTGCTCTTGTGCTGTGAATGCCTAGGCTTATCTCTTTATCTCACCTGAAGACCTTCTAGTTCCTGGTCTCTGTGTTAGCCTGTAAAATGTATCACACTCACCATCTCCCTTACTGCTTTCTAATAGGAGTCCTTTGTCTCTGGGGCTCTAGTGTGCTGTGTACCTGCCATGCTAAGAGCTGTTTTGTGTTGGGCAGTCACTGTGCCAGGTTAGAGACTGCTGGGGAGAGGCGGGAGTTAGTAACTGGTATCTGACCAGCCTGAGTTCCAATGTGGGAGTTGCCCCCACTAAAGGTGGTGATGAAGGTGACCCAAGATGGAGGCAATTGCTTTCAGTGATGGGGTGTCAGTTGGGTGGAGAGAGCCAGGCAATGGCATTGAACGATGAGTTCAGAGACTAGCTCCACCATCCTGAGGGCAGAGATACCAGCGTGTGGCTGTCAGCTGTCTTCAGAGCCTGGGTGAAGTTCCCAGATACAGGCAGGCTACTGCACATAGGGGACTATTTTTGCTGCTGTAGAGTCCCAAGATGGAGGTGACAGGGGAGCTGCACATTGGTAGATGGGGGTCCACATGGGAGTGGAGGCCAGAGTTCCTGCATATGGGTAGCAGCCAGGTGTCCTGCATGGGAGCTGAATCTGGGATTTGTGCTTGGGTGGGTGGCCGAAAGTTCTGTCAGGTGCTGATGCCAATGGTCCCACTCAGGCACCCATTAGTCCTGCATGAGCAAGTAATTGGGAGACCTACTCAGAAACGCTGAGGCCTGGAGCACTGCATGGGCAGGGTGGCCATGATTCCTGTGCAGGGAATAGGGATATTGCTTGCAGAAAGCAGTATTCTCACTACTTGAGTCCCAGGTCACAGAGTGACACAGAATGCTGCCTCCCTCTGGCCCGCCATCTTGGATTACCCCAATCTTAATTTTTAATATCTTAAACACTTCATATATATGTCATATACATGATATATATTCGTGTGATGTGAGTGCCTGGTCTTATCTTTTTATCTCACCTTACCTTATTGGGGAATAATTGATTAAATGTTAGTATCCATTCTTTAACTTGTATTTGGCTAGGGTCACTTTGATCCATTTCTCTTTTGATCATGTTCATGGAAAATCCCATGAGAAAACTGAATGTGAATGAAAATATTATTAAGGACGTTTCATTGTTTTGCTAATGTCTCAATTCAGGTTTTGTACTTATAGCTTCCTCAACCTGGATGTGGTTTTTGCAGATTTTGCCTTTGAATACCCTAAAACACTGAGGCTCCAGGCTGTTTCCCACAGAGACAACTTGGTCCTGTGGGGAGCAGTCCCAGCTGGTCAGGATAAAGACTCTTCAATTTGGACAAAACGGAGACTTCGTGTTTTCTGAATGACCTACTCCACAACAGTGGTTTACTTATATAAACAAGATGTGGATTCCTTCTATCTTGGCACCTGTACTCAAAATAGAGTAACTTATAGCAAAGTGCTTCTAACATGGAGTAACTCAGGGTTAGACACAGGCTGAAAACTACTGTTTTATGTATCGTGGAATCTCTCAGGGTGGGGCACAACCTGCTCCTCACCAGCACAAAACAAAACAAGTCAAAACAAAATAACAAAACCCAGGCCCCAATGTGAAATTAAAAATATCTGACATCCAATAAAAATCTATCAAATTTACAAAGAGACAGGATAGAATTACATGTACTTATTAGGATATAATATCCATGGAAGCAAACATAGAAACAACCAATGGAATTGGCAGACACACATTAAACTAGTTACCAGAAACACACATCCTGTGTTGAAGAAAGTAGAGGAAAGGAAAATGGAAGGAGACAGAAAAATATTTGAAGAAGTAAGGGCTTTTATATTTATAATTTCCTAGAGTACAAAAGTATCAGATTTAAAATTTCAACAAGTTCTAAGAAGAAAAAATACAGAAAAATAATTCTGGAAGAAACATCTTGGGCAAATTCTTGAAAAACAGTGGCAAACAAAATATTCAAAGAAACTATGGTGGTGTAGCTTGGTGGTAGATTACCTGCCCAGCATGCAAAAAGCCCTGGGTTCAATTCCCAGTACAGGAAAACAAAACAAAACAAGCAAACAAACAAAACATTACATACATAGGCTCAAAGCTAAGCATAGTACATTTCTTGTTGCAAAACGATTCTCATGTCTGAATATATACCTCCCAAATTCGTGTGTTAAAGTTCTAAACACAAGTAATTTAGAAAGCATAGAGACCTAAGAGGTAATTTAGTTAAAATTAAGCCATTAGGTTGGGTCCTACTCCATATGACTGGTCTCCTCATAGGAAGAGGATAGAACCCAGCAACACAGAGGGAAGACCACGTGGAGACAGAGAGAGAAGATGGCGTTTCACAAGCCAAGGAGAGATCTCAGAAGAAACTCACTCTAGTAACACCTTGATCTGGAACTTGTTGTCTCCAAAACTATGAGAAGATAAATTTCTGTGGAGCTTCGCCTGGCAACCTGAAAAATTCTGTGTAATAACAGAGAAAAATCTTTAGGGCTGAAAAAAAAAATCCTGACAATATTGAACTCCATCTCCAACAAAAATATCTTTCAAGAATGCAGGTGAAGACATTTCAAGGCTGGAGTTGTGGTACTAAGTTCAAGGCCAACGTGGGCAACTTAGTTTGACTCTTTCTCAAAAAAAAAAAAAAAAAAAAGTGGAGTGGGGAAGGAGCTCAGTTGTAGAGCAGCCAGAATTCAATCCACAGTACTCTAAAAATTATTTTTTAGGCATCAATATATAAGAGAATTTACTGCCAGCAGACCTGAACTAAAATAAACGATGACAAAAGTTCTTTAAGCAGAAGGAAAAATGCTATTAGATTTGTACAAAAAGCTAAAGAGAATCATGAATCATAAATATACAAATACATAAAAATTATTTTTTTTCCATTTTTAAGTGTTAAAAGCAACATTAATAAAAGTTCACTGTGGGATTTACAATGTAAAACTAAAATGAACTACAGTAAGGCACAAAGGATAGGATGGGCAACCTGTGACATAGAACTCCCATCTACTGTACACATATGCATATAACTTCCTTAGATATACTGTTGTAAAGTTGCACACTATAGGTGAAGTGGCATTTTATTTTTTGAAGGTGGACTGAAATAAATTGAATATGTATGTTGCAAAACTTAGAGCAATAGCTAAAACAACAATGAGAAGAATGGCAACAGAAACAAAGAGGTACAGATAACAAGCCATTTTAATTGAGATAAAATGGAATGCTAAAAATATGCCCAACCCAAACAAGGCAAGTGAAGAAGAGAAAAGTAATAAAGAACAAGTGTAAAAAGCAGGAAACAGGTAGCAAGCTGACATTTAATGATGATTTCATTAAATTTAAGTAGTCTAAATACTCCAGTTAAAAGACATAGACCATCTCACTGGGTCAGAAAGCAAGACTGAGCTATTTGCTAGATTTCAAGTTACACACTTTATATATAAATAGGATGATTGTTTAAAGTAACAGGATGAACAAAGATGTATCATGTAACCACTAATGAAAAGAAAGCTGAGTGTCCATGTTCATATTAGACAAAATATTTCAGAGCAAGAATTATTATCAAGGATAATGAGGGATTATATCTAATCATGAAGATGAATTCATCAGGACAACATAATTCTAATATATGAACAACTAATAATAGAGATTTAAAATACATGAGGCAAAACTTGATAGAACTGAAAGGAGAAGTAGTTAACAAAGTAGAATGTGATGTATATTTTTTCAAATTAATATAGAATAGTCATTAGAAAAGACCATAATGTAGACCATAAAACCACTGTCAAAAGTTTAAGAGGATGAAAATTATATAAATTAAGTTCTTTGATCATGATGGAATTAAGCAAGAAATTAGTAGCAGAAAGGTAGCTGGAAAATCCCAAATATTTGAGAATTAAATAATACACTCTAAATAACACACAGATGAAGCATAGATCACATGAATGGTTAGAAATGTTTTGAAATGAATTGGAATAAAAATGCAGTGTATCTAAATTTATGGGATGTAGCCAAAAATGCTTAGAGAGGAATGGATATTTAGTCAGAAAGAGGAAAAGATTCAAGTAAAAGAGAAGGTCTTTCGAGCTAGTCAGACAGAGGAAGGAAGTTTAAAGCAGAAAAAGCCATCAGGGGGAAAGTTACAAAAGGAGACTGCTACTAACACCTTTCTATTAAAAATAAAGTTAGTTTCTTTTGACAAGTGGCTCCTGAATTGTGCCCAGCCAGACTGCGGCATTATATCTTTAAATGCCTTCTTATAATAGAAAGATCTTAAATCCCAAAGATCTTAAAACCCAAAGTTTTCTCCTTAAAAGTTTAGAAAATGAAAAGCAAATTAATATCAAAGTAGAAGAAAGAAAATTATAAAGAGCAGAAATCAATGAAATTTAAAACAGAAAGACATCTTTGAAAACGAACAAAAAACCTATTCGATTGAGAAAATAAAGACAATTGAGAAAATTTTGAAGGTTGACATGTAAAGCAGAAGACACAAATTACTAATATCAGAAGTGAAAGAAGGAATATGACCACAGATATTATTGAAAGTATAATAAGGGACTATCATGACTAACTTGAAGCCAATAATTTGAGAGAATTGATAAAATAAACAAGTTCCATTTGTCCAAAAACACAAACTACAAAGCTTTTCAAAAAGAAAGTTCATAAATAAATATGGAATATATTTATTGGACACTTTTGGATTTTCAATAAAGTCATTAACAAATAATAACATCATTGCTTCCGGAAAAAAACTGGCTCAGGACTGCTCACACACACACCAAGGACAGAGGCAGAAAACAGATTGATTGTTAGGCACCTGATAAGGCTACACTAGCAGACAGTGAGGGAGAGCAGCAGAAACTCCCAAGAATGTTACTTTTTACAGGACATAATCATGGCTGCCCATTAGGGGCAGGTGTAGCCCTTGTGATTGGCATAACAAGCTTCACCTGATTTTGCTGAAGGCAAGTTTCTGTTTCTTGGGAACAGAGAAGGGCAAGTCTTTATCTCTCAAGGAGAGAACAAGACCAAAGACTGGCGAGTTTCTATCTCAAGGACGGGCAAGTTTCTATTTCCTGAGGATAAGAACAGTATTCATAAAGTGGGGGTAGGGAAAGGAGGATGGCTGTAGTCATGCCAACAGCTTCCTTTTGGTTTTAATATTGGGGATTAGGGTGGCTTATGTATGGAGGTTTCTTCTTCTTTGGCTTCTTCCTGCTGGCATGGGGGTGAGCAACAGGGGCATAGGCAGGTCCTATAGAGGGGTTTCTTCTGTCAGGAGAGTATATTCCCTCAGAAGTGTCTCATTGACTACTTGGTTGGTCAAGGTCTTTGTTCTTTTCATGATGGCTTACTGTAAACATTTAAGAACACATAATAATAAAAATTCAGAGAAATAGCAGAGAGAGTTCCCAGAAGGGGTAAGCCCCAAGTAAGGATGAGTTCCCTAGGCTGGTGAGAGAGGAAGCAGGGAGTGGCCAGAGAACTCGAGTTTGAGCATAGCTGTTAGATTCTGTAAGGTTTCTATGTTTTTTCCACTTTTCCTGATTGGTTGATATAGTAATAACATTGTTCTCCAAGGAAAAGGCCAGTGCCTCCCTTTTCAGCTATTATTAGGTCTATTGCCCTTCTGTTTTGTAGGGTGACTTCTGCCAGGGACAGGAGCTGAGCCTGTAGGAGGCAGATAGCCTCAATTGAAGTGTCCGTGGATATGACTACTTCCTCGCCAAGTTGGTCAAGTTGGGAGGCCAAGTAAAGGTAATGTCCAAGAGCTTCCTCTTCTGTCCCCAGGGTTACCAGTGAGGATGTTAGACTAATGACTAGGAGGACTGGAAGGATGACTGCCCACTTAGATTGTGTTGTCACAATGGAGGGAAAATGAATACAGCCATCTCTGCTGAAGTATAGAGAGTGAACTGGGAGAAAGGACAATCAAGACACGAAGGCCTGGGGTGGAAGTATTGATGCACATTGTGAGGGAACTATTTTGGCATAAGAAGTAAGTTCCTGGGGGGCTCATGGAAGAGTCTGACCCCATGATGATATGGTGTAGAGAGCAAGGGGGCTGGTGTGGGTGTTAGTTGGGGTGTTCCAGCAATACCTGTTTAGCCCTGCTGTATGAAAGGGCAGCTGTCAGTGAATTTTTGTAAAATGGGAATACAAGAGTTGATGGGTAGGGCCATATTGGATAGGAGAATGGCTGATATAGGTTGATCATTCATTGGGCCACATATGAAGCAGTCTTGTTTATAAAGGGACTGATTTACTATATGGTGTAAGCCAGAGAGAGAATAATATATGATTTAGAGCTAGGAAGTCTGAAGGTGTCTCTTTTGTAAGTTTTGGGAGATTTCACGGGAGCTGTCCTTTACAATATCAATGACCTATATCTAATGGTGTGTGTGGAATTTGGTCATAGGTTCAGATTATCTGGATGGATCCATTAGGGTCTGAGTTTCCTACATAAAGGTCTATGGAGCCAGTTACTCCTTTTTCTCATTTTTTGTCCCAAGGATCATCAATCCTGAAAGTAAGTAAAGGCAGGACACTATCATAGGGGTTTGGAGAAGGAGGGGGTTTGTCTGTTGGAAAGCAGCAGTCTGTTGGAAAGAGCCATATCTTCTATCCATATAATGGTCATTGCAGGATCATTTGGAACATCCCTTCCAATCCATGTTGTTGCATGTATTGGAGTTATCAGAAGTTAACGAGAGATAGAAATTATGATAGGAAAAGCTTGTTTGGGTGTATTTGGCCCAGTAAAACAGTTGGTGATGCAGATCTGCGCAAAGTTGAATGTGAGGGAGAGGGCCTTTTGACAGCCCTTAATGGGACAGAAGGTGGAGATGATTGAAATTGGAGGTTTTCTGCCCATTGCATATATCTTAAACTGCCAAGCATAATAAGTGCCAGGAGGATTCTAGGAGCTGTGGGAGGGAAGAAGAGAAGGAGGGGTAATAGGATGATCATGGCATATGGAAGAAGGAAAGGGCATAGAGGAGAGAGTGAGGAAAGAGGTTAGTTTCAGTTGGGGTGAAGTCAATGAAGGATCCCTGAAAATGTAAGTACTGAAGGAGCTCGAAGTGAGAGGACTTGAAGTCTTGGGTCAGAGGCCAGCTCTGTCCATAGGATGAAAAGAAATTGATAGTAACGAGAAGGGGAGAGTTCCTGGAGGAATTTGGTATGGTCAGCAGGTGAGGATTAGAGATTGTATGGGAAAGTCCCTTAGAGAAGACAGGTTAGGGGGAAGTAAGTGGTGTAGATAGTAAGGATGTAATGGGTACCTTGGGTAGTGTTGAGGGTGTAGATGTGATTTGGACAACGTCTGGGGGTGTAAAAAGAAGAATGGTGTTGGATTCTTTGTTGGGGAGGAAAAATAGAGCTGCCTCCTGGACCATTTGGTCTGGAAGGCTGTTGCCTGCTGTCATAATAGAATTATCTGTCTGATGGGCTTTGCAGTGTACTCTGCCAATAGAAGAGGAAGGAGGGAGCCTTTAGGACTACACTGATGTATGAAGCATTGGAGATGGAGGAGCCTTTGGTAGTCATGGGTCCCCATTCTTTCCATATTGCTGTGTGAGCTAATAATATGAAAGGCATATTTAGAATCTGTATAAATGTTAGAGACATACTCTTTGCTAGAATAAAGGCTTGGGTTAGAGCTATTAGTTCTGCTTGTTGATTGGTGGTGTTAGGGAGTAGGGGGTTAGCCTCTATCACTTCTATTTTTTTACATGAAGGCCTGCTATTCTAAGGCCTTCATGTGAAAAGGGACTCCCATCCATGAATCAGGTATATGAGGGAGTTGGCAAGGGTCCTTCCTGAATATGGGAGGGATGGGGAGCAATTGTTCTAAGGTCTCTGTACAGGAATGGAGAAGTTGATATGGATTGGAGTCACTAGGAGGAGGAAGCAGAGTTGAGGGATGGGCAAGTTTTGAAGGTTGGACCGGGGTCTTCAATCATTGAGATCTGAAGGGAAAGAATGCGGGAAGGGGGCAGGGTCTCAAGACCCTTACAGGAGAGTAATCCAGTTAAGGGGTCGGGGAGAGGACAGTTAGAGGTGACCCAAATGTTAGTTTCTTTGACTCCTGGATCAGGATGCCTGAGGAGGCCAGTACCCAGAGGTAAGGTGCCTGTCCCCATATTGCTGGGTCAAGACGCTCCGAGAGAAATGCCACTGCTGCACAGGATGGTCCAACCTGGTGGCCTTGAGCTCCCAGACAAATCCTTGGTTTTCTGTTACATACAGAAAAAAGGGGTGAGACGGATAAGGCAAGTGAAGGCCTGAGGCCTGCAGGAAGGCTTGTTGGAGGCCGAGGGGAGTGTTGATGGGTGTGATGAGGGGCTCCACGAGGGGGCCCTTTGTGCTGACATAAAGGGGTTGAGCCATCAAAGAGTGATTGGATATCCATGCCCAAAAGTATCCTGTTAATTTCAGGAATGAGAGATCTTCAGCCTTGGTAGTGGAAATAGGAAGGTGAGAAATGAGTCTTTTTCAATCCATCATAATGGCCTTGTGGGACAGGGTTAGTTGGAAGCCCAAATAAATGACTGCAGTAAGAGAG
Source organism: Callospermophilus lateralis (assembly GCF_048772815.1). Taxonomy (NCBI): domain Eukaryota; kingdom Metazoa; phylum Chordata; class Mammalia; order Rodentia; family Sciuridae; genus Callospermophilus; species Callospermophilus lateralis. Next base: position 1,239,267 of record NW_027513809.1, on the reverse strand, counting down.
GGAGACACAATATCCTTGCAAGGCCAAGGAGTCTTAGAGAATCTTAGAGAGAGAGAGACACTTGCAAGGCCAAGAAGTTCAGTAATTTGGCTGTGTGGGTTTTACTTTGATATAGGAGGGACTGCAGAGAAGAAGGTCATCCACATATTGGAGGAGGAATGATGGTGACAAGTATAGGCAGGTGGGATTATCTCTAAAGCCCTGAGGAAGGACTGTCCATGCAAGTTTAATGGACACTTGGATGTCTGGGTCAGGCCAGGTAAGAGCAAAGGGGTCTTGAGAATCTTTGTGCAAGGGAACAGAGAAGGAGGCATCCTTAAGGTCTAAAATTAAATAGTGTGCTGTGCAGGTGGCGATGGAGGACAAGAAGAGTACATGGACTTGGAGCAATAGGGTGTACAGGACCAGTGCTCAGTTGGTGAGGCAGAGGTCTTGGACCAGACAGAAGGTGCCTGAGGGTTTCTTGACATGGAGAATGGGTGTGTTATAAGGGGCATCTGTATAAAGTGAAAGCATTAGGCCTTTGGTTAGGAGGCCATAAATGATGGGTCTGAGTCTGTCTCCTGAGGCTCTTTAGAGGTAGGGAGTATTGGGATTGGGATGAGAAGAGAGAAGGGTTTTTGGGTGTGATGAGGATGGGATCTTGGTGTGTGGCTACAGAGGGGTTGTGTATGTCCCAAATCTTGGATTGACCAAGGATGGGGGCCAGGACATTGATGAGGGGGTGGTGGTAGGTGCTAGAAGGAGGAGGAGTGGGAGTGGGGAAAGAGTCTGGGAAAGAGCCACTCCTGGAAAAAATGGAAGAGCCAAATTTACTTAGGAGATGTCGACCTAGAAAGGGAATGGGGCTTGGGGAATAATGAGGAAAGAGTGGGAGAAAGGGATCTCATGAATGGAGCATGTGAGAGGTGGGGTTCATAATGGTTGATATGGTTTGCCTTCTACCCCAACAGTGGAGGTTGTGGAGGTGGAAGTGGGTCCCCCAAATTGGACAAGTACTGAGAATATAGCCCAGGTATCCAAGAGGAAAGAGATGAGCCTACCTGCTACCACAATGGTTACCCTGGGTCCCTGTGATGGTGATCTTTGGGTGCTGGGATCCTGGACCCTGTTAGTTGTCTGTAGCCAGTCCCAGAAGGTCTGTCTGTGGTGAGGTGGGGCTGTGTGACCTCCTGTCTCTCTGGGCAAGAGGGCAATCAACAATGGCTCGCCTGGGATATTTAGGACAGGGAGTGGGAGGTTAGCGAGGATTAGAGCAAAATTTTGCCCAGTTGCCCAGCTGACCATACCCATAGCATGTTCTGGAATGTTTTCTGTGGGTTGTAGGGGCAGTGTTAGCAGCAGGAGATTGCAGAAATGCTTTGGTTAGCATTTGATATTCAACCTTGCAGAACTTTCCATCTCTGCCATTGAAGGCTTCCTCAAGTACTTGAGCCTGTGGGGTGAGGGGACCTTGCTCCAGCTTTTAAGTTTGGCTTTAATGTCAGGGAAGCTATAGGAGAAATACGTCATGAGTAAGTTTTGACCATCAGATGACTTGGGATCTAAGTTGGTAAATTGGAGTAGGGCTTCAGTCAGGTGGTTTAAATAGGAGGAAGGGTTTTCATTTTTATCCTGAATGACCTCTTAGAGATGATCATAACTGATGGCTTTATGAGCTGCCCTGTCAGTAGGCAGGTGATGAATTGGTCCCTTCTTGTCTGACCCTCTGGAGAATTATAATCCCAATTGGGATTTTGGTTAGGGACCTACTCAGTGCTCATGGGCAGGTGTAGTTTGTTGGACTTCATCAGCATAGTTGTGGGCTTGTTTCCAGACTCGTTTTTGCTCCTCTGGGAGGAGGGTGTTGGATAGGAGCATGTGCATATCATGAAAGGTGAGGTTTTAGGCCGGTGTTATGGATTGTAACTCCTTGGTATATATGTGGCAGGGTTGAAGGTCAAGGACCCTACTGCTGAGAATGAGGGTTACATCTCACTCATCCTTGGCACAGAGCCCGGGATATGCTAGGATTTTAATATGTTTATTGAATGAAAGAATGAGTAGGTTTTCCAAACTAAATATTAATGTCCCTTTGGCTCCAAAAACATTGATTTATTACAAAATCCTTTGCATACTCTCAAGTTATTTGGTCATCTGGGCTTGTTCTATTGTTTCTTTGATTTATCTAACACATGCTTTGTTCCTTCCATGTACAGATACTGAGCTGGGCTCTGGCGAATGAAACAGACAAGAACTGACTTATGGGTCTGATATTATTATCTGACATTTGAGGAGTAAAATTATTTTTATGAAGATCTGTTAAGTGAGGGCTGGCAGAAACTAATTTTAATATTTAATGTGAAGTCTGACTTCGAAGAACAGTAGAACTCCACTCTTCTTTCTTCTCTAAATGCTGTTTTTCCTTTATGAATTGGCTTTTGTTTCAAAAGTTTAAAGGAGAACATCCTGTGGGTGAGTCAAAATGTGTAGAAAACATTTATGCTAAAGCATATAGCCTTATGGTTGCTTATAAAGAAATTTAAAAAGAAATTGATTGCTTCTTCCTTTTCTTCATTATGGCTACTTCAAGAAACATCTTGGAGATTGTCAAATTATGGATAAGTCCAGAGATTTCTTATTATTACCTAATAAGCATTATTTAAAAGTCCTTGAGTAAATAATTACAAGTCCTATACTTAACATGAATAAATACAGAGGAAAGCACACATCCTGGAGGAGTCTTAGACAGTTAGCCCTCCATATGGCTTTGACACTCATTTGCTGGTTAGTTTTCAAGAAAGTCAGCAGACACTTAATATGTTTCTTAATCAGCAAAATACACATGATACCCTCTTCCCTCATGTGGTATCCCAAGATTAAATGTAACAGTGGACACGTGGATGCATGAAATTATTTTGTATCAAAATAATCTGTGATTACAAAGTCCAGACTTAAGTCTTATAAAAATGAAATATTTTGTCTTCCTTTTGACAGAAAATAATTCTATCAGGTCAGATAGTCCAGATGATTTACCCTTTTTTTCCTTTTAAGAGTGCTTTGATCAATATACATTTGCTGTGTTGTGTGTCAGCATAAGTTAGAAACTTTTTTATTAGACTGTAAACACAAGATATTTTAGATATTATCTAATGACTTCCTATTACTGTAACTGAAAAGTTCTTTTGACAGCCTATCTTCCCTACTTCCCCTACTGACAGCAAGTCACATGACAATATTTTGTAATTCCATTAATATGACTATGCAAATATCATTCACCGCTACATAATATATTATGATTATATTTCCTTTATTCTGAAATCTGTTTTTCCTAAGGTTAATAATTGCCCTGTTTTATTTGCTGCATTTTCTTCAATCCTTTGATCAAATCTTTACAACCCTCCCAGGAAACTGGTTAAACATTCTTAATATAGCTTTCCAGGTGGTAGCTGTGTGGGGAGTCTGGTGGTGCCTCCCCTCTCCTGGCATTGCTCTTGAAATTGTCTGGAGGAGGGGTTTCTCTTTAGGACTACCACCATGCTGTTCTCACCTTGAAATTGTTTGCTTTTTTCTGGGAATTCCTTTTGCCTCTCACATGTATTGAATACCCTGCTTCCCGGGTGTTATGATTTCTTTCTCTCTTGATGGTGTATTTTGCTAGGGAATCATGAGTAATATTTTTGAGTCTTTACCAGCCTGAAAATGCCTTGACATAAACCTGACAGTTCAGTAATAGTCTTGTTGAATATAGTTTTAGTCATTTTCACTCTTTTGAAGGCATTTCTTTATTGTTATTTATTGACATACTGTTGTTTTTAAAGAATTCCCTTTTTGAGATCTATTTTTGTTTGTTTGTTTTCTCTCAAAGTTTCTAGGGTCTTCTTTTTATCACTGATGTTCTGAAGTTTCATTTGTCTTGGGTGGAACTTGAAAAAATTCATTTTGCAGGGCACTGTGTAAACCTTTTAATCTGGAGGCTAATCCTGATATTTCTTTTTCTTATATTATTTCTGTGGTATGTTCCTACTTTCAATTTTTTCTTCTCTAATTTGAAATCGTATGAATCAGGTGTTGAGCTTCTTGAATTGATCTAATTTTTTTATCATTTATTCTCTTTCAACTTTTTTGTCTCTTTCTTCTACTTTCTGGATAATATCCTTAATTTATTGTTTGCATTTTGAAGTAACATTTTTGTTTCAGTAATTATATCTTTAAAAGTTAAGGAAAATACTTTTTTCATACTTTCTTATTTCTAAATGTTACATTTTATTTTTATAATATTTTGATGTTGTCCCTGCCAACTCTTTCATGAGATTATTTATGGTTTTTTGAAGTTATCTTTTTTCCCATTCATTGTGTATTTTTTTTTCTTTTGATTTGCTTTGCTCCCTTACACTCTGATAGAGATTCTCATCAGATTTGTTGACTTTTGGCCACAGATTCATATTTCAAAATGAGTTCATAGAACAGTGACTGAAAGCTCTGTTTGTTGGCTAGTAACTTTCATGGTAGAGCAGTATAAAACAAACTTCACACATGACTATATCCCTAATGTTTTTCTCTGAGTTGTTTAGTTCTTCCACACATAGATCCACTGATCCTTTGTTTGAGTGTACTCCTAGGAACTGCAGTGTGGGAGCTAGTTGAAGACAGAGTGCATGGAGGGTGATGTCTTGTAATTTGGGATATAGATTTCACCCCCAGCCTTTTCTGACTCTGAACCCTCTTTAGTTATACTTTTCTTACAATTCTCTCTCTCTCTCCCTTGGGTGGTGGTAGAGATGGTGGCCTAACTCTGCAAGATGTGACAGGGACTTGGGAGTACTAAGACCCATTTAGTCAGATTCTCAGCTCACACCTTGCCTACCTTCTAATTTAACTTCCTGAAAGTTTCAGGCACATGGTGAATTGCTTCTCTTTGCTTTGGTTCTAAGACTTGACCTCCTCCGTTTCCCTAAGAATTTACCATTGTTCCCAGTATATTTTCACATATTAAAGATCAAGATTATGTTAGCTTACTGTTCTCTTTGTAGATGGAATTAGTGTCTCATTTTTGTTCTTGTTTTAGATGACTTTGAAAAGAGGAGAAGAAATGGCATAGTTTTGCTATTTTGAAAACTCAAGTTCAGTGAAAACACATGTATTTGCTTATTTTGCCATCAATAAGAAATTTCCTTGTTTAAAAATATCCAAATGCTGGCATTGTCCAGAAAAATTTAACAGTTTTATTTATAATTATTATAAAGTTGAACTGGTAAAACTTGTTTGCTGAAACATTTTAACTTGCATTACTTCTTTATATTCCACATTTGTATTAAAAATTCATATACAAATCAAAATGTAAAAATAGCTAATACTTGATTTCTTTTCAGTATTTTCCCACACACAGTCACATACCTAGGTACCTTTTGACCCGATTGTGGGGGGGGTATCTTAACATTCAAAACTATGAGTAACAAAAAGAGGAGAAAAAAAATTGAGAATGAAATGTTTACCATCATAGTGGATTCTTAAGCAAGTTATCCACATATACAGTGTTCTAGTTGGATGTCTTTTGGCATAATTGTCACACATTTGGTATGGATAGCACACATTTTAGTGTCTTCAAAAAGGTCAAACATCTCATTGGCAAATAGGAATAGTTTGTTCTCTACTTTTCCTGTTTATATCCCTTAAATTTCTTTCTTTGGCCTAATTGGTTTGACTAGAGTTTCAAGGACAGTGTTAAATAGAAATAGTGGTGAAAGAAGGCATCCCTGTCTGCTTCCAGTTTTTAGAGGGAATGCTTTCAGGTTTTCTCTATTCAGAATGATATTGGTCTTGGGTTTAACATATATAGCTTTTAAAATTTGAGGTATGTTTCTGCTATCCCTAGTTTTTCTAATGTTATGAATGAGTATGGATGCTCTATTTTATCAAATGATTATTCTGCAAAATCTCTACCAGAAAACTGCTAGAACTCACAAATGTACTCAGCAAAATAAGAGAATATAAAATTAACACCCATAAATCAATTGCATTTATATATACCAATGATGAATCAGCTGAAAGAGAAATTAGTAAAACAATCCCATTCATTCACAACAACCTAAAAAGAGAAAACAAAAACAAAAAACAATAAAGAAAGAAGGAAACCTGGGAATCAATCTAAGAGGTGAAAGACCTTTACAAGAAAACTACAAAATACTAAAGAAAGAAATTGAAGTAAACCTTAGAAGATAGAAAGATGCCCCATGTCTGTGGAAAAGCAGAATTAATATTGTCAAAATGGCCATACTACCTAAAGCAATTCTTGTTAAAATTCCAATGACATTCTTCATAGAATTAGAAAAGGCAGACATGAAATTCATCTGGAAAAATAAGAGGCCCAGAATAGCCAAAGCAATCCTTAGTGAGAAAAGTGAAGCAGGAAGCATCACAATACCAAACCTTAAATTATTCTACAGAGCTATAGTAACAAAAATGGCATGATTTTTGGCACAAAAACCAGACATGAAGCCCAATGGAACAGACAAGAAGACACAGAGGAAATCCACATAAATACACATAAATACAGTTACCTCATAAGAGGCAAAGGCACCATAAATATACATAGGAGAAAAGATAGCCTATTCAACAAATGGTGCTGGGAAAACTGGAAATCCATATGTAGCAGAATAAAAGTTTACTCCTTTTTCTCACCTGCACAAAACTCAACTCAAAGTGGATTAAGGACTTAGGCATTAGACCAGAGACTCTGTGCCTACTTAAAAAAAAAAAAAAAAAAAAAAAAAAAAAAAAAAACAAGGCCCAACTCTCCAACATGTCAGCTTAGGAACTGACTTCCTCAACAAAGGGCAAGAAGTAAAATGAAGAATCAATGAATGGGATGCTATCGAACTAAAAAGCAAAGGAAACAATCAAGAGCCAGAAGAGAAAGCCTACAGAATGGGAGAAAATCTTTGGAATCTGCACCTCAGATAGAGCATTAATCTCCTAAATATATAACAATATCAAAAAACTTAAACAAAAACCCAAATAACTTAGTCAGTAAATGGGCAAACGAAGTGAACAGACACTTCAGAGAAGAATAAATATGAATAGTCAACAAATATATGAAAAAATGTTCAATATCTCTATCAATTAGAGAAATGTAAATTAAAACTACACTGAGATTTCATCTCACTCCAATCAGAATGGCAATTATCAAGAATACAAGCAAAAGTAAATGTTGGTGAGGATGTTGAGAAAAAGGTACACTCATACACTGCTGGAGGCACTGCAAATTGGTGCAACCACTGTGGAAAGCAGTATGAAGATTCCTCAGAATACTCGAAATGGAACCACCATTTGACCCAACTCAGTTATATCCAAAGGTTTTAAAAATCAGCATACTACAGTGACACAGCCACATCAATGTTTATAGCAGCTCAACTCAGAATAGCTAAACTATGGAACTAATGTAGGTGCTCTTCAACAGAAAAATGGATAAGGAAAATGAGGTATATATACACAGTGAAATTTCACTCAGCTGTTAAAAAGAGTGACTTTATAACATTTTCTGGTAAGTGGATGCAACTGGAGGGAGACTCTCAGGCTGAGTGAAATAAACTAATCCCAAAAAAACTAGAGATCTAAAGTTTGTTCTGATATATGGATGCTAACACACATCAGGGGTAGGAGGGCAAGAATAGACATTCATTGGATTAAACAAAGAGGAATTAAAGGAAGGGAGGGTTGATAGAAAAGAAAAGACAGTGGAATGTATCTGACATAACTATCCTATTTATGTGTATGAATGCACCACAATGAATCTCCACATCATGTACAGCCACAAGACTGGGATCCTACTCAGAATAAGGTATACTCTATGTTTGTATAAATATGTCAAAATAGACTTTACTGTTATAACTAAAAAGAACAAATAAAAAATAAAGTTGCATTTCTCCTCACCAAAAATAAATAAATGACAACCAGAAAAGTCTCAGTTGCTGCCTGCAAAGCACAAACAGCTGAGCTCTGGAAGCACAGATCTGTTCTGAAGTCTTGAGCAGTTTCGCATCAAACGTTGGAAGGGGAGTTTGTGAATCACAAATTCAGTGGACTTCTGATAACATCTGATTTCACCAAATGCTACAATACCAGGCCTGTAATAATGAGCTTTATTTACCCCTCCAACAGAGGGCGCACCTTGAAAGAAGCTTTTGTAGCCAGTTGTTTCCTAGGTGCTTTGCTCCATTGGATTTGCCAGCATTCTGCTTTTTAGGTGCCACAGCAGGAAGACCTCCTTAATTACCCCAGTCTCCTCCTACACAGGGGCTAGTGGCAGTGCTGGCATTGGAGAGTGACTATAAGTAGTGCCTGCCAACACTTACTTTAGTTTTTAAATTTAATTTTTTAATAGGTAAAAAATAAAGTTTATAGAATTAACAACATAAAAACTACTCTTTGAAAGTCTTCACTCCCATTGTTATGCATTTTCCCATGATACCTCCCTCGGTCTATGTAGGGACTCACTAATGACCTTTTATTCATCCTCATGTATTATATAAATATTAATAGCTATAAGCATACATCTCTTTGTCTCTTTACAATTTATCAATATCCTTATATAACAGCACTTTAAAAAATACAGACCATTTACAATAATTCTCCCTTACCTGAGGTTTTGCTTTCTGTAGTTTCAGTTACTTGAGTCAGTTTTGACCTAAAAATATTAAATAAAAATTCCAGAAATAGACAGTTCATTAGTTTTAAAGTGCATGCTGTGCTAAGTGGCATGATGAAAATCTCACTCTCTAGCTTGGGATGCGAATCATCCCTTTGAACAGTGTATCCACACTGAATATATTCCCTGACCCATTAGCCACTTAACAACCTTTCAATTATCATGTTGACTGTTTAGGTAACAATTCAAGTAACCTTTATGCAATAGCCTAATTCTACCTAGCAGTTCCTATGTCTTGCACTTTATATCATCACACAGGTTATATCATCTCTTATCACTGCAAGAAAAAGGAAACTACAGTACAATAAAACATTTGCTTGAGATACCATATTTACATAGCATTTATTATAGTGTGTTACTATTGTTCTGTTTTATTATTAGTTATTATTAATTTCTTACTCATCCTATTTATAAATTAAACTTTATCATATGTTTATATGTGTAGAAGAAACAGGATATATAGAGTTCAGTACTACGCTCAATTACAGGCATACACTGGGAGTTTGATAAATGGGGACTACTGTATAAGTAAAATTATTTGCATTAATTATAATTTGGGATATTTTTTTGCACTTGCAATCACATATTTTTTAAACACAAGGCTTATCAAGGGGGAATAAAAAAGATTGATGAATAAAAGATCAAAGAGGTAAGGATATGGAGACATAGTAGAGATGCAGAGAGGGAAGCATAGCAACCCTGAAAAGAAAGAAACACTGAGGTAGATACTTACACTAGTGTTCATAAATACTATTTCCATATGTGTAAAAATTGTCTATATAGCACCATGTTCTTCTATATTCAAAGCATATACAAAGTGAACAAAGAGAAGTGAGCCCGTCTTTGTTCTCTCTTATTCTGGGAGTCTCAGCAGACACTTCTCGAATGGTCCAGAGACTGCCTATAGTCTATTGATCTCAGTGAGACCTTTGGGCCCCAACCCTGAATAAGCTGCCTCTGAGCTGGAGGCCCTATCTCCTGGGCATCACAGACTGAGATGCCAGTCATAGCTGATATCAGCCAGTACTCATATTTTGTTCACGTAGCCTCTGTCCACATGGTTTTCATTCACGTGCATGGCATCCTGCTCACAATATGAAAAACTAAAAGAGGAATTGGACCATGACTCAGTGACACTATATAAGTGGGTGTGCATGCGCTCTCATTCTCTCTCTCTCTCCTTTATTACTGTTGTCTGAGAATTGCAAAATAACAGGACAATGATGTTAGTTGCTGTTGGACCTGAGTAGAACAGCCTTTTTCCTTGTCCTCTTTTTATTCATTAATTATTTTATTTATTTTTGGATATGGGAGGTCTCATTGTATTGTCCAGACTAGACTTGCACTTATAGTCCTTAAGCCTCAGTCTCTCAAATAGCTGGGCACATGCCAACACTCCTGGTTGATCACTTTTATTCAAGATTATAAGGAACACTAAAGAACCAGACGACTGAGCCTCAGAATGAGGTGTGACTAGTTAGGGGAATGTGAGGGAAATTGTGATTTTTCTTTTTGGTTTTGAAGCTTTTAAAGACTTTTGTCACTGACTGAGTAATTTCAATGCAATGTTTCAGTCAAAACCTTTATTTAACAGGCTGGGATGGAAGGTATCTTGATGAGAAGATGACAATGGAAATAAATGCTATGTCATCTTCCCATGTGCTCTTTTCTCCATTCCTACTCTTACAAAGACTTTACATTCTACATAGAAGTTTGTGTGGGCTAAGCATTTTTAATTGCCAATTTATCTGTTTAGCTTCTGGGCTTGGAAAAAACTCTTAGATAAATACACAGACAAAAATTTCTGTGCATTATTATCTCCAACAAGCTTAATATTAGAACTGAAAGCAGTTTCTTGTGGCTGATAGAAATTCATCAGATTGAATAATTTTACTGTATTATAAACAACACAATTGATAATGGATTACAGCCAAATATTGGCATATTATATACACATGTGATTTAACTGTTTTCAAAATAAAGCAAGTCCTGCTTTGCAAATGTGAGTTAGAATATTGGGACCAATGCAGTTCTATGTTCAGAGCACTTTGAATCAAAATAATGAAGTTAATATTTTCTGCTTATTCAGTGAAGAACATGATTAAGTCTTGTTTGTGAAACTTTAAAAAATGTTAAATCACTTTTACAAAGCACAATGAATTAGTTTCAGCGATAGGTTAGTGGAAATAATTATGTAGAGGACACAGGTTTTGTGTTACAGGATTCATTTGATGTCAGGGCACTTGCTATGTGCTGTATATAGAGCATAATTGAATGTCAGTTTGTGCTAGTTTAAAATTTAAATAATGATTTTTATCTCCAAACTGTTGGGTTTTCTTCGTCTGAGTGAGGCTTAAGGTCATCTTATTAATTTACTTGTTTCATATCAGAATTGATACATCCAAATGAACATGGTCTCATTCAAGGTAGTCACCGGGAAATGATTCTAATGATTACGTTACTACTCAGAATTTTAGAATAACTATTTTTGTTTTAGAGATTAATAATAATACTTTAAGCATTCCCACTGGTGACTGATCTTAATTCCTTGAAATTTTCTGCTTTTGAGAAAAAGTAAAAAACGGCTTTAAGCCAATTCTATAGAATGAGCATTCAACTGGGGAATATGTGACAAAGATAACGAGACCTGAGTTTCTTGAATGACCTGTATACCTTGGTTTTTTCAAGTAAGAGTATAAAAATTGCTTGTGTTGGGGGAATATTATGGGCTTAATGTTTGGTGCCTCCTAAATTCATGTTGAAATTCTAAGTCCCAATGTGGTGGTATCAGGAGATAAAGCCTTTGGGAAGTAATTAGGTCATAAGCAAGGAACCCTTATGACTGATTTGTGCCCTCATAAAAGGGACTCAGAGAGCTAGTTAGCAAGCTTTCTGGCTCCTAAGGACACAGTGATTAGCTGTGTGGAAACCATATTAGGCCCTTGTCAGAACCTGACCATGCTGTCCTCCTGAGTTTGGTCTCTCAGTCTACAGAATGGTGAGAAATGACTTTTCATTGTTCCTAAACTACCCAGCCTGTAGGTAATAGCAGTCCAAATTGATTAGGACAGGAACATTTTTAGAATAATGATTTAAGATGCCTAAAACTTTTTCTGTAGAACCACATGGATAGTATTTTTCCAAAGCATAACATATTATAGTTGTGATTTTAACTAAATACATCCTAGTAAAAAGGTTTCCTATAAGCAAAAATATAATAACTAAAAACTTCAATAAATAGCAGTTGAGTACTGATCTTATATTTTTAACACTTATAAAATGTCTGTAAATGTACACATTGACCACAGGAGACCTCCATGTACTGTAGTGTGTACAATCAACATACAAAAACTATAATTCTTACTCATCAATTTTGACTTGCAACTAATATGCCAGATTTATAGTAACAACTTCTACGGTAAATGAATGTTATCCAAAAGAAATTTCTGGAATAGTTTTTCTGAATTAGGAATTCTAGTAAAGTTTTCTTGGAAGTTTAAACAGAAGCCATCTTTTCTTAAAATAAACCTTTCATGCAGCCAGCTGAGCATTCAAAATTTATTGCATTGATTTTTAGAACCATTTAACTAAAAGTAGCTTGCAGTTTATTCCCACTTATGACAGAAGGTAATGGTCTTCCCTTTGTTAATAAACTATCAAATGGATAAAGATGCCTGAAATTTGAAAAAAAAAGTATAGGTTTATTTTAAACAACTTGGAATGAAGCAGCACATGATGAAATCTACCCAAATAACTTCTGTGACAGTCACTTCTGAAGGATTTCATGCATCTGCTGCACTCATATGTTCTAGTGTATTTGTTAAATCACTATCATTATCACACAGTCACACCTCACCAATAGTTGAACTTGAGGTCAAAAAATACATAATCTCCCATAACTACAGTTAAGAATATGTTTTCTCTCCACCTACATTCAACTCTACAATGATGTCCACATTTGTGTTTTCAAAGTTTCTGCTGTGACTACTGGCAGAAACAGCATAGCCGAAAAGATGGTCTGTTGATTTGAGTACAGAAATTCTTTGGCCCTTGTTTAATTCGGTAGTTCTAGTCAATCTGCTCAGGAGAGTCTAATGAGAGAACATAAAGATGCTGCTGTTAAGATGAGGTACATTGGCAACATTTATGCATTTCTTGTCCACCCTTGGCTGGGCATTGCTGTTAGTTTTCTTATCTTTATGAAACCGTTAAATGAACCACTGAAGTAATCAAATATTTTTCCATGTGGCATAATGTTTTAAAGAGGTGGCTACAGGTTTAAATCCTGTTACCTATAAAGAGTTTAACAAAAGTGGGAACACAGATTTACCTGTTAATAATAGATCAGAGGTTGACTTTTCTATTTGGCTTAAGTATTTTGATGATCATCATGGTTCTGGTGTGGAAGGACAGGAATGAGTGGGTTGGAAGGCCTAAAGGAGTGCAGGGATTCTCCTCTGTATTGGAGATTTACTTCAGAAATTGACATTATGAACACCACCTTTGGAAAGGTTCTTCTGTGCTCTACTAGTATGTGGACTGCAGGGGCTGATCCTATCCCCTATGTAATATTTTTACTTCTGTAAGAAAAGTTGTATGTCTAGGCAATTTTTCTTTCCCATTTGTTCCTATATCTAGATGAACATTGCTTAGGAAGGTCATCTTAAATGTCAGTTTCTAATTGGTAATGTTAATAGACTCGGGGAAAATAAAAATGAGTGAAGACCTTTGCCTTGAACTTCTTATTGGATTTAAACTAATTGATTAACTGAACCCCTCCTTCCCTCTTTTCCTTTATTGGCAATAATTTTGTTAGTCTGCGTTATGAGATTTGACAGATATAAGCAATATAGCATTATGTCAATATCTATATTAAAGATAATTCCCTATATTAAAGACAATTACTATAGAGACACTGCAGTTAAACATGTTTGGGGAATGCAGGTTTCCAATCAAGGGATTTAAAAAAATGTATATTAGCTCAAGGACACCTCTCTTATGCAGAAAAACTATCTTGGACAGAGTAATCTACCCAAGAGAGTTAGTACCTGGCACAGAGTCTGAAGTAGGGTGTTCATTAGTGATTGGGTCTTTTTTTTTTCCAAAAAAATGTCACTCGCCCTTCACTTTTGTTTAATTATTTGGCTTGATATAGAATTCTAGCATCAAAATAATTTTACTCACATAACTTTAAAGATATGAGTTTATTGTCATCCAGTGCCCAGTTTTGCAGGTTAAAAGTTTATAATCTGATTCTTGTTTGTTTTGTTTATTAGTTTTTAATATTCTCTTTCGAAGATCTGCAGGTTTTCTCTTGTTGGTATTATGATAGTTTTTTACAATATGTTAAAAATTGTCTTATAAAGACTATTCCTGCTTTGTACTTGGTAGGCTCATTTAATCTCAAACCTACATTATTTTTTATTCAGCTAAGGGTACATTATATGTTTCATTATTTTCTCTCTTCTGTTTTCCCCTTCTGGGTTCAAATTTTGCCAAGCATTATGTCAGCCTTGTGGTTTTAAGCAGGTTAACCTCTAACATCTTTGATCATCAATTGCATTATTATAAAATGGAAATTATAACCCGAGGGAAGCCAGTAGCCAATATGGTAATTATTTTCTCTCCTTCAGAAGTCTTGCTTCTGTAAGCTTATCATTCTGATCAAAGCACTTGAATCTAAATATAGACTTCTGACTCTTAAAGTGATGACTTGGCTGTTTTTAGCATGAAGGTTATTGAACATGACTCTGGTCTTCCCCAAGGTAGCACTGGCTCATTTTTGAAAACTTCTTTGGATATTGTAGCCTATGTGTTAAATGTCAAATACAGAGGTCAGCATCTAGAAATGGGTCAAACAAAGTATACATGGAAATGGAGGTAGAATATTACACAAAAGGGTGACTCTTAGGTTTGCTTTAAGGTAGATCTATAAGATTTGCTTTAAGGTAAATCTATAAGATTTCTATGTGCCTTCATCTGATGAATGGCTTCCACATTAATCTTTCCAGAAAAACAGTCTGTTCAGGTCACACTGCTTTTAAAAATCTTAAGTGGCTCTCCATTGGTTAGAAAGTTAATATCAGATTTCTCAGCTTACTTGTCAAGTTGTTCAAAAGATTAGCTCCAATTAAACTTTCCTACTTTGTATCCCCTTCTCTACATACTCCTTAAATCTAATCCAAATATATTATTCTGTTTTTCAGATCTATCTTACACTGTTGCTTTAGACTGTAATTTTCCCCACCTCCCATTTCTAACAGTAAAATTATTCTAATTCTTCTAAAATTCTTTAAAATTATGATTGATCTTCTCTTACATATTAGAAGGCCCAACATTCTTCTAAGGCCCATCTCCATGGCCTCTTCTTTTACAAAGCCTTTGCCAATCTCTGTCACTCCATATTCTACTTCTCTTTATGTTCCAAAGCACATTAGTGACATTTAAGTGACATTAGGAAGGACTGGTGTCACACTCCTCTGTGATCTCCAAGACCCAGTAGTACCTCTTGTGTAAGCTGTGCTCAGTGAATGTGGTTGAATGAATGAAGAACTGGACACATTGCAGCCATTGCTGCATTGAAATGTTTTGTGAAAATTTAGAATTTTTTTTTAATGGAGCTGACTGATAATCAAATTTACTTTGTTGACCCTTGACTTTAAAGTTTTTTTATTATCTATATGGTCATTTCCTGATATTTCTTGTTTTCAGCATTGATGGGGTATAATTAACAAAAATTGTGTACACTGAAGATGTACAACATGATGTTTTTGTAAGTATTTATTGTGACATGTTTGTTACAACATCATGTCACATAGTTATTATTTTTGTGTGTGATAGGAACCCATAAAACCTCCTCTCAGCAGATTTTAAGTATTGATTTTTATGAATAGCTATGAGGGCTTGCTAGTGATATAGGATTACTGCCAGAGTTTGGGGAAATGTTGGCTCAGCTTTCAGTCCTTTTCCTGTCAAGCATTTATATGAAAAAAAAGACAATCAACTGTTATGCTGCTTGTGACTGAAAATATTGTGCAATTTAATGAAATTTCTTATACCATTAAACTTGTATTTTCTTTGGAAATAATTTGAAAATAAATTGACATCACTAAGAATCACTACCTATCCAAATCCTACTAGTCCTAGGTGGAAGAAAGGAAATCTTTCTAATTTAACTGATAAGAAGGAAGGTGAAAGACACACAAAATAGGATGGCAGTATGTCTGATAGTGCAAACAAAATGTTTTTCTTATTTCCTCTTTATAAAATAGAGTTTGCTTCAGTTTCTTGAGGAATTAAGCACAGCTAGGGGATTCACAGGAGAAAGAGCACACCTTCATCTAGCCAAAGGAAGAGCTGCCATGGGACAAGAATCCAGTGGTTACAGGGTACAGAGATATTCAACACAAGGCCATAATTAACCTTTGTGTTACTGGAAGTTTTCAAGGCATGTCAAATGACCATTTGACAGAGTTTACAAAGTACACAGTTTAGAAAGTAACTAGGTATACAGTTACATGAGAGGACCTTATAAAAAAATTCTCATATTTGTTGATTACATAAGTGCTGCTTTCCTACATAGAAAATATATATATTTTTAAAAATGGGTACTATAGAACATTAAATGCC
The DNA here is from genome assembly GCF_048772815.1 of Callospermophilus lateralis. Classification (NCBI taxonomy): domain Eukaryota; kingdom Metazoa; phylum Chordata; class Mammalia; order Rodentia; family Sciuridae; genus Callospermophilus; species Callospermophilus lateralis. The sequence continues at coordinate 1,222,952 of NW_027513809.1, read as the reverse complement.
AATACCATAGGTAATTGTTCAGGTGCAAAGAATACAGTGAGAATTCCTAAGAGGTCATTGTGGATCATTTAGCAGTCTGAGATCATTGAACACTGCTTTTTTTTAAGTATTCACCATTTAACTTGAGTGATCTTAAGACTTTTTAAAGTTTAGTTTTACCATGAATAATAAATGACATAAAAATGAAAATAGATACATTAAAATTAGCCACATCATAATCATATCTTTTCTCAGTCTCATTTTTCCCCCTAGGGATCAAGATTGTTAAAACTTTGGTATGAATTCTACTAGCTCTTTTTCTATGGGCTTATCTACACTTTTGTGTATATATAAAAACATACAGTGTTTTGTTTGATTTTACATAAATGTTGTAATACTTAAGAAGTATTCAAATTTTTTTATGTAATAATACTTTTGACACTCTTTTCTGTTAGTTTATCCTTAGTTCTTTCAATTGTCACCTAATATCTCAAAGTTGGAATGCTCTACATTTTATTGACATGTTCCCATTAGCCCATTAATTAATGTGCCCAATATATTAATTGTTGTTAAATTTTTCCTCTTGTAAGCAATGATATGGTGAACATTATTTATTCCAGATACCTTTCTAAATAAGATCGTTAATAGGCCGAGAAGAAAATCAGAAAAGGAGTGATAATATGAAAGGGCAGGGCTTCTCAAGATACACATAGTTGCTGCTAAATTTCCTTCCATAATGTCTGTTATATCCTTTTTATCAGTTTTGAAGAATACCACTGTCACTTGGCACTTGGACCAGCATTTAACATTATCATCATTAAACTTTTGTCCCAACTAGGAAAGATGTGTTCAGTGGTATATTGTGTGTGTGTGTGTGTGTGTGTGTGTGTGTGTGTGAGAGAGAGAGAGAGAGAGAGAGAGAGAGAGAGAGAGAGAGAGAGAGAGAGATTTAATTATTTTCTGCACATTTTTAAGAATGCTTGGATTTTCTGACTATTAGTTCTTTCTTTTCTCAATCTGCTTTGCACTGAATTTTATGTTTGGGTTTTTAATGCTGTATACATTTAAATATTTATAAGTTAAGTTTTTGATTTTTTAAATGTATTTTAGATCTTAGGTAAAGTGTTTAACAGTTTTCCACTACAAAATTATCCAAGAATCCTGAATTATATCTTCTTACGTGTTTATATATTAGCTAATTTCTAGAAATTTCATTATAATTTTTCAAATACTGGAGGCTATTTTTAGTGTATAGTGATAGGTGAAAAGTCTGAAGCTTTAGCTTACTTAAATGGCTACAGTAAGACATTTTGGAATGCTTTATTCTTTTTCCATTAATTTTCAGTACCAACTGTTGAGCTTTGTACACACACACACACACACACACACACACACACACTTCCCTTTACAACCACCACATACCCATGTCTGTCAGAAACTTAATTTTATTTTTAAAAATTTAAAAATATTTTATTGATTGATTTTACTGACAAATTAAGTTGTATTTACCATGTGTAGGATGATGTTTTAAAGTATATATACAAGATGTAATAACCAAATATAGCTAGTTGACACATGTATTCTTTCATGTAACTATCATTTTGTATTTAGAATATGTTAGAACACTTTAAATTCATTCTATTAGCATTTGTCAAGAATACAATATACTAATTACTCTCACCATGTTGTGAGTAGAACTCTGACCTTCTTATACCTATGAAATTACAATTTTTTTTTGTTTTAGAGCAACATTACATCTGCACCCCAACCAGCACAGCCCTAGTAACCATCATTTTACTCTGTTCATCTCGAAGTTCACCTTCTTCAGATTCTTCATGTGAGTAAGATGTAGCAGTCAATGATTCATTGTGTCTGCCTTACAGCACTTAACGTAAACTCCTGCATGTTCATCCAGATAAGCTTTTCTATTTTCTTTAAATCAACAAGAATTTATTTGGAGAGGATGTGAGGTGAAACAGAAGAGTGTGTATTCATTTCATGATTACTTAAATGGGTACATTTCCATTAAACACAGAGAAAAGGCATATGCAAAAGCAAGCCTTTCTGGGTCACATTCTTCAGTTTCTAAAGTTGGATATTTAAAAAAAAATTTTTAAGATATAATTAACACAATACTTTCATTCCATTCATTTATTTATTTATCTGCATAATGCTGAGGATCAAACCCAGTTCCTCACACATACTAGGTGAGTGCTCTACCACTGAGCCACAACCCCAGCCCTTGGATCTTAATATACTAATTGCTGATTGCTTTTTTTGGTGCATATTGATTGTACACAACAGTAGATTTCACTCTGGTATATTATACTTGAATACATCATAATTTGATCAGTTTCACTCCCCATTACCACTCTTTCCTTTTCCTACCCTGGTCCTCTTCCTCTTCCCTAATGATCTCACTTCTACATTCATTCTGTCCTTCCCACAATCCCCACAGCTTCCACATATAAACAGGATACTTGTCTTTCTGAGTCTGGCTTATTTAACTTAATGTGATTATCTATAGTTCCATCCATTTTCCTGCAAATTACATAATTTTGTTTATATTCATGACTGAATATTGTTCCTTGTGCAAATATAGTACATTTTCTTTATTCATCTGTGACAACTAGGATGATTACATAACTTGGATGTTGTGAATTGTGCCATGTTGTACATGAATATGCTAGTATCTTTATAGTATGCTAACTTTAATTCTTGCCACTAAAATACTGACAAATGATTTAGCAGGATCATATAGTAGTTTAATTTTTAGTTTTTTGAGGAATCTCTGTACTCATTTCCATAGTAACTGTACTAATATATATTCCCAGCAGAAGTGTGTAAGAGTCCCTTTTACCCTGCATCCTCTCCAGCAGTAATTATTTGTTTTCTTGATGATTGGCATTCTGACTGGGGTGAAATGAAAATTCAATGTAGATTTGATTTGCATTTCCCTAATGATTAAAGATTATTAATACTTTTGTAATTGATGGACATTTGTACTTTTTTATTTTTTAAAAATGGTTGTATTAGTGCATTGTAGTTATACATGATATTGGGGTTCATTTTGACATTCTATATACATGTATGTATTATTTGCTCCATTTCAAGTCTCTAGTACTTCTCTTTCCTTCCTACTCTCCCTGTTCTTCCTCCTCTACTCTATTGGAATATTTATTGATTTTTTTTAAAATAGGTACTTTATAAATATTCAACTTAATAAAGGTGAAATTCTCTGTGGTATATTCATATATGTACATGACATGATTAGGTCAGTTTAATTCTGCAGTTCCTTCTTTTTCCTGTTCCTCCCCTCCACCACTTAAAGCAATTAGTTGGATGACTACATTCTTTTTGTATACTAAGCACATCTGGTAAGGAAATTTTTTTTCTTATTGATGTTGCTAATCTAACATTCTTGGTGGTAATTTGACATTTTCTTTGCTTTGAAACAATTTGGTATTGAAATTATCCATTTCTTAAGGCTGTGTGAAATTTCTTTGTAAATTAAACTGTTTGGACTGTGTCACTTTGGGGGGAAGTATCTCTTTGCCGATTTTCTCTGTATTTCTTCTATGGTAATTGGTGTCTTTGAATTTTCTGCTTTCTGGAGTGGATGTGTATAAATTATATTGTCATTGAGATATCCATTTCATCAGGTTTTATTTGCATAAAGTTGGGGGTAGTAGTTTCTTATGATTCTTTTAGCTTCTTTTCTATGGTTATTTCTTGTTTTGCATATTGGCATTTTCTCCCTTTTTAGGCCTCAGATTTGTTGCAGTATTTTCCTGTTTTATTCTTTTACCCAAAAAGAAATCTGAGACTTACTTATTAGTTTTATTATTTTGCTTTTTTCCCCTAAGTCTTAATTTCTATTTCTACCCACATCAATATTTTTTGTTTTCTTCAAGTTTAATTTAGTGAAATTCTCTTAATTTTGGATGTTAATGGATTTATTTTCCTTGTTGTTTAATAGGTATGTATTTAAGGTTGTGAATTGTATTCTTAGAACATTTTTAGCCATATAAAATATGATACATAGTGTATGCATTATACTTATTATTGCATAGATATTTTAGAATTTCTGGTTTCCTGACAGTTATTTGGGTCTTAACATTTTCAGATGCTAGGAGCTTCTTAACTACAGATTTTCTTAGTGACTTTTCTTTAATTGCATTGTGTTTAGAAACTATAGTAGCCTATAATCCTAGAATTTACTGGGATTTTATCATTCACTTCAAATGAGACCACATTTTTCCCTTCCTTAAGGTTGATTTCTTAAAGAGAAGGTTTATTTTATGATTTTACCTTACAGTTAAATATATATCGATTAAATCTATTTTATTATGTCAACCTATGTATGTTTTTAGTATTTTTTATCTACTTTTTTAAAATCCCTTTGTGATTCATGCTTTGAGAGGGTTGAATAATAATCTATGAATAATGTATTACCATTTGAAACTCTTTATACCTGCTATTGAGTTTGTGTTACAAATATGTATCATATAGTACCTAGATATTAATATCATTATTTGATATGAATATCTGATATGAATGATATGAATATAAGTGAATCACACTCAGCATTGTAGTGTTTTCTTCTTTGCTTGTTTGGTTCTTTTTATCCCAAGTTCAATATTGCCTGATGTAGGATCTGCCAGCCTCCCTCATTTCCTCCCTTCCTCTTTTCTTTCTTTATTTTTTTCCTTCTTTCTTCTTCTCTTCTTTATCCCATGTCTTTCTTTGTCTATCCTTTTGTTCTCAAGCTTCAACAGTAAGGTTATTGTAGAATGGAGTGTGGACTCTGCCTGTGATGCAACTGAAAGTGTGTTTCCTTTCAGTGGGTGAGTTTGATTCTAATAGTCTGAACAACATAAATTTGGTGTTAGTACTTTATTTTATATCACGGTCTCTAATTTATAATTTTTTTCAACAACATTTCATAAGGTGTTCTGCTTTCTTAGTTCTGTGTTTGCTTTCTTTTTATTAGAATAGTCTCTATTTCCACTTTAAATGTAGTAATTGTTGTAACTGTAGAAAAACCTTTAAGGTCCTTGTTGCTTTAAAGATCATGCAGTTTTCCTCACTGATGATCCATAATAAAACTAATATTTTTCTCTTCGCTTATCCTTTTCTGCCAGCTGACTTTAGCATTATAAGACAAATAATTTAAAATTCTTTTGTGATTTATCAGATTTAAATATCTTTGGTCTTAGTTACTAAGGGAGTCTTCTTAATGCTATATATACTACAGACCATGTTCTTGCTTCTTCAGCTTTCCTATTTTTTAGTAAATTTTATCATTTCCATATTGTTATGGCTTAAATTACCTACATTTTTAAATAGCAACATAATTACACACTTGATTGGAATTTAGTGCCATAATTAATTTCAGTGTTTATGCCAGTCTTTCCACTCTTTGCTAATATTTATTCCAGCTATCTCTTGGATGACTGTAGTTTGTCTTTTCGTAAATTTCTCAAGAAGGCACCATGAGAACAAGATTTTAATTGTTCATATATTTTTGAACATTGTCTGTTTTCTTTACAATTAGTGAGTTAGGTTGGGTTTAAAAATCTCATCTTATTTTCTTCTTCCACAATTTCATAAACATTCCTCCATCCAGAAGAATAACTGGAAGGCAGTGGTGTCCACTGAATCCTGTTTTTGAATGTTGCTTTAGACAAATGCAAAAGAGACTGATTTCTGTTCTACCATATAAGTTACTAGAATTTTTTTGCCTTGCTGTTCAAAGAGTTCTAGTAACTTTAATAGGACAGGTCCTACTCTTGACAGTTTATCTAGGGAACTGTGTGACCTTTCAGTTGGTCTTTTATTGCAAATTTTTTCTTTTGTTTTATCCTATATATTTTTTTTTCTTCCAATGTTTTGTCTTTCTTTTGTGATTCCAGAGATGTGCACTTAGATCCTCTTTACTTGGTTTTAGATTTCTCAGTTTATGTCTAGAGGTTCTTAAATTTGAAATAGTTTTCTTTTTGCTTCAGTTTCTGTCTTATTTCTTATATCTATGCACCTCAGTTGGAATTTCTCTGTAAAATCTGGTGTATAGTGAATAATCTTTTACACTCTGCTTGCTGATGTTTCATTTTGTCTTTTGTCTTCTATTTTAGCCATGTGGAACTCCTATTTGAGCCTTTTGCAGTATCTTTTTAGGATGTTCTGGGTTCCCTTGGCCTCTGCATTTATATTATTGTCTTCCTATAAAGCACCCTGTGATTTTTAGAGTGAGATTTATGGGGACAGGAGAGGGCTGGGGTCTTCCTGTCTTGACCTCTCTGCCCACCATCTCCTCCTGCAGGTCTCTTTCACATCCTACCTCTCATACAGGTTGTCTGGACCTGTCCTTTCCATCATTTCTCACATGTACAGGTCCTGGCTTCTATTCACATATATTTTTAAGCAATCTAATACCAATAACTTTCTAGTTTCTAAAAGTTCTTTTAATTTATGGTCTACTCAGATTATCTTTTTTATCACAGCCCCCAAGAAAAGGTCTTCTCTTTTAACAACAAAATTATTTCTTGTCCTCCTCCTCTTCCTTCCTTTTTTCTTCATGGTAATTCAAGTTTGGGGGGAAACATGAGGAAAAACAGGCACTTGCTTTGCTTATTCTTTTGATCTAATCTCTCTGAAATTTCTGATAACTTTTCTAAAGAATAGCAGTAAAGAAATTTTGAAGACTGAGTAGGCAAAATGTTTATATTTTTCTGTCTTCTCTGTTTATTATTTGTATTTTTTTGGAAGCTCATACTATTCAGAAAACAAACTAATGACTTTTGTATATATTTGACCAGTTGACCCTGATTTTTTCCCCTGCCTAACATTTCTGAAAGTTTTCCTTCCTGATCTGGTAATTTCCGTTTCTCAGACCTTTCTATGTGTAGCTGTCCATTCTTGTTTCTATTCAGCATTCTTAGAAAAATCATGAATATCTTCTGCACTGAACTAAAATTCATCTCTAATCAAGTATCTCTGCCCTCTAGGGCGAGGTCAAGATCTTCAGCATGAGAGAGAGTGAGCCTGCATATCTTACCCCTTCCTACATGTTTTGCCAGGCTCCTCTTTGTACATAGGTTTGCTTGTTATCTTTACTTCTAACCTGAAATCACTTTCAGTCCTGAATCCTTTGTCCATTTGGGACACTTGTCTGGTATCTCATGATAAAGTGAAGTTCTTTCCTTTTTTAGGGTTCTAGAACTTTATTTATGGTCAGTTATAGAACTTAACACATTGTCATAAGTATTTTTTAAGTATCCACCTGCCCTCTTCTAGGCAGTATCTATCCTGCCTAGTAGTTCCTTGAAAGGCAGGGGAACAACTTCCAGTATAGATCTGGTAGGCACATTTTAAAATACTTGAATGAACTGCAGGTTGGTGATATGTATCATTCCTGTGACTTAAATGTTATTCAGTAATTTCTCTGAAAGAAGAATTTTTCACTGTAAATTGTTTAAATTTTTGAGAAGTTCTAGACATTTCTTATCAAAGAGATACCATTAGAGGTGAAGGGGAGAATGGACTAGTAATGGATCAGATAAAGCTCATCAAGTACATGCCACATCCTTAGGGAAATAAAGTGTCTTATTAGAGTGATAGGAGCTGATAGAACTAGGGATTCTGAGTTTATGTCTAATGATTTAGGCTATATGTTAATTGCCACAACAATCTATTTTAAGGCTTTCTCTGAAATTGATGTTCTTAGGATAGTACTTGATTTAGATCATTCTAGTGACCACTCAACATACTATGTCAGGTAGCAAAAGAATATTCATTGTTCCTGGAAAGAAGACCATATGCTTTTGTTAAGAATAAATCATAAAGCTAACAATTGTTAAGATGAGATAGGAAGATTTCCCACTGTGTAACTGGAGTGTCTAGTTTCTTTCTACATTGATTGTACATGAATATAATACCTACTGTGTACAGAGGGCCCTCTGCTAGGTGTTCTGGGAGAAGCAAAGGAAACAAGAGCCTGGGTTCCACCATGAAGGATTATGTTCTTCTAGGACAAAAAAAAAAAAACAAGGGACTAAGAAGAGATTTATAAGTTATCAAAGCACAATGAATGAGTAAGTACAAGTCAAACCATGAGAAACAAGAAGTTTAAGTCTGCAAAACAGTACAAAAAAGTACAAAACAAGGAATGATATAATTTAGATGGAAGACTGACTCTTGATGGCGTGAATTTTGATCTGGTTATTGGAAGGAGAGGATGAATCTGGTAGCTGCCTCAAATGGGTAATATGATAATACACTGCACCGGGATAGATGAAAAGACAGAGAAAGTTGTGTTTTGTGTAAAACAGAAGATTGGTCGGCTAAAAAAGTATCTGTAGGACTTGGTAATCAAAATAGCATTCTTTTGCCTTATAATTTTTTTAATATAAACTAATAAAAAACCAGTTTAATGGGTAAAGAAGTTAGACATACCACATTCAAAGTTCAAATATGATGTATGATAAGGAGTAAAACAATATCAGAAAAATCAGAGATGGTTTGAATCTGTTACATGGTACCTACTCTGCAGGCTTATTAAAATACTATAAAATAGCATATATGTAGCACCTAGCTCTTCATGGACCTGAGCTTGTTGTCTTCCCCTCCCTCTAGTTACCTTTTAGTTCTCAGATTGTGATGGAAAGGAGAGACTCTTGAATGATGCATGAAAAATGAAACTTTCAAAAGAGGTATGACTTGAGCCATTAAAGATTTGTGGAGGTTAGTGAAGTAATGGATATCCCCAAACAGATGGGGATATAGGTGTGTTTGGAGGAATTTTAGGAAGTTTTTGTTGAACTCAAGTGGATGAAGAGGCTTGAAAGGTGGGCTTGGGTGGAATGTTTCTTTCCTGCTGAGATCCCCCTGGAACCCTATTTTGGCTAATCGTTTACCTGTCACTGTGTGTCAGATTCTGTGGTAAATAGGAGTTAGAAGTTGAGTAACTTTGAATTTCTCATAGCAAATAGCAGAGTGCTTAGTACAAAATAAGGTCCTCAATACATATTTATTTAGCACATTAATGGAACAAATGCATAGGGCTGAATGAATATGGCTTTTCATGCCAGAGTTGTTTCTAAGTATGTGGACAATATGAGACTGAATATTGTGGAGGGGTGGATTGGAGTGTCTTGGAGAGATGGGACAGTGACCCTGGCTTATTGGCTTATGGACTTCATGGATGTAGGTAACTTCTTTTGCATTACATGCTGAGCTCTGACACCATTTCTTAGCTCTTTGTTCTTTTGGTCTTAGTTTCATTATTTATTAAATAAATCGCCAGTGTCTTCCTCATAGCTGTGAGGGTAAAATGGAAAACAGCTCAGCACCTGGCACATCCTAGATACTCACATACATGCTAGTAATAATCAAAATAATGGCTGTTTTGTTTTTATTGATTAAAATATTGATATCCATTTGAGTGACAAAATGTATTCTCAATCTACCCAAATATTGAGCAAAACTCAAAATAATGTATAGTGATAGTATACAATACTTTGTAGTTGACTCAGTTGTAGGAAAAAACCCTCTTATTATGTCAAAATTTCATTTTTGGAGACAAAAGATCTATCTAAAAGACTCTTTAATCTAACTCTGTACTAAGAGTTCAAACATTTTTTCAGCACCTGCTTAGTGTATTATACTAACTTGATTTCCTTGATCTTCATAGCAATTCTGAAAATGTTGACCATAGTTTTTTATCCTAATTTTAGAGCTGAAGAAATTAAGGCTCAGGTGACAAAGGCTAGTTTGTGACAAAATTAATAATGCTGAAAAGGAGAGGCTGAGGTTTAATTTTGAATTAGTGTCAAAAATAACTTGGAAGCAAGATAAAGACCAATCAGTCATTATGAACACCTGAAAAGAATTACTGAAAAATGAGACTGTACCCGTTTTAACCCTACTGCCATCCCCTTAGTCTTGCAGTCTGCACAAGCACAAATGTATGTGTCAGTTTCATCTTTCAAAGAGTTGCCTTTTTGGTAACATAGCGTTATAAAATACCAAATGTTGTTCTTCAGGTTTTTTTTTCTGAAAAATTAGGAACAGCAATTTTCAGTTGCTGCAAAGAGAGGACCTCTCACTCTTCAGAATTTAGTTGTCTGTCAGATGTTTTTAAAGCCCTTAGAGAGCAGGTATATTGCACTGTAATGAATATGGGACCTGTGTGCTTTTTTGACATGAAGGATTCATTTTAGCATTTAGCAGGTCCTAAAGTATGGCATAAAACAGCATTTCTTGGGCTGCAGATGTGGCTCAAGTGGTAGCGTGTGTGCAGCTGGGTTCAATCCTCAGCACCGCATACAAACAAAGATGTTATGTCTGCCGAAAACTAAAAAAAATAAATAAATAAATATTAAAATTCTCTCTCTCTCTCTCTAAAAAAAAAAAAAAAGAAAGAAAAGAAACAGCAGTTCTAACTTCTCAATAATCCAGACTTCAAACCTTGGAGTCAGCTTCAAGATCTTCGCTCTGCATGCACATCAAGTTCTGCACATTTTTTCTCCCTAACCTATTTTTCAAAATAATTTAATTTCTGTCTTAAGGCTGCCTGGATCTACTCTGATGTGTAGTTGTGTCTTCCTTGTGCACCTCTAGTGGTTGGCATTTGATTATTATCAATCTCAATGTGCAAAAGTGTGAATTTTTAATCTAAAAATAATATTTCACTATGAAAAAAACAGCCATATCTCACTCAACAGTATGTTCTTACTATCTAACATAGTGTGGCACGGAGTGGGTTCATTGCTTGATGATTTAGCAAAATAAATAACTTTGATTATGTGGAACCCAAATAAGATGTTTGAGACCAGAGAAACTTTTTGTAATATTCAGTCCTAAATTAAGAAATAAAAGAGAAAAAAATCAAACATTATAATAAACATTCTAGTAATTATATAGTTACTGTGGGCTTCTTTATTATTGGCTGACAGACCAATCTTTTACTTCCCAAGTGGTCATCTTCATCCTTGTATAAGTAGACTTTGATTTATTTATTTATTTTTTGGGTAATTTTCCTTAAAAGGCCATGATAACTCTAACGGAATTAAAGGATTATATTAATATCCCCCTAAGAGACTTTATATGACTATTCATATTGACTGCACCGCACAGAACCACCATGCTGAGGAATAAACTAAAATGCTAAGTAGGGTGCCAGGAGTTGTCCTGTCTCTTTCTTCTAAGAAATGTGAGCTCACTATGCATATAAAACACACTGAAGCATAAAGCAGTAAAGTGAACCCTGCCTAGTGCAGTCTGGGTAACGAAATGGAAAGTTTGTGTCTGAGTTGCCCAGAATCTTCCATTTTCCCTTGTTACTACAAAAATCACGCTATTCTCTAGAACTTGCAGGGAGTGCCTGTCTTGCTGAAGCCTGGGGCCCTTCATGGGGTCAGGCTTGAGAAACACTGAGTAGGTTCAGTAAAGCTTGTTAAGGTGTCTGTGCAGAAGGGATGTTACAATAGTAAAAGCACAGATTAATTTTAACATGGCAATGTTTTATTTTGACTTTATTGAAAATTTTCTTGTATTGATCAATATTTTAATTGTAAACTTCCTTTAACCCCCATACTAGGATAAAAATTTTAGTGTAAGGATAAAAATGGTTATTAAAGGTTTAAGATACCATTGAACAGTGGCTTTTTGGTTTTTTTTGAACACTGGCTGCTTTTAATGGAATGAAACATGTTAAATTACACAGATCTGTGCTTTTTAAAAACACATGCTTAAGATTTATTGTACTTTAATGATACATTTAAATAAAATTATCAAATTAATAACTTTATTATTTAGTTTGTTAAGATAATATTGAATAGGTAATATTTAATACGTGTGACTTCCGGGATGCTGAAATGTCCATAATATAAAAGTTTTAGCTACCTAAGACATGACATGTATCAATATGTATTACAATTTTTCTATTATAACATCTAAATTAACACTTTGTACCAGTTCTAACTTCAGGATTATTTATTGTGCCTCATGTAATATGTTCCAGTTGATCCATTCATTAATTTTGTGAATAGCATAACTAAATTTATCTCATTTATATACTTATACACTTTAAAGTGACCAATGTAAACAATTTCTTATCTGTCATATGTTGAAATGCTTTAGTGAAAACATAACTGCCTAGTCAACAAAGATGGCATTGAATTTTACTGTTTTGGAAAAAAATGTTAAGTGAACTAGATGCATGTTAATCTGGGTCTTTAAATATCATAAACAAAAGTTTCAGAATGTGTTTCCAAGGACAAAGGCAGAGTTTTCCTGGCTTTGATTGGTTGCTGCCCTGCCCTGTCCGGAAGTCATCCTTAATTGGCTTTGGGTAGATTGGAATCACATAAGCAGGGTGACATTTATTACTTCCCTGGTTTTTTCTTTGCACTGAACCTTGAGATTCTCAAGGAGTAACCATTAAGGATTTCTTTCATTTTGTCCATGATCTACGAGAGGGGCTTGTTCTGGGAAGAGCAGGCATGAGTTTGAGTGCAAGAAGAGTCACTCTGCCTGCAATAAGGTCAATTGTTCTGCAGAAAAGGATACATGACTTCTTCTCACTTTTTTTCTTTAATTTTTCCTGCTGTTTTTTTCCCCTTTGCTATTGTGTGTTTATTAATATGTCAGACACTTAGGTATCCTTAAGACAGACTGAGATTCATTGGGGGTATTGGCATTTAAAGAACATACGATTGGATTTGAACTGGGCAAAAAAATGCTGTGACAAAGCATCAATATTGTAAAAATACATCTATCTGAAAGCATAGGTCTCAATTTAAGGTCATTGTAACTTAGAGACTATACTGAAGCTATTCTTTTCTCTGTTTTCTACTGTAACTTCAGGCCTTTTAATATTTAATAGGAAATCTGCTGCTAAATATTATTTCTTATATTTGTTCACTAAGGAACAGTTTCTTTGTCACAGTATAATCCATAATGCATCCATCTTCATTGTTTAATGGATTATATACTTGTTTTCCTGTTTAAACATGTGGTACCAGTTTATTATCAAGTTTCTACCCATTTCTATTGTGTTTCTTTCTGTTTGCTTAAGAAAAACTTTCCATTAAATTTGTTAATTATTAATGCAATTGATTCCATCTATGAAAATATTTATTAGTTTTTGAAAAAATCACTGTCATGTATTACTTGCAGTATTACATTTTATAAGGCAAAATATGCGTGGTGTAATGTAGCCATATTAAACTGATCTTGTAAATACACCAAGCAAAATACACCAAGCACTAAACTCTGTAAGAATTCAGTCTGCTGCATTGAAAGAGAAAGCACTAGAAAAGGAAAGCACATTTTAGGCAATATGCTTTCTGAATGGTTTTGGTGACACTAAAAACTGTTATGTTTATTTCTGTACTTGACTTTCACCAATTAACTGTAAACTATTAAGAGCATTCCATTAAGTCAAAGGTCATGTTTCAATTTATTTTGAGACATGAGCGATCAAACATTTAGTTGCTTTGTTTTTCAAGTGTCTCTTTTTTATTGCTTTTAATTTTTAGGTTTTCAGTTTATTTTCTTATCAGTTGACTATTTACTTCCTAAGGACATTTGACTTCGTGTTGAAATAGCTATCTGGTAATTTTTCCAACATGTGTTCTCTGTCTTTCTTGATGTCTTTCTCTCGTATTAAGTAAATTCAGTTGAAAATATTTTGCTTTGAGGTTGACTGGTTATGTTGAATTGGATTTAGCTGTGCATTAGTAATGACAATATAGGCCATCTGCCTAGGAATGTAAAAAGTTATGTTAGCATATATCAGATGTGTGTTTTTATGTTTGAGTTTTTTATCCAGGTAGTTTTGAAATTTAGATTGAGCAAGAAAGTGCTAGCATGTGGCTTGTTTTTGATGATATGTTGGTATGAGGGAAAGCATACCCTGTGAACTCACCATTCACTAGCTGTGTGACCTTGGGCAAATCACTTAAACTCTCGGAGTCTTCACATTCTTACTTGTGTGAAAATCACTGAGGAGTTTTAGTAAATGATCATTTTCAGTGATATTTGTGTCTATAATTCTGTGAATCGGGTAATAATACATTTTGTATTTTCATGGTCATAGTAAATATTTAAATAATATCTTGTGTGGATTTGTTTTTGTTTTTTTAAAAAATGCCATCATTTTTGAGCAATTAGTCTAGGAGAAATTGTTATGAGTAAACATTGGTTGAAAAAGAGCTTCTGGTCTTTTGTAAAGAGGAAAAATGAGATTACTTTGGAAAGTTGTGATTATCATTGATGTTAGATCTGAGCTGTCAATGGACACATTGTTATGATTTCTCTTTGTTTTGTTAATAATAAATTTCTTGTCAGGTTTCCATTAGAATAATTACATAAGTCAAAATTCCCTAAGCCCAACTCCAATTTGTTTCTTTTTGGTGAGTATACCATGAAATATTTATATAATTTAATGCATCTTTATTTGCTTAAAGTGCTTAGGCTGCTTCTTTCTCTTGATATTTCAACCCTCAAATAATCCATCTAACTATTCTTTTTTTCCCTGAATATCTTTATATCTTTTATTTTAGGAATTGTATATTTTTCTGACTAAAATGCTGGTCCACAATGACTACAATTATTGTTTCTTTCATGATAGGAAATTATTTCTCAATTATAATTAACGTCATTTTCTGTATGTATGATTTAAAATGAGCTTACAAATAAATGCAAGCATTCCTCAGAGTATTTGGGTGGCTATGTATTGTCTTCTGTGCTTTTCTCACAGATTTGGTAAAAAGATCGCTCATCCTGAATGAGTGGCTCTTGCAAGGTAATTTGCCAATCACAATCCTAATCATTTGAAAGGCCAAAAATATTTCTGAAAGTGCTCAAAAGTGGTTGGGAGCAATTTTCTTATCAGCCCTTGTGTCTGACCAAAATGGCCATAAAATTCTCTTGTGAGTAGTGGGGAAGGTGAATTTTAAACATGGTACTTAACATGGTATGATTCTTCTTTGTGGCAGAGCAAGTTTGATCTTTAAGGAATAGAGTATTTTGGAAGATTCTGTCAAGTAAATTGGGGATGATTTTTTTACTTCATCCAATTCTGTTAGGATCTGATTTGTTGGATTCTAGTGAATCGGAGTTTTAGTGAAGAAAGTTTCATTATATCCCCAACCAAAACACTCTGAATAAATCTTTTACTCCATCGCATTTTTCTGAGATGACTGCTAGGTTCTAGCTTTTTTTTCTTGTTTTTTTTTTTTTTTTTTTTTTTAATAAGAAGACTAAGTCTCTTGAGTGTTGAGTGACTTATGCAAGGTCACCAAGAAGGTCAATGGCAAAGGTAGAAATAGAATCTGGGTCTTGTGACTTCCAATGTGTTTCTCTTAGATACATGTTATCTCCTGAAATTAATATGTTAATGAAATTGCCTTATGGTGTGTATAATTACCAATTTCAAGTCTGGAATTAGCTTAGGCAAATCTTCCTCTGCACCTCCACCAACTCCCATATGTTCCAGAAAACATTTTATGTAGAAAGCTATTGTGTGCATGTGTGTGTGTGTGTGTGTGTGTGTGTGTGTGTGTGTGTGTCTGTCTGTGTGTGTTTGAGATAAAAAGAGGGGTAGAGGAACAAAATAGATCAGGAAAGACAATTTGTACCTGGAACTCCAGATTGGCATATACCATCAAGAAAACATTTTAAGTTCCCAGAGTTAACTCCAGCACTGTAAAGCTTAAATTAAACATATTATTACATTTATATTCTTTTGTAGAACAAAGGCCAGATGTCCATGTCTTGATTCCATGGGTAGACATGTTCCATGCCCTATTAGATTGGCATTATTTTGAAAATTATTTGCAAGCATATTTACATTCTTTATCCAAATTACATTTACACAAGATTGTCATAAGCACACAGAAATCTTCAGAAATCTAAGAGAAAAAAGCCAAATCTTTTATAATATATATTCTTAATATTTAAGTCCTTTTGAAAATCATATAGTATAATGCAGTGTCATTTATAAGATATATTTCCCCATTCATACAAGGATAATACTTTACAACTATCTTCTTCAAATTATCAGAGTCAATGCTATAATTTTCCAAAAATCATTTTGAAGAGGAAAGAATACAGATCATAGTGTCACTGTTTATCCCAGAAACTTTTAAGTAGGTACAAAATCTCTGCAAACCCACTTAGTACATACTCTGGGGGCCTGGATGCCCCTCACCCTGCCCAGCTTAATGGGTTGCTTCCACTTCACCCAGTTTTCTACCTTGCACTTGAAGACACTTAGCATTTGTGTCTCTACTTCTACTCCCAGGGCTGTTCTTTGTGACTTACAACTACTCCAGGCTTCTGTTTGCTTTTCCTAATTCTGCTATTGAACTGCTATTATCTATGTCCCATGTCAGGCTCTGATCTCATCCTAAAGCCTTCTAAGACTCTTTTCACATTTGTCTTTCCAGTGTTTTAATTCAGAGTCAACGGACATGTCATTTTTCAATTTAGCAACTACCTCCCTCGGACACCAAATGTTAATAATATTACCTTTTATATTATTAACCATATTTGCTGTCTCTGATGTGTATTTTATGTTTCTTGTCTTTTCACATTTGGCTTTCAGTCTTCCTGTATCTTTTTAATTTTGTATTCCTTGCAATATTTGTTTTTCTAAACTTTTTAACAATTAGATTTTGCTATTTTTAAGGGAGCAGAGCTCTAAATAAAATACTCTGTCAGTTATAGGCAGAATTTAATTTCATTTAACCAGAAGAGTGAAAAGACAGTAGATTAAACAAGGAAGATTTTTATTTTTCTTTCATTTTATAAGAAGGATCAGGCCAAAGCTGATGTAGCACTTTTACAGTGTCCTTAGGCAACCAGGTTCCCTTTTGCTTTTATTGTTTCTTTCCTAGTCTAGGTCCTTTTTTTAATATATAGAGAGATGCATATCTCCAGCCACCCTGTGCACAGTCTTTGCACAGACAGTGGGAAGGAACAAGGCTAGGCTGGCTAGTTTTATTCCAGGTAAGTGGTTCTTTGGAATAACCAGGAGCTTCTATTTACAGATGGGATTGTGTCAGCCAGGGAACTCTGGTATGAAGGGAGGTTAGGAAATGCAGGTCTGAGTCCAGGAGATAGCTCTCTTCAGCAGAATCAAGATTTAATAGAATGGAAAAGGAAAGGGAGGCTGTTGTGAGCAACTAGCAATCTCTACTACAAGTGCCTTAGAAGTCTTGTTTCTTTGATTTTAACATTATGATGCCCAATATAGGATATGATTATGCTTTTGAACAAATGCACTCCATGACTTGTATGGGAACACTGGTGTGGTCAGGGGGAAAAGCAGATTTCCTGGGAGGAGGAGGTAATGGAAGTTCACTGGTTGAGTTTAGATGGAGTGCTTTCCTGGTAGATGGTAGTGAAACCACAGAGTTCACATTCTTTTCAAACCCTGATTTCTTTCCTTTCCTGGGGTCATTTAGTTGAGAATTTACTCAGGAAGACTGCCACTCGGTACTGTTTTTGTTCTTCACAAAATGTTTTCTTTGCTGAGAAGTGAGTTTAAGGAAGGGGTCCTTAGTGGAGATTGTGTGGTTGTGATTTAGAAACCCTCAGTTTGAGCTCAGCTCCGTCACTAATCTGCAGTGTGACTTTGAGTGCACTCTTCTAAATCTTTCTGAGAATCAGTTTCTCTATCTTCATAATATTGATGCATCCTCAAAGAATACTTGAGGGGATGAAACATAAATATGCAACTGTTCTTGAGCAAAAAATGTGAATTCCTCTTTTCCTTCCACCTATGCAATGTTATGTTTTTCTTAATTTCAGATCTTATAGATCTTCCTACTACTAGAATTTAAATTCTCTGTACTTCATACTTCAAAAGTAGATATCCAGAAGTTTTCTTGTAGCAAATGAATATAACAAAAAAGTGGTTGTGTTTCATTTAATGCCACCAGAGAAAAAGAAAGCATAGTTTTCAAATGCTCATCCCCACTGCTCCCTTTCTTTAACTTGAGAAGGACTCTAATTTGAATTTTTCAAATTCAATCCAATTAATATGTGCTGAGGACTTTTTGTTTTTTTAAATCAACATGAGAGGTGGTTAGATCATTCCTCCTTTCAAAATCTTGGGGAGTACTAGTGAGGGAATTTTAGGTTGTTTATTTGGAGGAGAGAAAAATGTACCTGACATGAAGACTTGTAGATGAATGGATAAAAAAAAATGTGGCATTTATACACCATGGAGTATTATGCAGCACTAAAAAATGACAAAATCATGGAATTTGCAGGGAAATGGATGGCACTAGAGCAGATTATGCTAAGTGAAGCTAGCCAATCCCTAAAAAACAAATGCCAAATGTCTTCTTTGATATTATGAGAGCAACTAAGAACAAAGCATGGAGGAAGAGCAGGAGGAAAAGATTAATATTAAACAGAGTCATGAGGTGGGAGGGAAAGGGAGAGAAAAGGGATATTGCATGGAAATGGAAGGAGACCCTCATTGTTATACAAAATTACATATAAGAGGTTGTGAGTAGAATGGGAAAATAAACAAGGAGAGAAATAAATTACAGTAGATGGGGTAGAGGGAGAAGATGGGAGGGGAGGGGAGGGGGGATAGTTTAGGATAGGAAAGGTAGCAGAATACAACAGTCACTAATATGGCATTATGTAAAAATGTGGATGTGTAATCGATGTGATTCTGCAATCTGTATTTGGGGTAAAAATGGGAGTTCATAACCCACTTGAATCTAATGTATGAAAGATGATATGTCAAGAGCTTTGTAATGTTTTGAACAACCAATAAAAAAAGAGATAATAAAAATTTAAAATATCAAAAAAACAAAAAAACAACAAAAAAAGACTTAGTTCAGCAGATAAGAGGAGGCACTACAAGGTTATCTTTTTGACAGTGAGGGCTGTATCACCTTTGATCATCACCAGACCCAAGTGTCTAGCACTGAGAAGGCACAGAATTGGAATTTACTGGTTCATCATCCCTAATTGGAAAATCCCAAATCCAAATGCTCCAAAATCTGAAATGATTTGAGACAATGTGATACTGAAAGTGGAAAATTCTACTCCTGACTTTGTGTGATGGGTCACAGTCAAAACACAAGTACATTAAGAATATTATAGAAAATCACTGTCAGACTATGTGTGTATGTGTGTATGTGAATCACAAATGAATTTTGTGTTTAGACATGGGTCCCATCTCCAAGATATTTTCTCATGTATATACAGATACTCCAAAATAAAAAGAAATCCTAATTCTGAAATATTTCTGTACCTCAGATTTTGGATAAGGCATACTCAACTGGTTATAACCATTAGTTGAATAAAAACACTTTTGGTAAAAATAAGTTTGGGCTTTTGTGATACTGACCTGCTGTTGGCATGTTCTTCACGGCATCTGTCTCCATGTTGCTTTTCCTTAATTTTTCCCTGAATTTCATCCCTGAGATAAAAAGCCTCCCACTGTGGACTTTCCATCACCTTTATCCAGCTCTAGCTTGCTGCTGTGGGCAATTTGGTCCACTCACTGTGCTCCACACAGACCAATAAAAATAACAACAGCTACAGTCTGTTCAGGACTGATTGTACATTCTCTTTCATCGTCATAAGCACCATACAAGGTTTGTGGCCAAACCCGTTTTGGACAAGGAAAATTGGCTTGGAGAAGTTGAATGTCTTCATTGAGCTCCCATTAGTAGGTGGCAGAGGCAAGACTGGGATCCAGGCCTCTGGCTCACCAGCACAGGAGGCACGTCTCAGAGCAGACACATATGTCCCCTCTCCACAGCGTGCCTGTGATGCCTCTTCTTCTACCTGTACCCTATTCATGGGGCACTCCTCACCTCTCCTGCCGTCTGCCTTTTGCTCTCCTATTTACTTTTCCTTACTGTGCCCTCAGTCTTGCCTCAAAGACATTATGACTGAACGGACATATCAGTGTCTTAGAACAAAATGTATCTCTAAGTGGTCTCTTGGAACTTACTCCTAACTGCCTTATTGTTTTCAAGAGTTTATCATGAGAATCCCTGACACTGGATGCTATCAATTTGCCAGTGTTTTACCCACTTTGCCCTATGAGGAATCTAAGACTCATAGCTGATAATAAACCTGTCGTCTAGGATCTGATTACAGAGTGGACTCCGGAGGTTCCCAGTCACTGTGGGCACCTGGACTGGACTCCATGAAAATAGGCACTGGGTCTCATATTATTTTGTAAACTATAATGCCCATGTTTGGCAGCCAAGGCAGATTAAAATAGCTGGGCTGATGAATGGTCTCAGACTGTTGCTTGGGGAAGTCTGTGGGGCTGGCTCTCCTGGCCATGTCCCAGTACCCTAAGCCAAATCTTAAAAATAAGAATCTCTTTTTGGCAGAAGAAAGAAGCAAGACTTTTGATAATTTCAGAAACTAAACTCCCTGAAATGATAAATATTTCTGCCCCTGTACAGTAGTAAAAATGCTTACTCTTAACACAGTTCCAAAAGAGAATTCACAAATTGTTTTGGCAAAAACTGCATTGTCAGAAAGTGATTATCACCTCCTCATTACTCATACATGATATAGCCTCCTGCATATTTGTTCATACACATTCAAGTGTATTTGAGAAAATATTAGGACTATTATTTTGTATTTTCTAAAATAAAATCAGCTTATGTAGTTCTTTAAAGATTTGAAGAAAAAAAGTTAGACATTACCAGTATAAATTCCATTACCAGGACTCAAACCTCAAGTTTGAGTCCTGGTAATGAGTCCTGGTGAGGACATACAAGCACAAATGCACACGAACAGATGTTAATGTGTGTGTATCTATAAACATAAACAACATTAATATGTGTGTATGTTACATATATCAAAATATGTGGAAATCATTTATCTTAAAAAGTCAACTAGTTAAGAATTTTTTAAAAATATATTTCAACTTTGTTATAAACTTATAATTATATCATACAGGAACTCCATAACCTTAACAATTTTATGATTGAAAATTTCAAAACATGGCATGTTCATTCTTTATTTGCACCAACTGAGAATAAAATGTCCCTCTGCTGGTTGTTTTAGTATTTGCAATTTTTCTGGCAAGATGGTGAAAAAAAGTGATAAAAAAAGAAAAACAGCTTTTATTTTTAACATTCCAAAAACTAAGTACTTAGGGAGATATATGTATATTTAAATTCTAGTGCTTAGTTATCTAATACTTTTACCCATTTTCTGTGTAGAAGCAGCAGCTTAAAGCAGCATAAAAATTGCTGAGCTGGGCTGGGGATATAGCTCAGTTGGTAGAGTGCTTGCCTCACATGCACAAGGCCCTGGGTTTGATCGAAAGGCCAGATTCCATGGCTGCCCTTACAGAGTCTAGCTGGAGGTTCCTGGGCAAAGTGGACCCTCTCCAGCCTCAGCTTCTTTATATAATATAATGAGAGGATTTCAGTGTATGTTCTGCAAGAAGCTTTCTAACCCTTAAGGTTTTATGATTCTTAAAGTATTGATTCCCTTTCTTTTTTAGGACTATATACATGTTTTGAAGTGATATAAAATAAATGTTTAGAAAAATAAGATTAAAATGACAAAATGGGTATAAATCAGTTGTGCTAGTGCTATCACAACATGGTGGTGTTGCATAGTATAATAAATTTAGAAAGTAATACCCTCAAGTGTTCCAAACAGACTGAACTTAAATTACAAAAAACATCATTATTTTACAGTCTTAAATTACAAAGAACATCATTATTTTACAGTATTCTGATTAAAGTATAACACACAGTTGATAGTGTGTTATATCCAAGTTTCA
Source organism: Callospermophilus lateralis (assembly GCF_048772815.1). Lineage (NCBI taxonomy): Eukaryota > Metazoa > Chordata > Mammalia > Rodentia > Sciuridae > Callospermophilus > Callospermophilus lateralis. The sequence goes on along the minus strand of NW_027513809.1, from coordinate 1,201,174 downwards.
GAGAAGTTAAATGTGGAAAAAAATGTTTTTTAAAAAATCAATGAAAAAAAGATAGTTTCTGAAAGTGGTACCATTGATGCCAGACTGCTCAATGATTGCAATAGTCTGATGTGTCTTGAATGATTTTAAATAGTACTTTTCTCTCTTTATGTTTTCCTCTTCTCTGGTCTAAACACTTTTCCCTCAACCCTCCCAACTTGTTCTATTTTCTCACTGTGTGAACCTGTTTTTAACTTTTTCCCTTAGAAATATCTTATGGTTATTCTGGGAATAAACTATTGCTTAAAATATGAAATGAGATACTGTAATAACATTGCATCAAATATAAGCATGACCAGTGGTTTTCTGTTTTAAATATGAATAAGCATTAGTACTTGTGAGGTTTTTGTTTGTTTGTTTGTTTGTTTGTTTGGGGTTTTTTTTTGTTTGTTTGTTTTGTGATTTATTTCAAAGATGAATTAGTCAGCATTGGCCTCTCAGCAGGAATTTCCTAAGTTGTAAAAACACTGACAGTTCAGAGAACACTCCTTGATGAAGTCACTGGGAACATTAGTGTGAGATTTGCGATTTCATACCCTCTTTATTTCTCTATTATTCATATTGAATTTATATCCTTAAAAATAATATGTGTGTGAGGGGGGTTAGCACAGGATAAGTTTTAACTTAGCTTTTAATATTTGCTTTTTTAATAATGAAATTGGATCACTATCTTTTGCCTTTAAAAATACTGTTAGTTGTAGATGGACACAATACCTTTATTTGATTTATTTATTCTTTATGTGGTACTGAGGATGGAACCCAGCACTTCATATGTGTTAGGCAAGTGCTCTACACTAAGCTACAGCCCCAGGCTCCACCCCCCAACACACACTTTTTTGGGTGGTTATTGTTGCATAACAGAGCAAACTGAAAGGGCTTCCAGTTATTCTGTAAAAATGAACCCCCATTTGAGTTAGGGTTTCTCTACCCCTTGTAGGAGACAACCTTGAGGGAGGAGCCCTCACTAGGGATCTGGCCTGAGATAGGAGATCAGAAAAGGTGGACCAGGAAGAATGAGTTGAGTGGCATGGCGGGGCTTTAAGTAACTATTCTGAGCCTCTTGAAGGCTGTTTTTCTTCTCTTGGTTGGAAGCCTAGATGTGTCATGATTCTGCTGTGTCACTGACCCAAACTGTCAGGTGTGGCAAATACTAATCCCTTTCCATGCCAAGTATAGGGGATTTCCAGTCGTGAGGCTATGCTGGATTCTTCAGCCTGATATCTGGATGGGAAACTTAGAGTACATTATAAAACTCCGTCATTGCATTTGGAATTCATATCCAGAACTCTTAGACACTCTCCTTGGATTCCCAGTAATATGGGCCTCTAGTTCTGAATCAGTGCATCTCTTTATTGAGGCATGCCTTGTATTTTTCCTATTGAAATGTAGTAACATGCAAATGAATATGAGGCCAGTGTTTTTACCGAGGTGTTGTGAGAATTATCCATCTGGTGACTTTAATAATAGGTTCAGGGAAAAGAAGAATGAGCCCCAGTTAGTGGGAGCTATACGGACCTGCATAACTAAACGCTGTGCTGCTTGCCTCTGCTTTTAGTTGTGAGGAGAGAAGGAAGTAGTTCAATCTGATTAACTCAGTGTAGTGTAGACTTTCTATTGCTTGTAGCTGAGCCCTTTCAGAAATGATTAAGTCAACATAAGGTTGTTTATCCTTATTCTCTTTCCAATTTGTAATCATATTCATGTAAAACTGTTATTTTAAAACTTAATTCTCCATTGCCAACTGTTTTTAAAATGTACCCTGTAGTTTGGTCATCTTAAAATGATCCCCTTCTGTGGCAGCCCCTTCACCAGTTTGTGCTGATGGAAGCCAATGTGCCCAGCCCTGGGTGAAGGCCCTTTCCATAGGGCTGCTGGCTCTGTGCCTCACCTCCTCACCTGTTCTTGGTAACACAGTCCTTTCCCTGTCAGCAAGGTAGGCTTTAACTCTTCTTGTCAAAATTGGTTTTCCTTCTTCCTTGATATTTTTGCTCATGATATTTGCCACCCTCAGATGTTTTCCTACCTTCTTTTCTAATTATCACAGGATCCATGACTTTTTAAGACATGTCACCTAATTCAGCTTTATTAGCAAATTTTATGAACATACCTTTGTTTTCTTGTTAGTCAACATGTACCTTTTCTTCTCTAGCAGTTTCCAAATTTCTTGAGGTTTCAAGACTGCTATTTTAGAAACCTTAGTATTATCTCACCCAGGGTTATACATGATGTTTTCATTCCACACTGGAGCAATATTTTGATTTCCAGTGTGTGTTCCATGTTGTGCTAACCACTGGGAATATCATAGGAAGCAACATTACCAGAGCCCTGGTGTATTGCAACAGTCTGAAGAGCAAGAGTTATGTATGGTGATTACATAGTTGTACATGTGTGGACATGCAGGGGCCTGGATCCACACTTGGAGGGTCATTGAAATCTCTCTCACAGATATAATGGTTTGTTTGAGATCTGAGGGAGGAGAATAAATAGAAGGCAAGGACACAGTGTTTTAGGCAGAAGTAGTTGCATGCTCAAGGGCCCTATGTTGGAAAGGAGCATAGGTCTTTCAGAAATCAGAAAAAAAAGTGTGGTTGGAGTGAGAATAAGGAAGAGATTGTAGGGAATAAAGTTGAAGGGTAGGTTAAGGCTATGGACCTGCTGTGTCAATCAATTCCTATAATCATGATACTGGTTACAGTATTTATTTTGAATCAGCTACTTACACAAGTATTGTTAATGCTCATGTAAAATGTGTTGTTGAATATCTTCCTTGAAAGGGGGAATTTAAGACTTTTCTTGCTACCTGATTTCTCTAAACTATGTACTCTTTTGCTCTTAGTAAATATTTGACAGCTTGCAAAATAATGCAGAATAGCAATAAGAAAGTGATAGCTTTTCTTGAGCTATTAGGGTCTTTTGGAACAGTCTTTGTTTCTAAAATATAACATTTAAAAAACACTGTTAGAGATTTGGAATAAGAAAGAATGAATATGTTACTTCCCATTCCTTTCCGGGGAACACACTGAATTGCTTAATTCAAAATATCTAAGAATGTCTCCTCTTATCTTACAACACTGCATTCCTTATTTAGAAAGATATAAAAATCCAGGGCTAATCTGACCTCGTTATAAAAATATTTCACATGCTTTAGGTACATTGCCTATCTATTAAAAACAATAACAAAACAATCTTAAAACATTGGAATCCTACTTTAGTTGAATGATAAACTTTTAAAGAATAATAAAAATAAGCTGCACTTTGGAGCCTTGTGCGTGGAAAGTTTTTTGGGACTTGTTTTTTATTTTAAAATTCCTATTAATTATGTGTTAATAGTACATATCATTAATAGATACACGAAATAATTAACAAAATTATGTTTTTGCATAACAATATATACTTTTCAATATGATATCATCATATTTAATTGGTTTATTTTTTTAAAACTAAATATTAATTAGTTATATTAAGTTAACTTAAAATTAAATTTTAATTTTCCTAAAATGGAAACTTTGATACAGAAGATAATCAGTGCTATTTATGACCCAAATATATTTTTTCTTCACTTTGCTCTTTTTTTCTTTTCCTTCTTTTTATCATATGGATTCTTGCTCATTTTGTTTTTCAGGGTTACTCTGTGCTTGTTTATTTATTTATTTTTCTTTTTTCCTGCTGAACAACAATGGGTCCCTCTTCTCTGTACTATCCTCTGAAGAAACAAGGATAAGTGGGGCAAACCTGAGGAGTATTACTTACTTTCCAGTCCTGGCAGGTCTGAAGCCCCTTTGCTGCTCCGTGGAGTTGTTGAATGACCAGCTGAGCCCTCTGAGTTCACTGAAAATATTCCAGAATGGACCCAGATTGACAGGAGCTGCCTATCCCATTTCATCGATTTCCTTGGGGTCATTAGGGAGGAGAAGAAAGGCTGATTGCTTAGTCTTTAATCAGTTTTTCCTTACAGCTTTCTAAACAATTCATTCTTGGAGTCAAAATTTCAGAAGATTTTTTATTACAGAGAGATAATGAATATGCTCTGGGAGCACATCTATGCTTATTGAATTGACTTTCAATTTCTTTATCTTCTGCTTATTTTTAAATATTTATTAAAGAAGTGGCCTATGGCTTACACTGTAAACATTTTATCTTTTTAACCTAGAGACTTTAGGGCCTTCAGACTTTTCTCTGAACATTATAATTTTTTGTTTTCTCACTGAATAGTAATATTGTTGTCTTCTTCTTTAAAAATAGGTTCACTTTTTATTTTTTCCTCTATTTCCTTTTTATGGAGGGCAGTCCAGTGGAGGAGTTGGTATGTAAAGTGCATAAAGACACCTCAATAGGACATGTGCCCAAACACAGGTGGGCTTTACCCACATTCCAGCACATCCCTTCAGGGGTTCCAGTGGCTATTGAATTTTCACTGCTACCTGCCACACGCTCCTAGAGTAAGTTTTTTTAAAATATTTATTTTTAAGTTTTAGGTGAACACAATATCTTTATTTTACGGTTATGTGGTGCTGCGGATCGAACCCTGTGCCTCATGCATGCATGCTAGGTGAGCACTCTACCACTGAGCCACAACTCCAGCCCCTAGAGCAAGTTTTGAAGTTGTAAACTACTCTGCAGGTCAAGATTGTCATGATTGCCAGCAAAACAGTGGCACCAAAGAGTTCCCAACTTAGTGTACACTTATGGCTTCCTTGGGAGCCCTGTTTACATGCTGGTGGTATGAAATATACAGATGTTATCTGAGCTGTATTTTCCTTATTAGTCACTCTTCTCCATGGATGAAACAAGGTTCATTCTAGGTATTATTTGAGGCCCAGGAGAATTTTCTTCCTGGTGGCATGCAATTTCAAACAATCTTATAAATAAAGTGTTATGAGTAATACTCTCATAGTTTTTATTTTTTTCCCCACTTTATAAAGCAAACTGGATGTTTGGACCACTGAATTGGAAATATAAAACTTCCATTTATTAAATGGCGTGATTATATAAACTTAAAATCTTTTTCTCTGTCAGTATGTGGAGGAAAGAGTATACTGATATTTCTTTCTAAGGATTCTTAAGAAAAGGCCTTTGTTTTTTACAGAATCATGAAAGTTAGCATTAGTACATATTAGTCAGATAGCATTTCTGATGAGTTGACTTTTTTCCTGAAACAGGAAAGTTGAGCATACTTTCTGCAATAGGAACACACAACTCTTCTAGAGACATAAGGCTTAGATTGATATTTCCTTTTTAATGTATTTAAGGGAGAAATGGATATAAATTAAATTGTTTTTAACAGTGGTACTGCACTGGTAGTGAAAAAAGTCTTCATAATCACTGAATGGATCTCAGAGATGACAGAATTTACTCCTGTGCAATATTAACCTAGGTATAATTATACCATTCATAGACAAATGTGTATTTTGGATAAATATCACATTAAATAGGATTTTAAAAAATAAGGGTTTGAAATGGAGTTCAAACAAAAGTCTTAAGTTTTTCTCTCAGTAGATTATATTTATTTTAAAAATGAATATGTGGGCTTATGCCAGAAGTTTAAGTTGGCTTACACCCTCTAAATTTGTCTTTCAATTCTCAGCAATTTATTTTTTTTCATATTTGCAGTAATATAGTCTTAACAAAACAATGGCATTTTCCGACTGGTTAGTTAAATTTCTCACTTTCCTCAATTTTACCTCCTGCTCTGTTCTTTCCCTCTTTTCTATTCTGGCTGAGGCTTCAGAATGCCCTAGTTTTACATTTTCTTAGCCTCTGTAAAGTAGAGGACAGAGCATGTAAAATAAGAGGCATGCTTCTATTATCACAGGTGATGAGTGTTTCCTGCAAGAAAATACATGGGTATAGTGAGGAGGTGAAGGGAACCTTTGCAGTAGCCACTGGTCATTCTCCCCATTCCTGGCCTGGTATGTGCAGCAAGGAGCTGCAGCAGTGACTCACCATTGCTCCACCTGAAGGAACAGTCCAGAGTGGCAGCCTATTATCCTCTCGGAAGTGGGCATTTTTACATTGCTTTTGCCAGAAGCACCCACCATGCTTGGTCCAGTCAGTTTGACTACAACATCGTGAATGTATAGTGGGAGCATCCTTTAGAATGCCACCAGTTTTCTAGCACAGATGCAATATTTGCAAACATAGTCTACCCAGGTGCAAACTTGGGCTATGCTGAGACTACAGAAAGATCCCAGCATCTTAGTGACCTGCACGTGTTAGGTAACAAAGTAAATGCAGATTCGTAGATAATCATAACTGGCTTCAAAACATATTTTCATGATCTTGTTCAGATGATTTTATGGCCATCTCAAAGATTAAAACCAAGATTTGCAACCTGGAGTCAATTCTTACCTAAAATTTTTTTATGATGAAAAATTGCCTGTCTGTTTCTACTGGAAAGAATTTTAATTTTCTAAGCATAGAAATTTCAAGTAAAAATCACATACTTCATGACAGAAAATATTTCTAAGGTAAATGTTATAAATAGGTTTTGAGTACTTGTTATGAGCAAAATGCTGACAGGTTTGCAGTGAGTCCAAAGTTCACTAACTCTGAAGACTTTTATTAAGCCAGCATTGCCCAGGCTAGTTCCTCGTGATACAGTCATACATGATGAATAAATGGAGATTTTCCTTAAAGGAGCTTGTTAGCATGGCTTAGGAGAAAGACACACAGATTGATAATTACAAAAAAAAAAAAAAAAGAAATCACGTGAAAGGGCATATTACAAAACCTTGGGTAGTTAGGGTAGACTTTCTGGAGACAGTTCTATTGGAACTGTAGTCAAATTTATGTAGGAATTGGACAAAGAAAACATGTTATTGGTGATGGGAGCTTTGAAATATATTCCAGGTGGAGAATATCACATGTGCAATCAAGAAAGAATGGGTTGCAAGTGTTTATCACAGAGTTACCTATTCCATAAGACATTAATCCCATAGAGGAAGGCTCTGCCCTCATGACTTAATCACTCCCAAAGGTCCCACCTGCAAATACCTTCACTTTGGGATTAGAGTTTCAACATAAGAATTTGGGTTGAAACAAGCATTTAAATTTTTGCAGTATGATTTATATACCAACAATGATTAACAGTCACAGCTTTGGCCTACTGTCTTCCCAGGTTTAAGCCCAGTATAAAAGAGGGTGTCTTCTATTGTTATGGAATAGCAATTTGCATTGGCTCTGGCTCTGAGTAGGTCATTTGCCTCTGTTAAATAATAACTGCTTTCAGGGGCATTTGGATACTGATTGGTCAAACTAGGAAATACCTTCCACTTTGGAACAGAGGTTGGAGTGGAGGCAGTTATGCACTTATAAATTGGCTTTAAAAAATAGAAAGAAAAAAGGCTTTTTAAAAATCTTAGTATTTATGGCATTTATTAGTTTCTTTAGTGTTAATACTTCCATCATGGCTAATTTGAAGATGCCTGACTTGCATGATTCCTGAATGTTTAACCGTCAGCTCCTGTAGGCCAGTTGCAGCAGCTACAGCACACCATCTTTGGGCTGAAGAAAGAGCTGCCAGAATCACAAAGATTGCAAGTGAGGCAGGGCATGGTACTTTAAAAGGAAATCAAAATGGTGCCATAAAGAGGAGTGGTGACAGGTACCGAAAGCCAACAAGTAAGTATGTACTTACTTGTACACATTCTTAGGTAGTTTATTTGGATAACAGTTTTAAGGACCATATAATATTCCATTCTGTGAAAGTTTACCTTTCTTTTACTGTTGAATGTTTAAGTTGGTAGAATTCTAAATATAAATAATACTTCATTGGACATGTCAATGCCCAAAGCCATTTTGTACACTTAGCACAGGTTTGTTGAGATAGTTTGCTTATGTGCAATTACTATGTTCAAGGAATGGACCTATTAATGCTTTTAATAAATATTCTCTAATAGATGTACAAAATAGTTTTACCATTTTATATCACTCCCATCATTGTAGGAAATAATTATTTCATTATGTTGTAATTAAGTATAATTAAAAAATAATTGATAGAAAAAAATTGAATATCATTTTGTTTAGCATTTGTTCAAATTTCTAAAAATGCAGACATTTCAATGTTCTTACAATAGGCATACTTCTTATATTGAATTTTCCTCTCATTTCCCAGTTGTGTGTTTATATGTGATCTTACCATACTATTGTCATAGGAATTTATCTTCTTTTACTTAATTAACACATAGAATAGTTAATATTGGAAATTCTAGTCCAGAGCACAGCTTGATAAATGTTGATGGGGTATTTTATATAAACTCTGATTCTATATAATTGAGGGTAACACTGGCTAATCTAATAGATAAATCCTACTATACAGTGAGTCAGCATAATAGAAATTTATCTCTTGCTCAAGTTAGTGTTTCATAATGACTTTTCTCAGTTAAACATCTTCCACAAAATCATTTAAGGACAAAACCTCATTCTGTCCCATGATTTTCCTTTTCCCTTGGGCTATCCACACAGCTGTTTCAATTCAGTGGGGGAGGGGAATGAAAAGGGGATGAAATTTGGGAGAATTTTATGGCATCCTGGAAGTGCAGCAGTCCTTACACACACATTCCACTGACTCAAACTCAATCTGCTGGCAACATTAATTGCAAGGGAGTAAAGAAAAGGAAGTGGTGAACATCTATCCATATTTGCCCAAACTTCTATACGTGAAATGGAAAAATGTTTTTGAACAGTCTGATTTTGTTCCATACAACATAAGTGCACCTGGGAATAAATCACTAACATTACTGGGATTATGTACAAGATTTAAATATGGAATGGGAAACTTAAGGTATTGATAAGAGATATATAGATTTTCAAATAGAGCAAAGTGGTGGGGAAAATTTTTTGAATACTCATCGAATGGCTTTTAGTTTAGACAATTCAAAAAAATGGAGTTTGTTGGACAAAGTGACCTTGACAAATAACTTTTGGTTAGGTAGCATTCAGTGTATAAGAAAATTGGTGTAATCAGCTCAACTAGTAAACTGGCTTATTAGAATGTTATTTTAATTAAATATTTTGGTAAAAAAGCTGTTTATGGATTGGGGAAAATCTTTGAAAATCACATATCTGTTGAAGGTTAATATATAAAAGAACAATCCTTACAACCTGATAGCAGAAAAACAATGGGCAAAGGTCCTGAATATACATTTCTCCAAAGGAGACAGAAAAATATCCAGCAAGTATATGGAAAGGTGCAGATCATCACTAACCATCAGGAAATGCAGACCCACTATGAAATATGACAAAAAGCCCTTAGGATGGCTGTTCTGAAAATAAGGGAAGTATTGGTGAGGATATAAAGAAAGGGAAATGATGGTGGGAATTTAGATCAGTTCAGGCATTTTGGAAAACGGTTTGGAAGTTTCTAGAGAAATTAAATACAGGATGAACATATGACCCAGATATCCCTCTTCTGGGTACACCCAAAGGAAATGAAATCACTACCTCTTGAAGATATTAGTACTGCTATTTTTATTGCAACATTATCAATAATAATAGCCAAGATATGGAAACAATCTAAATGTTCCATCAAAGGATAAATAGATAAAAAGAACCGTAGATGTAGATGTATGTATATACTCAGTTGTATATGCACATAAAAATACACAATGGGATATTTATTAAGCTTTAAAAAGGGAGATCCTGTCATTCAGTAAAACATGTCTGAACCTGGTGGAAATTATGCTAAATGAAATAGCCAGACATAGAAAGAAAAATATTGCATTATTTCAGTTGCATGTGGTATTTTCTTTTATTAAGAAATTGAAATACAGAAGCGGGGACAGAGTGAGGAGAAGGGGAATGGGAGACATAGATCAAAGATACAAACTGACAGATATATAGGACTGACATTTCCAAAGGTCTAATGTATATCATAAGGACTAAGTTAGTCATTGTATTTGGAATTTTTACCAAATGAGTAGATTTAAGTTGTTCTAGCCATACACAAGAAATAGTTAACCATGTGAGATGGTAGATATGTTAATTCACTTCACTATAGTAACTAATTAATTAGCTATATTTTATCTTAAAAATCATGTTGTATACATCTAATGTATGCAATAAAATTTATTTTTAAAAACCAAACAAGAATATTTTAGCTCTCTTTTTTCTCCTTACACAGGTGATTAAAGTGTACAGTGAAGATGAAACCAGCAGGGCTTTAGAGATACCCAGTGACATAACAGTCCGAGATGTTTGCCAGCTGTTGATCCTGAAGAATAATTACATTGATGACCACAGTTGGACCCTTTTTGAACACCTGCCTCATATAGGTCTAGGTAAGGATACAGAATCATAATGTTGTATCATATTTTGTGCCCTGTAGGTCATGTGAGAAAGATTTTCTTCAGATATATAAAAGTAAACAAAAGGGAATATGATCAGATCTTTTCTTTACTTTTTATTTTTCATTGTTGGTGATTAGTCAAGAATATAGCAGCAAATGGAAACAAGAATGGAAATATTATAAATTTAGCATTGTTCCTTGTTTAAATAATGATATATCAGAATTTTAGAACTAAAACATTGAGTTTAAATTGTATTCTTTTTTTCTTTCTTTCTTTCTTTTTTTTTTTTTTTTTTGAAGTGGGTTTGCACTATGTTGCCGAGGCTGACTTGATCTCCTGAGCTCAAGGTTTTCTCCTGCCTCAACTTCAAGAGTATAGGTTCACAGAGCCATACCAGCTCTGAGTTCAAATTGAAGAAAAGATAAACTTCATAATAATCTTTGGAAACACAATTAAACTTTTTTTTGAGAAATTGACAAAACAGAATGTTATTCGAACTATTTTTTATGTTGAGGGCAGTATGGGCAATTATAAGTATCCATAGTAGTTATCTCCCCCTGCCCCATCATCCCTCCTTTCTTTTTTGTTTTACTCTTTTTGTGGTGCTGGGAATCAAATCTAGGGCCTTGCATGCTCTCTACCAATGAGCTACACCCCCAATTCCCAATGGTCATTCTCTCTCTTTTTGGGGGGAGGGGAGGGTACTGAGGATTGAACTCAGGTGCACTTAACCACTGAGCCGCATACCCCAGCCCTATTTTGTATTTTATTTAGAGACAACATCTCACTGAATCACTTAGTGCCTTGCTTTTTATGAGGCTGACTTTTAACTCACAATCCTCCTCCATCAGCCTCCCCAGCCAGTTGGATTATAGGCATGTACCACCATGCCCAGCTTGTCATTCTCTTAATAGTGATGTGCACCGTAGACTTTACTTGAAAATTATAAAGAACTACTTTACATTTTCAGGATATAAAGATTAACCTTTTTAATTTTTAAAAAAGTTTATATGTTCTTTTAAATTGTACATGACTGTATAGTCTATTTTGTCATATTTATACAAACATGGAGTATGGCTTATTCTGATTCAGATGCTAGTCTTGTGGATGTACACAATGTTGAGTTTCACTGTGTTCTATTCATATATGTACATAGGAAAGTTGCATCAGATTTAAACCACTTGTCTTTCCTATTTCTGTCTTCTCTCCCTTTCCTTCATTCCCCTTTGTCTAATCCAATGAAATTCTGTTTTTTAATTGGAAATGAGGTTTTGTATTATGAGCCGTGGAGAGTTTTTAAAGCTTCTTTAATAAGTTATAAAGAATTCATTACTCAAGGGATACAGGGATCGACAATCAATAGTTTTATTCCCTGTTTATTTTTAAAGGCATTGATTAAAAAAAAACATGTTTGTAGATAAATAGATGAGAACAGAAGGAGTTTGTTATGGCAATGCCATTCAACTCTTTGAACTCTATATTAGTTTCCTGTGGTTGCTATAACAAATTACCACAAACTTTGTTGCTTAAAATAACAGAAAATTTCCTTTTAGACCCCTAGAGATCTGAAATCAGTAATAGTGGGTTGAAATCAAGTTGTCACCAGGCATGTACTCTGGGGAAGAGTACATTCCTTGCCTTTTGCAGATTCTGGAGGCTGTCAGTATTCCTTGGCTCATGGCTGCCTTACACTAATCTCTGTCTGTGTGCCTTCTCCTCTTCTGTCTGCACCAAATATAATACCTCTTTCTTATAAAGTCTCTCCTAGATAGTCCAGGAAAACCTCATTTTAAAGATCTTTAATTTGATCACATCTGCAGTCTTTTTTTTCTTTTTCATAGAAGATGACATTCACAGGGATCCAAATGGAGTTATTTTGGGGGTTTATTATTCAACCTATTGCAAATTCCTTCTCATTATACATTAAAAACTTTTAGTAATAAGTCATCAAAGTCATTTTAAATAACTTATCATTGACAGCTCAATTACTTACTTCAATTTATTTGAAGAATTGTGAAAGAATTTTATAACTAGTCATTAGAGTCATTCACTTTCTCATCTGACTGCCAGTATACAAAATTGTCCCTTTGTTTGATAGGCTCCAGAGTTTACACCCACAGAAGTGTTTCCAAAGAAAGGTTCTAGTCAGATGAGAGATTTGCCATTATCTGATGAAACAGAATTTTAAAAAATGATATTGGCATAAGTGTGCTCTTAGGAGGATTCATATTGAAGAGACTTTTGTGAAGTGAATGTACCTCATGCTGCCTGCATTCCCTGAACCCTTAAAAAGTGTTGGTAGACTTCGGGTTTGATGATGCTGTCCTGGGACATGTCAGAAACCCGAGGAGAGGACAGAGTGAAACCTGTGGAAAAGAAGTTAAAATAGTTCCACAGTCTCCATGGGGATTTGGAACCTGAGCACCTCTGCAGTTGACAGCTGGTGAGTTGCAGTAGTGCCAGCTGATCATGACAGCTGAATGAGGATGGTTACATACCTGCCAGGGAGCCTGCGTTCTGAAGCAGTCTGCAGTGGCCAGCTCGGCTCCCTGTCTCCTTGGACAGAGAAAGCTCACTGTGTATTTTCCTCATTGTCCTTTCTGACTAATGTAACTTCTCTTTGTGATAATCAATCTCACAAACTATGATGTTCTCAAAAGATATCTGCCATATCCCAAATTATTTAATTTACTTATACTGACAAGAATATAGCTTTTATTTAGCATCACATATAGCCATAGTATCTCATCCTCTTTTCTTTGGAGGGGAACTTTAAAATTATTCTTTTGGTTATAATCACTACAATTTGTCCCTAGCAAATAGCTTTGAAGTTCAATAACATAGATCTGCTCTGCAAATCCAATAGCAGTTTTCACTGAGAATACTGAAAATTATTTATACTAAAGAATGAGATATACAAGTCTTTTATTGGAAAAGCTTAAAATGGAACATTGTAAAATTAATTTGAGCTACATACTAAATTTAAACATATAATTATAATATCAATGTATTTTTCCAATACTATGTTTTCCAGAAGTTGCTGAAATAAAATCAAAGATTTGAGCATAATATCTCCTGGTTTCATCAACAATGCTTTAGACCAAATAATGAGAAGGAATTTTAGTTCTGGCATTTCCCTTTTTTTTTTTTTTTTTTTGCATTCATATTATATATTTAAGCAAAAAAGTTGCAAACATAAATTCTACCCAAATGCTAACGTGTAATATTACACAGCCTCCAGTTTTTTGTCTAACAGTGTAATAGGAAAATAACCATTATGGAGATGCTGTGGTTTTCCTGAATACCAAAAATAAACAAATATGTCTTTGAAATGTTTTTGTTGTTGTTATTGTTTGTGCTCTTGACAAACCTATAAATACTCTTACAATATATATTTAATCAAGTAGTGGAATTAAGCAACATTTTTTTGCATTTGCATATTAAAATGAATAAAAAGAAGTAGAATGAGGTTATTTTTTCTTCCTTAAATATGATATGTAGTGACAGATATCCTTTGTCAATAGAATGACTCCTGATACCTCCCTATAAGTCTTTAATGAGTGCCATTGATATAAAGAACCAAAGGACAAACTCTTTGCCAAAAGTTTTGTGACCAGCTAGTTAGCTCTGCATGTTATTCAGGAGACATCCTTGACCTCTTTTGGACCAGAGTGATAAGTTTTCCATTGATAAAATTTATGATGCTGGAGACCAAACCCAAGGCCTTGTGCAAAACAGAGAAGTACTCTACCTCTGGCTACATCCTCAACCCTAAAAAATATTTTCAAATACAAAAATAAATCAGTTCACTGTAAATAACTGAAAAATAAACAATAATCTTAAGAATTAAACATAATTATCCATAATTTCACAACACTGAAATAACTTCTGTTGGCATTAAAAATGTCTTTAAATAGTTTTCCTATTTTAACAAACGCTCCTTTTGTTCTCACTTTCGTAGACTGCTTTCTTTTTTGTGTATGTGTGCATAAAAAAAAACCCTTGAGTGTTCCCCCCTCCCCCCATTTTACTTTATAGATTCCACATAATGTAGGAACATAGGAACTTCCCCAGCTTCCCTTGGCTGTCCTCCATAAACAGTTTAGCAAATATTTACAGACAGGTTTATACTGACTTTTGTATAGTTTTGTAGATCCTGGAGACAGTATGTAGTAGGGAAAGAAGGATAAGAACATTAATATTTTTTATCTCTTAGGTGTTGGTAAACTCCAGGGAAGAAAGATTGGGTGAAGAACAGCAAGTGGAGGAGGGTGGGAGAGATGTGCTTTAAATAGAGGCACGGGAAGACCTCCCTGAGAAGGTGGTGCTTGAGTGCAGATCTGAAGCACACATCAAGCAGGCCAGAGGGAGATTGTTGTGGATCCAGGATATGGGAAATGGAAAGGGCCCAAAGTGGCAATGTGCTTGTAAGCAGGAAGCAGCCCAGAGATCAGTGTGCCTTGAGTAGTGTCACTGAAGTGGAATGTAATGGCATAACACAGCAGAGAGCCTCCAGAGGACCAGATCCTATATGGTCTCATAGGCATGGAGTGGCCTGGATTTTATCCTAAGAGAGAAAGCAATTAGGGGTGTATGAGCCCAGAGAGCAATATGATCTGATTTAATTTAAATATATACTTCTGAGCTGGAAATGTAGCTTAGTGACAGAATACTTGCCTAGCATGTGTGAGACTCTTGGCTGGATCCACAAAAGAGGCCAGAATTAAAGTTTTGACCCTTGGAGGACAAGCAACTTTGCTTTGCTTTCACAGCAAACTGCCTGTGGCTTATGGAAATTATCCCTGCCTCTCTTTCTCCTTTGTGCTAGTTGTGCATGGCCCATTGTGCACAATTTACATGTATTCTGCATATTTATGAAATTTAGTGGTTTTGAGAGATCTTGAGATCTTATAAGGAAGAACATTTAGATTTTCAAAATAGAAGAGAGTTGAGAGTTTTTCTCTCACTCCAGTTTGTCAAAGCTCATGTTCCTAGGATTATGTGGTGGGTTTGTTTCTGTCTCATTCTACACCTCTGACACTCAGGCATACTGTAATCTAAATCTTGAATTCCAAGAACATTTTCACATAGCCTTTCTTTCCAAGGTGGTACTGAAGTTACTAAGATCAAACTGAGCCAATCTGGTTCACTTTAAAAAGGCTGATAACTTACTTTATCTGAACAACACAAGAAATCATGTTGGAAATCACCTGCTCTTGAATTTGTATAACTTAGTAGAAATATTATGTTTGGAACTTTGAATGTAATATCGACCTGTCATATCTTCTGGTCATAATTATTAATGTATGCTTCTGAGAATTTTTTTTTTTGGTTCTAGTGCTCAGAACCCAGAGCCTCATGTATGCTAAACTCACACTGTGCCATTGAGTATCCCCCATTCTTATTTTTAGAATTTTAAAAGGCAGAATAAATCATTGAAAGCAACTAAATACCCTGATTTTGTTCTCTGAATTGCCTAATTTGAGTGCATGTTATATTGTGACTCTAGATGTACACAGTATTTTATAGACATTGAATTTTTTGGCTTCTCACTATTTGTTTATGACAAATATTCCACATCCACAGTTCTCTCCAGTCAAAAATAGCCATCAAATTTTTAATGTCACTGTATCAGCAAATATTTTCCCTTCTTTTATATTGTAATATATAAAATTTCCCTTCTTTTTATATTGTAATATACCAGTGTTTTGCTTGATAACCACTGGATGTAACTATAGCTCCTCAGATGGAGTACTCTTTTTTTTTTTTTTTTTTTTTAATAATCACTGTAAGAGGAACTTGGTGGGGGAGTCGACTTCAGCTTCAAGTTCTATGGAACTTAATGGGATGCATGTTTGTCTTGCTCCCATTTTGATTCCTAATTGAAATCATGTTGGAAGCAGTGGTATGAAGCAGTGGCAATTAGTACATACCTCTAGCACATACCTGTAGACTCTTTGGGAAAAGGAATTAATTGTATTTTAGTATTATTGCTAGGAACAGCTGAGATTTTCATTGTGGATATCATTGTGGAGTGGCTTTAATAAGCAAAATGAATGACTGGAGGCTTTTAATGAAACTGTTTTTATGTGTGCTGCCACGTCCATGTGATCTCTTTAAGACAAAAGCAATGTACAGTGCAGGGAGGGGACAGTTCACTGCTGTCTGCTTTCAAGTTGATTCTTCACATTTTTTTTTTTCTTCTTAACAAAATAGGCAGTGTTTTCTTGTTTTCTGGGGCTGATAGGTTGCTGTGTTTTCTGTACTGTGTATAACTTACCAACTCTCAGATTTGTGATCACCTTTATCATCAGCAAAAAAAAAAGTCCTGAAGCCTTTGGGACATGTGGCTTATGGCTCCTGTATAGTGAACTATATGCCCTGATCTTGCAGCTTTTAAAAGACCATAGTGTCCTAGTAGCACACGTAAGGCTGGAAATGAAAAAAATCTTAAGCAACAAGAATTTGAAGTGCTCTGCCTGCATGCACCTCCTGATTCAGCCAATTTTCCTTCTACATGTTTCATACCTTCTGCTGCTTGAGTTCATATCCCACCAGTTCTCTCCTCGGGATTCTGTTCCTGGTTCTCATGCTTCTAGTAGTACCAAGGTTATCTCTCTGAATGCAGATCTGATTCTCATGCCATATGGGGCCAAGTTCCTCTGTGGGCCTTATAGTACCTTGTGACCTGCCTGCCCCTTGTAACTGCAGCCCATGTCACATCTAGCCTCACTGTTTGCAGTTCAAGAACTGCCTACAAATTTCTGATGCACTGCAGTTTCTTCTCAGTGTCCTTGCTCCTGCTGTTGTGATTCCCAGGAGTCCCTTTTCTGCCCATGTTTATCTGACTTACTGCTATGCATTTTCCATGGCTTAGTTATTTCAGCTAGCCCTTTCTTTAAAATCCCTATAATAACAAAGTAAAAATGAAACCTTCAGCTGTTTAGGGTGAGTGACAGCTAACATAGTACCACAGTCTGAGGAGGTTCAAAAGAAAAAAGCAGTTGGGAGCCTCTTACACTCAACCTATCATAGTTCCCTTTTCCATCTGAGAGCAAGTAGGGAGACACATCTACCTCCTTCACAGACGTGTCTCCCCCTAGATGCACACTACAGGTGCTCTGAAGCTATTTTTTGAGATGATCAGCACATTTGCTGGAACCACTTTTTCTCATACATCCCTTGGGAAATTGCAAATCCTGAAAAGCAGAGATAGATATAGGAGGTATTAGGAGTATTGGCAACATTTTGTGTCCTGGGAGGTGCTGCTCCCACAAGTACATGCTATCTGCAGGAGTGGGAAACAAGTACTTTGGATAGGAATTAGACATTAGGCTATTCAAAGCAAATTATTTACAATATCAATTAACCAGGAAAGAGAAGCTTAATGGTATATATAATAAAAGAATGTTATAAATTATTGTATATTCATGAGCTACAACATTTTTTATTATATAGCTTTTTTATGTTTTCGAAGTTATTCTTTAAACACTGATGTGGGAAAATATAAAATTTGTAATGATGATTAAATAAAAATATCATATAAAATATATAATGTTTCCTAAATTTTATGAAAAATGTACACACATACCCTCTTGTAGAACCAGAGAAAAAGACAAGAGGTGGTTATTCCTGATTGATATATTTAAACATGAATTGTGACTACCACTTTTCTTTTCTCTAATAAAAATGTATCCTTTTCATAATCAGAAAATAAGAAAAATAAGAAACAGAGACAATTTTAAAATAAAGAAATTTAAAAAGACTTAGCTAAGTTATCTTCCTGAAGCCCCAAAGTGGGCCAAATTCTATACCATTTCCTACAACTATCTTAATAATAATCATATTATTAAAATTAGATAGTAATTTCATGGGAACAAGGACTCTGCATTACATACATCTTTGAAATTCATGGTCAAAGCAAAAAAGTGTGTTTTGAATTAAGTTGCACTAAACTGTAAAATATTTATATCAAATAATTTAAAGAGTCAGGCACAGTGGCACACACCTGTAATTCCAGAGGCTCAGGAGGCTAAGAAAGAGAATCACAAATTCAAAGCCAGTCTCAGCAAAGCAACTCAATGAGACCATGTCCCTAAAGAATGTATTGCAAAAATACAGAAATGGAAGAGGCTTAGAAAGGAGGCCAAAGAAACCACATGGCATGCCCAGCTGGAAATTTACTCTGAATCATTTAAGGATGCACTGGATAGCTTGGAATATATAGAAGCTGTTTATAGAGCTTCTGATATTTACCCAGTCATCATCAGATAATATATATGCAAACATTTTGTGGAGAATATGGCTTTCTATGAATATAAGTGGTGACTTTGGGGTCTGAGTTAATAGAAAGTGTATTTCAATTCACTAGAGAACCAACTACAGGGCTTTTATAGTCATCAAGCCAAAGTGTCACAAGTTTCCTATTATCACACTTGGGGAGATGAATCTGGCAGTGGCAATTTTCTGGGAGATCCTGGTGGTATTAAGTAGTATTCTTAGGTTAAAGAACCTTTTAGAAATTGAGCCCTGTTTTATTCTTTGCTTTTTCAGTTTTTGTTTTTCTTGGTCAGAGGCTGTTCATTTTTATCTGAAAATAAGATTGACAAAAACATATGTAGTTTCTACCCAGTGCAGAGAAGTACAAGGACCATTTGTCTCCTGGAGTTTCCTGTAACAAAGGTATACAAATAATTGTTTTCTGGGAGAATTAGAGGTAAAAGCCACTTTTGTTTCTTCTCGTATCAAGTGATGAGAAGAGTAGGGACTCAGGTATCTATTTGAGCCCCACACTGTACTTTCAGTAGATTCAGCAAAGAAATCCAGGCAGAAGATCACAGGTGAGCACTTTCCATTCTTGGAGGATTGAGGTTTTTTAAAAGACTTTGAAGTTAAATCAACAGTTTCAGAAGAAATTTTTCTTTTTCTTCTTCTTCTTTTCTTTTTTAGAAATAAAATTCCTGAAAATTAAACAGAATTACACATAGTTACTATTATTTGGTACAGTTTTTTTTTCAATTGCCATTAGACCTCACTGATATATTTGAAACAAAACTAAAATTTAAAAACAGTATGAAGCTTTTGTTTTTGTTTTAAAGAAGCTGTTTAAACTCTTTGAAGCTTTTCTTTCCTTTTCTGCCTCTATAGTTGCTATTTTCAAGTAATTAAAGAAGACTTTCTTCCTATTTTTCTGTCTACATATATGTAATATTTGATAATTATAATTCACTTCACAATGTCTGAAAAATAATTTCAGAAAAATGTTTAAAAATAGAATTAATTAATTATTGATTAGGTAGTTGGGGGTAGGAAAAATGAGGTTAGGATTTAAATGATTAAAAATGTGTCTTTAAAGTTTTAATAATGTTTTGATATGGTATTTTAAGTGAGCTTCATGAAGTTTTCAAAAAATAAAGTGTTTAAAACAATTATGTTGAATTTGTGTGAAACTTACCTGGGGTCTTTTCTCAAATGCTAATAACTCCATGTTTGAGTTTATCTTGGTTTTGAACTTTGCAGTAAAGAGCCTCTGGTTGTAGGATTAATTTGTTTCTTTTTGGTATTTAGAAAAATACATTGTAAGTTTCTTAGTAGGATTACTTGATAGGTTAAAATATGTTTGCATTTAGGATAATGCTAAAGAATGGTCAAGAGAAAGCTTATTGATTAGAAGCTGGCTGGTCCAGCACTTTCCTTAGTTCTTGGTAATGATATTTTATAGCCAGGCCTGGGCAAGATAAAGCTGGTGACCAGCAACTTTTCACTTTCCCTTTAAGTGTTTTCCTTTTCTGGTAAAGTAATCCACCTCATCATCTTGTACATTCCTATTGAACTTTCTGCCTATAAAGGCCCGTGTTTAGATAGCTCTCTTTGTTAAATAACAAATACTACTTTTAATGTAGAATTTGATTTACTGATAATCAATTATGCCACCTGGGTTTATTGGGTTATTATAGCCTTGATACGTAATGTCATGAGATTGCTTGGGGGACAATATGTGACAATGCATCCAAATTGAGATAATAATGTATACATTTAAAAAGAATATTTAATGTAATGTGACTTTAAAAGCCAGATTCTGCAGCAGGAAAATTTTATTTTCAATACCAGGCTGATATATGAGGCAAAAATCCCAATTGCGTTCAACCCTCTGTATTTTAATTTGCTTCCTCTATCTGTTATCTGAATTTTCAGTAGGATGGTACCAGAAATTTTCTTTGAAGGAATGGAAAGTACATCTTTTACTTTTTTACATATATTCTAGTTTATGACATTTTTGAAGACATTTTTTTCTTCTTAATATTATGAGAATATTTTCCTGATGCTAGTAATGGCATTAAACATTCAATAAGTTTTCTGAAAGATTTTATTCCTTATTTTTCCTTTCTAGACTGGAATTCTGACCTTTATTTCCATGTGGTCAACAGCAAAAACAACAAAAATACCCTGGTTATTAGATTTCACTTTTTGGTGTCCATGGGCATTTCACTATTATTATTATTATTATTACTTACTAGTATTATTATTACTAGTTACTTACTAGTATTATTATTACTAGTATTATTATTATCCTTTTTGGTGTCCATGGGCATTTCACTATTATTATTATTATTATTATTATTAGTAGTAGTAGTAGTAGTAGTAGTAGTAGTAGTAGTAGTAGTATTTTAGTTACACATCTGTTATAGCTGTTAACACATCTGTTATAGCTTGATTTTTGAATCCTTTTTGTATTTACTTTTTTATCTTTTTTTTAAACTAGAGTATTATAGTTCTACATGGTAGTTGGAGACATTTTGACAAGTTGCATGGTGCATGAAATTTGATTTCAATCCCTGCTCCCTTTTCTTACACTCCTCTCTTCACTCCCCTTTTGCTCTTTCCTCTATTACACTGATCTTCATTTTGCACATTTATTTATTTATTTTTGATTGGTGTTTTTAAAAAGGTGAAATTCCCTGTGGTATAGTCATATGTGGATATAATCTGATTTTATTAAATTAATTCTATCCTTCTCCCCTTTCCCATTCCTTCTCCCTCCCTCTGAATGTCATTCTTTTACTCCACTGATCTTCCCTATGTGTTTATGACATTTGATCCATCCCCCCATTTTTTCCATTATTTTGCTACAGCTTCAACATATGAGAGAAAACATTCAACACTGATTTTCTGAGTTTGGCATTTTTCACTTAGCATGATTTTTTTTTCATTTCTGTCCATTTACTGGGAAACCCCATGATTTTATTTTTGTTTATAGCTGAGTAAAACCCCATTGTATATATTTACCACATTTTCTTGATCCATCTGTCTATCAATTGACTTCTAGGTGAATCTAAAATTTGGCTATGTGAATAAACATAGACGTATGCTGCTTTTAGTTTTTTTTTGGATAATTCTCAACGAGGGGAATATTTGGGTCATGTAGCGGTTCCACTCCTAATATTTTGAGGTTACTGTATACTGCTTTCCAGAGTGATTATACTAATATGCATCACAACTTAAAATGTATGAGTGTACCTTCTCCACATCCTTGCCAACATTTATTATTGTTTCTGTTCTTGAAAATTGTCATTCTGACTGGAGGGAGATGAAAGTGTAATTTTATTTACCTTTTAATGCAGTCCAAATTGAAAGGATTTATAAGTACTTTCATGGAAGATGAAGATTGATGTAATTTGAAATGTTGCCCATTATTTTTAACTTACATTTAAAATATGTTTGTTTATTTTCAATTAATTAGCAAATATTTTTTAATTTGTTTCAAAATAAAAGAATTTGAGGCAATGGAAACATGAAAACTGCAAAAAAACCAAGAAACTGATTTTAGCTGATACAGAAAGAATGCCTGTGATATAAATAGACACAGTGGAGGTGGCAGAGAATGTCTCTTGGTTGGGAAGCTCTAGGCAGGTAGCAGTAATTCTGTGCAGGGGAGAGAGCATCATGTGGGGTCAGATATGTTGCTACTGTTCAACCTTGGGGAAAATTGGCTATTCTAAACCTCAGTTATTATCAGTAAAATGGAAATATAGCTTGCTCATTAGATTATTGTATTAATTTCCTAAGAGTGCTATAACTAATTACCACAAACTTGGTGACATAAACAATAGGGATTTTAGTTTCACAAATCTGGAGGGTTATTTCCCTGCTGGGAATTCTAAGGGGAAATCTGTTCCTTGCTCCATCCAGACTCTGGTGGCTGTTTGCATTCTTTGGCTTGTGGTCACACCTCTTGAATGTCTGCTTTTGTGATCCCATTGCATTTTCTTTTTTGTCTGTGTTTCTTCTCCTCTGCCCATGCCTTAAAAGGATGCTTCTGGTTCAATTTAGGGCCCACTTGATTGATCTAGAATATTCTCCCCAATTCAAAGCCCTGAATAACATCTGCAAAAGCTTTGCCATGGAGGGTAACAATTACAGGTTCCATGAATTAGGATGTAATATATTTAGGGCCACTATTCATCTATTTAAGGTGTTATAAGAATCAAATATAGCAGTAAAACAGCTCTCAGACTAAGACATGCCAAAATGCAACTTTTATTTCACAAAATGGAACTAATTTTGCACTCTGATTCTTCTGCCCTTGCAGACAATTTAGTTTTCTATTGTTTGCTCACTCTCTAGACTTGTTGGGATAAATAATTTTGATTCTATCAGTGAGTTGCATACAGGTCTAAAATGTTCTGAGTTGAACATTGAGACCCATCTTCACATTTCTGACATTATGGTGGGGCATGTAAGTTCCGAAGGAGGTACTTGTCTGATTGTTATCCAATTCTTGTTTTTTCTGGAAACTCTTGCTCCTTCCAAGGTTACTGCCTGAAGCATAAAGACCCTTATATTCATGGAATTTTCTTAGTTCTCTGTGTTCCCTCCCCTCTGGGCCATTTGAGATGACCATGCTTTTTGATTAGATTTAACATTGACTCAGCAATTGCTTCTCGCTGTGCTAGATGCAGGGCTTCTTGAGGAGATTTGTTTTGTTTGTTTTGTGCTGGTATACATTGAATCTACCAGGCTTCACATGTGCTAGGTAAACCCTCTACCACTGAGCTACATCCCCAGCCCTTTGAGAATATATTCTTTAGACTATGGTTTGAGCCACACCACATGTTTAAATCTATTGGACTTTTAACAACCAAAAATCATTCTAGTGCTGGAAAGGGGCAGGATATAGAGTCACTTGGGACCAGCCCCATACAGGTCCTGTCTCTCTCTATTTTTTTCTTTCACTCCATCCCCTGTCAATTCCTTTATCCTTGTTTCTTTCCCAGGAAGCAGAGGGTGCATCCCTGTAAGAGAAAACAGAAGATTGGCATTGATCTGATTCTCCTTAAGCAGTTGCATTTGCCAAATATCAATAAAGTCTACTTTGAAGCTCAAAAACCAATAAAATTCCTCTTTGTCATTTTTTCCTTTCTTTAAAGTGTATGTTGAAGACAGAAGATAGCTATTTCCTTGGTGGGAGAGAAATGGATGCAAAGAAACAGGTTTGCAAAGCAAACCAGCCAGCATGTTGATTCCTTCCTGAACATTCTCTCAGTGTAGTTGCAAGGATCATAGATACAGTTTCCAGCACTTACAGAACTTTCATAAACTTTAAAATCCCAGCAGGGTTTATGTTAGAAACAGAGTCAAGTGGGGATTGTAAGATTGTTAAGGATGCAACTTCTCATTTGATATCTTGTTAATATAGCCCTTCAGAGTGCTTATACCCAGAACCTGGTGTCTTCTTTAAGTACACTTTTTTCACTCCTATTTTATTTTTCAGCAAATTCTGTTGGCTCCATCTTCAAAATACATCCAGAGTCTGCCTATTTTTTGTTGTTATTTGTTTGTTTTTTACAAAATTGACTGTTGTTATGTTCATCTAAGCTGCACCCTCACTCTGGGTTCATTGAAGTAGCCTATGAAATAGACTTTATTTTTCAACCCTTATATCTTTTAAAGTTAATTCTTCACTCAGTATCGAGTATAATCCAGTTAAAACATGTCAGCTCAGGTTTTCCCTGAGTTCAGCATGATTTTCATGTAATTCAGAGGAAAAGCTGAGTCCTTACTAAGGTCTGCAGGGCCCAATACAGCCTCCCATCTCATCTCCATTATTTCTCTGGCCTCTCCTCCTGGTACTGTCCCATGTGATTACTCAGCATTAACCTCCTTGCCAAGCTCCAGAAATACCAACCTTGGTCTCATCTCAGTGGCTTTGTTCTTCTTCCTCTAAGTATCCCCTGGGCTCATGCTCTCTTCTCCTTGGGTCTTGTTTAAAGACTCCCTTCTCAATAAGCCCTTCTGTGGTGAGCTATTGGGAATGGATTCCTTTCACCATTTTCTAGTTAGCACTAGCACTTTTGTTCTTCCATGCTCCATTTTTCTCTGTAGATTTTATTGCCACCTTTTAAGATTTACCTTTTATTTATCATCAGTTTCTTCCCCAAAGCCTCATGAAAGCAGTTATTTCTTACTGACTTATCCACTACAAAAATCTCAGCTCTAAGAGGAGTTCCTGATAAATTCCTGGCCTTTAGTAAATCTTTGTTAATAACAATAACTTACAGTTGCCAAACTACATTGTTTATCTTGTAACAAGTAGAAGTAGACAAATTTTTTAAGCAGGATTCACATTCAGACAACTATCTTCAGAGACAGGAAGTTTCTGTTATAACAGTGTTCAGGTTGGATTGGAAGAAGTTTTAAGAAAAGAGGCTTTACAAGAAAAAAATGATGGTCCAACAATAGTAGTGATGGTGGAAAAGCTTGTGTGTGTGTGTGTGTGTGTGTGTAGGAGTTGTTGGTTATAAATGACACTTGGAGTAAGAACACCTGGTAGCTTGCAATAGCAGGAGTAAAGGATTATTGGAGAGGAGATTGAGAAAAATGAAAGTGTGACTTAATTCTACATTTCTTTGAGAGAATATGGTAAAAATAACACTTATCATAGTGGAGAAAAATCTAAGATATAAAAAGAAAGATGAATTTATTTTGCTTTAAGGTGTTTTTAAAAAATATGAAATGTGTATCACATTAAATTTACCATTTTAACTATTTTTAAATGTCCAGTTCAGCAGCATTAAATTCATTTATGTTGTCATGCAATGATCACCACTATTTATCTTTAGAACATTTTATCTTCCCATAATGAATCTCTATACCAAGTCAACAATAAATTTGTTGCCCCCCTCACCCCCAGTTCCTGGAAACTTCCATTCTACTTTCTGTCTCTGTGACTTTGGCAGTTCTAGGAGTCTTGTATAAATTACAGTATTTGACATTTTCTGATTGTAGTTTTCACTTATCATAGTAACTTTGAGGTTCATCCATGGTGTAGCATATGTCAGAACTTCACCCCTTTTTTTAAAGTGACTATTCCATTGTGTTTATGCATTCGTCCCTTGATGAACATTGGGTTCCTTTAGCCTTTTGGCTCTAATGGATTGTGTTTCTGTGAACATTGTTGTACGAATATCTTTAAATCTCTGCTTTTACTTATTTGGGGTACTCACCCAGGACTGGAATTGCTGTATCGTATGGTAATTTCATGTTTACTATTTTGAAGAACCACTATACTGACTTTCATTTCAGATGAACTGTGCTTGAGAAGGTGGAGAGTGTCAGAAGGTAGGACTGGACCTTGGCTGAAGGTACTTCTAGGCAGAGATTCCAGTTGAAGGAACCTCCCAGATGTGATGAAAAAGGGGAGGAGTTTGGGAATTAGTTTGAGAAAGGACAAAGGAAGGTATTGAGTGAAGGACTAAGTCAAGTTGTAGGAAAGAGAAGCAGTGAAGGGAGCCAGTCAATGAGACAGAAAAGGAGCAATCAGAGTTAAGAACATAACCAAGAGTGTTGATATACACTTAATTCAAACTCATCCATATTCATTGAGTACTCTGTCAAGAACTTCTTTTCAGATGAATAAGCTTCTATTTAAGCATTGAATTTCCGAGTCATAGATACTTTTCAAAAGGTCTTAGAAATACTAAAAAAGCAGAAAATCTCTTATTCTTTTGTTGGCTGTTCTCCGTTTCCTCTTTTGCATTAATAATTTTAAAGTTACATTTTTCCCCCAATGTTTTATGGAATTATGACACACATAAAGAAAAGTGAGCAAGCCAACGTGGATAACTCTGTGACTTCTCAGAAAGTGCCATGTAGCTAGGTAATCACCACCAGATCAAGAAACACAGCACTGACCTTACCCCAGTGGTTCCCTGCATGCCTCATTTATCCTATATCGGCGTTGTTCACATTTCTGGCACCATAGCATAATTTTTCCTGTTTTGAATCCATGTAATTGGAATCATGCAGCATGTACTATTTGGGCCTGACTTCTTTCACTTAATGTTTCTGAAATTAATTCACGTTTCTAGGAATGCTTTTAAACAACTTATTTATTTTCACGTCATATTCATATGCAAGTAACTAGACTTTCGGGTAACTTCAAGTTTGGGCTATTATAAATAATAATATATGAACATCATTACAGTTTCTTGTTGAAATAGGAATTTGGTATTATGTTTTACCTATTTAAGTTGCCATTACTTCAATCATTCAAGTGTCTTTTCTACCCAGTGCTTTCCCCCCTTACTAATTATTTTTATTATTAATACAAGATATATTTTCCTTAATATTAGTTTTGAAAGTACAAAGTACCATAAGGAATTGAGGTTCTTAAAAAAAATCTGTATTTACTTTCATTAACATTTTCTTTTTAAAGCATCTATTTTAATTTTTTTTCTCATCTACCCAGATTATGCCTCTTAAATGTGTGTTGAATCTGTCAAAATTCTTCATCCCTTAATGAGGTGAATTGTTCAACTCTGAAACAAATATTTTAATTTTGGTACCATGATGAGTTGGAGGAAGAATAGCTCTTGTATCTTAATGCAGATTTGTTATTAAATTTATATCATAATTTGCATAGCAATAAAAGGAAATTGAGAATTAGCAAAATGTACATTGTGATATGAAATTTTTCTTTTCAGATGACTGCTTTGGTATAAAAATTGAATTACTAATTCAAAATTGATGAGGAATTTTTATCAATCTGGATATTTAGGAATTGAGTTGAAATTTTCTATGCATATGAGACATATATACAAAATCTATTCTAAACGTTTGTTCAGTTATTTGTGTGTGTGTCTGTTTATCTGTTTACATATTTAATGAAGCATATACACTAGAAGACCATGAGCTCGTGATTGAAGTTCTGTCTAACTGGGGAATGGAAGAAGAAAATAAGCTGTACTTTAGAAAAAAATTATGCGAAATATGAATTCTTTAAAAACCCAATGGTAAGTGAAATCTCCATTAACAGTCAATGAAAATTAAATGAATCAGTTAAATTTTACACGAAGAATATGGTCACTATCAATAAAATACAGTTCCATTTAGTGACTCTGGCCCTTTTAATTTATACTCACATTTCTTATTCTAACAATGATTAGTCACCATGATGCAAGAAGTTCAGACACATATAAAACATTTCTTCAGCCTTACTTGCAGAATCTCAATTGAGATGCATTTAGTTATTTAACATAAAAAATATAGGTAAACCTACTTTGGAGGCATTATTGCTTTTTTCTTGCCTTAGAGGAAAACTAGACAAAGCAACTGTGCATTTGACTTTGAGATAAATTATTATAGGTCCTCAAATGTATTCAAAAATGTAGTTTAAGTTTTTTTCACAATATTTAGGAAACTTAAGTAAGAAACTTTCTAAAACAATAATAGATTGGTAATCATTGGGGATGTGTAGCTTAGCCAGAAATGTAAGATTGACATGAATTATTTTGTTTTTAGTGAAATAATTTTTGAGCTAAATAGAAATGAGGTAAAGAGTAGCATATTATCTAGAAAATACTACTTTCATTATAATTCTCTTTAAAAGAAAATAAATGTATGTCACATTCTAATGAAGACTAGAGATCTAGAGAAGTCAGAATAGCCTCTGGGCTTTTTATTTTAAATTGTTTTTGCTCTGCAGCAGTAGCATATTTTTACACTAAGTTTTGGATAATTGGATTGAAATGATCCTTTATGAAAAATATATGATACACAACATAATAGAATATTTTCAAACCCTGAAAGACCTCTTACATTCTTTTTTATTTTAACCTATTAATAGAAACATAATGGGATGATCTTTGACAAAGAAAATAAGAGTTCTAATAAAAATTAAATAGATTTGAAGGGAAAGTGTTTTCTTGTTGCAAATCTTTATTAAAAGGTAGAATTTAAAAGTTGTATTTAAAGAAATATGGTTTGATGCTCATTTTTGTTTTATTATTATTATTATTGTTATTTGTAATTTAAATAAGATGAGACAATCACTTTGTTGTATAGTTGGAGCCAATGGTTCAACTGGGTGATCAGACAATATCGGGATACAGTTTTGGTTGTAGGACTGGGGGTGGGGTGGGGGTCAGCAGGAGCAGTGCCAAAGTGGGCAAAGTTAGAATTCTGCTGAACATCCTCTAATTGCTCAGGACAGCCCCACAACACAGGATTATAAGACAAAATGTTAGTAGAACTGCTGTTGAAAAACCTTGTCCTAGAGGAAATATAGTAGAATATATTTTTCCAAACTTGTCTGATCATAAAATGTACCTAAGGGAGTCCCAGTATTTATTAAAAACACAGACTCCAAGACCTGGCCAGACCTACTAAATCAGAAACTCCAGGAATGAGGTCTGGGAAATTGTATTTTAAACAACTGCTGTGGGTGAATTTTATGATTAAACAAGTTTGGAAAAACAGTAGGTGGAAAGAATTGGACTTTTACTTCCCACACTGAGTCCTGGTTTCTCTATGTTCTTGACTGTGAACCTGACATCTTTGAGCCCTTGACATCTGTGAGCCTTGATTTTGTAAAATGGGTCAGTAGTCTTTTCGTACCTGGTAGAGTAGTTGGAGGATTGTGTAAGAGATGTGGGAACAAACTCATTGTCAACTTGAGGGCAGTGTCCTATGACTCCAGGTTGGAGCATCTCTCTGCATCATTGTCATGTTGGCCCAACTCTACCTGGGAAGGTGCCTGAGGGTACAGTCCAAGGACCAGCATTTTCAGAAGCACTTAATGTGGATTTTAGATACATTGGCTTAAGGATCTTCTGCTTTAGATTTCTATACTGGTCATGATTCAAACTTTTCTAGCATGGGTTTAGCAATAATTTAACCTTTATTTTTTGTCAGTATTTTTTTCCAGAGCATATGGTGTCTTGTGCAACTGAAACAAATGGTGAAATATCCCCAACACAAATTTTACAGGTAAATATATATTTCCATTAAAATACGTAAGAAATCACATAATAATGGGAAAATTTTAGGTCCTTATTAGGCATGCTCATATTTTGACATGTTGACTTGAATGTTTGATTTTTTTTTGAGGGGGGAGCTAAAAGCTAACCAACCAACCAACCAAACAAACAAACAAAGAACCAACCAAACAAAAAGCTGGGTAAAGAATGCCCTAAATCAATACATCCCCCTAAAAATACTTTTCTTCTCAGTTCTGGCCAGTTGTCAAAGGATTTTAAACATTTAAAAATGTACGCTATGAAAGAAAATTTTAGAGTTTTGCTTTGTGATGTGTGTATAGGTTATGTTATTCTTTTAAAAAATCAAAATTCTCAGTAAATTGAAGACATTTTATCAATAGATACATAGTATTAGCATTCATAATAAACACCTTCAATTCTATTTGTGATAAAATATGTAGCAATTAAATGAATGGAGGGATATTCAGATATATTTGTTTCATATACCAACATCTGTAATAGCTGTGACAGAAATACTGGCATAGAATTGTAAGATATTCTTAGCTGAATCATGAATGCTGGTTATCTAATTAAAAATCTCCTTACTTTTGTGTCTGTTAGATTCATTTTTTCCAAACTAACAGTTATTTAGGGGGACATTTTCTTAAGATATTGTCATTACAATAAATGAACAGTTTATTTTAATTTTGATAGATTAGTAGGTTTGGTATCAGAAGCTCTGCAGTTGTTTTTCACAGGTTAATGTTGAGCTATGTCTTCATGAGGATTGCAGCTAAGCTCTAAGCATTCCTGAACTCACTCAGTATTCTCTGGTATTTCATAAAGATAACTTTTAATATTTCTAAAACAATATGATTTTAATATATTAGGCATATCTACCATCGATTTGTTTCCTGTGGGCTTTTCAATATGGGCATGCTTTATTGTCATACTTCAGAATATTTTAGAAATATGATTAATCCCCAGATGTTTTTCTGAAGGCTGCTTCTATGCCGCTGGGTTTCACAGAGCCCCCCCCCCCCATCTGAATGTTAGGGTAAATGACAACCTCAGGACTCCCAACTCTCTGCTCCCTGTAGGCTTCACCATTGTATTGTGACTCAGTGGTGGGGTGGAGGTTTTCTTCAATCTCCTTTCCCAAATCCTCCTCTAATATAGTTATATTGCTTTAATGCTAAATTATAAAAACAAGATAAATTGTAGGCTTTGGAATTAGATAGTCCTCCATGTGCCCCTGACCTCTTGTCTCCACTGAGGCAATGTTTCCACTTTTTAAAAGGTTTCTTCTTTTTCCAGTTTGACCTCCATGACTCTCTTTTTAAAATTTAACTGGTTTGGTTTAATAACTTGGAAAGAACTCAAACTAAAAAAACCTATTTGCCTGTTTTACATGTCAATTAATTAATATCTGTGGCTCATTAAATTTTAAAAATTTTAGTAAATTACTTTAAAAAATGTAAGTATGTACTATTGGCATTTCCCTGAATAGTATTTAAAAATAAAGTACATTGTTGTAGTTAATAATTCCTCTTACTTTCAGTTCTTCCATTTGTTTATTCATAGGGATTTCTATTTTCTTCTTTTAATGAGACACTAATGCACTTCCAGTGTCTTATTAAGGACACTGAACATGGCCACGCAAATAGAGTGACTCCCTTCCATTCTCCTTTCGCTGATCAATGTGTGCCCCATCTCAGTTAATTACTACTGTATAACACAGTCTTCCAAACCTTAATGGTTTAAAGACCCACCTGCATTTTGCCAACCATTTTGAGGGGCGGGGATTTAAGAAGAGTTTGCTTCATCTCTGAAGCACTTTGACTCAGTGGTTAGAGAAGAATCAAGGTCCCCTTCTAAGCTGTCCCTTTTACCACACATGCTGTGACACTCAACTCCTGTTCTCTCTTTCTCCTTCTGTGTGGCGTTTCATCCTCCAGAACTTTTCCAGTTTCACTAGGCTTCTCACCCATGGGGGTTTCTAGATAATCACATTTCCTGTGTGGCATCTGACTTGCAGAAGTCAAGTTGGTTTGAAAGCCATCAGGCTAGGACATATCTAGAACTGGCAAAGTATTACTTCTACAATTTTATTTTGGTCCAAGCAGTGACAGGCTTACACTGATTCAGGGTGGATGGAGAAACAAACTCTGCCTTTTCATGGTTTAAAACCAAGATGGAATTGCAGAAGGACATGTGGGATGGGAAATATGGTTGCAGTCCTCTTTGGAAAAAACCCAGCCTGCCATACTGCCCCATGACAGAACTATGGAAGATAAGAGGTTGTATATTCTCATCAGCAAAGTGAAGTTGGCTCAACTTCTTGTCTTTAATAATTGAAGTCAGGATTGTGGTCTTCCATGGTATAACACAAGGAAATCAGTAGGTAAACCTGTCAACTCACAAAAAATCATGGGAAAGGATGAGAAGTATAGGACTTCACCCTATAGATGTTATCCAGCTTTACAAATAGACAATCAACTAGTTTATAATTTTGATGTTTGATATTGATATTGTGTAGTTTTTCATACTTACATGTGATTGGTAAAAGGCTACAAAATCATTGTTTCCATAATATTAAGGGAGCATCTAATTTCTCTTCCAGATGTTTCTAAATTCAAGCACATATCCTAAAATCCATGGCTTCTTACATGTGGAAGAACAGGGAAAGAAGTCCTGGAAAAAATTTTACGTCCTTCTAAGAAGATCTGGTTTATATTTTTCTACTAAAGGAACATCAAAGGTAAATTAAGTATCTATGATATGTTATGTAAGATTATTAGCTGTAAATTAAAACAGACTTTTTACTTTTTATATTAATGATTTTATTACCTGATATCAGGAGGTGGTGACATTTTTTTTGTATTCTAAAGATTTATCATGATATGTTTAAAAAGTGTTCAGTTTTATTTCAAACTAGTTTCTATATATCTTTGAGGATATCTGGATGCTCTTATTTCTGTACCACATATGCTGTTCATTTTTCCCCACCCCGAGTTTACGCCTTTCTCTTCATCCAAGGCTGAAGGTTCTGAGGTCCAACATAGATTATACCTTTAATTTTCTCTCTGCACCTCCACCTTTTTTTCTTCCTTTTTGGTACTAAGATTGGGTGTTCAATGTTTAGTACCACTGAGCTACATCCACAGTCAGCTTCATATTTTTTTTTTGTGGGGGATAGGGTCTTGCTAAGTTCTTAGGGTCTTGCTAAGTTGTTGAAGGTGGTCTTGAATTGGGATTTTCCTGCCTCAGCCTCCCAAATTGCTGAGATTCCAGGAGTGTGCCACTGTGCCCAGATACAACATTTCCACATATCCCAGTCATAAGACTGGTCTTGCTCACTTCTGACCTTCTCTTCATCAACATCAACAGAACAGTTAGTAACACCCATCTGAGTCCTTTATTACTATTTAGTTATTTTGTGTGTGCTATTGTCTTTCCTTACATAGATGATAAATTCCAAGAAGAATTTATGATGTTATGACCAGGGAATAATGGATGTGTTTGTTTGTTGGTATGTTGGACCTACATACACCATTACATAGATATACATGTGGAGATAGTCACACCCACACATATGGTCTCTTTGACATGTGTATATTCCATAGCTTTTAGCACTGTCTATTCTATGTTTCTATGTATAGTCTATGACCCCCTAATAGTCTGTGGTTTATAAGTGTAGATATTTTGTGCAATCCATTTTGATTTTTCAAGTAATATTCCTTTGAAGATTTTCATAAGATGGTATTTTAATTTTGTATTCATGAATTTGTTATTGTCAGTGACAACACTGTTCCTTCTTTATGGATGAACTGTCATTTCTATGAAATGATTATTTTTATAATTGTGTTAGGCAATTTCCCCTGTTGTATTTCTAGGTCTTGGCCAGTTGTAACTCCAGGTATACCTTGGCTTCTGGCTAACTCTAATCTCTGCCTTTGTCTTTACTTGGCCTTCTCTTTAATTTTTTGTATCTCTTATAAGGATATTAGTTATGTTCAAAGCCCACCTGAATCATCTAGAATGATCTTATCTCAAGATCCTTATCTTAACCACATCCCCAAAGACTATTTTTTTTAAAATTTTTCCCCAAATAAGGTCCCATTCAAAGTTTCCAGGGTTAGGATATGGACATTTCTTTTGGGGTAGGAGAGCCACCATTCAACCCACCAAAGAAAGCCATTGAAATAGCATTAACAAGGGAAATAAATGATAAAATGAGTATCTTAAGAAGATTAAAATAGGCACAGAGAGGAGATTAAGATATCAGGAAGAGAAAGTGACAGAGGGGGAGAGAGAAAAACAGGGGTCAGAAATAGGGGAGGCAATGAGGAAGTATTGGAGGAAAGAGGGAGAGAGAAATTGACCAGAGGTATGGATACTAATTAGAAGATCATTTCAGTAATCCAGAGTGGAGGTGGTGGAATCTGACTTGAAATGGACAGCATTGGGGAGAAGAGAGGAATGGCTACCATATTAAATGGCACATGGCCAAGCTGATAAAAAAGAAGAGGATGCAGTTAATAATGTTCCTAGAGAAATATTTCTGGAGAAAGAGATAAAGAAAGTAATAAAATCAATTAAAAAATCATTAGAAGTCACTCTCTAAGAAACAGTAATCTTAGTTCTAGAAGGATGAAGCCATTATTCTCTGATTATCTTTTCTTGGGCATTTTAAACTAGTTTACAAATTTTTACATTATAATGTTAGGATGAATAACTGTCTACTTTTATTATTATGGTTTTAAGCACCATCTTAACCATTTCAATGAGGTTGCTCTTTTCCTAAATGTTTCTAATATATATAATAACATAAAAGGTATATTTTAAACAAAAGTGTCCTGGGGTTAACATTTTACTTTTAATTTATCAGAAAAAATGGCTTCTAGAGCTGGACCTGTAGCTCAGGGGAAGAACACTTGCTCAACATGCATGAGGCACTGGGTTCAATCTTCAGTATTGCAAAAGAGGAAGAAGGGGAGACTGAGAGAAATGGCTTCTCAATCCAGTCATTCATGTTTATCTCATTCTTACCCCAGTGATTCTTGACTGGAAGATGTGATAATGTCTCTTTAATTCCTATATTATTATTTCTTCAACAGGTCTCTCATTAAAACCCACAGCCCATTTTATTTTCACTTTACTCTTCCTTTCCTTTCCCTCCCACTCCTTAATTATATAACAGAACAGGCCGTATTCCTTCTACAAGATTCAGGGTCTGACTTTGCTATCCATCAGTGCATAATATTCTTTTAATTAGCTCATATTTCAGTCGATATATGGAAATGATGTTATGTTCTCTGCCAAAGGAAAAATGTGAGGATGTTAGATCTCTTCAGTGATTGTGATACAAAATGTGTAGATTATCTAAAGTCAAATATAGCATTTTTACCTGGCATGGAGGCTGCGTCCTGTCCTTCTCGAGCAGGAGGTTTGATTGATTTTACTTTGTAAAGATGTAACAGCTGTTTGGGAGTTAATAACCTCTACTGTAAATGTTGGAGATGTGTCTGTAACTTAGATTTGCAGAGAAATCTCTACCTATCTTTCCATCTCTTCCCTTATACCCTCACATACATGTTTAGGTTCTGCTAACCATGCCAAACCAGGTTTGTAGTGTTGTGCCTTAAATAGAAGAACAAAAATTGGTCAAGACAAAAGACTCATCATGCTTTTTACTGCCTTCCAGTGTTTCTCAAGCTTCATTTTCCTTTCGTTTGAATGTTTGAGTTATATTGGCTTCTACAACATCACTGGACAGGGATGGTTTTATCCCATATTCATATAAATCAGACATTTTATTATCAAATCAGTGTCTATCAAGGAATACATTTTTTTAAAAAAAAACATAACAGTAAGAGTACATTTTCCTTCCTTCCCCATTTTTACATTGGCCCTATGCTAGATCTTTGTTATTTTCTTTTCTGCCTTATTCATCAATGGTCTTAAGAACTATGGTCATTCATTAGATTAAAATGCTTAAGAACAGAGACATACAGATAAATTTTTGCTCTACTAGTTTTCATAGTTGGGAAAGCCTATTTATAATTTACAATGAGATTTATTTGTCTTTGGATAAGGTTGCTAATATTGCTGAATATTTTCTCTCTCATTCTGTGTGTGTGTGTGTGTGTACGCATGCCAACACACACACTGCTACTAAAATTTAGTGCATATGGGATCAGTGAGATCTTGTTAAAATGCAGATATTGATTCACTAGGTCTGGGTTGGAGCCTGATAATTTGCATTTTCCAAAAGATCCTAGAGGATAAAGATTTTCCTGGTATGAGACCATACTGCTAATGGCAAAGTTTTAGAGAACAGATGCATTTTGTACAATTTTGATTATGCATTGAACCTCAGAATTAAGTACTTCTCCAAGTTATTAACCTATCACAGAATAATATGACCCAGTGATTTCCCATGACCAGCTTTAACTCCCAGAGATTTCCCAGAGAAGAAATAGCTGTTCATGTTTCCACTTTGCCTTGAAAATCAGACACAGTCCACTGCCAGATAATTTCCCTGAGCTCAGCCATATGAGCTTCCTTCTTGTAAAGCAAGATAGTCACACAACCCTTCTGGTTGTTTCCTGCAGTGTATTATATAGTACACAACTAAGAGGTGTGGTTGTAGTCTAATGAAGCAGGACAAAAACGTGGTCCCATTTACCTTTTTCCTAACTGCTAAAGAAGCTCAAACCAACTTTCTTCCCTTTATGGATATACCATAATTTGAAACCTGGATTAGGAAAATGTGTTCAAAAATCATTGTTTCCTATCTTCTCTCTCTGAATCATGGAAATGATGAATAAAGAGAATAGAGAGTTTAAAATAGAATGTGTGTGTGTGTGTGCTTGCACATATGCATGTGTTACATTATAAAGAAATTGTCACTTGTCAATTTTAATAAAACTGTATCAAGTTCCTGATTATTTAAGGGTTTTTTTTAGAAATTTCTTTTCTTTTTGTCATATTATATTGAAATTGTATTTAGGTAATGTTTGCCCAAGAAATACATTATGTAACATTATAAACATACAAAAAGAAATACTGCAAAACATGTATCCATTTCAACACTCCTATATATTTTTAAGGAACCACGAAATTTGCAGTTTTTCAGCAAATTTGGCACTAGTGATATTTATGTGTCACTGGTGGGCAAATAAAGAAAACAACAAAAAACAAAAACCACGGAGCACAAACTAACTGTGGATTCTGCTTTAAGGTACAGGCTTAATATTTTGATAGAGCAATAAAGCAAGCCTCAGCCTTTTAGGTAAGCTCGAGTTTCTTTTAATTTCTTTTAATAAAGAGACAACTTTCTCTTATATATAGGAAAATTTTAGTGGCTTTTATTCCAACAGGTGTTACCATCAAGATATGCATTAATGATAAACAATGTGCTGTGGCCCTTCTAGCCTAACAAAGCAGGAGGGCCCCAAGACCTGAAAATGCTATGTGCAGAAGAAGAGCAGAGTAGAACGTGCTGGGTGACCACAATTAGATTGCTTAAGGTAATCTCACTGGAGGCATGAACTTCTATTAAATGCTGTGAGTACCATAAAAGTTTGAAAATGTCTGTAGTTAAAAATGCAAAGAAGACAAAGTCGATTTTATTTAGAGGCGGCGCCAGGGCGGCCGTGGAGAAACGTGACACACCAGCCCGCTCGGAGGGGTTTTGGACCGAAGGGAAGGATCCGCGCTGCGTTGTCCTAGCGCACCACGGGCACTTCTCTCCAGCTTTCCCCGAACTCTCCGGCGATCTCCGCGCGCCCTCGGGCCGCCCTTCCTGCCCTGGGCTTCGGACAACTTCTGGAGTGGGGTGCAAAGAAAGTTTGCGGCTCCTGCCGCCAGCCTCCCCGCCTCTGGGCCTAGGAGGTTTGCCGCCAGCGCCTGCCCGTACGGCCTTACCCGGACCGCGTCCTGCCCCGACACCGCAACCATGAACAAGCTTTACATCGGTAACCTCAACGAGAGCGTGACCCCCGCGGACTTGGAGAAAGTATTTGCGGAGCACAAGATCTCCTACAGCGGCCAGTTCTTGGTCAAATCCAGCTACGCTTTCGTGGACTGCCCCGACGAGCACTGGGCGATGAAGGCCATCGAAACTTTCTCGGGCAAAGTCGAATTGCAAGGAAAACGCCTGGAGATTGAACACTCCGTTCCCAAAAAACAAAGGAGCCGAAAAATCCAGATACGAAATATTCCACCTCAGCTCCGATGGGAAGTACTGGATAGTCTGCTGGCTCAGTATGGAACAGTAGAGAACTGTGAGCAAGTGAACACTGAGAGTGAGACAGCATTGGTGAACGTAACCTATTCCAACCGGGAGCAGACCAGGCAAGCCATCATGAAGCTGACCGGCTACCAATTGGAGAATCATGCCCTGAAGGTCTCCTACATTCCTGATGAGCAGATAGCTCAGGGTCCTGAGAATGGGCGCCGAGGAGGCTTTGGCTCCCGTGGTCAGCCCCGCCAGGGCTCCCCTGTGGCAACAGGGGCCCCAGCCAAGCAGCAGCAGGTGGACATCCCCCTTCGGCTCCTGGTGCCCACCCAATATGTGAGTGCCATCATCGGCAAGGAGGGTGCCACTATCCGTAACATCACAAAACAAACGCAGTCTAAGATTGATGTGCATAGGAAGGAGAATGCAGGTGCAGCGGAAAAGGCCATCAGCGTCCACTCAACCCCCGAGGGCTGCTCCTCAGCCTGTAAGATGATTTTGGAGATCATGCATAAGGAGGCAAAGGACACCAAAACGGCTGATGAAGTCCCACTAAAGATCCTGGCCCATAATAACTTTGTGGGACGTCTCATTGGCAAGGAAGGGCGGAACCTGAAGAAGGTGGAGCAGGACACAGAGACGAAAATCACCATCTCCTCGCTGCAGGACCTCACCCTCTACAACCCGGAGAGAACCATCACCGTGAAGGGGGCCATTGAGAACTGCTGCAGGGCTGAGCAGGAAATCATGAAGAAAGTTCGGGAGGCTTATGAGAATGACGTGGCTGCCATGAGCCTGCAGTCTCACCTCATCCCTGGCCTTAACTTGGCCACCGTCGGGCTTTTCCCAGCCTCGTCCAGTGCAGTCCCGCCACCTCCCAGCAGTGTTACTGGTGCTGCTCCCTACAGTTCCTTTATGCAGGCTCCAGAGCAGGAGATGGTGCAGGTTTTCATTCCTGCCCAGGCGGTGGGTGCCATCATCGGCAAGAAGGGACAGCACATCAAGCAACTTTCCAGATTTGCCAGTGCCTCCATCAAGATTGCTTCACCGGAAACACCTGACTCCAAAGTTCGAATGGTTATCATCACTGGACCCCCAGAGGCCCAATTCAAGGTGAATGAGTTGCAGAATCTGACAGCCGCTGAGGTGGTAGTGCCGAGGGACCAGACGCCTGATGAAAATGATCAAGTAATCGTTAAGATCATCGGGCATTTCTATGCCAGCCAGATGGCTCAGTGGAAGATCCGAGACATCCTGGCCCAAGTTAAGCAACAGCACCAGAAGGGACAGAGCAACCAAGCCCAAGCACGGAGGAAGTGACCAGCGCCTTCCCGTCCCATTTGCTTCAGGATGCCGGGCAGAACTGGGGAGTGTGCTCTCCCGGCAGGCCTGAGAATGAGTGGGAATCAGGGACCTCGGGGCTGGGCTGGAGATCAGGTTTGCCCACTTGCTTGAAAAGGATGTTCTGGTGAGGAACCCTGATCTCTCCTTCCCAAACCCCTGACTGACTAGCCCAGCCAGGCCCATCACACCTTGGGGTGTCACCATTCAAATTCTAACTCAGGGTGCTTTTAAACGTGGATTGTTTAAGGAAGTTCTCCAAATCCCACCAAGAGGATGGTCCAGTCTCTGGTGGGGAAGAGAAATAAAGTTTCCTGCAGGTTTATAAAAACCTCAAAGGATGGTCTGTTTCTTGACCCAGAAATCTTTCTTTCTTTCCCCTTCTTGGTTAATTGATTGAAATAGACTTCCATCCTCATGCCCTGACACCATCTCTTCCTGTAGTTACACTGTTTTAACTACTACCAGGAACATGAGAACTAATGCATTACTCTGTATTGACTGTGTAGAGAAGACACATCTTCATCGGCAGCTTGATTCCAAACCCTCCCTAACCAACCAACAGGGAACAGCAAAGAATCAAAGAAGGGGTAGGGGCAGGGAAAGAGATGATTAAATACATAGTAATCCACGTTTAAAAGGAAGTACCCTTGGGCTGGGGATGCAGCTCAATGGTAGAGCAGTTGCCTAGCCTGTGTAGTTCCATCCCCGGGACCACAATGAAAGGGGAAAAAAAAAGAGAAAAATTCTCTTGTGACTGGTCTATTTCAGATCACCATCTTAAAAATTTGACACAATTGAAATTCCCCCTCAGGCTGTTGGGCCTCCCCCACATTTACATCCCCCAAACCCTATGGGTCCCCCATCATGTCCAGGTGCACATAGGTGGCACTGAACACTCAGCAGGGTAGGGCCTTACCACTGTCCCTGATTCCCATCACTCTCAGGCGGATTTTTATATATTTTTTTTAAAGTCTATTTTAATGATTGGATATGAGCACTGGGAAGGGGACATGAACTCCCCTAGATAAAGTCTCAGTTTCATGGAGGACTTGAGTGGCCCAAAGGTGCCCTCACCCCAGCCTATGTGCTCCCATAAGGGCTGGTTCCCAGAGGCAAGGGTTGTGGGATACTGCCCACCACAGCACTGTTTCCTTAGTGGTGGTGGTGGGACTTGGAACCCAACCTTGAGCTCCAGATAAAAGCTAAAGTCCATCATCTGGTAAAATCAGGAAATTGGAGATTATTTGCTTCTGTTTTATTCTAGAGGAGTATTTAACTGACGGCTTCTGACTCCATGAATTATTATGATGAAAGGTGTGCCTAAAAACAAAATTCAGAATACCAGCAGCATAATTTACAAAAGGGATAAATAAGCATAATTTATTAATTTACCAGGCTCAAAAAGATCCCGTTGCAAGTTTAGCCCTTGTGGACAACAGCAGCCATCAGTTGAATGAGGTTAGGCCTCTCCTCGTAATACTATATTGATTGTCAGTTCAGATTAGCCAGGTGATGCACTTTAGCTACCTTGGACAATACTATCAAGTGTGCTGGGAAGGAAGGAAGGTCTCTCTGCATGTGGAGAATCCCATGCACGGAGTTTCCCTCCTTCCGACATTGCAACAACAGTGACAACAGGACAACCATGACGCGTGGGTGGAGTCAGGCAATGCCGTGTGCGAAGTAAACTACCTCAAGGTATGAAGTTACCTCAGCAATTATTTTCCTTTTTGTTCCCCTGAACCCCATTTTTTTTTTAATTAATTTTTATTGTAGGTTGTTCAAAACATTACATAGTTTTTGATATATCATAATTCACACTTTGATTCAAGTGGGATATGAACTCCCATTTTTACCCCATATACAGATTGCAGAATCACATCAGTTGCACATTGATTTACATATTGCCATTCTGGAGTCTGTTGTATTCTGCTGCCTTTCCCATCCTCCGCTATCCCCCCTCCCCCCTCCCCTCCCCTCTTCTCTCTCTACCCCCTCTACTGTAATTCATTTCTCCCCCTTATATTTTCCCTCCTTTCCCCTCACTTCCTCTTGCATTTTTTAATTATTTTTTTTGATTTTTTTTTTCTTGGCGGCTTGCTGATATTTTATATAAAAAAGAAAAGCAAAGCAAAAAAAAAAAAAAGAAAATGCAAAGAAGAGTGAATCATAATATGAATCTTTGTGGCTACATGAGAAAGAAGAAAAATAGCCACCACCAAATGCATGTATTTTTTAATCGAAAAGATAAACATTTGTGGAGTAAAGTGGAATGGGCTAATACTTTATCTTTTGTTAATGAAGTGATATTCTGTTTCTAGAAATTCTCTGATTTTTATTTTTTATTTTTGCTAGAGTATTATATCCATAGCCAGTATAACTGAATGGATGTCTCTCATATACAACTTAGTCTATGTTTATATAACATTGCTTACAATTCAGTGTGAAGTGTGTTTAAAATGTGTCTGCCTGGATATGTTTCATGCAATTGTTTATGTTCCATTTAAGTGTTTTATAAATTACATTCTAGCTTAAGAATTACAACTTCTAGTAGAACATCAAAAAATTGTATGATTTTCCTATGAGCATATTTTTAAATCATTCACTTGGGTGTTAAATGGAAATTACAATTTCCATAATTTGTTGAAGAGCATTTGGAAATGAGTAAGAACTTTCTAAAGGCAGATACATGTGGAAAAGAGATATAGAACTAATTTCTTTCAGAATGTATTGAAAGCATATGTCTATTTAATTT
Source organism: Callospermophilus lateralis (assembly GCF_048772815.1). Lineage (NCBI taxonomy): Eukaryota > Metazoa > Chordata > Mammalia > Rodentia > Sciuridae > Callospermophilus > Callospermophilus lateralis. The sequence goes on along the minus strand of NW_027513809.1, from coordinate 1,159,249 downwards.
ATTTTGAAACTTACATGCCAGTAAATTTACACAACTTTACAGTTATAAAAGTAATCACTCATTTCCTTATAAAGACACTACTTTGATAATCACAATTGGGTTAAAAATCATGAAAACAATTTCTTTTTGTTTTTGAAAAAGTAAAATACAAAGAGTATGTCTGTGCACTTTATTTAGTATCATTTACTGCCAAAGTTGACAAAATATACAAATTACTATTTTTATTAATCCTTTGTTTAAATTAGAAGTTTCAGCATTTACCCAGATATTCTTTATAATTTATGCCTGATCACTAATATAATTTATTAACTTACAGATTTCATATTCTATGCATAGCATATATGATTCACTTATTACCACATAAAGATTTAGATTATTAACAGTGTGTGTGTCCTAAAACTAGCTTTTTTATATATTTAGAAGTTAACATCAGAGAAATTTAGTCTTGTAGAATTCCTGGATTCTGCCCTTTCATTAGGCTGAAGAGTGTACACTTCACTTCATAATCAAGTTCTCAGCTTATGTATTTTCGAGGTCCACTTTGGACCTAGAAGTTTTTCTGCTGCCATTTCCATATTTGCCACTTGGTAGCTCTTCAAAACATTACTAGCATCCTGGGTAAGAGAGAGATCAGGGTAAAGAAGGATAGAATAATCATAATAAGATAAGTAATAAGACTAGCTTTGAAGGAAATTTTTATTTTTTATTTTTAAAAAATTTTTAAGTTGTGGTAAAATTCTGATATTAAAAATTAACCAAACTATTTTTTAAAATTTTTTAAAAGAGAGAGTGAGAGAGGGAAAGAGAGAGAGAGAGAATTTTCTTTCAATATTTATTTTTTAGTTATCGGCAGACACAACATCTTTGTTTGTATGTGGTGCTGAGGATCAAACCCGGGCCGCGTGCATGCCAGGCGAGCACGCTACCGCTTGAGCCACATCCCAAGCCCCATCAAACTATTTTTAATGTGAACATTTCATTGACATTTAGTGCATACAAAGTGTGCAACAATCACTTCCACCTAATTCCAAAACATTTTCATCACCACAAAATGTACCCATTAAGCAGTATCTCAGAGAATCTCAGGTGCCATTGATTTTACAAAGATACACTTTGTGATATTATAAAAAAAAATTGATGCCAATATAAGTATGACAGGTGACTTTCACATCACTTTTGCCATTTGTTTTTACTTTTATTTAAATAGTTATTATTGACTTATTTAGACTTAGCTAGAAATTTGCCATATTTCACTTTTGCGTGCACAGACTTACTTTTATATACATGTACATATGTCTATATATGTAGACATTGATATATGCATATGTGTATATGTATATATGAAATTATAAATGAAATAAATTAGTCAAGATATCTGTAAAACTTCTTCCTGTTCCAAGTCTGGCTTTCCTGAATCATTTTCATCTCAGAGTCATGGATACCTGTTACTTTCCACATAATATCTGGCTTTGTGCCATCTTTGAAGAGAGAAATGTTGTATTTTGAAATGCAAGTACAAAAATCAATGAAATATGCCAAAAATTTCCTTTAATTCTTCCATCTTGGTGATGCTTAGTTTCTGGAAGATTGTTCCCTTCTTGCTTTTTACCCTCATCTGATTATTCTCAAAGACCCTTTCAAGTCAGATTTCCAGTTCAAAGATGGTTCATTGTGTTAGATTTTTATAGCTGGTATAGTAAATTACCCCCAATTTAGAGACTTAAAATAACACAAACTTATCATCCTATATTCTTTTTTTTCTTTTTCTTTTTTATTTTTGACAATATTGGGGAATGAAATTGGCAATCTACCACTAAGCTATACCCCCACATTTTTATGTTTTATTTAGGTCAAGCATTTTGCTAAGTTGCTCAGGTTGGCCTCAAACTTGTGACCCTCCTGTCTCAGCCTTCCTAGTTACTGGGATTGTAGGCATGTGACACTCCTCCCAGCTATCCTGTACTCTTTTAGTTCAAGTCCAGAATGAGTCTTACTGGGTCACAGTCAAGGCTTGGCAGGGCTGCTTGCCCTTTGGAGTCTTCAGGGGAAAAACCACTTCCCTTGTCCTTTCCAGCCTTGTGAGGCCACACATGTACCTTGGCTGGTGGCTATTCCTCCACTTTCAAAGACAGTACTATCACACTAAGTCCTTCTTTTGCTACCAACTCTCTAGCTCTGTCCCTTCTGCCTTTCCCTTCCACTTATAAGCTCCTGGTGATTGCATTGGGTGTACATGGAGAAGCCAGGATAATTAATCCTCATTCCACAGTCAGCTGGCTAGCAACCTCAGTTTCCCTTTGCCATGTAGCCTACCATATTCACAGGTTCCAGGGATTAGGATGTGGACATCTTTCTGGGATGGTTATTCTACCTATTATATCAATGTTCCCTGTTTATTTCAATGACAAAACTTTTCCAGATAATGCCAGAAAAGGAGGCGAACATCCAGGAGTACCTTTACCCTGTAGCCAATGAGAAACCAGACATGAAAGTGACACAGTCTGTCTTACATTTGAATATTAACAGATCCAGCCTCTCTTTGGAGAAATTCTAGTTACATATAGAATTGTAGAACATCAAAGACTTAGAAAAGTGGATTGCTCACATAGAATGTCCCAGTTACATATTCTCTCTTTCTCTCCCTTCAGTTAGAACTCTGATGGCTTCTCTGTTGTGGTATTTCATTCTTTTATCTGCCCCTCCATAGGACAGAGAAATGTTAAAGTTGGCCCATGACTACCCTTGACAAGAGTTAAATGCCTACTAAAGGTCTTCAATGGTACCTAGGTGCCTACCTAATGTACATGCACCTGTCAGGAACAATACATCTAGGAAGATAACCATCTTATTAGTAGGTAGAAGGTTTTTCAATGAAGAAGGTGGCTAATCCTCATGTTCCTTGTTAAAGTGTTGGTTTGAGGTCATTATGTATACTTCATAATGTACTTGACTAGGAGTTAAGCTCTTCTGTCTTCTTTTTAAATTTGTTGTAGGCTTAGAGTTGATTTAAAGTGAATTTCATTAGGTCCCATTAATGTCCTTCAAACTTTGAATTAAATAACTTTTAAAAGTTGGGAAGTAATTGGATAAAGAAGTCAGCACAGAGAATTTTAAATGAGTGTGGGTTTGTATTCATGTTAGAAGCAAAATCTTGAAATAATGATTCTCTTAATCCCCTTCCCCCAATTTTTGTTTGTTTGTTTGCCTAATTACCAAATATATCCACTTTGCTAGAATTGGTTTCAAGGAACTAGTAGAGAAATAGCACTGTTGAACTATTTATATAAAATTTATCCTGTGGGTAAGATTTGATTTCATGGTGTCATTCAATATTTTCTATTCAGTACTCTTTGTTTGTGTGCACTCTTGCATGTCTGTGAGTGTGTGTGTCTGTGCACCTGTGTGGGTACATGAAGGAAGCCCATTTAAGGTGGACACTCAAGTACTGGGCAGAGTAGGTGTTGCTCAGAAGTTTTGTAGACAGATATGTGGGTCACATACCCATACCTGGTGTCAGAGAAGATGCAGGTCAATAGAGGCTGGCCCAGGTGGGCCAAAGGGAGGTGCCAGAAGGGTGGGATGGGCAGGCAAACCCACTGGGGTACCTTGAGCTAGGTGGTGGTGCTTAGGCTAGAGCTTGACCCCGGAAGCAGTGTTGTGGCCTGATTGGGGTTTTGAAGAACCTAAGGGCTGGCACCTTTAGGGGGGGCCTTTTAGACCTGCCACTGGATTGCCATCTTACCTATCATTTGGACTCTGCCAGCCCCTGGAGGCAGGCATGGAGATGGTCATTCTCCTCCAGGTGATAAGGATAGTTCATCAGGGCCAACATGGAATCAACAGCAGCACATTCTTCTTCAAAGTCATCCTCCACACCTTCCATGTATGCTTCCACTGTCAGGCCCATTTGAGACCCAGCACCTGCTGGCTCAGGTGCTGCTGGGGCCTTGACATGATAGAACACAATGACCACCCTGCCAAATGCCAACACCACGAAGGTTGAAGCAGTAGATGGAACAGGGCTGCTGAGACCTAACATGGAGTTCATTGTATCTTCATGAAATGGAAAGAATTGTGGAGTGTAGTCAAAATGTAAATAAATATGTATAAATATAAATAATTTAAAATCATAAAAATTTAAAAGCTGCCAATATAATTGCTCCCCACCCCTCAACAAAATAGCTTAAATCTAAAGGAGTAGTTTCCAGATTCAGATGAGGATTCCTTCAGGACAAGTTTGCTCATGACAGTTAGCAGTCTTAATTTTTCTCAAACTAATAATCCCATTAGAATCCAGACCTCCTACTTTCCCATTATGGCCAGCTGGCTCAGTCTGTCAGATGTTGCCTCCTAAAAGTGAAGACCCCTCATTTCTAATCTGCTACATTGTATTTTGAAACTCTAAAATCAGCTGGACTCCTCAGTGTTTTGGTTTTCTGAATGTGAAGCCCAAAAGTATTATGAGAATAATTATTCTTGGTTATAAGAATATTTAACCAAGAATGATATAGAGCCAAGAATTTTCCAGACAGTGCCTAATTTATAGTTTTACCAAAGAGACAAATTAATTCATCAATCATCAGAATGACAGTGAATTTTACAGTGTTGCTTAGGACATATGTGAGTTTTTTAAATCTTTGGAATGTACAGCATGGCACCTTTCCCAAGTGAGCTTTGTTTTCACGAGACAAGGTACCAGTCCAAATCATTTTGCTGCAAACTATGTGAGTATGTAAGTAGAAACGTAAGTCTCAGTATAAAGTAATACCAGTATAAAGTAATACTAGTGAGCAAGACCTTAATTTTGGAGCCTCAGTAAAACAAACAAATTAGAGAAACATATCTTTTCTAAATGTATTGTTGAAGGGCATTAAAAGATTTTCTGTCAAAATTTTGGTTGCTTTACTTGTCTGTTTGAAGGAAAATCACAAAATTATTTTTTATACTGATAACATATGATTAATGAAAGAATATTTTAATTGAATTACCAGTGTAGTAAAGTAAAAGTTGTAACATTGTGTTTTTGTTTATTTATTTTGCAGTATGGCATGCAGCTGTACCAGAATTATATGCCTCCATATCAAGGCAGAAGTGGCTGCAGTTCTCAGAGTATATCACCCATGGTAAAGATCGGTTTTTTGAACCTATATTTTATTTTATATTATGTTAATTTGCTATTACATTACAAATGTATACTACAATATATTTACCATTTCCATTTGGTCAAGTAAAGTTATACTTTGTATGTATGATGTTATATGGAATTTTTATACTTGGATAGCATATGTGTATGGTCTGTGATAAAAATCATAGGACATATATGAAATATTCAATTATAATACATAATGTTATATGTTAGTAAAATATTTTAAATATTTGAAGGAATGTATATTCTATGCCATTATATCATTTGAGGATTAGATTCTTAATACGATAATTTGTAGAACATTTTCCTTGGCATTGTGTGTTTTTTAATTAGTTTTCTTTGATTGTGGGTTTGCTTATTTATTTTAATACTGATTCTGAGATTGTTGTAGCTTATTATAGAGATGCCAGTGATTTTAAATTTTAAAAATTGTAATATATGCACGTGTATGTTTTTACTTTCTGGCTTTCTAACAGTAATTTTTTTTAAGTTCCAGGTCCTTAAAAAGCAGACTGCTTTCCAGGAAATGCAAAAACTACAAGTCAAAATATAGGTCATGCATTACATTAACTATGCAGTGCTTCTCACAGTTTTACCAAATGTAAGTTGGATATTTATTTGCAGACACACACAGGCAAATCTTTTACCTTCTTCAGCTCTTAATTTTAATTTCTTGTGCATTAACACAGAAATTTATTTCTGAACTTAAAGTTTATGTTTTGCAATTCTTGGAGCACTCCTTAATATTGAGTATATTAGAAATTCAAATGTTTGTGCCTGTTTTACAGATCAGTTAATGCACATTTCTGAAAACTGTGTTTCCACTTAGGCTAAAAATGTGTTCTTCCTGACTGTGACCAAGGAAGGTTCATTTACCCACATGCAATGTGGCAGATGAAATGCTCAGTTCCAGGAATGTGGCATGAAATAATGTTGATTATGAAGCCCAATAGATGATATAGAAAAAGAGCCCCTATTTTTTAGTTATGTTGCTTTAAATTATGGAAGAATAACTTTTCATCTTTGTATCGTATTACTTTTAAGCCCTAAAATAAGAAACTAATGAATGTAATGAATTTTTATAATAGAAATCACTTTAAGGTGAATATTTGCTACAGTTTGTCAGCTTACTCTTATCTTTCAATCCATCTGTATATAAAAAATAATGAATTTTATTATCTTAATCCTTTCCTAAATCCCTCCAAATTTTCTTTTAGAATCTAGAGTTATTAGCATGGACGTGTTAATAGCAGCCAAACGTTTGGAAGCAATTATTATTTAATGTCCTTTTAATCATAGGAAAAATGTTATACATAAAGTCCTTTCCATTTTCATTACTTTTGTTAGCATAGAAGTGTGATATTATTCTTACTTTTTCCCACTGAAAGTCATTCTGCTGTTGATCATGGCATATCTGAGTTTGCTTAGCCGGTCTTTGCTTATTCAACCCCATCTGTAAAAAGAACTGCTCCTTGAGTGAATCTGACTGGAATCAGGTGTGATAGGGGCAAGAGGTCCCAATGCCTCGTGGTAAGGGCTTGTTCTACACAGGAGTTGTGATCATAGAAGGTAGCACCTGAGAACTGTATCTATGCTATTCTTAATGTCTGTGAAGGAGACCTAGATGTTTGGGGAGGCATTTGTGTTTACTTTTGTGTGTATGGAGAGATCCACTTTTCTAGATGATTACAGAGGGATCAGTGACCTGAATGATTTTGGAGCCCCTCAACTGTCTCTGCTGCTTTCTACTCATGAACTATTTTCAGTGAGTTACATAGAAAAGTTCGAATAATTTAGTTACCTTTCTCAAGTAATAGTATTCGCTTTTAAAATGTCCATATTTTGAGAAGAGAAACAAAACAACTGTTCTCATACCAAAGGGAGCACCTAGCCATAATACCATGTGACAGCCACTCATATCAACTTTTGAAATGAGAATCATCAGCAGATACTTTAGGAAGTCAGATAGACTTGGTTCATTTTAGGGTAAAGGAGGAATTCATTTAAAGGAGTGTCTGTTAATATGTTCCTGGCTGGAGTGAGGAGATCGGGAGAAAATGTCTGCTCAGTTCTTTTTAGTCTTTATTTTTGACCCTGGGCTAAACATGCTAAGCTGCAGTTTCTTTCCTTTACCTCCCACTATGTGGCACTTGAAATAACCCTAGATGGGACATATTGGTTGCTATTTTTACCATAAGGTGTGTGATCTTGGTTGGATCTCTGGTGTCCTGCAGTGTAAAAAAAGGGGGTAGTTGCATAATCTCCTGACTCTTACATCTGGAGTATCCTTTGGCTCTGTATGAAGCAGATGAGAGAACAATATCCAAAGGAATTCTTTGCCCTCTTGTTCAGTCGTTCTGAGCTGCAGGTTTATCAAGATCCTTCAAATAGAGTAGCAGAGAAAGCATGTCTAGTTGCCATGTAGTTATATTGCCTAAAAACCATTTTACATGTAAACCTCACTAAAAGTGGATACAAGCAGTCTCAGAGTCTGGCCTGGGTAATCCAGGATACACCCAGGCTTCCCTTCTTAGAGAGAAAGGCTATGCAATTAAAATCATGGCTCATTATGTTAGGACCTACCCTGTTCATCCCCTAAGAAGAGCTAGAAAAAGGAACAAATATTTGAGAAATACAGCCAGTTCTGAATGTTACCAGCATTGCTTTCCTATGTGAAAGAAATTGAGCTGAAAATGACCTTTTGGATTTGTCAGACTTTGCTTTACTTCCATTTCTTTGTCCACCAAAGGTAAACTATTAATTTTTCATCCACCACCTGCCATTCAGTAGACAACATTTACTGCACTCCTGTTTCCTCTTAGTGTAGTTATTGTAGCAAATTGAAAATTTCTTTAATTGTCTTGTATTCTCTGTTTGTCAAATAATTATGGAACATGGGATCTTATTGAACATCTGGTCCCCTGTATTGGGTAGGGAGAGAACAAAAGCTTGTTTGTTTTTTTTTCCTCACAGTATTTTTATGTTATCAGGAACTTCTCTTTATAGAACCCATCTTGGCATGTGAAGTTAAAGATGTTATAAGGATAAATCTATCATTAGGATCCAGGTTAGTTACTCTGATTTGGGCAGGTGGACACTTTCCATTAATGTTGGGAAAGCAAAAGTATATTCAACTGGTCCACAGCCCAGCATGGAAGATCGCGGGGCGAGAATGGGAAACTAAGGTGTGACAGCAAATAGAGATTACTGAGACAGCATCTGTCTGGAAAGAGCAGCTGTCAGTTATAAAGTCTCCTGTAACAAATGGAAGATTGCATACCAGATCTCTAGAAATATAGATGGACCATAATAACATTGTCAGTCATTTTCACATGGTTTGAAGAGAAAATAACAGATGCCAATAAAATGGGATGTGTGAGGCAGTGATAAAGAAAACTAAATTTTGTTTTCTTGAGGATCAGGTTTTGTTTGAAGCCCACATTTGACTATAGTATCTTTTCCAAAGGTAGAGAGAGAGAGTGTGTGTGTATGAAAGCCAAAAGTCTCCAGATGCAGGTTGGCTCATAATTTACCAGTGTAATTTCACTTTGGGTTTTGTTCTTTTAGTAATGATTGAAGAATAAGTGATATACAATTCCATTTAATTTTTTTTAAATTTTGCTTAGTTTTAAGTTATCTTCCTAGTGTATAAGACATGTGAGATTTTTGACTAGAGCGTTTGGCAATTTTCTCTTTTTTTAGTACTCATGACTCATTGTGGGATAGCATGCCTGATTCTTGAAAGATGATTGCAAAATAGGACTCCAGAAAAAAAAGAAAATAAAAATAAAATCCTGGATTTATATGTTCTACTTTCCCTTTAGAGACTATGAATATAAGAAGTAATTAGCAAAAACATTGACTTTATCATTGTTTTGATTACATTTGTTTAAATATGTCTTCTTTTCATGTCTGTGCTTCTGTCATTCAGAATTGTTTTTGCAGCTATCACTTGGCCACCCATCTCTTCAAAAATGAAAAAGTGTTTATATATTACATCATAAATTTTTAAAAAAAAATTTTAGTTGTTGACAGACCTTTATTTATTTGTATGTGGTGCTGAGAATCAAACTCAGTGCCTCACACAAGGCAGGCAAGTGCACTACCACTGAGCCATAACCCCAGCCCCATCGTAAAAATTTTAATAGGAAATCTAATATTATGTATTATTATTCTGCTAAATTTCATTTTCCAAATAAAATGAAACTTGACAGGATAAGCTTTCAAAACACATATTCCAATTTGCTCCTTTAGAAAACATGAGTACTATTTCTAAGAAGATGTGTATCAATCTAAGTAATAGCTTTTACATATTTTGAATCATAAAATCGTGGCTTCAAAGTTGGTGGATTTGACATAAAGCTTAATACAGAGATGAGTTCAGAAGTGGTAGTTCTTTATAGCCAGTAGGAAGGGTTATTTCTTCCTCAGTTGGAGATTTACCATATTAGGAGATAATGTGAAAAAGAGGTTTGTTTTAGGGGAAAGACGTGCTTTCAAAGATTTTCATCACATTACTCAGCACTTAATTCAGTTATCCCAACAAATAGCCATTGAACTTATTTAGCAAAGTTCTCCATAGCATCATTTTATATTGAATATGTACTTTTAACTTTTTAATTTCCTGATAGCCACTTTGGGAATCCCAGTCTCAAATTGAAGCATATTGCCAGCAAAACAGTAAACAATTACTTTTGAAGATTTTCATGACCTGAAAGTGTTTTCTGGTTTTGTTTGGTTTTTCAAAATTTTTCTTCAGAGAAGTATATCAGAGAACTCCCTGGTAGCAATGGAATTCTCAGGTCAGAAAAGCAGAGTTATAGAAAATCCCACTGAAGCTCTTTCAGTTGCAGTTGAGGAAGGACTCTCTTGGAGGGTACTCATGATTTCACTTTCTTGAAAGAATTTTTAATTTGAATTTGTTTCACCCCCAAAACTGAGAATTGTTTTCCCATTCCTTGCTCAGAAAAAAGGATATTTGTGCATGGGCAGTCACGGTAACCCCACTGCCTCCTCACAGACCTCTGCCACAAACATGGGTATGACTGCTGTAGCCATGGTCACTGAGCTGATGGGCAGCTTGACATGACTTTAGTGACATGTGGTCACTAAGTGATGGGGGACATATATGTAGTGAAATTGCAGTCACTGCAAGCAAACCTTTGTATTCATTTGTTTTATTTCTTTAGCCATCCATCGGTCCCAGCCATGGTTTCACCACAAGATTTCCAGAGATGAAGCTCAGTGATTAATTATTCAGCAAGGACTTGTGGATGGGTAAGTTTGATACTTTTAGTGTTGAGTAGAATTTGAGTTTCGATTTTGGATTTGGTTTGGATTTTGCCAGTAAATAATAATCATTTATTCAGTGCACACAAAGTGTTTTTAATTTTGGCTTATCATAACGCAGAAATGACTTTGTTCTGTAAGAGTGGCTATCACTGAATTCTAGCAATATCTGTATAATACCCAGTACACAGAGTGTGCTTAGTATTTGTGTATAAATTAACACAGAAGAGAATAGTATTATTTGTTCTTGACTAGGAGCACTAATGTTATCCATTCTGTGCCAATTCTAGCATTTTAGATATTAATTCATGAGAATCAATGTTTCAATTTGAACAAGTAATTAATATGATTCTAAAATATGATTTACATTATGACATTATCCTATACATTGTAATTCTTTTTAGGTGTAATGCAGGGTATATTAAGTAGAAAAAATTTTTCTGATGTTTTCAATGTTTGCTTTTATTTCTCTTTACATCCCTATTGCTTTTTCTCTAAATATTAACAGCTTAAAAATTAAAAGAGTACTTTTTGATGATTTTTTTGTGTTATCTTTTAATGGGATACCATGGAGTACACAAGAGAAGCATAAAATATTTTATGAGAGATTTATAATCTGAAGGATTTTCTTCTCACATTACTCAGTTTCAGGTACTTTAATACTGCTAAGTTCCTTCCCAAATGCAGTACAATGAGAACATTTTATTGAGGATTGGATGAGAAATGAAACCATTACCAGTTTAAACAACTGGAGAAAGAATCTTTTAACTTCCAAGGTTGACTTAAGATGATGACAAGAGTTTGAGGAGATTTAATACTGACATTTGGGTAAAAATGCATCTTCACATGGAAGATTATTAATAACAAGTCACCATTTCATCAGAGTCTAAATAAGAAAGGATTTTAATATACGTCTCTGCTTGGAGCACGGTCATTTTTTGGATATAAATTTGAACAGTGATCAGAGTTACAATCCAGTGAGGTCAGGAAAAGAAAAAAAATAATAAAGAATGATTTAAATGTTTTAGAAGATTATAATTCCCTTTATTTATGAATGTGTAACCCGGAGAAAATAATTATACAGAGTAATCATGCCTGTTTCTATTATTTTGGTATTCCTTCGGAAAGTTGTGAAGGTGTCAGGTGTTCCACCAGATGGTAGTGGTGATCTGCTTGGGAGGGGGAAGAATTACTGCTTAATTTTTCCGTGAAATGCCCTTTGTCCTGTCTCCTAATGATGTAATGTCAGAGTCTCACAAATAAAATGGATAATTTCATCAGACATCTGTGATGCCTCAAATTTGGCTGCCTCTTTGCCCAGGCAAAATGAGATTAGTATTGAAGTCACCAGTGGGGACCACTTACACAGTGTGTTTGCCAGTAATTAATACAAAACTGGCTTTTCACTGCATTGCCAGTAATTAAGAATCCATACCCGGCAACCTTTTTCTCTGAGACCATTAGACCATGTCTTCTTTTTGTAACCTGATATTAATAGAGGCTTTCCCACTGCATTCTTCAAGGTTAAAGTGCACGTTGGGTATATTTTTTTTAACTTGAAACATTTTTACTTAAACATTTAATAAACAATTTAAAGTTGGATTTTAAGGATATAGAATTTCTTATTTTCTGTTGTGTAGCAGTAGAAGCCAGAATCAAAAGAATAAAGCAGACCAAGTGTAGAAAAGGGGGTAAAAATGATTTTACACTAAATCATTATGTCTTTTATACACACACATATACACACACACACACACACACACACACACACACACACTCATCCCTTATTCGTTCTCGTCCCTTATTCTTTCTGGTAGTTTCATGGGAATACCCAATTTCCCAGTGGAAAAAGGACAACATAAATTGTTGATGCCAATGGAATATTTTGCTGGGTTTGTAAGCAAACAATGTCACAAATAGACTGTGTATTTATCATATTAAAATTACATTAGCACTGATGACAGTTTTGTAGTATGAGATTATGTTGTAACATATCATTCACCAAGTTTAATAATCATACCCACTGAATACACAGTTAAGGAGATTCCAGCTACGGCTTTTATGAGTACACATCCTGGGTTTGTTACATGCTATGTTTCTATGAAATCTGTGAGTGAATGTAGAAACATATTGAAATTCTTCCTCTCTCTTTTTAGAGTTTTCTTTGTAAGGGGTAGTCAGAGTAACCCCAAAACTTTTGTCCTGTCAATGAGTCATGGACAAAAAATAAAGCACTTTCAAATTATACCACTAAGTAATTTGTGATTTCACATTCGTATATTAGATATGATCTTAATGCATAAGCTTTTGGAAACTTTGTTTTTTTGTTGTTCCTTTTATTAAATATAATGTGGGAGCTTGTGCTTTGACCAGAGTTAAGTTTGGCAGAAATGGTTTATGAGCCTGAATTAATATAAGAAATACAGGAATTGTAAAAATTAAATTTATCTTTTTTCCACGAAATATGATTTAGCAATATTGTATAGACCCCATGCCACCTATTGTTAAAAGGCCACTAAAGATTCTTTTTTCTGAGTTCTAACCATTCCTTAAAAAACATTATTTTAAGACCCTTTCTCTTCTCTCAAAGACATTTCTTGCTATTATTGTTGCTAGTTTTTGTTCATTTGTTTAAAATTATTTGTATAGAAACACAGGAACTGTGAGATTGGTGGACATTTAAATAATCCTGGGAACATTTTTAAAATATCTGTGACTCTGTTTTTGGCTGGCACAACTTGCTTTGGGTTTTTTTTTTTCGCTTCGGCTGTTGTGTGTCAGCATTTACACATATGTACATATGTGATGTGCATATTAGAATCCGGCAGAGTAAAACAGATTCAATCTACTTTCAGGAAGGTCTTATTTAAATTACTAATGCTTTCCTTTGAATTGCCTCTTTTTGAAATCATTCAAAGGCCATATAGAGTACCAACCCTGCTTTTTTGATTATTTGACCAGTGTCCCCAGCAAGTATGAGCGTTTAATGCTAGAAGACTTCACCACCAAACAACAAAAAAAGTCAACTGACATTCCATTAGCATAATATATTATTGCTTCAGAATGAACTTGCTGATAAAAAATATATGAATAGTCATTTTTAATATACTGAAGCATTAAGTAGACAATGTTTAGAAATAGAAATTAATTTCTCTACACAGAAGCATTAAAATCTCCTGTCTACTTTTACACTGAATAGTACAGATTTATCTCTGTTCATTGACTCAAAATTGTTAAACTATTCTAACTAAACAGAACTCTGGGAGAATTAGATGCAGAGAAAGTGGAGACATGTTTCTTATTCAAGGATCAGATGATACTTCTTTTAAATGTAAGTGAAATTAAAGAAGTGGGCATGCCATGCTGTTCTCTGCACAGTCCTTAGTATTATAAACTTGTCAATTTTGGCAAGAAGACATAGCTTGCAGTGGAACAACCATCATCCTTCTGGATTCTTTACCATCTTTACCAGCTTGTTGCTTTTCCTATTGCAGGTGGAAGATGATGGTGATGCTCTGTAGTATAGTTTAAGGTCTGGTATTGTGATGCCTCTTGCTTCACTCTTCTTGGTAAGGATTGCTTTGGCTATTTGGATCTCTTAGTTTCCCAAATGAGTTTCATGATTTTTGTTTCTATTACTATGAAGAACATCATTGGTATTTTAACAGGAATTGCATTAAATTTGTACTGTGCTTTTTGTAGTATGGCCATTTTGAAGATACTAATTCTGCTTTTCCAGGAGCATGGGAGATCTTCCCATCTCCTAGGGTCTTTAATTTTTTCTTTAGTGTTCTGTAGTTTTCATTGTAGAGGTCTTTCACCACTTTTATTAGATTGATTCCCAATTATTTTATTTTTTGAGGCTATTGTGAATGGGGTAGTAATTTCTAATTTCATAATTGCTTTCAGTAGATTCATCATTTATGTATATTTATGCATTTGATTTGTGGGTATTGATTTTATATCCTGCAACTTTGCTGAAATCATTTACTAGTTCTAGAATATTGTGCTGTATTTTGTCAAATGATTTTTCTGCATTTATTGACATGATCATATGATTCATATCTTTAAGTCTATTGATGTGATGAATTACATTTATTGATTCCAAATGTTGAACCAATATTTCATCCCTGGGATGAACTCCACTTGATTGTGGGGCACTGTTTTTTAAATATGTTTTTGCAATTAGTCAGAATTTTATTGAAAAATTTGGCATCTCTGTGCATCAAAGATATTGGTCTGACATTTTCTTTCTTTGATATGTCTTTGTCTTGTTTTGTTATATCAGGATGATACTAACATCAAATAATGAGTTTGGAAGAGTTCCCTCCTTTTCTTCTTGGAATAATTTGAGAAGCACTGGTGATAATTCTTCATTGAAGGTCTTGTAGAACTCGGCTGAGACTCCATCTAGTCCTGGGCTTTTCTTTTTTGGTAGACTTTTGATGGTGTCTTGTATTTCATTCTTGAAAATGAATTGTTTAAATTGTGTATGTCCTCCTGATTCAGTTTGGGTAGGTCATATGTCTCTAGAAATGTGTCAAATCTTCGAGACTTTCTATTTTATTGGAGTATAAGTTTTCAAAATAATTTCAAATTATCTTTTATATTTCAATAATATCTGTCATGATATTTCCTATTTCATCACAAATTTTAGTAATTTGAGTTTTCTTTTTCTTTCTCTTTGTTTGCATTGCTAGGGGTTTATCAGTATTATTTATTATTTTCAAAACAACAACTTTCTGTTTTGTCAGTTTTTTGAATTTTTTCTTCTGTTTCAATTTCTTTGATTTCAGATCTGATTTTAATTACTTTCTGTTTTTTACTGCTTTCAGTATTGATTGATTCCTCTTTTTCTAGGGCTTTGAAATGTAATGTCAGGTCATTTCTTCATTGACTTTCTATTCTTTTAATGAATGAGCTCAATGTAATGAACTTTCCTCTGATTTCTTTTACTATCCATTCATCATTCAACAGTGTATTATTTAGTCTCTGTAGCTGATTTTATACTCACAGTAGATCCAGATCCCTTTGCAGGCTCCTTTAATATTAGCAATCTGATTATGAGCTGAAAATGATGTTCTTGCCTTGTGTGCTTGTTATGTTCACTCCAGCATGTATTGAGTGCCTGTTATGTGAAAGACACTTTTAGAGATGCAAAATTGAATAACAGTACAGATGTACAAGTGCCTATTCTAGAAGGCGGGCTGGGTAAGTGTTCTACTATAAACACAAAGTGAGAGGGACATTGGTTACACTTGCTGAAAGATGGGAGGAGGGAAGTGGCTTTCTGGAAGGCTGCAGGAGTTAGATTTACAAAGCACTGGAGAAAGGACTGTGCAGTGTCATCAAAAGGAGGGGGCAGTGCCAGCCAGAATGGAAAGGACAGAGATTGAATTTAAGAGTTTTTCAGCAAATGATAACTTCATTGTAACTGAAGTGTGTGGAACAGTATAACAGAAAGGAAAGTCAAGGCAAATAGAACACAGGCAAGCTCCTGCTGCATTAGGGGGAGTTCCAATGATAGGCAAAACAGTTGATACTCCAGTTAAGTGAAGCCATAGCCAGGCACTTCAGTATTTTGCCCTGCACATTTCACCTGCTTGAAATCATGGAGGGGCTTTATTTAAATTTCTATCTCTGCCCTGCACATCAGAAATTCTCAAAATTAGGAATGAATGTGTAAATTTATTATATCTTAGAAGGAGTATTATGATCTGGAGTGAGAAGGGCAATCATGGTCTGATGAGTAAGGTGGAGAAGGAAAGCACAGGAGGAGAACCCAACAGAGAGTTATTGAATATTCTTGGCAATAATCAGAAGAGTCTGCTCCAGAGTTTGAGCATGGAGAGATATTTTGTATAGGAGAACTTGTCAGTGATATCACACGCCATTGGATGAGAGGCATGGGGAGGCAGAAAGAGAGGTATAGAAAACAGTTAGTACCTTTAGGGTCTAGGAGACTGGGAGAATGGATATTCATGTAGGTGAAAAATTGATTTTAACATCATGAGAATTCTTAGAGAAAGAATTGTTTTTACTTAGAACTTCTTTATATAAGAAGGTGAAGCCTTAAGGCAGATGCTGAAGGGAATAGTTAAGACCTGATACCTTGTTTTACATAGGAAGTTATAACTGGGGCATAAAGATGAAGAATGGAGACAGAAACAAAGAGCCCAATAACAGGTAGAAGGTTAAACCTGAGGAGAAAGATGTAAAGATGAACACTGAGAGATTAAAGACAGCTCTGGGTGAAGAGCTTGCTTTCTTTATGGTACTGGGGACTGACCCCAGGGATCCTTTATCATTGAGCTATATCCCCAGTTCTTTTTTGGGGGGACAGAGCCTAGCTAAATTGCTGAAGCTGGCCTTGAACTTAAAATCCTCCTGAATCAACCTCCCAAGGCAAAGAGCTTTATAAACAGTGGAAAGAGCATGTGTAAAAAGCCCCAAGGCAAAAAATAACATGGCACATTTGAGGAACAAATAAAGATCAGCATCAGTGGGCATGGTGGGTAAAGATGGTAGTGAATATACAGGATACATTCTAATCTTTTAGGCCAAGGAAAGAAGTGTGAGCCTAATTCTAATGGTAATGGAATTCCATGAATGGCTTTTAAACAAACAAACAAAAGATAAAATAAGATTTGTATTCCTATAAGATCCTTCCTAAAGCTTTGTGGGTCATGGATTGGGACTAGATAAGAGTAGATGTTTCCCATAATACCATTTAAAATAGTGAAAGATTTCAAACCAAATACTTATTAACAGGGATTATAATGAATTGATCATCTATCTGCTAACACTTATTAGGAAAAATTTCTACTACAATGAGAAAAAACATGTGTGGGTGTGTGCATGTAAAAGCTCTTTGCCTTGGGAGGTTGATTCAGGAGGATTTCAAGTTCAAGGCCAGCTTGTATGTTTGTGTGTGTCCATGCTAGGAAAATCTGAACAAAATGATAGAAGTAGTTGGTCTGGCTCTCCCTATCACATAAAATTTGTGGGTTGTGGAGGTGACTATAAATTGGTTTATTGACTATAACTTGCCTGTACAGGATGAAATTATTTAAATTGTTTATTTTCTCTCCCTACTTTTCTAAATTTGACCACATTTGTTAGTAGGCTGTTAATGTGACCTGGCAATCTTTTTGGGTAAAATGCACATTTGTATTATTGCTGTCTTATCCTAACAATCCAGAGTTTGAGCCTGAGCATGTTACTTTTCTGCCAAAATATGGAGATTCATTAGTTTCCATTAATTCTCTATGGATGATGAACATGCATCTTGGTAGGTGCCTGCCTATTCCTTAAAGAAAATAATCTAAATTTAGACTCTCACCCTAGTCTGCAATCCTGGTATCTCAAAGGAGCCTAATAATTTTTGTGCAAAGAGACCTATTTTTAACTTCTGAAACCAGGCTTTTCCCAGCTTTTCACCTGGGAGGCTTGGTGAAAATTTCAAACTGGCTTTAGCATCAAACTCCCCAGTCATCTTCCAGCACCATTACCCTAGATGAACATGCATCCTACACAGGTACTGGGGAGGCTGAGGGTTATTTGAACATGTTTTAAGAAAGGATATTACTTTCTTCTTGCTGCACATTGTAATTTTTAACACTTTTCTATAGGAGGAGGAAGTTTCTTATCTGGAATTGAAATCTACTTGGTTAATTTTTAGTCTCTTTAGAAAAAAAAAAAAACAATTGTTTTCCTCCCCTCTAAGTTCTAGATGCTGTCTCTTCAGTTCTTGTCATCTTATACCTCCATCCCTTTAATACTTTTTCTTAGTTTCTCATTGAAAAAAGCTTAGCCTTTGTGCTTTCTTGCCCTTGTGTCTCTTACCTCCTCAGTGCTTTTCAGAATTGTCTTTACTCCATGTCACAATTATTAACTGAAATGTTATTAAATTACAGTTTTGGAGTAAGTACCCAAATTCATTGTGAAATACCTTAAATCATCCATGAAGCTTCTGGTTAATTGAGAGCTTTGTTGTGAGATTTAGAGGGATGATGACAGTGATGGTGATGGTGATGATTGTTTAAATATTGCAAGAATGCTGAATGCAGCATTGAGTCCTCACTGACACCCACAATTTTTCCCAAAACTTGTAGAATATGTTTTCTTAAAACAAATCACATACGTAGTACATCTTCATTACAGAAAAATTAGGCAACATGGGGAAAAACATTAACTGTAGTTTCATCACCAGCAGACGATGTGATATTGCTAACATATTAAAATATACAGTGAAAATATATTCTGTACTGTCATTGAACATTTCATACTAGTTATCCCCCATCTATTTAATCTCATCTTTGGGGTGCACCTGATTTTTACTTATAAGCAATCATAAACTATTCCTGTTTTCTATGCACTGCCTGGAAAATCTGTGGAAATATTATTGTAAGTTTTAATTGATTAGATGATGAAATATTAGTAAGTGGCATAGTATGAAATACAGTAATTCTGAAGAGTTTGTCCCCCTGATAAACTTGAACCTGTTCTCTAGGTTGTCAGTAATAAGGAATTCAAAACAGCATGCAATCTGCATTGTGCATGAGATTCCAATATTGGAACACTGAAGATAATAGGGACTATCAGTGCTGTGTTCCTCAAAATGTGGTTTGCCAACCAAATGCACCAAAATTGTCTTTTGAAGATTCTTCTACAGTTATTCAAAGGGGCTCAGAAATCTGCATTTGTGTAAGCATTCCATCTTCTCCCTGGTAAAGATTCAAATGATGATTAAATTCCAAGTAGCAGAATAAGAGAGCAATAGGAACACTACAACATCAAGAAACAGGTAACAGTAGGGCAAAACCTTAGGGAGGCCTCATCCACACCCAGGGTAGGAATGGAGAGACAATCAGATAACCTTTCTAGAAGGTTCATAGTTAGAACCATAGAAAGTTAGGAGAAACAAGAAAGCTCTAGCTATAAATTCCCAGCTTGCTGGTAAGAATTTGAATGGGTCATGAAGATCAGGTGGGTAGATTACAGCCCTACCCACACCAAAAGCATATAGGTTTTGAAGTTGAACTGTGTTTTGCTGGAATTTCAGCTCTATTGCTTATTGCCACTGAACCTTTTAAAGCCTATGTACTCTTTAAGATTCATGTCCTTTCATCTGTTAAATGAAGAGGAAAATAGGGAAGAGTTTGTCACTCTCTACACTGCTAACATGTTGGATTGGATTTCTTTGTTGTGGGAGCTGTCCAGTACATTGAAGGATGTTTAGCAGCATTCCTGACCTACGCCTCTTATATGCCAATAGCACCACCATTCCCCAAAGTTCTGACAACCAGAATGGTTCCAGACATTGATGAATGTCCCTGGAAGCAAAATGATGCTAGAAGAAAACCACTACAAAAAATATTTTAGTAGGAATACTGAGGTCTACATAAAGAATTCAAAATTGTATCTGACATGCAATTATCAATAGATAATTAGATATTACTTTTGTCCATTGGTAAAAATCTGAGTGGCATTTTTATTATATATTAAATAAGGTAGATATGAGAAGATTGCAATCACTCTCTCAGTTATGTGTGAATATTCTTAGTTCAGAGTTTCAACTGGCTCTGCTATTTTTTCTTTGAACAGGAGAAGCAGGTTAAAAAAGCCACTTTTTTTTTGTGTTATCATTCTTAGTTCATGCACAGTATGCAGATACATTGACAGTTTACCTGGTAGAGATTTGCATGATAGCAGCTGCATGATTAATTGATTAAACACTGCAGTGTTGATAGCATATTCTGGAAGAACAATTACAAGCTCCCCAATGTAATATATGTCTTGATGTTGCTTAGCTGTCCATGATATTCTTATTTAGAAAGATATTTGTGACACTTATATGTGGGCTTTTTCCTCTAAACTTGCTTCTTCACCATAGAATTACTTGTTTTTTGACATAATTTAAATAAGAAAGATGGTGTTCATTTCTGTTTATTATGTACATTAATTTCTTTATCTTGTTTGTTATTACTTGATAGTATATACAATCATATAATCATTCAAAATGCAATTCTGGCTTCTCCTTGAATTTAGCAATTAAAAACAAACCACACAACATGATCCACTGTGTTTGGCTTCACATCAAACTCACACCAGTTCTTTGGTAAAGGCAAACTGAGGCTACTAATAAGAATAGGCATAACTAACCAAGGTAATTTCTTCCTGCATTAATCTTAAAGCCTTTAAGAGTTATCAAGGTTTTATTTCTATGGCTCCAGATTTAACTGTTGAATTTTGCAGAAAGCATTAAAAGTTACACAAGGGAGACTAAATTGAAACAAAAGACACATCTGTCATTAAGGTAATATTAAAGAGAATGGAGGAAAATGTGTAGTTTCAGCTCTAAAAATGTTTAAAAAAGTGTGTGTACAAATCTCTCTCTCTCTCTCTCTCTCTCTCTCTCTCTCTCTCTCTCTCTCTGTATGTGTGTTTTAAAGATTTTGGCTAAGAAGAGCTACCTTTCAACTTGCACTGGAAATATTTGGGTTTGATAATCTCATTGAATATGTTTAGAGTGAAATTGGGAGAGCAACTTATGAAACATCTATCTGACAGGTATTGTTAGGCAAGCACTTTGGGCAAATGGTATTAAAAATATCATTGGGGCATAATGTATTAGATTAGATTTTTTCCAAAATGTAAAGTAATTTGAAGAATCAAATAAAAACAAAGTTGTTTTTATTCCATCTAAATCTGTATCATATGATCTTCAAGGCCACTGGCAGTTGCTATTCACCAACTTTTCCATTCTTATTTCCTCAATAAGTTTATTAGTTTCAAATATAAATTTTTATGCCTTCCTTCTTGTTATGGTTTGGATGTGAAGGGTCCCCCAAAAGCTTATGTGTGAGACAATGTAAGAAGGTTTGGCAGAGAAATGATTGGGTCATAGCCTTCACCTGATTAGTGAATCAATCCCTATTGGGATTAACTAATAACTGGAGGCAGATAGGATGCGGCTGGAGGAAGTGGGTCATTGGGGGCGTGATTATAAGATATATATTTTGTATCTGGAGTATAGAGTCTCTCTCTCTGCTTTCTAATATTCATATGAACTGCTTCCCTATACCACATTCTTCCACCATGTTGTTCAGCCTCAATTTGAGTCCCAAGAAATGGAGCCATCCTTCTTTGGATTAAGACCTCTGAAACTGTGAGCCCCTAAATAAACCTTTTCTCCTTTAAAATTGTGGTTATCAGTTCCTTTAGTCACAGGAGCAAAAAAGCTGACCAAAACTTTCCCTTTTCTCTTCAGACATTCATTTTTATCACTTTTTGATGTTCTATATGAAAACCCATCCTTCCATTCCTCTTTCTTTGTCATGCCTATGCATGTTGCTAAGTCTTTATTTCATGTTCTCTGCTTTCATAGATGAATACTTTATTACATTATTTTGTACTGGTTTATAAATTGCTTATGAATTTGATGCTGAAAGCATGTGTTTTGTATTATTTGAATGTTAATAATTATATATAAAATTTAACAGCAGTTTTTTTTTTTTATAAGCCAGGCAAGTAGATTGTTGTATCATGGAAAGAATAGACTGTCTTTGACTTTTATTTTTCTCAAAGTAACAACCAAGGTGTTTTGACTATATAGAAAGTATGTGTTGGATGAATTAATGCATATTACATTTAACTATTTTAAAATTAAGTTTTATGAAGAATTTTTCACTTAAATGGTTAAAATTATATGATGAATTTGCATAATAACCAATAACATCACCAAAAATATCATTTCCGTAGAATGGTGGCCTTCTTTAATCTAGTTTAATTTTCATTTAGTAGGTAGACTATCTGAATGGATAAATTATGAGCTTGGTATAATCTCAGTGATCAATCCAGAAGAATATTTGACATTTATCCCTTCCCTGTATTTGTGGTACCCTTCCCTCATTGGTTAGATATTGTCAATAAAATACACTAATCTAATACAAACATTGTGGTAAATGGTTGCCCTTGGTTTTCAAAGAGGGTCAATATATAGCATGTTGGAGTTAAGCTCATGTTTTGGAGGTTTGTACATGGGCATAAGACTCTGATTTTATTGTTCCTTAACTGGGAGAATTCAAATTAGTAACACACCCCAGTTTTGTTTATTTCTTAATTGAGATTAATAATTGTATCTGTGTCAAAGCACTTAACTCATTTGACATATTTTCTATAGCATATACAAATTGCTGGTAAATGTTATCTATAATTGCTAGCATTCTTGAGCCTTTAAAGGAATTCTAGTTAATTTAACATATAAATCTACCAAATTTATATTATTCAAATTTATATTAATTCAGATATACCAATGATTGAACCCAGGGGCATTTAACCACTGAGCCACTTTTCCAGGCTGTTTTTGTATTTTATTTAGAGACAGTGTCTCACTAAATTGCTCAGAACCTTGCTGTTGCTAAGTCTGTCTTTGAACTCACAATTCTCCTACCTCAGCCTTCCAAGCCAACAAGATTACAGGCATGGGCCACCATTCCCAACTTAATCCACTTATTTTATTGTACACTGTAAAGAAATGTATGTATATCCTTCTATTCTACCTTGTCAAATCCATCCCCACAATGACCCTGACACCAGTTTCTTTAATCACATTTTTTTTTTCTAAATAGAGAAGAAAATTCTTTGGAGTTTTCAGTTTGGATAATTTTGATGTCATAGATATTTTGTTTTTATTTCCAGGAAAGCTCTAATGATCCGCATTTTGAACATAGCTCTAAACATCCTTAAAAATTACTTATGATTTTAGTCATACACCTCCTAAAATAACTTTTTTCTTTCAGTAAGTGAAATGGTGAAAAATAATACTGAGGGGAAACTGCTTATTTTATTCTTATGTAACACAATGCCATTTTCACAGATATTTCTTCTTAAATCATAAACATAAAATTCACATGAAGAACAA
Source organism: Callospermophilus lateralis (assembly GCF_048772815.1). NCBI lineage: Eukaryota > Metazoa > Chordata > Mammalia > Rodentia > Sciuridae > Callospermophilus > Callospermophilus lateralis. The sequence goes on along the minus strand of NW_027513809.1, from coordinate 1,135,889 downwards.
ATTGGAGATTTCTTTAATTATATATAAAATTCTTGTTTTTATTTTAACTTATAATCCTTTTTTTCAGAAGACTGGAGAAAAATAAATTTATGGAAATGAGTTACATAAAATTAATATTTTAAAACATATTCTATTAGCTCAAATCAAACTAGTACAAGAGCCTTTCCTTGGTCAAAAGCAGTCTTGAAGTATGGCTGTGCTAGGGCAAACTACAAGTACCTACTCTAAATTAATCTCCCAAGAAAAATGCATTATGCTTATAATTGAAATTATTATTTCTAATACCACCATTAATGCTAATTGAATCTTAAATTTGTGTTGGAATCATTTATTTGAAGACACTATATCTCTTAAAAATTCATGTCAAGTACAGCCTATAAAGGTTAATCTATAGTCTTGATGCCATTTCTTAGGCATTAGCAACTTGGAGAAGGTCAGATTATTAATCTATGCAAAAATAAAAGCCTATATTTTATGGATTGAGAAAGATAACCTATTTTATAGAAAGATAGGGATTGACAATTTAGCTTAAGGGTTTTATTTTTTAAATATAAAAGAATCGATAGCTTTGTTAACGGTATCACCCTTTAAAAAAAAAAACTCATTTTGCTAAATCAGAATTTTCATTTTAAACCATTTCTTCTACTCTACCTATAGTGAATTCTTGGAGTAAGTAAACTCCTCTGATCAATCAATTTTTTTGTGGTCTCCTCCTGGTCTCTTTCACATCTTTTCTTGCATAGAAATTTGGCATCACTATCTACATAGTTGCTCTGTTTAGAAATCTCTTGGGAGGGTTCCTCTTGATGCCGCCTTTTTCCTCCATTAGCTATATCCAGTCAATCTTCAGCTTCTCTTTTCTCATAAATAACTGCTGAAGGGATAGAAATCATCTAGATCTCTGTATTCTCCCTCTAGTGGAAACAATAGCTGCATAACCATTATGAGTAAACCATGTCAAATTGGCACTGATGTCAGACAGAATATCTGTATTGATGATCTCTTTAATCCCATCTAAAATATTTTACTCTATTTTTTTAAAAATTCATTTATTTCATACTGCAATCAGAGAAATCTTCCCCCAAATAATATTTTTCTAAACCCGAAATCAGTTCCAAATTCCTTTTTGTAACCTACAAGATCCTGAAGGATCTGGTCTGTAGTGATTTCTTCAGTACCTGTTTTTGAAACTTTTTACTCTTATAATATTGCTTGTCTTATCTCTGGACTTTGTACATATTGTTTCTTCTACAAGGACTTTTTTCATTGCTTATTTTTATTTATTTATTTTTGAATTTTTCTTGAAGTGCGAGGGATTGGACTCAGGTGTGCATGTTAGGCAAGCATACATAACATTCATTGCTTTTTTAGACTGGCTTAATAAAATTCATCTTTTTTAAAAATTAGTTTATTTAATTTATTTTTATGTGTTGCTAAAGATCAAACACAGTGACTTACCACTGAGCAATAGCCCCAGACTCCCAATTCATCTTGTATTTTAAGATAATCAACACTTTCTCTAACTTCCCATCACCACCCACCCCAGGTCAGAGATAGGAATTCACTCAGGCACTTCTGTAGCATGTTTATTTTAATATCATGCTTGTTTTTTCTCTCTATTCAGTATGCACCATGAGGGCAAGGAGCATGTCTTTTTGGCTGAAACTTGGGCTTCCAGTGCCAAGGCATGGAATATGCTCACAACATTCTTGGGTGAGTTACTTCATCTCTTAACTTAGTCTAAGTTTCCACATATCAAAGATGAGGATAATCTCTATAGAGATTCAGTCCTCAGCACCACATACAAACGGGGATGTTGTGTCTGCCGATAACTAAGGAATAAATATTAGGATTCTTTCTCTCTCTCTCTCCCTCTCTCACTCTCTCTTTAAAAAAAAAGAAAAAGATTCAATCATAGATGTAGGTGTAGAGGGTGGAAGTTCAGTGGAGAAAGCCAGCAAGAGCCAAGTGAGCTAAGGGCCTAGTAAGAATGATTGTAATGATTGAGCTGTGAAATTTAAACTGGCTAAATAGGGTAATGAAGGCATCACTTGGGGGTCAGTGAAGGGTGGTAGAATCAATAGATTGTAGACCTCATTCTCAGGGTAATTGAAGAAATCTGGGCTGTGGTCTAGAGGAAGTGAGCCAGAAAGATTATTCCGGTTATCTGTCATACAAGCTATTCTTCCTGGCATGTGTCATCTAAAGTCTGCAATTTTATTCACATCTTGATTTTTTTTGGTAATATTTAATCTATTTTCTAAATATAAGAATGATATTGAAAAGATAAATGAAGTCAGTTGTGTGCTTTTTTTTTTAGAAAAGTCATGTTGGTTTCTAATGATTATTACATTCTTTGTATCATGTTCACATTGCTTTTTAAATGTCCCTAAAACATCTCTTTTATCATGTTCCTGGTTATTGATATTAGTTTCCTTGAACTAGTATTTAGAAAATGTTTTTGATGTGCCTCTCATAAAGTAAATATTTTCATGAATTTGTATACTAATGTTTTAATTATATGTTACCGTATGGATCTAGACGATCCCCCAATGGAAAGATTGATCCCCAATGTAGAAGTGTTCAGAGGTGAGGCCTTTGAAAATGTTATTAGATCATGAGGTCTCTAACCTCACAAAAGGCTTAACCAATTGATAAAATTATAATTTGGCATTATTGGGAATTGACAATGGAAACAATTGACAAAGCTTCCAGGCTTCTCTGAGGTAAGCAGCTCTGATACACCCTTTTGCCTTGATGTTTTTCCTTACCTCAAACTCAGAGCAATGATACCAAGAGACCGTGGACTGAAATATCTGATATTTTGAGACAAAATAAATCATTCCTTCACTGAGTTAATTTTATCAGGTATTTTGTCACAGTGATGAAAAGCTAACACAATATATAAATTATGGCCTGTATTAAAATACAAACATAATAAAATATATGATATCTAATTATAAAACTTTGCCAATTATAGAAATAGAAAAAGAATGAGGAAAAGGTGAATGTAATATTAATTATTTTCTTTTTTGAAATAATTTTCAAAATTTCCCATTAGTAGAAAACTTTCTCATTAGATTTTAATAATTATATTTAAGTCAATATCAATACTATTACTGAACATGACTATATTAGATCTCATGGAATTATTACTGATTTTAACTCATAAGTGTCTGATAAAAAATGAAGAAGAATCAAGATCTCAGCACTATCAGTGTCTAACTATGTTAGAGTCTATAAACAAGTCAGGATGGCACCTGGCATTTTGCCAGAGAAATGTTAGGGTCTGTAAACAAGTCAAGATGGCGCCTGGCAAAATGCCAGAGGGACTGGTTTGTGAAGTAACAAAAGCGAGCCATTAAGTATGGAGATTCCTTATTGGTTGACTGCTGTATCGAGTTTATGTTAATGAGATAAGCTGTGTGGAATATATAAATACCACTCCTGTCCTACAATAAATGGCTCCCACTCCTGCTGTATCAATGTATACAAGTTGTTCATCACCCCCTGGTTATTTTGTCCAGCCAGCTGGGCTGCAGCATAACTATTCAGGTATACTTACATTAAGACAATTGCCTGCTGTTTGTGGACTACTTTGTAAAAATTTTTAAGATTTCTTCCTCATTTTTGGTGTGTGTTTTATTAAAACTACACAATGTGATCTGTCGAGATACCTTAACTAGTGTGCTTAACTTACAACAGTTCAAATTGGAGCAAGGTCACCTGTCTTATTGAACTCCCACAGTTTCATCAGGTTATCTCAAGAAGCTATACAGCACATATGAGGTCTTGCATTTGGGCTCAAAAAGGAATTTCATGCCAATTTGTACATTAAATATTAGTATAGCTTTATATATTTATTATTTATAAGTGAGAATTTAAAGAGAAAATGTAGTTTTTAACTTCCAACCCTAGTGAATTATCATTTCCTATCAACTTTAATGTCTATTATCTTATTCTGTCCAATTCATGGGAAAATCAATGTTTCTTTTTCATTGTTCTAGTTTCCAATCTATCATAGGAACTAACATGTATTCTCTGTTTATTAATATTTGGTGAATGAATAAATCGATATTGTCCCCTGTTTGCAGTATTTGGCTATATTTTGTCTTCTATGATTTCTTGTAGCAGTTATAAAATTATATCTTCTTATCATCTTTCTAAAATAGAATATGTCTAGATCCAATCCCATAGAGAAATTTTCCATATTGGAAAATATATGATCATCCCCCATTTCAAATGATCTTTTCCTATCTGTAATGGCTGGCTACCCTTCTGTTGTTTTCTGTTTGTTCTAAAATATTTTCCTTGTAAAGTTTTTATAACAATGTATATTCAGGGCACATATGAAATAATTTGATAAATATCTGTTTACCTATCATGATTCCAAGGATCGAGTTCAGATACTTTTTTCCTTAATAACTTTCCACATCCTCATCCCCAACATGAAAGATCTCTAGAGCTCTCTGAGAAATCGGCAACCATGCAATGACAACTTTCTTGCTGGCACTACTTTTCCATCACAGAAAAGGAATTTAGTTTACATAGAGCACATCTTCTGAAATTCCTCAAGGCCCTGGAGTAATCTCATTCCTTGGTACATGTTTCCTATGGTACTCATTTGGTTAAGATGTAAAGTATTCCTTGGAATTATTTCTTCACTCATGTTACTGTACTTCTCACCTCCATTTCCTTCAATTCTTAGAAATATCTATAGTCCACCATTAATTAAAAGAATTTGTCTTAGATAATTTTGAAAACTGTTACTCAGTTAAAAAAATTAGTAGAGGGAATAGGAAATAAAAAACTGAGGATGTGTTTAGTTGATTCTAGTGTTTCCCTCTTCATCATGCTATTAAATATTTTCCCCTAGTTTTTCTCCTGTTATGAAAGTGATTCTTAGGCTAAGGATATAGCTCAGTTGGTAGAGTGCTTGCCTCTCATGTACAAGGCCCTGGATTCAATCCTCAACACCACACACACAAAAAATGATTCTTACCTTTTTCATTGTTACTTTGCCATCACTGTACAGACCCATAGAGAAGTGTTGGTTTTGTCATGTATGTTACTGTACCACACCCTCAATGACAAGTAGGGACTTTCTTTCAGCATGCATAGCACATGTGTAGTGGTATCTTTCCTTTACACATTCATTATGTTTAGAGGGAAAAAAATGCATTTCCCATTGCCTTGTCAGAATGTTAGTCAACAGTTGAAGTTGCTTCCTGCTGAAATGGCTAGTTTAGGAGCACTGGGGCCCAAGGTCTACTCAGCTGCCCCTGGAACTACAAGAGATCAGCATCCTTGATACACCTGTAACATCCACTTGGAAGGACAGTGGGAATTTCTACTTTGAGAGACTGTCAAGACCACTTTTATTATATTTCATGTAATTGTTTATTTTCCTCAGGCAATATCTAAATTCCAAAACTCTACATTTTTAATATCAAGATATTGCATCTTAATATTGAAGAACAATAAAATAAGATTTTAGGACTAGTATTAAAACTCTTGTTGGGTTTAAAAGATAAAAAATACATATTCTTGAAATGAGAAAAAACTGCAAAAATATTTAACTTACATATAATAAGAGTCTTCATTTTAGTGTACAGATTTATGAGGCTTGATGAACACATAGAGCCATGTAAGCATCACCACAATCAAAAGGTAAAACAGTTTCATCAATATAAGAAATGCCCAAGAATGCCCCTGTAGCCTACTCCATTATCATCCCTGGGCCATAAGTCAATACTGGTTTATTTTCTATAAGTTATCATTTTGCATATTTTAGAACTTCATATAGATGAATTTCTGCATTTTGCATTGTTTCAAGTCTGCCTTCCTCCACTTAACATAAGACATTTTAGATTCCATGTTACTGCATGTTTCAGAACTTTGTTTCTTCCTCTTTGCAGGGGAGTAGTGTTCCGTTTTATGAATGTATCTAATCTAATAGTTGAAAGACATTTGAGATGTTTGAGTAATTAAATCTGTTGTAATGATTTCTATACAGTGTTCTGAGTGAACATAGTTACAATTTCTCTCAGATAAATGCAAAACATACACTGCTACCTAATTAACAATAATTTATGTACATCCATTAATATTCCATATTCTATTACAAATTCATTCTGGACTGCCACAATAGCATAGAAATCTTACTATGATCTTCTAAAAAGTTAACTTTCCAACTCTTCAGGCTTCTCGATTTCTTCAGACTAAATTTAATGTGAAGACCTTTGCTTCATTCTCCATTTAAAAAATAGAAGCCAACCAATGCAAAATCTACCATCTCTCCCCACAGTCCCAAACCTTATTTTTGCATCCCTTTCCTCCTGGTTTTGTCCTCCTAGAATAGAAACATTTCTTGTATCTATCTCCTCAAAGAGGTTTTTGCTAGGCTGTTTTTATTCACTGTTTATTTACACCCATCTACTTACAATTCATTTCCACTCTCAGTGCCCATGGAGACTACTTTCCTGCAAGTTACAAATGACCTTCATGATGCTAAATTCAATTGAGTTTTATTCTGTCATTATCTTACTCTAATCTCTTGCATAATTGTCAGCATTTACCACTTCTTTTTGTTTCATTTTAAAGCCATTGTTTGCTGTTGCTAGAATATTTAATACAATCAAATTTAATTATTTCAAGTCATTTGGAGAAGTGTTATAAAGCAGTTTTTTTTGTTTTGTTTTGGTACTGAGGTGCTTTAGCTCAGAGAAGCATCTACAATCCATTTTTTTGTTTTTGAGGCGGGTCTCTGTAGTTGTGACTCTGGCCTACACCCTGTGATCCCCGTCTCAGCCTCCTGAGTTGCTGGAAATACAGGCTGTGTCACTGCACCCAGCAGTGCAGCCTTTATTATTCTCTGCTTGACTCTATTATTATATTCTCCCCCTGCCAAATATTTAGTTTTCAAAACTTTCAGACATACAGATAAGTTTCAAAAATAATGAAAAGAATGCTCATATATCACATTGTTTTTTTCAATAGTTAAAAATGACATTTGATTTCTCTCAATACAAGTCTCTAAAGTGTATTTATCTACTTTTCTATAAACACAAACAAAATATTTTTTGTATTATGTGTGTGGATATCCAACTCTTCCATTTTCATTTGTTAAAAAACCCTTTCTTCATTGAATTACCTTATTAAGTTTGCTGAAAATCAATTGATAATATTAATGTGAGTATATTTCTAGACCATGTATTTATTCCATCATCCTATGTGTCTCTTAATGCTAACACCAGTCTTTATTACCATAGTTTAGCAAGGTAAGTTAATTTCAATTCACATACTGTAAATTTTCCAAACTTCCTCCTTTTAAAATTCAACTTTCTATTTTAATGCAGTTTTACATCAACACAAGTATTGAGAACATGGCAGAGGTTCCCATATAATCCATATTCAGGTTTCCTCATTATGAGCATCTGGTACATTGTCACAATTAGCATTACACTGTTAATACATTATTATTAAATGCTATCCATACATCATTCATATTTCTTAGTTTTCCCTTAATGCCATTTTTTCCTGGTACAGATTTTATCCAGCAAATGACAGAACATTTAGTAGGCATGTCTACTCAGACTCCTCTTGGCTATAAATGACAGTTTCTCAGTTTTCCTCTTTTCAATGACCTTGACAGTTTTGAAGAGTACTCATCAGGTCTTTTATAGAATATATCTTGGCTGGGATTTGTCTGATGTTTTTCTCATGATCAGATTGAAGGAATGTATTTTCAGGAGGAATACACAGAAGTAAAATGCCTTTTTCAAGACATCAAGGTTATATGATGGGGTGTGCTATGCATACCTTGATGTTTATGAAGGGTATAGATTATCAATGTGATTTACCACATGACTGATATTTACCTTGATTACCCGGTTTGTGTTAGGGACCACCTCCTTGAGAACAGAGTATTATATAAATTATTTGGAATTTATCTACACAGAATATTCTCTCATTTGTCTATTTATGAAATCTTTTATATCAATAAATAAAATGTATTTATTTATGGATATGTTGTTTATACATTGGTTAATAATGAAATGTTTATTTGTTTATTTTGTTGCTCCAGGTTTGCCCAATGGGAACTTTCAGTTGGCTTCTAGTCCCATTAACTATTCCATCATAGTAGTATACTTTAGTTTGCTTTTTTGGGGGGAGGAGTTTTACTACAGCATGTTCCAAATTAGTCATGTATATTTACTGCTCAGTTCTAAAATCTGGAATTTCTCTAAGAATCCTAGGAGAATCTTATTAGAAATTACTATCTGAGTCCTAAGCATGTTTGTTACTATTGCAATATTATTGCTTCCAGGCCCTCTTAGTCTATTGAGCAAAGAGACATGAATATGTATTTACATATATATAAACATTTCTATACCTTCTATCTCTTTATTAAGCTAAACATGAGTTCATAAACCAACTCCAATCCATTTCCACATGGTTCATTCTAGCCTCCTTTCTTTCCTCCTTTCCTGTCAACTAAAGTGTAGTACTTGTGCATAGTTCCTTCTGCCATTAGTCTTACAGATTCTATCATTTCCCACATTACTAAGGTAAGCTCACTCCCTACCCCCAATCCCTTCAGTGAATTGGCTTCAGATACCTGTAATAAAGTTACATTGTTTTGTTACATTTGTATTCTATCCTGGAGCCCTGTAACTTCTATTTCCTTTCTTTTTTTTTAAATAAGTGACTATGTTAAGCTTCTCTCTTGTTCTCTTGGTTTTGACAGATGAATTGTATCATGTATCCACGATAATCTTACCATACAGAATAAGTTCATGACCTACAAAATCCTCTGGCATCACTCATTAAACACTCCCTCTCCAACCCTTGGTAGAGTAACCATAGTTTTGTCTTTACAAGATGTCATATGTTGGAACAATACAATATAGAAGTTTTTCAGTCGATCTTTTATTTTCCCTTAACAACATACTAGTAAGATTCACCATATCTTCAAATGGTTGAAGAGATCATTCCTTTTTTTTATCACTGGATGTTTGTATTGGTCTGTTTGGGCTGCTATAACAAAATAACTTAAAATGGGAGGCTTATGAACCACATAAACTTATTTCTCATGTTCTAAAAACTGAAAAGTTCAGAACAGGACACTAGCAGATTTAATGCAAGTTCTTGCTTCCTAGATGACCATCTTTTTGCCACAAACTCACATGGTGAAAGAGGCAAGCAGCTCTCTCAGGCCTTTTCTTAGGGCATTAGTCCCATTCACGATGCTCTCCACCTTCATGATCTAATTGCCTTCCAAGAGCCTTACTTTCTAATACAATCAATTCAGGATTAAAATTGAAAAATATGAATTTTGGGAAGGCACTCAGACCATTGCAATAGTATTGCATTGTATGAATGTATCCAAATAGTTTATCCAGCCCCTCTGAAGCTCCTCTTGGTTGCTTCCAGTTATGTGATTATGAATAAATCCATTACAAATGTTCACATGCATGTTCTTATGTGTATGTGAGTTTTCAGATTCATCAGGTAAACACCTAAGCATGTGATTGCTGGATCATGTAATAAAACTGTGTTTAGGTTTGTATAAAACTGCCAAATTGTCTTCCAAAGTGACTGTAGCATTTTGCATTCTCATTGGCGACAAATAAGAGTTCCTGCAGGTCTTCAGGAATTGATAATTTTAGAATACTGGATTTTTATAAATTAATTAATTTACTTTATTTGTTCTTTTTAGATATTCATGATAGGAGAATATATTTTGGCATATATACATGGAGTTAGAATGTTGGATTTAAGTCATTTACTAGGTGTTTAGTAGTTTCTTATTGTTGTTTTAATTTTCATTTTCTTAAATACAAATTATATTATATTAACCATCTTTTCATATACTTGCTTGCTACCTATATATCCTTTCACATTTTTGTTCATTTTTAATTGGCTTACTTTTTTCCTACTGTTGAACTTTAAGAGACCCTCAAATATTTTGAATAGAAATCTGGTATCAGATATGTATTTTGCAAATATTTTCTCCCAGTTTCTGTCTTGTGTGTCTTTTTTCCTCTCTCTCCCTTTTGCAGTGCTAGGAATTGAATTCAAATCTTTGTGAGTACTAGACAAACGTGGTGCTGCTGAACTACAACCCAGCCCCATTTTTGTCCTCTTACCAGTGTGTTTTCAGAGCAGAAGTTTTATTTTTAATTTAAGAAGTCTAATTTATTTTTTTAATGGATTATGATTTTATATTATATTTTTTTTATGAACTCATTAGTAAATGAAAGGTCACAATTTTCTCCAATGTTCTCTAGCATTTTTTTTAAAAAAAGTTTTGTTTGTTTTTTAGTTTTTCATTGATATCTAAAATCCATTTTTAGGTAACTTTATTGGAAGATATAGCATCTGTGTTATTTTATTTTTAATGGATATTCAATTCTTTCAGTGCATTTTGTTGCAAAGTCTATCATATCTTCATTGAATTGTTTTTAAGACTTTATGAAAAAAATTAGATGAGCCAGGCACAGGTGGCAAATGCCTGTATTCCCACCTACTCAGGTGGCAGACACAGGAAGATTACATGAGCTCAGCAGCTCAGAACTAGCCTGGGCAACATAATGAAACACATTCTCTCAAAGCAAATTAGTTGACTACTTTTGAGAGTCTATTTATAGGTTGTATATTCTTTTACCTTATTGTATATATCTATATTGCATATGTATATGTGGATTTATTTTAGCTTTAAAGTAGGTCTTGAAATCAATGAATTAGTTATTACTATTTTTCTTCTACAGTATTTTATTGGTAACTCTGGGTCTTTTGATTCTGTATTTAAGGTTTAAAATCAGTTTTGTTGATATCTCCAAAAGAAGTTGCATGGGTTTTGAGAAATATTCACATAAATTTAAAGATCAAATTTTGAAGAATTTTTAATTTAATAATATTGAGTCTTTTAATTCATAATCATGGAATATTTTTCAATTTTTAGACATTCTTTGATATAAGTTATCTGTGTTTTATAGTTTTTACATACAAATCCTATATGTAGTTTTTTTTTTCAGTCCAATTTTAATTTATTTTGCTTGTTCTTTGGGAGTTTTCAATGTGGAAATTGTTATTTTATTTCTTACTTTGTAAAATGTATAATTATTGTTTCTTTTTCTTATTATACTAGCTAGAATTTTCAGTGTGATCTTGAATAGAAATAGTAAGACATGACATCATTGTCTTGTTCCCAATCATAGAAGGAAAATGTCTAATCTTTTCACTAGTATATACAATATATTTGCTGTAGACTGTTTGTGCACATTTTTATATTTTATTGAGTTGAAGGAGTTTTCTGAGTTTAAATAGGCCTAGTGTCATTTCGATTATATTGGTTAAAGCAATAATACAGTTCACTTAATTCAAAGAGAAGGATGATAGGTCCACTCTGAATCATGAGAGGTATTTCAAATATGCAGCCATCTTTACCCATCATGGTTTGCCTTGAATTGTAAATAGTTTATATTTGTTCTACATGGAAAATATACTCACTTCTAAATCTCACTGTCTCATCCTCTTTCAGTATTATAATGAATTTCAAAATTTCATTCCACTTGAAATGAGGACTGGTATGTATTACACAGCTTTATGTATGGCTTCTCTGGAGCTTAACCTGTGATTAATAGCTAAATTATCTTTTTTTCCAAAAACAATATACAATGATGATATAGTCATTAAAAACAGCAATAGAAATGTTTGTTAAAAAAGGAGGGGGAAAAACAGGAAGCATATGGGAATGTATGGCCCATAGCAATTGTGAAATCTAGTCAGATACATGTGGCCATTTTAATTATTGGAGTACAGTGCTGTTGAAGGATAACATTCTCATCTGGGACATTAGATTTATCTTTCCATTCTATAAAACACGGTTTATGTTTGTAACTGAGTAGTTTTCTCAGCTTTACTTTTATCTACAGAAAATTAGAGACCCAACTGTCTTTATCATTCTGTAATGTAACTATATTTTTCCAGTCCAACTGTTATAAATCTTTTAAAAGCTTTGTAAACTTTTTGTGTATTAATTTACAATTGATTCCAACAGACAATACTACACCCACAAATATTTTCAAAATAGATTCTTCTATACTTAGAGCACTCTGTGAAGTTTAAAAGATGACCTCAAGATGTTTGTAAGCCTACTATTTTAACAAATATATTCTACAGGTTTTGCCTAAGAATTTTTTTTTTCTTTTTGTCCTTAGTAGTCATTTGGTCCAAGTGAAAGTATCCATGAAAAAACACCTTTAGTCTTCCTGAGGTCTTAAAAAAAGGGTTTTACACTTTCATTCTTGGCTTCACTTTCACCCTCAGACCATGCATTACTAAGAGGGACCTGCATGTGACATCTTCTCTGAGTCTATTTCTTACTTTTTAGTTTGGAAAAGATGTTCTGAGATCTTAGTATTTTTTTCCAAGAGTTTTTCAGCAATTTGGCTCTTTAATCTTTCATTTTGTCATAGGAAGTTAGGAAAATTTGAGCCTGTAAATCTTAGCAAGATTTCTGAAAACACAAAGTTCTTTTATGTTTTCCATACTTTATTGTAAACAATAGTTTTGCTAGCTGCTCTCCCTGTATGTAACTCAACTGTACTTTATATTGGCCTTTAATAAAATTTTGCTCATCATCCATAATGTTCCAGTAGTCTTCCTAAGACCATTCAAAGGTTCATCAATAGTTCCATCCAGTTCCTGTCCACCATACAACTTGAGTTTCAAATATTCTTTCTTTAAATACTTTTTTTATAATAGCAACACATTTATAGGTATCAAATTTTGTCCTAGTTATCTAATTCTAAATAACAAATTACCCTAGGACTTAGATGCTTATAACAATATATGATTTATTATATTTCAAGATTTTCTGACTCACTAATTTGATAAGGCTTATATAGCCCATATTTCTCTTTATGATGTTGACCAATGCCATTTTCTAAGATTCATCTGGTAGATGGGATAGTCTGCAAAGTCAAGATTACTTTACAAACATGCCTGGTCCCTAAGTCTTTGATTTGACTCCTGGTCTGGTCTTAGTCCTCTGAGACTTTTGAACATAACACATTTATCTTAGTACTGAGTTCTTCTAGTAAATGGATTTAACATTGCAGTTCAAAGTTCCCAAAGTATTTCAAGAGACAAAGAATTCAAGAGGGTCTTCTAAGGCCTTGGGCTAGAAACTGACTTGAGTATACATCCAGTATATTCTATTACTCAGAACAATCACAAAACCCAGGCAGATTCAAGTTGAGTGAACATAGAGCCACTTCTTTTTGGAAAGAGTCTCAAAGACTCTTTTTGGTCATTTCTGATTTATCATACCTTCTATTTTCTATTTTTAATCAACTGTAACAAATTGAATCATGTATAATTTCAGGCAATGTGATTATCCTTCAGAATACTTAAATATGTACAACTTAGTCTGGTCTTAATTTAAGTGACAATAATAACTTATAATAAGTTATTATAATTAGTATCATTTATAAATTTTCATATTAACCATAATTTCTCCATTTTATTACTTTATTATTAGTCTTTACTGAATACTATATATTATGTTACATACCCTATAGGCTTTATTTAATCTCCAGACCAACCAAGAACACATGCTAGCAAGATATGATAATGAAGTCTTTAAACAATTTCACATATTCAAAATGCAAACTGTTTAAAAAGCTATGTTCCTCTATTAATTTCTTTGTATATATATTTAATAACACTATAAAGCAGATGATCCCAAATCTAAATTCTGAAGTAAAACTAAATTTAACTATTTCTTCATAAATTATTATTATTAGTATTATTATTATTAATTACATGCCCAATTTTTTAATTTTTAAAAAATTTAAATAATTGTTTGTATTTGAAAATATAAAGTGTTGTATTACATGAAAACTTAAGAGTTAGCATAAGGAAGCTATAAATAAGATTTCAAAATGAAAATTAAATCCACATAAAAATCCTGTAAATTTCCAGTATACCCAAAATATACACAATTTGTTAATAAATATCACAGGTAAAATGTTTTAAATATATTTCATGTTCTTTATTTTTTTTAAAGAGAGAGTGGGGGGGGAGAGAGAGATTTTTTTTAATATTTATTTTTTAGTTATCAGCAGACACAACATCTTTGTATGTGGTGCTGAGGATCGAACCCGGGCTACATGCATGCCTAGGCGAGCGTGCTACCGCTTGAGCCACATCCCCAGCCCCTATTTCATGTTCTTAAATTTCAGTTCCTTAACTGATTTATATGTCAACTACGTCTGTGATGTTCACTCTCTACATGTTGTTGACTCTGTCTTACTGATATATTTCAAAAACATTTTCCTTCCTAAGAGAGGATTAGAGAGATGATGCTGGGTCTCAGAGCAATATCTGAAGTAGAAAAAGGCTACAAATTGCCATAGTTTTGCTTTCTGTTTCTGACACTTTTGACCCCAAGGTCTGTTTCATGGGAAGAAAATTTCCTGCCTTTATTTCTTATTAATATTTAATATGTGAAGATATTATCTGCTTGCTATAAATTAACTTCTTAACCTTCCTTAGTGGGATCATTTTAGTAAGTCAAGCAATATTCTATGCAAGTGTCATGATGGCTATAAATATATCTAAAATGCTTCAGCACTTCAGATAAAAGTATATGCAGTCTATGAACTCTGGATAATCCAAACCTCTTTTTCATATTGTTTGTTCAAGGAGAGGTAATCACAATTCACAGATCAATATTTAATTTATTTCTTCCCCAAGTATATCTACTAATCAATGTCTTTAAAAAAAAAAATCTCGTGCACAGAGCCCTTTGCAAAAATCTAATAAAATAAGCATCTAAAGGGTGCTAGAAAGAAGTTTGTTATATAATAGAATGTCTAAGATTGATTTGTACCACATGTATTATATCTGTTTCTGCAAATATAAATCAGAACAAAGTAAAATGTTCCAGAAGAAAGCTCCTTTCTTATTGCCATAAAATAGCACCAGAGATTATCTTGGTCAGGTATTCAATATCAGAGAATATCTAGAGAAGATTCAATATATAAATTATAGCTTAATTTTTTAAATTTTCTGTGTATAAGAAGAACTCTGAGATGTCACTGGAAATTCCAAGAAACATCAAGTTATTTCAAGACAGAAAGTCAAGAGTTTAAAAGAAAAGAATGTGTACGATGAAAAGACAGAAAGTCAAGAGTTTAAAAGAAAAGAATGTGTAAGATGAAAAGACAGAAATTCAAGAGTTTAAAAGAAAAGAATGTGTAAGATGTTGAGCCAAAAAATAAAAATTATTTGTGGAAAAGCAATATTGAGAGGAAGAAGCAGGAAAAGAGAAAGGTCAAAAGTATAGCCATAAGTAAAAAATAATAATTAAATAAGAGCACATATTATTATCTTTCTACAAATGAAAATAATGAGCACATACATTATTGTCAAATAAAATGTGAGAACTAAACATTTAATTTTTGTGCAGTAGGTCTTCAGGTTAATAGGAAAATTTTCCTTCTAACTAATTTACCTACTGTGAAGGTGATTGGATTCTGTGTATAAAATGATCTAATTCATTTAAAATAGTAGTTTTCATCAAGTGAATATATTTACTAGTGTCTGTGTTTGCTAATCACTAGGTTTGACTTTTATCTCTAGACTAAAAGTAGGCAGCCTCTTTCTGGATAGGGAGTCCTCAGGTTGTTACAGGCCATTTTGTACCATCCCCACTTTCCATTGCCTCCACATCAATTTAAAAAACTAATGATTTCTTAGCCAAAAATAATAATTTTAAATATTTTAAAATTTAGAATACATTTGATTTTCAAAGTATTGCATTGTTACCCAGATAAAATTACCTTAAGAAATGAAGATGAGATACAGCATTGTTTTCAATGAAATTTATTCTAGATACTATCAATCCTACAAGTGGCTTTATCTTATGCTTAAATAGGCTCAACATTAATTGGAAGTTATCACAGTCAATTCAGAAAATTTGACAATGAAAAATTATATAATGATAATGATACATTGATTTCAAGTCCTTTTGTTTAATTCTATTATTTCTCTGGCTGACTCACTGTTTCTCCTTGTTGCTGCCAAATTTTAATATTTCTATTATTTGTCTTAGACTTACCACAGTAGTGGTCTCACTTCAGTGGTCAAGTTTTGTTTTGGTATAAGTAAAGTCCAATTGCATCTAATCCCTTATACCATAAAACAGTACCTGTGATTATTTTGGTCAGGTATTCAATATCAGATAATATCTAGAGAAGATTCAATATAAGAAATATTGCTTAATTTCCTAATTTTCTGTGTACAAGAACTCTAAGATGTCACTGGACATTCCAAGAAACATCAAGGTATTTCAACGCAGAAAATCAAGAGTTTAAAAGAAATGCATGTGTAAGTTGTTGAGGCAAAAAATAAAAAGATCCCTAAGGTCATTTTATATGAGTAACAAGGCAGTAATTTGAAAATCAAATATATTCTAAATTTTAACATACTTAAAATGACTATTTTGGGGAAAGAAGTCATTTTGTTTTTAAATTGAGATAGAGTCAATTGAAAGGGAGGATGATATGAAATGGCAGTGTCTATAACAACCTGAAAACTCCCATTCTGGAAAGAAGCTGCCTACTCTGCTTATTTTTTGTGTTTCTAGCTCATCAAATAAAGGACACATGTTTCTGCTCAGGAATGGTTTTATGAAATTATAAATTAATTATGAACAAATAAATTAAAAGAATTGATATTTTTGTTTTCTTTTTTGTTTTAGTATGTAGGAGTATACAACATAGAATGATGTAAAATCCATGATAATGGATAATTATTATCCAGGAATTCAAATCCTAAACTTCTCATATATCACCTTTTGCTATTGTGTGAATTACTGAATTTCTTTGTCCTTCATTCCTCATATACAAAATATGGATTATAATATTTATAATGATAATTTGTAAGGGTACTTTAGATGATGTGACTTTATAATATTTGTTTTTATTTCTTTTCTCTTCCTTTACATTCAAATAAACCTAATTTAGCATTATTTATTTCAATTTATATTAATGCATAAAACACAACTAATTGAGTTCCAAATAATAATAGAATTCCCTATTGAGCGTTTACTTTTGGTTAGGCAATTATTTAATGCTTTTTATGAATAAAATCACTTTTAAACTTAGAGTAATTTATCAGTACAACTTTACTGTTATTATCTTCCTCTTGTAGAGAGAGAAAGCAAGATCATCAAGCTAAAAGCTCCATGTTTACAAATAGAAAGACACAAAGCTGAGACACAAAGCAGGTGTTCTAACCCTTTTTTCTTTAAACTTGCACTTAAACCATCAGTTCACATTTAATTTCATTACAAAGTATATTTTTGTTGTTATTCAAGTTTTGAAACTGTTAGAGTCTTGAAAGAAAAAAAAATGATCTGAATAAACTTGAAACTTTGATCCAATAATTCGAGTAACAACAGATGGAAATTACCCAAGAATTTGTTTTGTGCTAACATTTCCTTGAACAAAACCAGATTTTTATTATTGTTAATTGATTCATGAAAATAGTTTCATTAAAAAACAGTTTATACTGCCCATTAGTAATTGTGCAAGGTGCTAGAATAAAGAACAAAATTCAGTACTTTCTCCCAGGAGACAGGATTCCTGTGGTGAATAGCTTGCATCATGACAACATACGCATTCATTCAAAACAGTTACTTTTTATATTTTTATGACACATTTTCCTATAGAAATTTTAGATAAGCATATCTTATAAACTAAAAGCAGGTACTCTTTGCATCTTATTTACTCATGTATTATGTTTGTAGTTAGAATATTTCTGTCTTAATAATATATTTAGAATTACTAATACTATTAGAAGTCTTTTATGAGGTGAGAGGGATACTGGTGATTAAACTCAGGAGCACTAGGCCACTGAGCCACATTCACAGAACTATTTTGTATTTTGTCTCAAGGAGTTGCTTAGCATCTCACCCTTGCCTAGGCTGGCTTTGAACTTTGAGATAGATTCTCCTATCTCAACCTCCTGAGCCACTGGAATTGCAGGTGTTTGCAAAAGTACCCAGCCTCTTTGAAGTCTTAATTTTATATTAGCAATACATGGCCATCAACTAGAAAATATTAAAATTAAATAGGATATAATTTATCTTTATATCAATAAGATATTTCAATGAAAATGTTTCCTGAAGTTGTGCACATTGTTTATACCATAATTTGCTTTGAAAGATAAAAAGATAAAAAGATCTATTATTATGAAAACATAATGAATAATTTTTACTTATTTACAAGTATATAAATAAATATGTGAATTATTTGATTGTTTTTATATTGATGTGTGTATATAAGTGAAAAAGTGAGAGGTATTTTTGTTTTCTTGTATTCACAAAAATAGCACATTTTTGTAAAATAAATAAAAGTGTTACATTTATTATAATGTAAAACAATGCTCTGAGAACACAACCTGAATTGTAGGGTGTCGAAGTCTGGCTGGGCACAATTCACAAGCCACTTGTCAAGCAAGAACGAACTTTATTTTAGCACCCACACTGCACACTGCACCATGCCAGCTCTCCAGGAATTCCGAGAGCTCAGCCGCCACCTCCAGCACTTCCGCGAGCACTCAACCGGAACCCTAACCGCCAACTCCACCCACACGAACTTTCTAGGAATTCCATGAGAGCTCCTCTGGAACTGTGAGAACTCTGCAAACTTCACCCTGGCAAAATGCCAGGCACCATCCCGATCCAGCTGCGACCCTCAACATCCCTGGCTGCGGCTGTCAACAGTAGGGTCTACTTACTTTCAAGGGTTGTTTAAAGGTGACCCATTTTCTGTAGCATGCATTACTTTTGGGAGTGCTTTTGTGTGTTCAAGCACAAAGCCTCCTTGCTGAAGTCTTTTATTTTCTTACTTCAATCTATAGTAACTACTTTAAACAAATTTGAAAGTATAATATCACAAATGCTTGAAAAATAATTCTAAGAACTTAAACAGCTTCTTTTGCTTGTATTATGTGTCAATATTTTTCTTCCAAATTTAACTTAAAAATTCATATCTCTCAGTCTTATATCATAAAGTATATCATAAATGTTATTACATGATATTTATACATTACATATTAATTTTCTGCTCAATAGTATAAAATTGAGTCTTCTTAATACTAAATTTAAATATATTAATGACAAGTAGTAGCAGTAATTCAGTAAGTGGCATCTTATTTCTATATACAGATGAGTTAAACTTTTTTTTCTAAAACTCTCATTATAAACACATTAAGGAAGGAATCATTCTCAGATTTACTTTTTTCATACTAGAGCTAATAGAACTCCCAAGAAACCACCAAAATCCTAATAGTTTCACTTTAAAGAAAAAAAATAGAGTAAAAGATAAAGAAAAGCCTTCACACATCTTGAATTTCCATTGCTTTTTGTACGTACATACCATAGGATGCCTGCAATTGATTTTGGAAAATTGCATTTATAAAGATCAGAGATTATAATTATTTTTAAACAAGGGATTCAGTATTATGAAAGCAAATACATTATTTTACATTGAAGGGACCTGAAATGATGAAAAAAACTTTAAAGTCTGATTCCTTTTTAGAAGATACTGAATTTCTTTGTTAGTAATATTATCCTAAAATATCATTGAATCTATGTTTGAAGTATTTTGGTGCTTGTAATACATTTTTTTCTAAAACTGATGAATGCTTTGGATTTTACAGTTTTATTATATCCAAGATTAAAAAGGAAGTTTGTTTACTGATGGTAAACAAACACCTTTCTCTAGGTAGCTTTGGATGCCTAATATGTTGTACATAGAATTTTTGAAACTAACCAGATTTCAATTTTATTTTATAATTTTATTGTATACTTTTAGATCATTAAACTTGAGTATACTCAACTTAAAATTGAATCTAAATCATGTCTCATTTCTCAATTATAACTGAACTGTAACATATGGGGCACTAGGCAGGATATGATCATTTACGAGAAGATTCTTCTCCACTTGGTGTCTGTTCCTTGAATAATCCCCAGAACTATGAATACTGCTTGATATCACTCCTATAGTCTAACCCTAAAATAAGGAGGTCATTTTTGTGGCCTAAACTAAGCATGTGAGACCTTCCAAAAGATAGGGTTTTTGTTTCAGATTTAGAAATGGCATCAGAGACATGTCTCAGCTAGCTTGAGGAAGGACAAACACCAATGTGAGCTGCTGACTGGTGGAGCAACCACCAGGAGTTGAGGACAGATCCCAGCTCACAGCTTGCAGTAAAAAGGAAACTCTACTCTCAGATAGAAAGGAAATGACTCAGTCAACAACCTGAATGAGCTTGGAAGCATCTTTTAAACTAAGAACCTCATTGATAACTTGTTTTCAATCTTGTGAGACCTTGCATAAAGAATCCAGGTATGCTGGCTGGGACCTCTACCATCAGAAGTAATAGCTAATAAGTTGGTGTTGTTCTAAGTTTCTTAGTCTGAGTTTGTAATACAGCAATAGAATGTACAACATAGCTGAACTCAAAATTAACATAACTTCATTTAAAAGAAAATTAAGTTTTTAGATTAAATTGACCATTTTCATTTCTTGGTTATGTGACATGATTTAAGGCATATTATTTGTTTCACTTTCCTGTTATTATCACTTTTCCTCTGTTTCTGGTTGAGAACTGATTGAGTATTAATAATCTAATCTCAGTGAATCTATTGATATTGATGTTTGCTGCATTTGTCCCTTTGGCCATCAAACAAACATTTTTGGAGCACTAGCCACATTCAAGATGCAAAATTTTAGGTAAACTCCATCAATAAGTCCCCAAGAGAATAATATGATTGTAGAATCTTTTGTTGTACATTAAAGTCAATAAAGAAATACAGTGAATCTTAATATTGCTACTATTTCATCCTTTATGCTGTTTAAAACAACTCTGTTTCTTATGTTAGGTCAAAATGAAGCGTCTGCTCACTGCATCTTGTGAAGGAGGGAATCCTAGGCTATGGCTCTAGTAAGTTGCAATTGTAGTGTTGAGGACAGAATCTTCATCATGTAAATATTTGCACAAAGGCAAATAAAATCTTATTTGTTTTGTATTGACAATTTTTGAATGGGCCTATGTTTTTTCCATTCAAATAATGAGTTGATTAAATTTAATCAAATTTATGGATTCCTTAAATTTTTAGGATCCCTAACAGTAATATCCAAGCCAGCCATTCTAAGCAGTTCATTTAAACAAGGAATTTTTAAGATGAAAGCTTAGCTGCCACCTTATAATACTGAATGTATGCTTAATGAAGCAGGGCCATAGTTTGTAGTTTCTCCCCATCCTCTTTTCTAAATTTAGAATTGAATTCACACATATAACCTCTCATAGATCTAAACTTAAATCTTCTGCATGATCCTTTACAATATTACAATTTAGTTGCTGCCCAAGCCAATCTCCTCTTATACTACTTCTTGAGAAAAACTGTTTCCACAGAAAACATTATTTTTCTTCAATTCCAAGTTTTTATTTTGCTTACATAAAAAATACAATGTTGTATTTTAGTATAAAACATTCTTCATTTATTGCCTTACAAAATGTTGAGTATTTCTCCTTCCATGATCTGTTTCTGCTTGCAGATATAATAAAGTGACCATTTATTTTATATCCTGAAGCCTTTTCTGAGTATTTTGCACATCATTTGTTGGTTCTGAGAATACAATGGCCTCTAATGAAGTTTGAAATTTATTAGGATATTCATAATATAATGACAAGGAATTCTAGCAGTTAGCTCACATACCCATCAGTTCACAAAGCTGGAAGAACAAAGATGTACACTTGAGGCTTAGACTCTGTCATTCTTTTTCTAGATCTACTTCCATCATTTCTCTGGAACTGGCCATTCTAGATTATTGCATAATCCCTGAAATGGAGAGTAGGGCTATGTCGAATGCCAGCTGTCCCTCAATTTTATAACTGATGATTATATGCATATATCATTCCAAATTATATTTGTTATCAGATATAAAAATGACTATTAGGTACTATGAATTGATAAGGAGATATAGCCTTTAAAAAGAATAGTCTTGGGCTGGAGTTGTGAGTCTGTGGTATAGCACTTAACCTCGCTTCTGTGAGGTTCAATCCTCAGCACTACATAAAAGTAAATAAATAAAATAAAAGTATTGCGTCCATCTACAACTAAAAAAAATATTAAAATAAAGAATAGTCTTCATGCACAATCTCTGTTATAGCATAAAATGAAGCCATTGAAAGTGAAAGACATCCAAGAACATTGTTACAATTACTTAATTTCACTAATGAGAAAATTGAGAATTAAAAAGGCTAAGTAATTTTCCCAATATCATAGAATTAATTAATATAGAAATAAGAATGGAAACTTCTGTCTGCAATTCTTTACATTATACTAAATGAAATTACCTGTCAGTACTTGGACTAGGTGGCCCATGAAGGGAGACTTATAATATTTAATGAATCAAAATGCTATGTTACTATAAAAGTTAATGCATTTCAAAATAAAAGCAACTTAGTTTTCTGATGGTTTCAGATAAAATAAATTTCACTAAATGGATTTAATAATAATATCATATATAAATTCATTATAGCACTTATATAAGGAAAAGACAATACCACCAAATGGCATCAAGGACTGAGACTAAATCACTGCTGGGAGAAGAAAGGATGACACCAAGTTCAAGCCTCATTTGCAACACAGAAAAAACAACATGATAAAATTAGTAGATATAAACTTTAATATCAGAGTTGGATATGTGTGAAGAAAAGAACATAAATCAAAAAACATGGATTTTTTAATTCATTAATTATTATACTATTATTTCTTTTTGATTAATTTATCAAAACTCATGTGTTGTTTAACAAAAGTTGTCCTTTTAGACATTAGCATTCTTTTTCTTCTTAACAATGCTATTGAGGAAACCAAAGCTTTACATATTAAAAGTATGTATCCAAAAGACTGTAGTTTGCAGGTTTAGAGATTGAGAATTAAACTTTGAAGATGAAATTTATGCAAATAGAAGCCTTGATTTTTATTTTACTATATTTTATAAACTGAGATGCACAAGTTATCAAATAACATAGATATATTGTTCCACCATGAGAAAATTATTGTTCTATCATTTTTTAATTTATTTTGTAACATGATTTTGTCATCAAAGTACAAATGAAACCTCGACATTCAAAAGGGAAAGATGAGTCTGTCTCTTCTAACATTCCCATTGCATCTTATAGTATCTGATTCAAAATATGAGTTTAAGAGCAATTAAAATTAACATGTTTAAAACTCAGAATAAAAACCCCTTGAACAGTCCTTTCTGGTTTGATATTCCATCAGTTAACACTACACTGTTTTCACAAGAAATATAAATTGTTCTCAGAAGAACTGTAGCATTTAAAACATATATTCCCAGAACATGTCTCCAAGAGTACCGTATCCATTAAATGTCTTCCATAATGTCAGTGATAAATCTTTGTATTAAAGGCAGCATCAGTTAAAGACGTATTTCTTTGGAACTGCTGATCTACTCCATAGATCATGAGCTATGGAGTTTTCAGAAATATGCAGAGGTGAATTTATCAAGGTGTTTCTCAAAGAAGTAATCTCATCAGTAAATGAAGGCATAATATTTTAATCTATTCATCATTTCTATGTAGCTTTAATGTAGACTATAATTTAAATGCATAGACTTTGGAACAAAACTGCTTAGGTTTTGCACTGTGACCTTGAAAAAAAAAAACAGTAAACGTCTTGTGTATAATAATCAGAATAACTGTGACAAATGGGAGTACTAAAATGTATAGAAAAAGTTAAGGGTTTTGTACCATGCAAATAGTAAGCACTAGATGTTAGCCCCCTGTAACTGTACCTACTTTTTTCTCCCAAATTTCAGTTGGAGATCATCTCCTCTTTTGCTATTTTTACTTAGTTCCAGTAATGCTTTATCTTCTGCCATCAGTTTTTTTTCTTTTGTTTAATTTTCTCCTCTTCATTTCTTGCCACATTTGATGATATGAATCAGTGTCTATGTCTAATATGAAAGTGACATATGGAATATGGAGAATACTGAGAAAATGATATCTTGATAACTTCAAAGGAAATTAGATCAATGGGTATGTGTAAGTCTCATAGAGGGAAGAAACATTATGCTCTTTGGGCACTCTATGTGATTAACCTAGATGGAAAAGCAAGGGCTAGTCTACAATGCTTGATTTTTGTTATAGCCACCCAGAGTCATCCTATAACCAAGATGGTTTAATGGTATAATATTAAATAATGATTGCTGATTCAGACTTCCATTATAAATGAGTGTATGAGGTTTTACTGGCTGAAAATACTCATCAACTGGTAGGACTTTAATCTTTCTCTGTGTATAATTTATTGTTACATTCAACCTACAATGATGGCCTAAAAATGAACAAATGCCATTCATTTTATGATTCTATTCAGCTCTAAAAGAATATTTCAGGAAAAATGGAGTAATCTGATCATTTGCATCAATTCAATGCAAATGGATATTCTTATTCTATAATTTCTCCAATTTTATAAATTAGAAAATAAACACCAAGAGATGCTAAATTACATGCTCTACCTAAAATATTTAGAAGATGAGGAATAAAAATGCTGATTAAATTCCACACTGTTTTCCACTATTGTTACAGCTTTCAGTAAAATATTTCTTCAATTCATGAAATAATAAAAGATAGTGAGGTATGCTACATTCAATTGCACTGAGAACTTCTATTTGGGGCCATCCCTTTAACAATAGCATAGCCTTATGGGATCTGATTGCAAAGACAAGTATTTCAAGTTCTCTCTCACATGCATAAAGTAAGTTATTGAAACTTGCCTCAAAGTTGAGATATTCTGTCACGGCCTAATGAATAGATGAGGTGACAAGTATACACCACTGCACCTGGATAAGGGTGGCAACTGTTACACAGAAGCAGTCCTTATTTTTATTTTTTAATATATTGTTATTAAAATGTTTAAACACTCACAAAAATACAAGTACATGGAATACCATCCCACCCTTTTCTGTTATCACACTGTTTAAAAACTTAGCTCTAAAGTACTAAATATGGAAGGATAACTCTTGACCAGGCCAGCATATGATGAAATGTACAGTATGGATTAAAAGAAAAACTTTTAATTTAAAGAAATATACAAGATTTTGAATTTTTCTGAAAATGCACCTTTTTTCATATGTACTTTATTATGGATAGAAGAGGAACGATGTAAATGACAAGAAGAGCTCATGGAAAAACAAGAGGTGAACTTAGCAGATTCTGAATGGGGAGCCAAGGTAAATACAAATAACATTTAATCTTAATTCAGTAAGAATTAAAAACTTTCTGCTTCATGTAAGCAGGGTTACATTCCCAAGAGGCTGGACTGTGGTACCTGAAGTCTTCTGTACCATCCTGGATGACATCACCTGCTAGCCCAACCCCATCCTGGAAGGGCATCCAGCAGCAGGTAGGGAAGGCTCTAGGGTGACCAGGGGTAGTGGGAGGTGTTTCATTCTTTGTCAAAAGAAGTTCCAGTGGACCAGCACAGTGTTGCTGAGGAAGGTTGGGGTGAGAAGAAAATGGGGGAGGGGAGACCATTGAAGCCTGTTCAGGGGTTCTGTGCAGAGCAGAGTAAGTGGAGTCTTGGTGTTTGTTGGGGGCAGCAGCTTTTCAGAGGTGATATCATGCCAAGCTTGGGAACTGGGAGGGCTTCAGGGTGTGGGAAGCACACTTGGGCTGGAATAAAGGAGAGATTTCTTACATAAACAAGTGTCCGGAAGCGGTGTCATTTGAAGTCAAGGTTCAGAACGTGAGCTGTCAGTGGTTGTGTTTCCTCTGAAGAAGAACTTGCAGGTTTTTAGTGCAGGTCTGTACTTCACCTGATTAGTCTCAGGAGTGGTTATTTTCTTTTTCACTGATCGATCAACCCAGTTCAACTGAATGGTAGTGGTCCACTCTTTTGTATACTAAAGATCTCCACATCCATGCACAACTTAATGTTGCCAGAAACATTTTGTGTACTTCTTTCTTGACTTTTATTTGGTCTTTTCCAATAAGCAGATAATGTTGTTTATTAACATGGTCCCCAGTGTCTATACAGACATTTAGACAACTGTAGATCCTTTTTGAAGTGTGTGATGTGATGACTTTGAGTCCAAATAGAATTCACGCATGTGCAATTAAGTACTCAAAAGTATTTTGAGCCTGAGGGAGACCATGACATTCTCAAGTAGGAAAGAAAAAGGATGCTGCAGCATGAGCCTTCAAGATATCTCTGAACATAAAAGCATTATATGTTGAGAAAAAAATTAGCTATGTATTGAGATTTGTGTGTATCTTTTCTAGGTAGAAGAATCTAGAATTGTTTTAGTTTAGCCTTAATCTGATAGTACTGTAATAATGGTGAGGACATTGCCTTGCCTTTCCTTATCTTTCTTGCTTCCAGTTTCCTTCTGTATATAAACTTAAAAAAAAGTCAAGATTGACTTCTTTTGTAAATGATGTTTATATTTTGACCAGTAGAAACTTAGATGTACCAGAGTTGTACATATTTGTGGTAGTTAAATATATTAACGTGGTTATTTTAGCTCATTCTGTTTGTGCTCAGTTTTGATAAATGTATCCCTGTTGTCTGAATGCTTACTAACACATTGTGGTTGGTATTAGAAGTGTATGGAAATAGCAGCACCGTTGCCTCTGATCCTTGGCCTGGTAGTTTTCAGGGCTTGCTTGCTGAGTAGGAGAAGTTTTACGAGCCTCAAGTCAGTGAACTGGTTTCTTGTGAAGAGTATTTCCTGATAGGGTTGCACTCTAAATTCCATTTCTGTGTATGACAGGTTGTGTTGATGGGATGGGACACCAAGTATAATGGGAAGAATGGTGCTCCAATGCTAAGGAAATGACTTCCTAGAAACATCAGTTCTCACACTCAAATCAAGTGTGATCTTGCAGATGCTGGAGAGAGAATCTGAGGCTGACCATGAAGCAGTGGATTGAAGACACTTGGAGACCCTGCTGCAAGCTAGGAGGCACTGGTTTGCAGTTGAGCAGAAAGGCAGTGTGGGCTCTGGTTCAACATCCACTTGGCAGACACCATCACCAGTGCTTAAGGATGGAAGAGAGCCCCCCGATCTGGATTCTGCTTGACTCCAGGGGAATGACACAAATTGGAGGTTAGTTGTGGCCTACATGATGGGGAAGTGTGCTCCTGAATATTGCTACTGGGAGGACCACCTGCCTTCTACATGCACCACAGGGCTTTGGATGCCTGGAAGCCCTGGGATGTGTGTTTAGGTATTAGTGAGCAGCAGGAAAGTGGGAGGCAGTGGGAGCTTCCAGAAAGGGGAATTGGTAAAATGCAGGGCCCTGTCAGGACAGGGTTCTTGTGGGGATTAGGCTGAGAGTGCTGGGAGGGGAAGCAGTGGGAGGCAGTGCAGGGACTACTGGCTGAGGAGTAGCAGTTTGAGTCTGGACATTGGCTGATTAATCTTTGAAGAGGTTAGAGTATGCCAAACCTGGGGCACACACCTGTAGGGATGTGTGTCCTCAAGGATGTAGGGCCTGTACCTGGGGGTGAGGTAGGGTTATTACATGGAGGAGGGAGTGTTTTATGGTGACTGATTGTGGGCATTGGTTAGAGAGAAACTTCCTTTTGTTATTAAGCATATTGAAATAGCAAATATGAAATCTGGGTTCTGAAAATCATTTAGCAACTTTTTTTCCTCAATGAGGAGTCTCCTGAAAACTTGTGACTTTTTCATCGCAGTCAGTAGGTCATAGCTGGTTGGTAGGGTTTTATTGTTTTGTATACCAGTGACTCCTATAATTTAAAACAAGCTTACCTTGCCCAAAGCTCTTTTTGTATCTCTTCTGGTACTTTGAATTTTATTTTACCTTTGCCAATAAACAGTGTCTTTCCACTGACATTTGTCATCAAGTTGTGCAAGCTGAGTACTCAGTAACTTTGCTTTCTGTCCCATTCAATGTTTTAAGCTCATCCATCTTAAAAACTACCTTGCCACTGAAAAGCTGAATATCCAGGTGTCCTGGTGTAAATGCCAGTATTTTGCACTTTGTACCCTCAACCCCTGACAACCACAGCATGCCAAGATGGAGGATCCTATCTTGGTTAGACCTACAGCTCCAGGAGCAAAGCTTCTTCCCTTTTTGTGCTTGAAGAATGCTGGCAGCTGGCTTGGATCAGGGAGGCCCAGCAATTAAGAAGCAAGATATCACAGGAGCTAGAATAGTGTCTGGATCTTCTAAGAGACCCTGCAGTGTAGGCCCCTCCCTCACATTTCACAAGTTGCTTCTCTAGGAGCTTAGGTGTATGCCTGAAGCAAGTGAAATTGATCAGTACCGTGAAGTGGACCTTCTAAAAATCACAAGTAGAAAGAGAAAAAGGAAAGACCAATATTTAAGATCAGTGTTGTTAAGAAACAGATGTATAGGGGCTGGGGTTGTGGCTCAGCGGTAGAACACTTGGCTTGCACATGTGAGACCCTGGGTTTGATCCTCAGCACCACATAAAAATAAATAAGTGAAATAAAGTTGTTGTGTGCAACTACAAGTAAAAAATAATTTTTTTAAAAAGAGAAAGAAACAGATGCTTAATGCTAGTCTGACTTACTCATATATTGAGGTTTGGGGTTGAGAGAACAGGAAGTTGTTCTGACCAAGGAAGTAGAAGCTGTGAATGGATGGGGTCTTCGTATTTTTGAAAAATGTGAATTTTCTGGTGATTGGTCTTTGGCTAACACCATGCACCCCATTTTCCAAGAACAGGCCTTATGATGATGACCCTGGTAGGTGATCACTGTGTGTGTGAGTGTTGCATATCATGACATCATCTCTGCTGCTGGTGACATCAGCATTCTGCTCATGAGCCATTATCAATGTGTGCCTCTTTGGTAGATCTTTTTGGAGATGTGGAAGTTCCTGCAGTACTGTTTTCTAGTCAAGACATGATGTTGTTGGTCCTGGTGCATCAGTAGCTGATCAGAGCAGACTGTGTACTTGCATCTGTATTGGAGAACCAGCCTTTGAACATGTACTTGAGGATATTTGAGGAAGGAAGCTTTGACATACAGCAGAATTTGAGCAAAAACAAAGATGGCAAAATGTTTATTGATATTGTACTTGGGATAGATATTTCAAAACCCAATAATCTACTAATAGATGTGAAAACCATGACTGATGTGAAGAAAGTGAGGAGTTCTGGGATTCTTCTGAGAGTGCCAGTAGCCCTCCACTCACTCACTGCACTCTGTACTGCCTTCTGGCAACTTATGAATGAACTCTCTCCATAGCCTCAGTTGATACATGTGCAATGTTTCTTTCCTCTGGCACTTAAATCATCTGATGTTTTTTAGGGCATAAATATTGTTTTTAACTTATTCCTCATTGCGAGAGAATTCTCAGAAATTTCAGGGCATTTTTATATATTCCAAAGTACATTTCTTCCTGTACCTGCTGCTTTACCCTCTTACATCTTTGTAACCAGTCAGGTGGCTCATCACTGTGTGATCTTCTTTCTAATTTTATGTGATCCCTGTTTGTTCTTCATTTTTCTCTCTAGCTTTTTCATAGGGTATAAAACATTCAAACTTTTGCATTCTGTGTCTGATTATGTCACTGATCATGTCATTCCTTGTTCCATTCATAACTTTGCTGGACATAGCAGTCTTGGTTGGTAAGTATATACTTTCAAAGCTTGGAATACTTTATTCCAAACCCCCTTGATTTTAGAGTCTGAAGTGAGAAGTTTGAAGTGAAGCTTATAAACGTAAATTAAATTTGTACAAACAAATATAATTTTATATAAATGTGACCTAATGTTTTTTGTGTGTATGTTTTACTATTTTTCTTTATTTCCATTGTTAGGTCCTTTGATTATAATATGTCTTTCAGAGCTGCTTTTTATCTTAATATTTTTTCTTTGGGATTCTGTATGTATAGTGTATGTATATGTCTATCTTATTTTTAATGTTTGAATTTTCTTTTAGTGTTATTTTATCAAAACGGTTAACACCATTAGCCTGAATCTCTATGTTTTTCTCCACCTTTGGCCAAGATTTTCTATTTGAGCTTGAGCCCAAAGCAGTGGTGTTTGCCAACCATGTACTGAAAGTTTTGAAACTGTAAGTAAAAATAAACTTTCCTTCTTAAAATTGTTGTATGGTATATTAGTCATATTAATAGATAATTATTAAGAGGGAAGGAGATACTTTTTAATCAAAATTTTGAGCTTTTGTTTTTTTCAGTTTATTCTTTTCCAGGTTTTAAGGCTATTTTGAAGTGGAACTTAATGTATCTCAATTTTATATAGTAAGATTTACATTTTCATTTATACCGGTTTTGCTTCAATGTTGAGTTTCTCTTCAAAGTCAAATTGGAAAAAATTGATTGAGACTATAAAATTGATCCATTAGATCCTCCAGGAAATATTCTTATTTAATATGCATAAGTTTATCTCAAATGATTTAGAGAGTTCTTCAGGCTGGGCCACTTGATTTGAAGAGAAGGAAAATTTAAATTAAAAGCTTCAACTTATAAATGCATTTTGGAACCAACTCATATCCTTCTCAGCTATATTGGTGTTTATATATTGTGACTTGTTAACCACCTGTGGGAAATTTCACTGAGCTGTTCCAATTATTATCTTGCAACTGTTGTTTTAATATTAAGTGATATTTTTCACAAGACAAATCATAAGTATGTTTTCCACTGATATTTTGTAGCCATATTCACTACACAGTTTTTAAATAACAGATGCTTTTACCTCTAAATCTATTTTCTGGCAGGATACAGTAAGCAAATATTTTGTGGATTTGTATGGAAAATTAAATAACTCTACCCAATGGAAAATATAAACATTTGACCATGTATCTGAATCAAAAACATCAAGGTATGTTTCTGTTGTAGATATAATAAAATAAGATTTTGAATCACTTCTTCTTCTTTATACTTATAAACCATTCTTTTAAAAATGATTGTAATAGAGTGACATGAATTTAATGAAATTCTTAAAACTATATGAGCATCTCAATTACAGTTGAATGGCATTCCCTTGTCCCTCATTAATACTTGACCATATGACTCAGAATGAGAATTCAGTAATGAACTTTCCTATGGTTGGAAGAATGATTGATATTAGTGTAGAAACAGAGGATCTGTCCGTGAACCATAAATGCTCTTCAGCAGGGAGTAAATCCTCATATAATTAAATACCTATAACTATAAGTTATCATAACTTCTATATTATGATATGTAAGTAAGTCATTTTATGTTGCCTTTATAAGGCATATGGGTGTGGTTACTTTTATAGTTTTCTATTTTTTTATTCTTATTCCTTTGTTATTCAGAAAGTTTTTCCTTGGAACCTATTTTTTGCATTTAGCACTATTTTGGATGCTGGAAAATATATAATAGCATTTTTATTTGGTATTTAATATTTTTTACTTTTAATATTGGACAGGTTGTCTATCCCTTTCTGTTTTACAACATGAATATATCTGTAGGGATATCGAATTGGGGTTAAATTAAATAAAGGACCCAAACAAAAAGCACTTGAATTAGAAAACCACAAGCCATTATATAAAGAGCATAAATCATGCTGTCTTTAGTTAAGTGCGTCCACATTTAGAAGGTCAGGGGCTCACCCTGCTTATGAATAGGTTGAGTTCTTTTGTGAGCTTGAGTGTTGTAATCTATCTATCTATCTATCTATCTATTCTATCTATGTCTATGTTTAGTACAGTAATTTATATATATATATATATATATATATATATATATATATATGCAGAAATACTTATACATACATGTTTATGTATGGAATAGGGCTTCCAAGAGACAGAGCAGCATAAAATGATTATAGATATTTGTAGATTTTTAAGCTGAAACATAATCAATTCCCACTGGCTATTATTTTTTTCAATATTTTTAAAATTTGTGCATTATAATTGTACATAACAAGGATTTGTGTTATATATTTATACATGCACAAAATTTAACAATATAATTTGGCCAATATTGCTTCCCAGCACTTCTTCCCTCCCTGCATACCTCTAAACCCTTGGTCTTTTTCTTTAATTATCTCCCTTTGATTTTCCTGAGATTATCCCCCACACCTTTCTATTTCTTTTTCCATTCTAGCTTGCACATATGAGAGAGAGCATATGATCCTTGATCTTCTAAGTTTGACTTATTTTGTTTAATATTATGGTCTCCACCCATTTTCCTGCAAATGACAAAATTTCATTTATTTTATGGCTGAATAAAGTTTCATATTATCTCACTTCTTTTTGAATTCCTAGCATTAGGCACACAGGGAAGCTAGTGTTAGTCCATCATATTGATGATAGTAATAGCACAGCCCTCCTTTCTCATTCACCTACAATTTTGGTGTTCCTCATGTGTGCTTGTCATGATTCTTGTGGGTGATCTTTCATCCTTGTGGTGGAATAGTACAACTTGCTGTAAGGATGAAGGATACTAAGCCAGAGAAGGAAACAGATGGCTGTGGAGGGAACTCCATTAGTTTGACTCCATGCCCATCATCTTTTTTCCTTGAGAAGCGTGGGTGCCAATTTTAAGCCATAAAATATCTGCAGTAGGAGGATTGCCTTCATCTTATAAAATTTTATTCTTCTTGTCTGTATCACAGTATTTTTCACACATGAACTATAATTCTGTATATAGCATAATTTTGATAATTATTTGCCTTTCTCATTTTTTCTGGTTGGGGATATGTTAGTATTATAATAAGGTTTTTCATTAATGAAATAGGTGGATTGGATCAGGTGATTTCTAATTCTGCTTTCATCTTTGATACACCTTTTAATCTTTTACAGTTATTTGATATGTGTTTTTTTTTCCTGAGCACCTAAAAACATTTTTTATTCATTCTATTTTGTTGTACATGGCAGTGGAATGCTCTTTGACACATCATACATAAATGGGGTATAACTTCTCATTCTTCTGGTTGTGCATGACATAGACTCACACTGGTCATGTAGTCATATATGCACATAGGGTAATTATGTCAGATCCATTCTGCTATTCTTCCTACCTCCATTCCTTTTCCCCTCCCTTCACACCCCTCTGCCTTATCCACAGTACCTCCGTTCATCCCTAGGAACCCCAACCCTTATTGTCAATTAGCATCTGAAATTCAGTGAAAACATTCAGCTTTTGGTTCTTTGGGATTAGTTAATTTTGTTAAGCTTGGTATTCTCCAGTTCCATTTATTTACCACCAAATTCCATAATTTCATTCTTATTTAAGGCTGAGTAATATCTGGTTGTGTATGTATACCACATTTTCTTTATTCATTCATCTGTTGAAAGGCACTTAGACAGGTTTCATAGTTTAGCTATAACATTGATGTGGCTGCATCACTGTAGTATTCTGACTTTAAATCCTTTGGGTATGAACTGAGAAGTGGGATAACTGGGTCAATTCCAAGTTTTCTGAGGAATCTCCATGCTGCTTTCTTTAATGATAAATTGAAAATTTGCGTTCCCACCAGCAAGGTATAAGTGAACCTTTTTTCCTACTTTCCCCCAACATTCATTGTTGCTTGAATTCCTGATAATTGCCATTCTGACTGAAGGGAGATGAAATCTCAATGTAGAATTGACTTGCATTTTTATAATTACTAAAGATGAACATTTTTTTCATATATTTGTTGATTGTATTTTTTTATTCTGTGCAGTGTCTGTTCAGATCCTTAGTCCATTTATTGATTGGGTGGTTGTTATTTTTATTGTTGTTGTTATTATTATTTGTAGTAGTAGTATAAAGTTTTTGAGTTCTTCATATATCCTGGAGATTAATGCTGTAACTGAGGTGCAGGTGGTAAAGATTTTCTCCTGTTCAGTAGGCTTTCTCTTCATATTATTGTTTCTTGAGCTGAGAAGAAGTTTAAAGGCTGCTTCTTTGATTCCATCCCATTTATTGATTCTTGATTTTACTTCTTGTGCTTTACTGGTGTTGTTAAGAAAGTAAGTTCCTAAGCTTACATTTCTACTTTTTATTCAGTTAGTTGCAGGTTCTCTATGTTCTAATGCCTAAATCCTTGATCCACTTTGAGTTGTGTGCAGGGTGAGAAGTAGGGGTTTAATTTCATTTTGCTACATGTGTATTTCATGTTTTCCCAGCACCATTTGTTGAAGATGCTATCTTTTCTCCAGTGTTTGTTTTTGGTGCTGTTTTATATTAGATAACTGTACTTATGTGGGTTTTTTCTGTGTCTTCTCTTTTTTACCATGGTTCTGGTACTGATTGTGATGCCTCCTGCATCACTTTTCTTGCTAATGACTTCTTTGCCTATTCTGATTCTCTAATATTTCCAAATGAGTTTTATAGGTGATTTTTCTATTTCTACAAAGGAACTCATTGGTATTTTTATAGGAATTGCATTGAATCTGTATAGCACTTTGGGCAGTATGGTTAATTTAACAATGCTAATTCTGCCTAACATAGGCAGAATTAGGGCATGGAAGATCTGTCCATCTTCAAGGGTCTTTAATTTCTTTCTTCAGTATTCTGTAGTTTTCATTGTAGAAATATTTCATACCTTTTCTTATATATATTCCAAAGTATTCTATTGTTTTCTGAGGCTATTGTGAATGGGATATTTTTCTAATTTCTCTTTCAGTTCCTTTGCCATTGATATATAGGTACATAAGTTACATATGGATGTTAATAACCCAATGAATTTTGATGTATTGTATCCCTGTTCCCATTTATTTCTGAAATTTTTGCTCCCCTGATTGTATCTGTGATCCAATCCTAATCCAGAGTTGTATATTTTAACCTCCACACATTAAAAAGTTTGTTTCTTGTCATTAACTTGTTATTTCTTTCATTTATGATCTGATAGGGTGCAAGAAGTTATCTCTATTTCTTGCATTTACCTTGTACTCAAAAATATGATTCTTTTTGGTTCAAGGGATTGAACTCAGAGGCACTTGACAATTGAGCCACATACTCAGCCTTATTTAGATACAGGATCTCACTGGATTGCTTAGCACCTTTTGTTTGCTGAGGCTGGCTTGGAACTTGCAATCCTTCTGTCTTAGATTCCTGAGCAGCTGGGATTACAGGTGTGCTCCACCACGCCTGGCAATATGAACTATTTCAAAGAATGGTCATTGTTTGATGGAGAAGCAAATGAATTTATTGTTGATAGATTAAATAGTCCATAGATGTCTATTCAGTCTATCTTATTAATGTTTTCTCTTTAGTTCTGAAGAAGCTAGGCTGGCAGGTTTTTCTTTTTGGGTGGGCATGGTACAGAAAGGTTTCCCCAAACCTCAGCAGTGCAAAGAGTATGCAGTGTGGTCCTCACAAGGCCTTTCATCTGCCACAAAAACTCTGTGTTCCATATGTGGCTCCCTCCAATTGTCACCTCAAACCCCCCTCAACACCAGACCATTTTATAGTAATCTTGTTTTGTTTAAAAGCATTTACCCAGGTGTTGGGTATATGGCTTAGTGGTAGAGTGATTTAGCATGTATGAGAACCTGAGTATGGTGCTTATCTCTTTAAAAATGACTTACCAAAATTATTCTTGCCAATGAAAAAGCTTATCAAGGGAGATTGAGGGATACTGGTTTGTGTGGGCCATATGTGGAGGTCCTGACCTGAAAGCCTAGAGAAGCAGAGAGTCCATGAGTGTCTCCATGCATCTAGTCACTCATTTTGCAAATTTGACTGAGTCCTGGAAGCTAAAGTGCAAGTCAGTTATGTAGGTTAGAACAGTGTCCAAGATAGTATGTCCAGTCTCCTTCGTTTCAGTTAGTATTTTAGGGGTAAAACAAATAAAGTACATTAAATACAATAAAGGAGGCCCTGTAAAGGACACAAACTAGGCATTCAGTGCTCACGGTTCCAAGGGTGGCTTGCTTCTGAGTGAGGGCTTCATTATCCTGTGATAACAGGAAAAATGGAAGCAAGGTGCTACCAGAGGCATTGGATTAAGTGCAGGGATATGAAATAATGCCACAGGCCCTGAGGGGAGGGAACAAGATCAAGGGAGTGTACAAAGGATTATGAAGATCACTGCCTGGCCATGGGGAGTGTGGACTATGGTGAGTATTTTGAACTTTATTCTAAGAGGAATAGGAAGTCATCTGTGCCTGAATCAGGATGGGTGTCATTGGTTGGCTCCTGGTATAAACTTGCTTCATTGAACTGATTTTGTTTTAACCCAACTGTTATGTTATTCTCCCATTTTCATTATATCAAGGTCTCTAATTTTGTTGGACCATTCATTTAATGAAGACTTTTCATGATCCTTTTATTATCAAGTTTCTCTGATTCTTCTTGACCCTAGTAGCTTGAAAAGGTGCATGCACATTTGAAGAAACCATTACTTCTTCCAGACTTAAGGACTTATTTCAGGATGGGAAAGCTTTTTCCTGCGGAACAGTATGGGAGGACATGCTGACCTAGTATAGCACTGGTCTAGTGGCATGGAGCAACATCTTTGTTATCTAAGGTTGAAGGATGCATTGCTTCTCTTTTAGTAGGCACAACTTTTGGTAACATGAGAATCTTCATGGTTATTGGTGGCTAGAGCTATGGGAAATCTAGAGTTGCTATGAGGACTAGCTGGGTCATAGATAATGCCTCTAGATCCATGCAGAGAAGACTAGAAAAGGTGAAAGACATATGGGCCAGGCAGTGTGCACACTTTGGTACAGTGTCAGCTGCAGGCATGTGCAATGTAGAGAGGCTACCTGTGGGCAGAGAAGTAGTAAGGAAAAGCTAGGACCAAGGACAGAAGCCAGGGCTGGCAAAGAGTGCCTATGAGGTGGACCTAGTTTGTTAAAGCAGAGGACTGTAGGATCAGATCTGATTGTAGACACACAGGACTTCAGGGAAAGACCAAAAGCAGAGTTTTGCCTGGCTGCTGTGTATCTACAGCTCTGGGGCCTAATCATGAATGCATAAAACTAGAAACCTCAGCTGTGAATTATAAGTATGGTGGAAGGGACATGGAGGTGTTGAGGATGGCTGTAAACATGCACTATTTTTTGTGTGAGTGGAGCTGAGGAAAAACGTGTGCAGTGGCACAGAACAACTCTCTTCATGCAAAGCTACATGGTGGTGGTGATGGTTAATGGGAATCTGGCTGCTTACATATGTTAATATCACCATGAAACAGAGCTGGTGACACATGTGTATGTAACTTCAGAGGCTGCTAAATATGGTGAGCAGTGGCTCATGACAGGTGTTGGAAGTGGTATTGTGCATGTGCAACTGCCAGTCCAACATCTGGCAGGGTGCATGGATATGGCTGCAGGTGTACACCCATCACATGGGATTGTGCCTCCAGTATGGGCTTCAGTCTTCATGTTCTCATGCACAGGAAAAGGCTGTTTGGGGACCTTGGGTCTGGATTTGTGGCAACTATAGGTGAGGTTACCTTGGGTAGGCAGAATCTAGAGGTAGTGGTACAGGTGCTTGGAGACTGTGAATGCAAACACCTTAGAGGCTTTTTGTAGTAGGGAAAGATGCAGGGTTCCTCTGTGGCTGTTGGTTTCCTCAGTGGCAAAAACTACTGCAGTCTGTTTGGAGCAAGCACCTGAGGTATGTAATGGCAAACCCTAAGGGAATGCCAGAAATGAAGGCTAGAGTTGTTTACAGAAGGAGACAGTGCAGAGGTTGTGGGGGTTCTGGGCAGAGTAGCCACTGGGGACCATGATTTCTTCTGCTGCAAGTTGATCCATGTGTTGCACCACTTCTTCTTTGTTTCAGGTCATCTCCAAATAGCTCATCTGTTCTTCTCAGTAATCTGGGTTGGGAGAAACTGAATCAGGACATTTTGGTACTACACTGGAAAACCTAGGGTGATGGTTGTCACACTATTCTCCTTTGGCTTTTGAGTGGAACTTGTGGGCTGCTTACTCCCTCTTTGTGTTGAGCAGAGCTATGTCAGGGACTGGATGATGCAGAAGAGTGACACTAAAATTGCTTTTGGTGCAGTTATTCTGTTGTTTTCTTCTAATCTGTTGCTTTAAATTAAATGCATTCCTGAATTTTTCCAGATTTTTTTTAATGGACATCTTAAGTCAGGGATCTCCTTTTCTGCCATTTACTGAATAAAGTAATAGGAAGAGTGCAGTATTTGTTTCCTGCTCTGGACATAGGCAGCTGTGCAATGGCAGAGAGGATGAGTCCTGCCCACCCAGGTCTGGGTGTGGGGGGTTCTCACCTGCCCGCCATTGAGGCCCACCTGATTCTGGTGGGTCATCTCACTCACTGTATGGGTATTGGGTGGTCTCAGGGGAGTCCCACCCGGTTCTTGATGGGGTCTGTACAGAATAGCCAGGCGCTGGTCACAGTACAGGGGGCGGGCCATCCAGGAGCCAATCACCTAGGGCCATGCAGATTGCGGAATGTGCACTTGTGTTTATTATTGTCACCTGGCAACGACTATTTTGCCAGTTGGTTGGCAGATAGCTAATGGAAGAGGTGCTTTTGTAGGCCACTTGGCAGAGGTTGTTACCTAATTGTCTTTAGGATGGATAGAGCCTGAAGAAAGTTTGTTTATATAAGCCTGGGAGTCAAGTTTTTCGGATATAACCCTCTTGGGAAGATCCACCAGGCTGCCAAAAATTGTGAGCTGGGAAGAATTAAACGTTATCTGGGACGTGGATGTCATATTGATAGCACCGATCATAAAAATAGGTAATAGGGTCTGGGAGGCCAGGGACTGAGGGGTAAGGGACCAATGGGCTGATGGAATTGAAGCCTGCACCATCCAGGCTGTGCCAGTAGGAGCAGACCAGAAAGGATACCAGGTCTCCTTTCACCAGAATACTTGACTTTAATATCCTGTGGAGTCCTCAATATCCAGGACCTGCAACCTTGGAAGTTCCATACCCAGGACATCTAATGGTCAGCTAAGCAAAACCAAATTTTTAACTGGTTTCCCAGACACTTAACATTTCCCTATAAGGTCACTGATTTAAAAAAAAAATAAATACACACAACATCTTTTAATGTACACATTTTCAAAAGCATTGAAAAATGTTGTGTCCTGAGAGCCTCACAAGAACTCTAAATTGGGAAGATGGCTCCATGTTCTTTCTTCTTTTTTAATTTTTAAAATTCCTTCACACTAGGATATTTAGGGGTGTGTCTTCCACCTCTAAAAATAAGATTTTACTTATTTCTCACATGCTTCACTCACTAATTTATCAAAATCCTGGGATAACTCGGTGTCATCTTGATCACCAAACCATTTTCATAACAACAGTGTTGACAAGCCCTGAATTTTCTGCAAATACTTCATTAACTTCAGTTAGTGAAGTTAACTACCTTTAACTACCTTTCCACAGAGGACACTAGAGTTCACTGGCAGCTTTCACATTTTCCAAAACAACAAACACAGCATGCTATTTCAATTTTGTTATCACTTTAGACTAAAGTAAAAAAGCATCTGCCAAAAGATTCTTGCACAAAATTCCAAAATTGCTAATTCCACTGTTCCAGTATTCTTTCCTGTAGTTATCCATTACTGTGTATCTGTTCAAGCATGGAGAGTAGAGCATTAGTTGAGAGCATCTAGGCAGTGCAGGCTCTCAGTCACCAGGGCCAAGGGAGGAGCACACAAAGGATGCCTAGTCTGTACAGAGCTGCCTGCTGCTCCTCTAATGTAGCTTGCCCTACTCTGTTCTGAAGGGACTAAGAGTATCAAAGGTAGGCCCTGCTTGTGGTTTGTGCAATAGAATACTCATTGACCCCAAATGTGAGTGCTCTCTGTGGTTATCAATTTTACAAAAAACAAAATATCAGTACATTTTTTAGTTCCACACACAGTCATTTAGGGTCATGATGACACTAAGAAAATGTTTGCAATGAACAAAGACTTGCCATTCTGTGTATCAAAATACATTATTAACTTTCACAAATTACTTGTTTGCCAATGACCAAAAGATAAGTGACTGGAACAGGATAAAAAGAATACTCAAATATCTGGAAGAAGAGTAAAATGGAATTGGTAGGTAGTGGCATGCACAGTTTTAAATGTGGCACAGAAGTTATAATTAAATCATCTATTTGAGGAGCAATAAACAGCTCAAGTCATAATCAACAGCCCAATACCACTACTCTTCATCTTCAAAATATTGTAGCTGAGAAATTTATTTCATTTGTTAGACTTAAATTCCTTCTATTGCCAAGGACATAAATATTTTTTCTATGTTCATATGTCACTATCACTTGAGCATCTGTAAAATTAGAGTATTTTATCTGATTTAAATTAGAATTCCAACGTTGGAAATGTAGCTCAGTGTTAGAGCACTCTTTGCATGGCAAAGCAAAGGGTAAGGGTGCAATCCCCAGCAAAACAACAACAATAACATTGTCATCATCATCAACATAATAAATTTTAAAAAGAGAGGTAGGAAAAAAAGAAGTCTTCTTTCAAATTCATTATTTCTTTGAACACCTTTGCCAACATGAAGAAAGCATTTATATTTTCTTCTAGTACATTTCTATATAGATATCCTATAGTGCATTTCATCTATTGTAGATATTACTACACATACATTTCTCATATATGTATATTTTACTTTAAATATGTAATTATAAGTTAATAATTTTGTTTTGGTGAGAATAGAAGAGAGCAAGTATAAAAGATTATTACTACTGAAAAAGTAGTGCTTTACTTTATAAAAGTTTCACATAAAAATACTAAACTTCTCAACTTTTATAAAGTAAAGCATTAAAGAATTATTCTTTAATTCTAGTCATTTGTACTTATAAAATGAATATGTTTTTAATGCGCAAGAAATGCACAGCTACTTATTTTGTATTTGACGTATTCTACTATCTCAGAGAACTCTTACATAAAAACTTTCTAGGTGTTACCAGTTAATTAAAACTGAAGTGATAGGACTCAATTTCAAATGAAACAGTTCTTCCTCCTTTTCAATCATGCATTCATGGAGGTAAGAAATTGTAAACGTCCCTTGTGAAAAATTAAGACAGTATTAAATACTGAACATTGAAAATACCTGATTCATATATAAATCCCATATATATAAATACTGAATTAATTTAACCATACTAATTCATTTGTGTTCTTTTTTCTTTGGCATTAAGTTTACTTTTGGTTTGGCCTTTTACTGTTGTTATTCAGCCTACTTTACCTTTCATACTTTTAAAACTGAATTTAAATGCCATCCATGTCATGAGAACTTCCATAAATCTATTGTTTGTCTCACATTTCACTTAAGGTAAGGCACCATGAATAATGATGGTTCTTTATTTTGTTTATGAAGAAAAAATTAAATGTTGCCAATTATAGTTGTAATGCAGCCTGAATTATTAGTGGGATTCCATTGTCAGTGTTGTTAAAATGATAAGAAAAAAATCATCTTTGACTCATTGAAATACATAGTTTTTAAAATATATTTTTAAAAATCACTACAATACTACTAATTTATTAATTGAAATACTCTTAGTTGATAAAAAGCAATAATATTGATTACAATAGCTACCAATTATGGAGCTGTTGCTTGTGCTAAAAACTCTTCAGATGTTTTACATAGATTCTCCATTAAGCATCCTGGTAGTATCCAGGGAGATACTCATTTTAATCCTTACTTTTTAGGAAATTGAGGGAGAATAAGACTGTGGGATAACTAGTACATCACAGAGCCTAAAGTAGAATTCAAACTGAAGATGAGCTAAATCTCAAGTCCATCTTCTTTCTAGGCAAGTGGGCTACTCTGCTCTGGGGATGTGGTTCTGTGGTAGATCCCTTCCTTACCTAGAATGTTTCAGGCCTGGGTTCCATCCCCAGCAATATGAAAACAAAGCAAACAAAAATAAGTAAAATCAATGGAACCAGGCACAGTCACACATACCCATGATTCCAGTGACTTAAGATGCTGAAGCAAGAGCATTGGAAGTTTAAGACCACAGTGGGCAACTTAGTGAGACCCTGCATCAAAATTGTTTATATAATAAAAATGTGCTTAGGATATGACTCGGTAGTTCAGTAACCCAGGGTGCAATCCCCAGCAGTATCAGAAACAAGAAATAAGAAGAAAATGTCAGTGGTGTAGGCTGATCATTCATTAATAAAATAAATAATGACAGCTACTAAATAGTGTACCTTCTTCATAAGAAAATAGAGGAATTATGAGCTTTTAATGTTTATAATTTCATAAATAGTAGTATATTTCAAAAGGTACCTTATGAATTTCTAATAAAGCTTCTTACTTGCACAGAACCCCTCTACATTATGCCCTGTGCCTATGGCAATCCAGCAGTGGTGGCTCTTCTAGTGAAGAGGAATTGCAGTATCGACTTGTGTGACAGTGATGGCAACACACCATTGATGAAGGTAGATATAGCCAGTGGTTTTGCAGGAAATGAATTTGATGAAATGCTTACAAGAAAAATTGGTTAATGCCATTTAGCTATAACTAATGAGTA
Organism: Callospermophilus lateralis; assembly: GCF_048772815.1. Lineage (NCBI taxonomy): Eukaryota > Metazoa > Chordata > Mammalia > Rodentia > Sciuridae > Callospermophilus > Callospermophilus lateralis. Next base: position 1,093,376 of record NW_027513809.1, on the reverse strand, counting down.
AAAACGTGAAATATTTTTCTTGGATTTCCAAAATTTACCATCTATTTCTTGGTTAAAACCAACAGGCCCTACAATACGAGGAAGAGGAATGTGCAATCATTCTTCTAGAACATGGTGCCAATCCAAATGTTCACAACAACAAGGGTGAAACTCCGCTTCACTATGTTATCTTTTATAGGAACACATTAATAGCAAAAAAACTGCTTTCATCCAATGCAGATATTGAAGCCAAAAACACGGTATATACATCAATCACCATTATTTTCAAAATATTTAAAATGTTTCTTAAAATTAACAGTAATGCATGTTAAAAAATACTGATTATAGGCAAATTTTCTTTTCATTACAATACTAGCAAATGTTAGAAGTTCTCCTCGTATTCTTCCTCCTTATTTTGTAGCTCATGTGTGTATTTAGTTTGTCTCCATCAGTTGATGCAGAATTCTGAACTTCAAGCTTCTGTGAAAGAACCTGATGTGGTCCCCTTGAGCCATAGTACTGTGTGGTGTGGTGTGCATGGTTTGCTCCCACATGCTGGGCACACATGTTCTTCAGTTTGCTACTGGCAACTGCAGCACTTACTCCAATCACCTACTTTACCTCTATAAATGAGGTTACAACTCCTCTTTTTTAATATAGTGTGATAAAGATTTCACGGTGGTTTCTACTGATATATAAGAATATGGACTGCATAATATATTATGAATCTCTTTCAAATGGGATTAAATTTTTGAAATTAGAGATTGGCAGTTAAATAGTTTTATATATATATATATACTATAAAAATCATGTTCCCACTGGAATTTTTGAAAGGCTGATTAGGTCACTCATTGCTAGAATAGATAAATTATTGCTAGAAGTAGATAACTCATGGATTTCACCAGCTGTACTATGTATCAGTCTTCAGCTTTGTTCCTTAAACATGCAAATTTTAGTATCTTTCATGATGCTACAAGTAATCTGTGTAGATCAACATAAATCTTGATGATACACAAAATTTCTGAATTAAATTTTGCCTAAAATTATAAGTAACTTTAAGTAGCAATTAAAGTGGATGAGAGTAAAAAGAATTTTGGAAAATAAGCAAGCATTATGTTACCAGGATTGTCATTACAAGTGAGAATACATTTTCAATGTTATTTTTATTAATTGTTTATAGTTTTACATAGTAGTTGAATTCATTCCCCCAAAATCTTAATGCATGGAATTCTAGTTGAGTCCTTGATTCCCTCTTTCCATCTGTCTACCCCTCCTCCTCCGTTCTCCCCCTCCTATTCTCCTGGATCTCCTTTCACCTATTTATTTATATTTGGTTGATTCTTTTTACATATACATAAGGGTGCAATTCCCTGTGGTATATTTATGTATGCATATAATATGAATTTTAAAGATTTTATTCTTCATTGCCTTCCCTTTTTCATTCTCTCTGTGCCTCTCAATCTTCTTTTTCTACACTAATGATCTTCTTTACATCTTTTGATATTCTGTTCTTTATTTCTTTTTCTTTAATTAACTCCAGCTTCCACATATGAAACATTTGACCTTTGAGTTTCTTATTTGACTTATTTCACTTAGCATGATATTCTTGGATACCAACTCATTTACCCACAAATGACATAATGTATTTTTATTGCTGAGTAATACTCCGTTGTATGTGCACCACAATTTCTTAATCCTTTCATCCATTCACAGGCACTTGGGTTAATTTCATAATTTACCTGTTGTGAATTGTGTTACTGTAAACACACATGTGACTGAATTAATATACAGTTACACGTAAAATTTTGTTTTACTAATTTTGGGAAAATACTGAGGCATGGGATAGCTGTTTCATGTTGTGGTTCCCTTCTTAGATTTTGGGGAATCTCCAAACTGTTTTCCAGGGTGGTTGTACTAGTATGTAGTCCCACCAACAGGAACCCAGGTCACATGCATGCCTGGCGAGCGTGCTACCGCTTGAGCAACATCCCCAGCCCCACATTCTTACCAGTATATATTACTGTTCGTGTTCTTGATAATTACCATTGTGGTTGGAGTAAGATAAAGTCTTAGTGTAGTTTTTATTTGCATTAACATAATTGCTAGAGATGTAGAAGACTTTTTCATATATAGTTTGGACATTTGTGTTTCTTTTGAGAAATTTCTGTTTAGTTCTTTTGCTCAGTTATTGACTGGGTGGTTTTGTTTGTTTGTTTGTTTGGAGTTTTTAAAAATATTTATATTTTAATTATTATTGGACACAATACATTGATTTTATTTATTTTATGTGCTGCTGAGAATTAAACCCAGGGCCTAACATGTGCTATGTGAGTGCTATACCACTGAGCCATAATCCCAGCTCTGTGTTAGTTTTTTTTTTTTTTTTTGAGTTGGTTATTTCTCTTTGTTAATCCCATCTCAGTGGATTAGTTGGCAAAATTTTCTCCAGTTGCACAAAAATAATATACTTTTGTATTGAACTTTCTGGCATGTAAGATAAATATCTTTCATCTTATAATAAGAGAAGACACAGGAACAATTATGAAAAAGCAACATAGCTTACTCAGACTATCAATTTTAAGCAGAAATTCCTTACATTGGAATCTGGGATTCTGATTTCATAAATAAAAAAGAATCAAGTGGACTTGTATAACATGGAGAAAACTTCCATGTTGCTGGAAAGCTCTCAGAAATATATTCCTGTAATTTCAATTGTCCACATGTTTATATCTACAATGAAAAATCGATGTCAAGTAGGTGTTAAGCAATGGTAAGGCTATTTCTGTACTACTGGACATACCATGCACAGTTGTGTAAATTTTCTCTAACAGCAAAAGAAGGAATCTTTTCTATGCAGTTTGGTATTTCTGGAAAAGGAGATGTTCTTCAGAATATGATTGATACACCCTACTAGTGAATTGAGAATTTGGCTTGTTAATGAAATATAATTCTTATATCCTTTACTAATATGTATTAGAGAATGGGGATATTGGGATATAAAATACAGTTCATGTCCTCAAGATGCTCTTGGTTGAGGAGGGTGCATGTTACATAACTCCAAGATGCCATAATGAATGCTTGCCAGCGGCAAAGATCCATGGAAACAGTAAATGTATGAAGCAGTTTTAGAAATGCTGGAGTTCATGTGGCCACTCTAGGCAGAGGAGAGGCATCTCAAAATGAAAGAGCAGCATGTATGGAAGCAGAATGGGAAGAGAAGAGAGTGGCTACTCGTAATTTACATTATTATTATATGCTTATGTTCATACAGTATTTTGTAAGGTTAACTTCAGTTGAAAAGTAGTAATTTTGTGAATCAACTATATTTGTTGTTTTTCAGAGTGGCCAAACACCACTTTTACTCGCCATAAAGAAAAACAGACAGATGATGGTAGAATTTTTTATTAAGAATAAAGCAAACATTCATGCAGTTGATGATAATGGAAGGTATAGTACTTTATATTTTTTTGGAAAAATGTTAATATTGTAGTAAAATCACTCAAGTTAAAAATATTAAATTAATGGGAATGACATAATTATTGGAATAGAGTGAAATTTTTGAACATAAACTAAAATTAAGGAGAAAAGCAATTATTCAAACTGAGCAACATAAATAAGAGTATGTAGTATGATTCATATGCCCTTATAATTATTGGCTGATGATTACTATTTGATTCTGTTGATCACATTATGTTAGCTAGAGTTTTCATGTTTTGTAAAATATAGACTTTTAGTTTGTGCTTTTATTCAGTATTGAACTTTTTAAATTTTCTGAAATATTTTATCTTCTCCTGGTATAGTTTTCTTTTGGAAATGCTGTGTTGAGTATAAATAAATATTGAAAATTATTTTTTTCCTTTATATGACTATTTGATTTAAATTACTTAATTTGTAGAATATTGATTTCAGATTTTTCCTAAATGGCGTCTAATTAGTCTTATCAAATTTTGAACATTTATAATGAAAAAGAGTGTAACATATGCTTGAAATCTGTTTGCAAGATTATACATGTAGCATTGATTTCAATGCCTGGCAAATGCTTCTCAGAGTGAATGACTGAAGCAACAATTATTATTATTATCACCCATGCTACTGTTATTATGTTATACCTGCAAATACCTTTTTTACTCCTTGACCTTTGGCTGACTGTGAGTTACAATATATTACATCACCCTAAGAAAGAAATGGAGCTTTATTTATTGAAATCTTTGCCAACTCCAGATGAATAACCTCATCATAATTAATGTTCATTGAAGGATTTTAAGTTTGTAACTCTCCCCTTTTGGGACATGTGATTTATTTTTTATGTGTTTGTTTTCCTTTTAGACTTACAAATGATTTAGAAAGATAAAGATTTGATCTTCCAAGATGTATGTGTCTGTTAGTGTATGTAAAGATAGATGTCAAATTGGTAAAATGTATTACAATGGCTTTTTAACTAAACTTATTAAAATACCTAAATTTGAAGTTATCTCTCTTATTTCAGAACAGCCCTCATGTTGGCTGTGGAACATAAATCAACAAAAATAGCTGAGCTGCTTCTTCATTGTGGTGTTAATGTGTCTGCTTCAGATAATTGCGGAGAGATTGCCTTGTCTTATGCCATTGCTAGTGGAAATACTGCGTAATTATTTATATTACAATACTAATCAACATTAGATGTATATCCACAATAGTTACACCTGTTGCATCTTATATATAAGGTGAGATTTTATAGCATAACTATGTATGGAACCTTAGTGAGTTAGGACAGTTCATTAGTCAGAAACCCTTCGAAGTCTAGCCAAGAAACAGTGATGATACTTTGATTGGGCAAAGAAAAGGAAGGGGAGGGGTAATGGAGGCAAGAAAGATGGTGGAGTGAGATAGACATTATTACCTTGGTACAGGTATGACTGCATATATGGTGCAATGGTATACCATGTGAAATCAGAAATGAAAGTTGTTGCAGTTGTGTCAAATGAATCAAATTGCACTCTACTGTCATATATACATAATTAAAATGGATTAGTTATTTAAAAAAATTAGTAGTGATGTGTGCATGAGTCACCTTCAAGGTTTGTTCTCTCTCTTCCCCTTCTCCTTTCTTTTTCTTCTCATGCATGCTGGGAAATTTTCCTACCACTGAGATATACCACTAGCTAATATCTTAGGACTTTGTAAACCTTTATTCTTAGGGTTTCCAGCATTTTCCAATTCATTTCAAGCATAACCCCTCCTCATAGGTACAGATAGTATCACACCTATGATTTTATAATTTGCTATTTGGGTCTTGAAATTCCCTGTTTAGCTGAAGTTAGCTATTCTACCATCCCCCTTTAATTTATCAAGGACCTAATGATATCCTTGAAGTATAAGGAAGATAATTCTGTAGTCAGATGGAGGAAAATAAATAGATTTTTAAATTGTTCCTTTGTCTCTGTCAGTTCTGTTGCTGTGGTGTTTCTGCCAGACCTGGCCCTGCAGTCTGGTAGTGAATAGCTTTTATTTCAAAATACCCTGACTGATCCAATCCCTGTCTTCATGGTAACCCTACACTTAGACTCAATAGTTACAACAATCTTTTTGGTTCTCATGCACTCATGCTTTTTTATTCAACAGTTGTTTCCAAGCAGAAGCACTCTGCTTTGACAGCTTGGCCTCTAGCTTTGGCCAACAAATACTAAGCACTCTGACCCTGTCCCCCCTTTAGGAACCTTATGTGGAATCACCATATTAGCCTTACCCTTTGTGTGGTGCATTATTCTTTTAGGACTTTGTCTTTTCTGTCATAAAATTAAAATCATTCAAATCTATTAGAAAGCTTCAAGTAAAGCTTCAAGTAATCTCTGGAAGAGATCAGAGTTTTCTGTCATCTTGGCTAACAGATCTGTGCCCCAAATCCTTCCATCCCTTGAAATAGATTTCCTTTGACTGCACGGGGTTCCACCTCACTGTTTTCCATGGTGAGTGCCAACTTTAGATTGGCACTTCTAGTAATTTTCCCAAATAATGGACAATTTCCAATCTGTTGGAATCGCTGTCTAAAGTTTTCAGCATTTATTAAGGTCTGCCTCAAAAGGAGTAGATTAAGCAGTTTCATTGAATCTAGGATAGCTAAGCCCCATCATGACTCCTCAGTATCCATTGTGTTGAAGAAAATTTTTTGTTCCAAGTCAGTTGGAGATCAACATGGAAATGTAGCTACACTTGTCTGCTGATTCTGTTCAACTGGGTAGAGAAGAAATAGTAGTAGTCCAAGTTTTTGGCATTTGTTAATTTCTTGCCTTTGTTATTATTGATTAGTCTCACAGAAGGGGATGATTATATTCTCTAATTTAAGGAGATATTTATAAGTAGAGTTATAAATTAATTGTTGATTTTCTCTGAGTTATAAAGCACAAAGAAGAGCCCAATTGATCATGAAAATTAGGACTCAAGCATTTTTTAAAATAATTTTAACTTTTGAATATTAGAACCTATGAAAAATACACATTAGTTCTAGTTGAGATTGTAAGTAGTTAAGTATGCCATTATTTTACTATTTTGTTTAACATGTTTCAATATTATCTTAGTAAATCTCCATAACAACCTGGTGAACTAAAGTTATACAACCCTTATTTTTTAGAAGGCCTTAAGCCTAAGAGAAAGAAGTTGTGCAAGAACAAAAAAACTATTTTACAGAGACAGGACATTTTCTGAGTTCAAGCTACACTAGTTAATATATTTACCTGTCTTGTTCTCAATTCATGATCGTTTCATCTTTTTTTTTCTTTAATTATGTGTGCAGTGACACATGCATTTACTCCAGCTACTTAAGAGCCTGAGGCAGGACAATTGCTTGAGCCTGGGTATTTAAGATCAGTCTGATCATCATCATGAAATACCATCTCAAAAAACAGAAAAGAACAAACATTGTATAAATAATTTTCAAGTTAACAAAATGTTTATAGGGCATACAGATTAGGAGAGCATATGAAAAAGTTATGATACTAGATCTAAAATATTATTAAGTATTGAATTATATTTGGTTAGTGTTTTCATATGAGTATTAAAATATCAATTTTATTACTTCTTTCAAATATAGAAACAGGAATTTAATTCTTCAATACATGAAAGCACAATCTAGAACATCAGTAAATTTCAATCCAGGTAAGACTTAAAAAAATGAGTTACTCTTGGTGTTCATGCCCTGTGTAAATAAGAGTAAGAAAGTTTGATCAACAAAAGAAGAGTGGAAAAAAATAATGATCAAATTCCATTCATATTTTTTATATCTTTCTTGCTCATACAGAATCCAGGATATCTTAATAATTAACGATATGAAATTTATCATCTAAATGATATTGTCTGAAGAAATTTTACATTAATTTTGACCCTGAAATTTTATGTCTTTGCAGAAGTAAGAATATTTTTAAATTATACATTCTGTTTTGTATATGGTCACATGATAGCAGATTGGACTTGTTATAAAACCAGGTGTTCTTGTCAACTGTTAATATCAGCTCCTATTGAGTTCCTACATTATGAATTTCACAGTAATATTTCTATACACACATATACAATACTTGAATCCTGACCACTCTCCGTACTTCCATTTTCCCCTCTACTCCCTTTTTCATCCCCAGTTACCTACCCTCTTCCTTAATGTTTCCCTCCATCATTTTCTAGTCATTCTTATTTTCTTCCCAGATTCTACATGTTAAGGAGAGAATGTGATAATTGGGGTTTGTTCCTGATTTTTTCACCTTAACATGATGACAACCCTTTCCATTCATTTTACAATTATTGTCTTTGTTTCTCTTTTTAACATTTTTATTTGGGGTTTGAAATATACCATTTCCTGGGCCTTAAAATTTCTACTCAGAAATCTAATATTTTTCTGATGTGTTTATAATTGCTTTGGCCCTTATTATAGATTTCAGTGTACCTTTGGTAATTTTATAGACTATGATTTGGAGAAGTTCTTTTCAGGCCATGTCCATTTGGTATTCTAAAATCTTACACCTGGCTGTCCATAACTTTCACAAGATATAAGAAATAGTTTCTTTTATTCACTGAGAAAGCTTTCATTGCCTGTAGCCTGTACCTCTTCTCTATTATGTGTACCAGTGATTCATAAAATAGTCTATGAATTGTGTCTAATGGTTTTGTAATTTGTTTAATATTATTTTAATTTTTGTTGATATTGTCTGAATGTGATATTTCATCATCAACTTCAAGCTCTGGTATTTTTTTCTTTCACTTGATCTAGTCTATGGGTCTAACTTTATCTGGTTATATTTCTTTGAAATATTGAGCTCTTTATTTCCAAGATTTCTAATTGATTCTTTTTCAGAATCTGTATTGAATCGTTCTTTCATGCCCTGCATTGTTTTCCTTAATCTACTCAGTTTTTCTTTGCTTCATCTTTGAATTAATTCAATATTTTAGCTTTTTTTTCAATTTTATTCTGGCATTTTTGTATATTGCATTATGTTTGGAAATAGTTTCTAGGGTTATTAACTATGAAACAGTCATGCTGCCTTACTTTTTATCTTTCTTATATTTCTATATTGAAATTTGTGCGTCTTCAGGGATATATATCTTTTCCACATTTATTTGAGTGTCTGCTTAGGAAACTGTTTTCCCTGGATGATGTGTCTTATGTTATTGGTTAAATGTGTGATGTTGAATTATTTTCCAAATGGTGTCTCTATTGTACTTTCCTGTGTCTTCTCTGTGACTCCTGAGTGGTGATAGCTTGTACTATTAAGTAACAACTTTCTTTGTCAGTGTTGTGAGAGTGAAGTCATGTTAGTGAAATAGTGATATAGGCAGTAGAGTATCTGAAATGCATTTTCTGTGGTGGTTCCTCCATACTTGTCAATAATATAGTGCCTGCAAATATATGGGAGATACCTAGGCTGAGAAACTGCATAAATGAAGATCTCAAACTCGCATAATTCTGTAAGAGTTTCTTCTTTTATTTCTTGTCTTGCTTTAGTGTGTCCAGACCACTGAATTTTAGTCATCTCTTTCCATTACTAAATGTGTGTGTTAGGTTAAAGCTTTTTATCTCTGTTCTTATTTTTAATTTTATTTCAGCACCAGGTTTTATTTTATTTTTTCAGATATGTATGACAGTACAGTGTATTTTTTACATACATGGGCTACATCTGATTATATTTAGGATCAGAGAGAACTTTTGGCCTTTGGTTTTTTTTTTTTTTTGGTATTGGCTTATTTCACTAAGTATAATATTCTCAAGTTCCATCCATTTACCAGCAAATGCCATAAATTTCATTCTTCTTTATGGATAAGAAATACTCCATTGTGTATATGTAGCACATTTTCTTTAACCTTTCATCTGTTGAAGCTCACCTAGGTTGTTTCCTTAGCTTAACTATTGTGAATTGGGCTGCTGTAGACATTGATGTGGCTGTAGTATATTGATTTGAAGTCATTTGAATATATACAGGTATGTATGTATGTATGTATGTATGTGTGTGTGTATATATATATATATATCCAACTCCATCATGTCAACATAGGAACTGATTTCCTCAACAAGACTTCTGAATTGCAACAAATAAAATCAAGATTCAACTGGGGTAATAACTAGTTGAATGGTGTTTCCATTCCAAATTTTCAGAGGAATCTCCATACTGTTTTCCAGAGTACTTGCACCAATTTGCAGTCTCATTAGCAAAGTATGAGTGTAACTTTTTTTCTCACATTCTCTCCAGCATTTATTGTTACTTGTATTCTTGATAATTGCTATTTTGACTGGACCAAGTATGGAATATCAATGAGGTTTTAATTTGCATTTTCTAATTTCTAGAGAAATTGAGCATTTTTGTGATTTTTTTCTATTTTTAATTGATTTTATAATTTTTTAAGTGCATGACAATAGTGGAATGTACTACAATCCTTATTACACATATAAAGCACAATTTTATCTCTGACTATAAAGTATGTTTATGTCAATTTATGCCATTTTACATGTACTTTTTTTGCACTGCAATTCCTTTTTAATTTTTATTTTTTTTAGTTAGTTACATATGACAGTACAATGACCTTGACATATCATACATTTGAACCACATGAGATACAATATCTCATTTTTGTGAGTATACAGATTGTAGATTCACATTGATCATGCATTCACATATATACACCAATAATAATAATGTCTATTTTATTCTACTATCCTTCCTATCTTTCCAACGTCTCCTCTCCCCTCCCATCACTTCTCTCTTCTTAATCTAAGGTAGCACTATTCTTTTTTTTTTCTCACATCTTCATACATGTATTTTGTATAACAATGAGAGGCTCTCATTCCACCATCCCTGCAATTCCCTTTCTCCCTCCTTTTCCCTCCTACCCCTCTTCCCTCTGTATAGGTAATCTTCTTCCCATGCTCTTCCTCTCTTCCCCATTTTGAGTCACCCCCCTTATATCAGAGAAGACATTTGGCATTTGTTTTTTGGGGACTGGCTAAATTCACTTAGCATAATCTGCTCTAATGCCATTCTTTTCCCTGCAAATGCCATGATCTTATTATTTTTTAGTGCTGAGTAATATTCCATTATGTATATATGCTACATATTTTTATCCATTCATCCATTGAAGAGCATCTAGGTTGGCTCTACAGTCTAGTTATTGTGAATTGTGCTACTATAAACATTGATGTGGCTGACTCCCTGTAGTATGCTGTTTTTAGGTCTTTTAAGTATAGTCCTAGAAGAGGAATACCTGGGTCAAATGGTGATTACATTCCCAGTTTTCCAAGGAATCTCTATACTACTTTCCAAATTGGCTGCACCAATTTCTAATCCCACCAGCAGTGCAATTCTGATCAAAATCCCAATGATATTCCTCACAGAAATAGAAAAAGAAATTATGAAATTCATCTGGAAATATAAGAGACCAAGAATAGCAAAAGCAATTCTAAGCAGAAAGAGTGAAACAGATGGTATCACTATACCAGATCTTAAACTATAATACTGAGCAATAGTAACAAAAAAAGCATGGTACTGGCACCAAAACAGGCTGGTGGACCAATGGTACAGGATAGAGGACACAGAGACTAACCCACAAAACTACAACTACCTTATATTAGACAAAGGTGCTAAAAGCATGCACTGGAGAAAAGAGAGCATCCTCAACAAATGGTGTTGGTAAAACTGGAAATCCATATGCAACAAAATGAAATTGAATCCCTATCTCTCACCATGCACAAAAGTTAACTCAAAATGGATAAAGGGTCTAGGAATTAAACCAGGGATTCTGCATTTAATGGAAGAAAATGTAGGCTCTAATCTTCCTCATGGGGCTAGGCCCCAACTTCCTTAATAAGATGCCTATAGCACAAGAGTTAAAACCAAGAATTAACAAATGAGATGAATTCAAATTAAAAAGTTTTTTTTTTTTTCTCAGCAAGAGAAATAATATGTGAGGTGAATAGGGAGCCTACATCCTGGGAACAAATTTTTACCCCTCACACATCAGATAGAGCTCTAATCTCTAGGGTATACAAAAAACTCAAAAAGCTAAACACACACACACACACACACACACACACACACACACATACACACACACACACACATACACACACACACACACACACAAATAATCCAATCAACAAATGGGCCTAGGACCTGAACAGACACTTCTCAGAAGAGGATATACAATCAATCAACAAATATATGAAAAAATGCTCACCATCTCTAGCAATCAGAGAAATGCAAATTAAAACTACCCTAAGATACTATCACACTCCAGTAAGAATGGCAGCCATGATGAAGACAAACAACAAGAAGTGCTGGTGAGGATGCGGGAAAAGGGTACCCTCATACACTGCTGGTTGGATATTGAGAATTTAAAAAATATATTTGCTCACCAATTGTATTTCTTGTTCTGTGAACTACCGGTTTCAGATCATTTGCACATTTATTGACATCTTATTACCACTAGAAGAGAATATTAATTATATTGGGTTGTGTGTGTGTGTGTGTGTGTGTGTTAAGTTTTATGATTTTTTTTTCATGGGGGCAAGTAGTGGGGATTCAACTCAGGGGCATTCAACCATTGAGCCACATCCCCAGCCCTGTGTTTTATTTTTATTTTATTTTATTTTATTATTTTTGTTGTAGATGGACACAGTTTACTTATTTACTTGTTTATTATTTATTTATTTATTTTTACGTATTGCTGAAGGTTAAACCTATGGTCTTACACCTGCAAGGCTAGTTCTCTAACACTGAGCCTCATACCCAGCTCTGTTTTGCATTTTATTTAGACATAGAGTTGCTCAGTGCCTCACGATTGTTGAAGCTGGATTTGAACTTTTGATCCTCAACCTCCTGTGCTGGTTTGTTTTGAATTCTTTATATATCCAGAAGACTAATGTTCTGAGGTGCAGGTGGTAAAGATTTTCTCTCATTTTGTAGGTTTGAGTTTTGTGCAGGGATAGGGATAGGGGTTCAATTTGATTCTGCCACATTCTGCCACATGCCATTTTTGTAGCACTATAGTATAATTTGAGATCGGATCTTGTGATGTCTGCTGTCTCCTTCACTTTTTTTTTCACTAAGGATTGTTTTGAATATTCTGTGCCTCTTGTTTTTCCAAGTGAATTTTATGACTGCTTTTTCTATGTCTTTGTGAAATATCATTGACATTTTAATAGGAGTTGCATTAAAATTATAGCATTTTTGTAGTATGTCAATTTTGGTAACATTAATTCTGCCAATCCATGAACATTTGAAATATTCCATCTTCTACGGTCTTCCTCAATGTCTTTCTTTAGTGTTTGGTAATTTGCATAATAGAGGTCTTTCACTTGTTAGATTGTTTCCTGATTATTTTATTTTTTAATTTTTTTTGAATCCATTGTGATTCATCAGCTGATGCATAATTTGGTTACAGGATCATAATTGATTTATGAGTGTTAATTCTATATCCTGGTACTATGTTGAGTGTGCTTATGAGTTTTAAAAATTTTGTTTTGTAATTTTGTGTCTTCTACATATAAAATATTGTTGTCAGCAAATAGGGATATTTTGAGCTCTTCTTTTCATATTCATATCCCTTTAATCTCTTTTTCCAAACTGCCCTGGTTAGAATTTCAATATTCATATGTTGACTAGAAGTGGGGAAAGAGGGCACCCTTGTCTTTTTCTAGTTTTTAGAAAAAACATTTCATTTTTTCGATTTGGAATCATGTTAGTCTTGGGTTTTTTGGTATAGAGCTTTTAAAATGTTCAGTGACATTTGTATTATCCCTAGTTTTTTTTTTTTTACCATTTTGAACATGAATGAATGCTGTATTCTGTCAAATGCTCTTTCTTCAACTATTGAGATAATTATGTTTTTTAAGTCTATTAATGAATTCTGTTTTGATTTCCATAGGTTGAACCAACCTTTTGTCTCTGAGATGAACCCCACTTGATCATGGTGCACTATGTTTTTAAAATGTTTTTATATGTAGTTTTTTTAAGTATTTCATTAAGAGTTGATGCATGTATGTTCATCGGGGATATTTGTCCAAAGTTTTATTTCTTTGATGTATCTCTGTCTTGTTTTGGTATCAGGGTTATTCTTCCTTCATAGACTGAGTTTGGAAGTGTTTCATCCTTTTCTATTTCATGGAATAATTTGAGGAGTATTGGTGTTAGTTCTTCTTTAAGGGTTTGGTAGGAATTGCCAGAGAATTTATCTAGTTGTGGACTTTTCTTTATTGGTAGGTCAAAATATTGACCTATAAAAAATAAGTTGCTTCAATAATGCTAGAAATCTCTGGGTTCAGTGGTACAAACCTATAATCCCAGCAGCTTTGGAGGTTGAGACAGGAGAATTGTGAGTTCAAAGCCAGCCTCAGCAACGGCTATGTGCTAAGCAACACAGTGAGACCCTTTCTCTCAATAAAATACAAAGCAGGGATGGGATGTGGCTCAGTTGTTGAATATCCCCAAGTTCAATCCCCAGTACCAAAAAAACTACAAATGAGAAAAAGAATTATGAATATGTATAAATGTCCATGAATCATTCAGGTAACAATTAAATAGGAAAGGGAAAATATATTTGAAAAAAAATAGATCTCAGTGCTTTTGTGGTGCCAGTGATTGAACCCATAACATCATGAAATTGAGGCACATTCTCTGTGAGTGGGCTACATTTAAAGCTGTTGTCTTCCACTTTTAGTACTTTTTTACATCAGTATAGGACATGAAGGCATATAGATTGCATACTGAAGAAGTGTGGAGTCTATAAACATCTTCCACTTATGAGTAGGATTGAGAAAATTGACATCATATTGTATAACACAGTAGTAAATGGACCATCCTGGTCTCCTGGGACCAGATAAACTCTTCTTTATGGAATTTAAAAGTCTCAATAAATCATAGTTTGGACTGGGGTTGTGGCTCAGTAGTATAGTGCTCACTTAGCACATGATAACACTGGATTTGATCCTTAGCACCACATAAAAATAAATAAAATAAAGAAATTGTGTCCAACTACAACTAAAAAATACCTTTTAACAAAGTCATAGTTTATAAAAATGTCATCAAAAGGTCTTTTACATCTACCTTGCCATGTGAAATAAGACTAGAATGTGAATAGAATGCATGAATGGAAATACTCCTCTTATTTTGAATGGTGAATATAAACTCAGTCTATATAATTTTAACAGTACAAGTCTTTTGTACTCCTCCTCCTCCACATCATCATCATCATCATCACCATCATTGTCAGCATCATCATCATTATTTATTTCACTGTTGGGATTGAAGCCAGAGCTCCTTCATTCTATGCAATACATTACCACTTAGCTCTTTCCTCTGCCCTACCAGGAGATTCTCTCAGAGTAAATGCCTTGTTTGTTGTTGTTGTATTGTTTTGTTTTGCTTTATAGTTCTAATGAAGTGGGAAAGAATTTCTTCAATATGGAGAGACAATGTTTGGCTCATTCTGAAAGCATGAGTGAGTTCATAGCCTATTTAAATATTTTATCATATCAGCTATTTCTACATAACAACTTGCTGCTACCTCCCTAGTGCTTCTTTCTATATTTCCCTATCACCATGTGGTATGGATAAGAGTGTATAAACTCTGAAGGTTGTCATCTTTCAACACTTTTGTCCCTAGGGGAAGTAAAGTTTTGGTTGTACCACACATAAGATAGAAAAAGCAGCTGGAAGTAAGAGATGAGCATATTTGCTGTCTCCTACACTGGAATGTCTTTGTAAGCTTTCTGTCTCTGATCTGTTTACTGCTTTTCTCTAATTTCTGTAGATGTGTTTTTTCATACATTTGTTGACCATCTGTATTTCTTCTGTGAAGTGCCTGTTGAATTTCTTTGCTCATTTATTAAATGGGTGGTGGTTGGTGATGGTGTTATTATTAGTTTTAAGCTGGTTTTTGTTGTTGTTGTTGTTGTTATTATTATTAGTTCTTTATCTATCCTGGAAGTTAATGTGTTTTCTGAGGTGCAGGTGGCAAAGGTATTTTTTCCTATTGTGTTGGCTCTCTTTTCATGTTCTGGGTTTTTCTCTTTGCCGTGAAGAAGCTTCTTAGTTTGATGGAGCACCATTCATTGAAAATTGATTTTACTTTTTGTTGAGGGACCTGCCCTTTCAGCATCTACTCTTGGGAGCTTGAGGGCATACAGAAATCCCTCCAAAGACAGTTGCAGATAATTGTTTCTGCTCTATTATGCAGCAAAACTAGCTTTCATAGTGTCTATATTCCAATTTACATATAGCAGTCATGATAGGCCACAGGAAATACAAAACATAATATTATGGGAGTCCTGCCACCAAGAGTCTAGCAACTGCCTTGTACCAACTGGGGAGTAATTTCTTGTCAAAGGAGCAGGTAAATGGTGCTTGCCAGTGTTCTGACAACACTCTGTTCCAAAACATAGTGTTGTATGTTAGGACATCCCTGCTGCACAATGAGAAAGATGAGCATTCCTCCATGTAGATCCAAGGTCAGGCCCACCAACAACTTCTTGTGTTTTAGAGATTTTATTAATAAGTCAGTTCCTGAGCTGATATGTTGGAGTTTTGGGCCTACATATTCTTCTATCTGGTGCAGGGATTCTGGGCTAATACCTAAGTAATTGATCCACTTTGAGTTGATTTTTTGTGCATGGTGGGAGGATTAGTGTTCAATTTAATTCTTCTACATATGGATTTCGAATTTTCTCAGGACCATTTGTAGAAGAGGCTATCTTTGCACCAGTATATGATATTTATGACTTTGTCTAGTATCAGGTAATTATATTTATGTGGGTTTGTCTCTGTCTTCTGTTTTATTGGTGGTCTTAACTGTTTTGTTGCCAATACCATACTGGTTTTGTCTTTATAGCTCTGTAGTTTAATTTGAAGTCTGATAGTTTGATACCTCCTGCTTCATTTTTCTTGCTAGGTATTGTTTTGGGTATTCTGCCTCTCTTGTTTATCTAAGTAAATTTCATTATTGCTTTCCCTGTTTCTGTGAAGAACATCTCTGGGCTCTGGAAGGGAGTTGCATTGAAATTTTATAGCACTTTTGGTAGTATGGAAATTTTGACAAAATTAATTCTGCCTAGCCAAGAACATGGGAAGTCTTTTCATATCCTAGGACCTTCCTCAATTTATTTTTTTGAGTGTTCTGTAATTTTCATTGTAGAGGTTTTTTACCTTTTTTGTTAGATTGTTTCCCAAGTGTTTTTTATGCTATTTTGAATAGGATAATTTTCCTAATTTCTTGTTTAGCTCATCTTTTATTGGAGTATAGAAAACAGGTACTTTTGTATCCTGCAATTTGATGAATTCATTTGTGTTCTAGAAGCTTTCTAGTGAGTATTTTTTTGAGGAAATTTTCTTAATATAGAATCATGTTTTCTTCAAACAGTGCTCGTTTTAGCCCTTCCTTTCCTATTCATATCCTTTTAATTACATTCCTTTGCCAAATTCTCTGGCAAGAGATTAAAGGACCTGATTTGTTCAGCTCTCTACTTATCATTCAGTCATGAATTTGGTCTTCTGGAGTTTTATTCATTTATGATCCAATAGATTGCAGAGTATTATCTCTACATTTTGTATTTGCTAAGACTTGCAGGTGTACTAATAGAAGTAGTGAAAGTGGGCATCCCTGTCACATTGCAGTTTTTAGAAGAAATTCTGTAATTGTTCTCCATTTATAATTATGGTGTCTTTCAGTATGTCATGTATAGCTTTTACAATGTTGAGGTATGGTTCCTTCATTCCTGTTTTTTCTAGTGTTTAAAGCATGAATGGATGGGGTATTATGTAAAAAATAGATGCTGCATCTATTTTGATAATCAACCGTTCTCATCTCTGTATCTATTTTTGTGATGAATTACATTTATTGATTTCCATTTGTTGAATCAGTGTTGCATTCCTGGGATGAAACCCACTTGGTCATGTGCACTATTTTTTAAAATCTATTTTTGTATAAGATTTGGCAGTATTTTATTGAGGATTTTTGCATCTATGTTCATAAAGGATATTAGTCTGAATTTTTCTTTTTTTCATGAATCTTTGTCTGAACTTAGTATCAGTGTGAGATAGGCTTCATTTAATGAATTTGAAGAATTCCCTCTTTTTTCAATTTCATGAAATAATTTGAGGAGGATTGGTATTGGTTCTTCTTTAAAGGTTTGGTAGAAATTGGCTGAGCATCCATCTGGTCCTAGGCTTTTCTTTGTTGATAGGGTCTTGATGACTTTTTTATTCTCATTATTTGAAATTGATATCTTTAAATTTTCTATATACTTCTGGTTAAATTTGGGTAGCTCATGTCTCCTGGAATTTACTGATGTCTTTTAGAATTTCTAGCTTATTGAGATATAGATTTTGAAAAATAGCTTCTATTTATGCTCTGTTTGAGTGGTATCTGTGCTGATATTTCCATTTTCACCAGAGGTTTTGGTACTTTTCATTTTTCTCTGATAGCTTTGTTAATATTTATCAATTTTGTTCATTTAAAAATTTTTGATTCATTACTTTTTCAGTTTTTACATCTTGATTTTATCAATTTCATCCTTGATTTTTATTATTTCCTTTATTTTGCTGATTTTTGTGTTTTTCTCTAGGTCCTTAAGATATAATATTAGATTATTTTACTCAGTAACTTTTTATTCTTTTAATGTATGGGCTCAATGCTATAAAAATTTCTCTTAGAACTGCCTTCATAGTGTCCCAAGGGTTTTTATATATTGTATCACTATTCTCATTTACATTTAATTTTTTTATTTAAACTCTGATTTTTTCATCTATCTGTTCATTATTCAATAGTGAATTTAGTCTCCTAGTGTTAGTTTTTTTAAAAATTTTCATCTTGTTGATTTCTAGTTTTATTCCATTATGGTCTGACAGAGTTGAAGGTATTAGTGCTATTTTTGATATTTGTGAAATGTTGTTTTATGTACTAAAATATGGTCTATTTTGGAAAATGTTCCCTGTGCAGCTAAGAAGAAAATGTATTCAGTCATTGAAGAGTAAAATATTCTGTGCATTTCTGTTAAGTCTAAATTATTTATTGTAATTTTAGTTCTATATTTAGTTTTTGTTGGTATGATCTTTCTAGTGATGAGAGACACATCTTAAAGTTCCCAATATTATTGTGTTGTGATCTGTTTGATTATTGATATTGAGAAGGAGCTCTTTGATTACTTAGATGCTTCATAGTTTGGAGCATTTATATTTACCACTATTATTTCTTTCTGTTGTATTACTCTACTAAACAGTATGAAAATGGAATTTTTTATCTGTTCTGATGAACTTTTTCTCAAAGTCCATTATGTCAGATGTGAAAATAGATACACCTTGTTTATAACATCCATGTGAATGATATGTTTTTCCCATCCTTTCACAGTTAGTCTGTGTATATATTTTTCTAAGAGGTGACTCTCTTGGAGACAAGCTATTGTTGGGTTCTTTTTTTTCCAATTCAATTTGCCAGTGTATGTCTGTTGATGAGTTGAGTCCATTAACATTCTGTGTTATTATTGAGAGATGATTTATGATTCCTGTTATTTTGGTTCATTTCTAGTTATCAAGTTGAAATAGATTCTACTTTGATTAACTATTCTGTTAGTTTTAGTTTCTGTATGCTTTTTATTTGTGTATTTTATTTTTTTCTTAATAAAATATTTATTGGGTTTTATAATGCCAGCTTTCTAGTTGTGATTTTTTTTTAACTTTTGTTTATTATGGAAGTTTTTATCTCATATTAAAATCTGATATAATTTAGTATTCTATGCAGAATCTGTTTTCTTTAAGAGCTTAGTATATATTATTTCAAAAATAGAGTTCATTATGAAGAAAAAAGCAATGGTGATAGAAAAGGATTAGCAGTTTCAGGATGTGAGTAGGGCAGAAGCAAAGTGATATACAATGTATTGTTTATGAGTAAGAAGGAAAAACAAGTAAAAGAAATAAAGAGTAAAGTGAGAATAATGGAATTTGACTGTTTGTAAGAGAAAAGAAATAGAAACAAA
Source organism: Callospermophilus lateralis (assembly GCF_048772815.1). NCBI lineage: Eukaryota > Metazoa > Chordata > Mammalia > Rodentia > Sciuridae > Callospermophilus > Callospermophilus lateralis. The sequence goes on along the minus strand of NW_027513809.1, from coordinate 1,073,920 downwards.
AATAAATAAAAGGCTTGAAACAGAACACAAACTCAATCCAAAACAGGCTAATTGAAAACTTTAACCCTTAACAACAGAGTAAGGAAAAATAACTATGTTTCAGGATAGTACAAATGAGAAAGCATGAACAAATATGTACAAGTGTATGAATGTCCTTCATGTATCCATCAGTACACATACTAAAACTGAAAAGTTAAAAAAAAAAAAAACAGGATTGTTACTGAAAGTATGTGCTTGCTGTCTCTTCCAAAGTGTCTTTCCATCTCTCAGTTTCCATTCTCCATGGGATGGTATGGGGAGGTGTGAAACGTGCTGTCAGCTCCATGCCCAGGGTATAGGTCATGCTAGGTTCTACAATATGTTCTCAGGGGAGGCAGTGAGTTCCTGTCTTTGCCCCATGTGTTTCATTTCATGGGTAGTTACTGAGCATAAATAAATCAATGCACCCCCAAGACTATACTCTACTTTTCTCCCCAGGGCTACATTCGTGGGACAGGGAAGCCAGGCTTTACCAGTACTGTTTTTTCAGGGTACTGTTCTTTCTTACCTCCTTAGGTCTGCCCTCAAGCACCAAGGTCCATCACTTCTGCTCATTGAGATTTTGAAGCAACTGCCACTGGTCTTGGGCACAGCTATGTCAAGGGAAGAGAGGAGGACAGGCTTTCTTTGGCCTATCTGACTACTATTACCCCCAGGAGAAATACTGTCCATGCCAGAAATTCTCCTGATTTGCTAGGCTCAGTTTATGTCTTGTGGATGGTGTCTGTCAGATTAATATATCGGACTGAGCCCCAACACATGGATCTAAATTCTCAGTCTGAGTTGGTGCAGATGTTTAAATATGTCTCCAGCTTCAACTCTCTGTACATTCCAGGCAGACCGGTGATGACTTTCATGCCACAGTTTAATGAGTAGAATAGCTTGATCTTCTGGTCCCACATTCTGCATTCCAAGAATGTCTGCAGCACTTTTCATATATATATATATATATATATATATATATATATATATATATATATATATATATATATATATAATTAGTTTTAGGTAGACACAGTATCTTTATTTTATTTTACATGGATTGAAACCAGTGCCTCATGCATGCTAGGCAAATACTCTACCACTGAGCCACAACCCTAGCCCCTTGTCTACATCACTTTTTAGTCTTTTTTTGTCTTAATGTACTGATTTCCCCCACTCACATCAGATCCTAAGCTCCAGCTCTGTTTCTCATCTTTTTCTGATATACCCCAAATTCCCCAGTTTTCAAGGTCTCTCTGTTCAATATTGAGTATTGAGTATCAGTGGCATGCTTTTATCTCCCACCTCACAGGGAAGCAGTTTTCTCACTCTCTGAGTCCCATATGGTGGAGCTATGAGAAAATCCACTTCCTGCTAATTCACCATCATGTCTCCGCTTGTTTGACACTTATATATTTATGCTACTTTATTTGACAATGATTTTTTTTTTTCATTTTTGCAGCTTTTATTAAGGATTATGATTACGGGACCAATGATTTACTTTTAAGTATCAAACTTTCATAATTCCTGTTGTTTCTTCCTTGCATTTGATAAGTACAAAGTGGGAGACATAGGTGTTGTTAATGCATTCATTACTTACCTGTCAGAAATAGAATTAATATTAATTCTAAAAATTTCTCCGAGTCTTTGTCTGGAGGAACATTTTATAACAAAACGTCAGAGTCGTAAAATTTTATATTTTATATTTCTGTTTTTGATTAATTATATATTTTACTGTTTTATTTAATAGTGAAAGAAAGTCCTAAAGATGACTCATTAAGAAGGTATGAATTTATAGATTTAAAAAAAAAATATCTATTAACTAAGTGGAGAGTGAAGGTAGAAAGATTTGTTGAGTATTCTAGTGTCGGACAGACACCACATTCTGTTAACACTTGTTTCCTGAAGTTGTTTTATAAGCACTTTGAAAGTATCTGTGCTATTATAATCTGTTAATTACTAATAAAGAGCTGTCATTCATAGAGGTTGACTATTTGTTTCATATTTGTGTAATTAATAAGTTTCAGGCCTGTGTTTAGGCTGTAGTATTACCTAGATGACAACTCCATTGTGTTGTTCCATTGTACAGGTTGATACCAAGTGGGACCTATACAGGAAAAATCAATTTTAAAATTTATTTCAATGTGTCTGACAAATGTATTCTAAATAACATATATATTCACATTTTAACTTTCAAATTGCGTATCATCAATTTAGAAAGTCAAAGGCAGTTGTGTGTTAATTCTGATTTATATTTTACCTGATAAGCCAGGTTATAGTCCAAGATTTTGTCCTGATATTGACAGTTCAAATCAGTTTTTTTTAATATATCAAAAGCTTTTGTGGAAAATCTCACAGAGCTATGGCCTCATGTTTTCTAATAAACAAGAAGATCAGGCAAGTGCTGTAGAGAAATTATTTTACTGGAAGTTAAGAATAACACTTTTTAGACAATGTTGTATTACTTATATTAATCCTTAGAGGACATTCTTATTTCTCTACTTCCTGATTTTCCAGTTAGTTTCTCTTCAATTACTACCCCTAACAATTTTATGAAGACTTTTACTTTTATACTTTTTTTTTCTTTTTTTATGACTATAACCTTTTATTTAATTTCTATTTGTATTTTCTGTTTTGTTCTCTTTGTGTTTCTGTTTTGTCAATTGAATATTTTTTTTTTATTTTGACAGATCAAAAGTTTAGAAATTTCAGAATTTTAAGGAATTTTAGAAACCTTCTAGTCTTTCAGCATGTGTTCTACATGCCAGCCAAATGATAGTTTTGAGGATGTACCTTAAACTTAAATATATTAAAGGGAGTTTTCTGGATACAAACAATGACAACAATGAGATTTAAACTCCAGTTTCTTAATTCTGAGCTCAGTACATTTTCTGCTTATCATTTTTAAGGTGATTTTTTTTAAATAATAGATTGAAGATTGACTATAAGAACCAAACTAAAGAGGACAAGACTAGAATTTTTAAGTGAACATAGTGGTAGAGGATCAAAATTTAACTAGTGAAGGAAAGGGCTATATAAGTATTCACCAAGAGTAACAACACTGTGTTGGGTAGGAATAAGCATTTTTAAAAAGAGACCAAAATCTTAGGGTTTATGATTAGTTTGATGAGCACAAAACAGGAATGAAGAACACAGAATATTAAAAGCTCTCTATAATGGCATATTAACACAAAATTTAGAGGAAGTCTTAATAGCTTGTATTTTGCCTGTTTTCATCTCTGTGATACAAGAATGGATTAGAGACTAGTGAAACAGACTGTGGAAATTGTTAGAATATATGGATCTGTGGCACAAAACAGGTTTTCATTCACCTTTACTTTCTTTCCAAATTGCTGATGTCCTTAAAATGTACATGTAGTGCTGGGCAAAGGAGTGATTGACAGGGAAAGTTATTTAAAAGCTTCAGTTGAGTATTTGGAAAGGTATTCAGACAGGCCAATGATTGAGACTCCAGTTAGTTTAACCTGTGTCAGGAATCTGAATATTCAAGGGATGTAGATTTCAAGTTTAGAGACTGCCACTGAGTTTTGCAGATGAGTGACTGGGAAATGGATTCCCAGAGGAAGGAGGATATTTACATAATAGCTAGGGAAACAGAGGTACAAATACCAAGATTCTGCTTTTCTGGAAGTCTTTCCCCCTGAGTGTCTGAATTCCTGGAAAGGTTTTAAAGGGCTTGCTAGTTTATGAGGACCTGAATAAAGTGAGACCTATACAGGAAAAATCAATTTTATAATTTATTTCAATATTTCTGACAAAGGTATTCTAAATAACATCTATTTTTAACTTTCAATAATTTTTAAAGTTCCCAGAGAACTCTGTGCATTATTTGTGGGTAGAGGGAATAAATAGTGTATTATTATTGGTAATTTCCATCCTGTAAAACAACATTGCTTAGTATTTGACTCCTGGATATCCATGAGAGAGAACTGTGCCTCTTGTTATCTTGTCTTGTGTTACCAGAGGTTTGTTTCAGTTCAGGTGAAAAAAAAAATATCAGCCATTACTTGGGTTTTAAATTCAGCCTTCAAGACAGGCAATTTGCAAGAACAAATTATTATCTGTTTCTGCTCATGTATTGACTATTGCTCTGAATTGGAACTAAGAGTGCCTCAATATCTATATTGAATATTTTATAGGTTCACAGCAGTAGAGTCACAAAGAGGTGAATACAAGCTATTTTTTTAATTGGAGGTTATATTTTAATTATATCAATCAAGAAATACCATTTAATAAGTTATACCTTAAATTAAACAGAGTTTATTTTAAAAAGAAAACTATTCACCATTTTTGTTACACATTTTTGCTTTAAAGATCTATCAAAAAATCACACTCAGATGATTCCTTGTTTGCAATGGTTGGGGGCAGCTATGAAGCTCATATTAAGGTAACGTGATCTTTTTTTAAAAAACCTCATGTTCTTGCTCTGAATTTTGTGTTTTAAGATGTTACTGCTGAAAATTAAGCTACATTTTTTTCTTATATTTTATATGAATATTTGCTAAGAATCCATTTCAAAGAATTATGTTGATTTTTTTTTTAAAAAATGCTTTTTGTTCACTATTCTCTCAAGTACTTGAGGATCGTGGGGGCTGGAAGTAACAATGGGCTGTGAAATACATAGTGAAAGACAAATTGCATTAGAAACAGCTTTCTAACTGTAGAGGAAATATATTTATTCAAGGATTTTTTGTATCAGTTTTTATTACTGTGGTTTTTAAATCATTCTTACATGACTTAAAATACTCATGCCTAAATTAATTTTTATAGAATTTGGAATTTCCCTGGTGCCTTTAGTTTGGAATAAGTATACATCAGAATGCTTATTCTGTTGTATCCTATAGTAGTGGAGAATAATAACTATTTTGTCATCTTTGGTTCTTATTATCCCTTGATTTTTTTTCTTCCTAGAACATCCCAGAAAAAGGAGGAGAATTTATTGAAGCTTCCAGACAATCCATGAAGGATGGTAAGCAATGTGAAGACTGCCTGAAATTGTGCTGCTTATTGACTTTAAATTACAGAATTTTTATATACTCTTTATTTTGTTTTTATTGTCAGAAGTAAAATATGACACTGGGAACCAAAAGAGTGGAAATTTACCTGACAAGAGTAAACCTTCGAGTCAAAAGAAGGAAATACTTGAAACCACACTTGTGCAGGCAATCAGAATAAAGAATGATTGTCTTTCAATTCCATCACCTGAATCAAAGGTAATGTGTTAAAAAAAGTCTTTCCATTTTTTAACATATCATCTTTCAGGAAGAAAAACATGCTAGAAAGAAATATGGCTACAAGGTTATAGTAGAAAACAAGGAGAGCAACAGGTGAGGTATATGTACAGAATTAACATTGCCAGAAAGTGGTGGGAATAAACAATTCTTCAGTGTGCCCTTATAGGAGGAAAGAAATAGAAAAGAAGGAAAAAGAACAGCTTTATGAATATGAAGCTGAGAAAAGTGGATGCATACAAAGAATTCATTTATGAAGGTAAAGTCAAGTGTCCAGATTGAATAAGAGAGTCAAGATGGCTGATACTTAAAATAAGAAATATTGAAATTAAAAAGAGCAGCAACTCAATATTAGGCCAAACATAGGAATGTTAATAGAATAATGTGTTATATTTGTCTATTATTTACTCTTGACATCCTTGAATGACTAGGAGGCAGGGTTTGGGATTACAATCACAATCATTTGTTATTATAATGAATAGAAAAATAAACAAATAAATGTGGCATATTTTAGATGCTAAAAAAATCATTCTTTTCTTTGCTTCTGTTCCTATTAAAGCTTCGAGTAATTTATATTTAGTAATAATTAATATAGACTTAATATGTTGATGGTCAGTGCTTGTTGGATTATATCAAAATGGACTCTATTGTCACATATAACTAAAAAGAAATCAATAAAATAAATATATATGCATATATAAATAGTACTGCTATTAAAAAATACAAATCCAAACAAATGAGTAATAGTGGTAGTGAACATGATAAATGAAAAATAAATGAACTTTTAAAAATTAAAAAAAGATGATCAGGTTTTAAAAATTGATACACATTAATTAAACAGAATTTTCACAGTGGCATATTTTTACATACATATAGATCAAATATACTCCCCTAATGCTATCTTTAACATTCCTTCCTCCATACTCCCAATTTTATGTATGCTAATGGATAAAAATTATTATTCATCTATTTTTATGTTGAACATTTCCACCACTACTTTTCCATGTGAGAGAAATATATGATACTTGTTTCCTGAGACTGGCTTATATTATTTAACATTATGCTTCCCTATTTTATACATTTTCCTAAAATTAACTTAGTTTTGTTGTTCTCTATGCATAGAAATCTTCTTTGTGTATATATACCACATTTTCTTTATCCATTCTTTTATTAACTAGCATCTAGCCTGATTTTATAATTTGCCTATTATTAATAGTGTCATAGCAAAGATGGGCATATGTATATCTCTAAAATAAGCTGACTTTAATATTTTCTGGTAAGTACTGAGTAGTATATTTGAATAATAAAGTAGTTCTATGTTTAGTTTTTGAGTAGCCTTCATATGAATTTCCATAGGGATATAGTAATTTATGTTCCTGCCATTCCCATATAAGAGATTTTTCTACTCATCTTCCCAGTATTATTTGCCTTCTTGATGATTGCTTTTTTGAATAGTGGAAATGGGATCTTGATATTGTTTTGATTTGCATATTCCCGATTGATAAAGGTATTATGGGGTTTTTTTCCCTGAAGTGTTGGCCATTTGTATCTCTTATTTTGAGAACTAGCTGTGCATTTGCTCTTTAATGAAAAGGTTTTTGTTTTTTCTGGTGTTAATATATTTGCATTAATATTTTTAGGATATTAATCCTCTGTCAGAAGAGAGCTGTCAAAGCTTTTCTCCATTTCTGGAGGCTACCACTTCTTATGGTTTTGTGTTTCACTTACTATGCAGGAATTTTTCAGTTTGATGCACCCTCTCTTATCCATTGTTGCTCTTATTTTCTGAGCTGTAGGGGGCTCTATTCAGGAAATTATTGCCTACATACTGAAGTATTTTCCATATATTTTCTTCTAGAATTTGTAAACCTTCTAGTCTGGTACATATGTCTTTAGTTCTTTCTGAATAAACTCTTGTATAGTGTTAGAAAATAGGCATCTAGGCTTCTTCTTTTACATATGGTTATCTAGTTTTTCCAACACTATTTCTAAAATGTCATATTTTCTCCAAAATATGTTTTTGGTGTCTTTGCCTAGTATCACATGACTGTACCTGTGTGGGTTTGCTGTCTGACTTCTATCCATTGGTCTATGGGTCTTTCTTTACACCAGGACCATGGTTTTTATTACTATGGCTCTGTTTTATATTTTGAAATTGGGCATTGTAGTTTATCCATTGTTTATCTTATGATCAGTAACACTTTGTCTAAGTATTTTTTTGTATGTTTGTTTTTCTTCCATACAAATTTAGAAGTAGTTATTTTCCCCCCATTTCTGCGAACAATACCATTTGAATTTGAATGGGAATACATGGAATCTATAACTCATTTATGGTACTATGCCCATTTTCACAATATTAATACTGCTTATCTATGAACATAGCAGATCTTTTTACTTCCTATTGTTTTCTTATTTTCCTTTTCATCAATGTGTAATTTTACTTGAAGAGGTCATTCACTTTCTTGTTTAGGGTTATTCCTAGCTATTTTTAAAGTTATTTGAATGAGCTATTACTCTTACTTTATTCTCTCTAGGTTTGCTATGGTATATAGACAGTTTATTTTAATATGTTTATTTTGTATCCTGTTACTCTGATGAATTCATTCATCAAAGTAGAATTTTCATAATATATTATTTATGGTTTCTAAGAATAGGACTACATCATTTGCATATAGAAATAATTTAACATTTTAACTTTCCTATTTGAATCCTTTTTATTTCTTTCTTTTTTTCTAAATTTTAGGTACTGTAATTAGTGAGATTGGTGGCAATGAACATCCTTGTGTGTTTCTTGATTCTAGAGAAAATGTTCTTCATTTTACTATTGGCTTTGGATTTGATATACTTGGTCTTTATTATCTTTTAATAAAATTCTCCTATTTCTAATCTCTCAGGGCTTTGTCATAAGGGCCATTGAATTTGTCAAAGGATTTTCCTGCAGCTTCTTAAAAGATCATGTAATTTTGCTCTTGATTCTATATGTGGCGTATTAATTTTATTGATTTGCATGTATTGAATCATCTTGGAGCAAAATCAGCTTTTATCGATTTTTTTTTTTTGTATGTGACTAGAGTCTCAAACCAGGAGCATGGTACGAAGGAGCCACATCCCCAGCACCTTTTATTGTTCACTTTGATAACAGATCTCACTAAGTTTCCCAGGCTGGCTTTGAAATTACAGTGTTCCTCAAACAACCTGATGCTTTTCTGAGAGTATACACCTATACCACTATGCCTGATATGTATGTTGTTTTTGTAATGTGTTGTTGAATGTGGTTTGCAAAGATTTTATGAGAATTTTTATACTATGTTTCTCAAGTCTATTGATATCTAGTTTTTTCCTTGTTCTGTCCAATATTCACTTTTCCAGTCAGGGTAATACTTTGCAGAATTGTTTTGGAACCACCTTTCCTTTGCTCTTAAATGTAATGGGGGATTAATATCAGTTCTTCTTTAAATATCTGATAAAATTTAGCCATGTATTCACCTCTGAACTTCTGGTCCATAAGGCTTTTTATTATTGCTTCAACCTTCTTGCTTATTATTGAGCTATGTTTTTCTCTATCTATTTGATTCAACATTTTATGACATATTTCATTAATATCACTTAGATTTATTTATCTTTCAATTTTATTCTTTAAAATAGTCTAAATTTTTCCCATTCATTGAAATATAAATTTTCTAATAGTCTCTAGAGAACTTCTGAATTTCAGTGATATCTGTTTTAATATTTCACTTTTTGTTTCTAGCTTTATTCATCTGTATCTTCCAAGGACAAATTACCATTTTAACAACGAACTATTTGTTTCATTATTACTATGTCTTTTAAAAAAATTATCTATTTTATAATTTTGGCTCTGACTTTAATTAATTCTTTTCTTGTATTGGTTTTAGAACTCATTTACTGAAGTTTTTCTTAGAACTTGGGATGCATCATGAGATTTTTAAATTTAAATATCTTAGATTTTTAAGTGGAGGTAGCCCTTAATATAAACTGCCCTCATACAACTGCTTTGGGTGGATTAGTGGAGGGATATCAGAAGGGATAGAAAATGTACTGGGCAGTAAAATTTGTCTAAATATGTTATATGCATTTCTGTATACGTTATAATGAACCCCACTATCTCATATATATATAAATGCCTCAATAAAAGAAAAAAACAAACAACAAAAAAGATCTGCTTTTACTTTAACCCATAAATGTATAGATGTTGTGTTTTTATTCTCATGTGGTTCTCAGGTTTATTTAAAACTTCCTTCCCCTAATTTTATTAGTGACCCAACTGTATTATTCATTGTTCAAGTGTCCATGCAATTTCTATAGTTTTACTCACTGTTTGCTTCTTTTTATTAATTAGATCATCATTTCATATATAATATTGAGCTTCATTTTTAAATAATCATACAAGCATGGTATACAATTTTCCAATTCTACTCCACTGTTCTTTCTTGTATTTATTTGTAGTTGTTTCAATTAGTGCATCATGGATATAAAGGTCAAATTCAGTGTGATATATTCTTAAGTGTACAAAGGAAAATTTTTTCAGATTCATTTCACCACACTTCCTCTAGCAGTCCCTCCATAACTCCTAATCTCCTCCTTGACTCCACTGACCTCTTCTATTTTTAGGGAACCCCCCATTTTCCCTTTATTTTTATCTACCTTCTTTTTTTTTAAAAGAGAGAGTGAGAGAGGAGAGAGAGAGAATTTTTTAATATTTATTTTTTAGTTATCGGCGGACACAACATCTTTGTTTGTATGTGGTGCTGAGAATCGAACACGGGCTGCATGCATGCCAGGCGAGCACGCTACCACTTGAGCCACATCCCCAGCCCCATTATCTACCTTCTTAATAGAAGGGAAAATATTCAGCCTTTGACTTTTTGAGTCTGAGCAGGATATTTACTTTCTCTTAGTGGGACATTTTCCAGTTCCATTCATTTACTAACCAATGCCATTATTTCTTTCAATTGATGACTTAGTAGAGCTTCATTTTATATATATATATGCCGCATTGTCTTTATACATTAGTCTGTTGATTGGCAACTAGGCTTCATTTGATAGCCTTTCTATTTTGAATTGTGCTGCCATAAACTCTGATGTGGCTACATCCCTAAAATATGCTGATTTTAAATCTTTTGAATCTATACCAAGCAATGGAAGAGTTGGGTGTACCTTTCTTCTGCATCCTCATCAACATTTACAATTATTTGTGTTTTTGATAATTGCCATTCTGAAGAGAGTGAGATAAAATCTCAATGTAGTTTTTATTTGTATTTCCAAACTGCTGGAGATGTTGGACTTTTTAAAATATATTTATTGTTCAATTGTAATTCTTTTTAGAAAGACACCTTTAGTGTTTTTCAATTTATTCTGTGAGTTATTAATTGTTTGTGATAAGTTTTTTGAGTTCTTTATATATTTTGAATATTAACCCACATTTGTGGATCAGGTGGCAGAGATCTCCGTTTCTGCAGCCTCTGTCTTCATGCTCTTATTTGTTTCCTTTAGTATTCAGAAGTTTTTAACTTTATGCCATCCTACTTATTGATTCTTGGTTTTATGTCTTATGCTTTAGGAGTTTTATTAGGACAATTGATGATTGTGATAATATGTTGAAAAGTTCAGCTTACAATTTTATCTAGCAGCTATAGAGTTTCTTGGGTAATTCCTAAATCTTTGATCCACACTTGAGTTGATTTTCCTCTTCATGAGTTTGGGTATTTTTTTCCCAGACCCACTTGTTAAAAAGGCTGCATGTATTGTTTTCTAATAGCAATCCATTGTGATGTGATAAGGGATAAATGGAATTATTTTGTTTTTGTATTTACTAAGACAAGCATTGTATCCTAATATATGATCTATTATAAAGAAAGTTTTTTTTTTGCTAACAAATTATGAGTTCTGTTCTTGTCAGATGAAATAGTGCGTAGACAAATATTATGTTGTCATGATAAAAAGTAAAAGTGATATATAGGAAAGTTATTGAAAGTTTTCTATATTGAATATATAGGAAAGTTTGTCCACCTCACCAGTCACTGGTGATTAGTATTAATGTCACCCACACTTCTGTTTTTATTGGGTCCTTCTGTCCCTTTAGGATGAATAGTGATTATTTTATAAAATTGGTTGCACTACCACTCACGTATAAATATTTACAGCCATTTTTCTTGTTGTTGGATTTTTCCCTTTAGCTGTAGGTTGTGACCTTCTTTGCTAACTTTGAGTAATTGTTGTTTAAAGTCACCTTTATCAAATTTGCAAATAGCTACTACTTTTTTTTGGCTTCCATTTACATGGAATATCTCTCTATTCTTTCAGTTTTATTCTGTGAACATCATTGCATGTCAGGCTGTGTTTCTTGTAGACAACATTCATTTGGGTCTTGTTTGTTAATTGAGTATTTTTATCTATGTCTTTTGAGTTGATAATTAACTCGATGTGAATCCAATGTTAATGAAGTGTGTTTCTTTATAATATAGGGTTCACTCTTTGTTCCTATTTGCTTGTCCACTCTTCTAGTTACATTTATTCTTTTATATTCTCCCATGATTTATTTTAATCTTCTTCTTGTGTATATAGAATTCCATAGTGAATCTTCTACACTGGCAGGTTAGTTGTCATAGTTTATTTTAGTTTATTCTTGTCTTGAAAGGTGTTTATTTCTGAAGAATAACTTTGATGTAGATAACAATGTAGGCTGGCAGTACTGAGGTAAGACAGATAAGACTGGACACCAGAAGAATTAGCAAAATGCAGGTTTATTGTCTGCAGCTTGTCCAGAGGGGGCTTTCACCTGAAAAAAATTCTCTCTATGAATGCTGAGTCTAGACATTTGTTGAGCTTTATACCCGGTGGTGTGGAAATGGGAGCCTGGAAGTATCCATTTTGCAGGGGTCTACATGAAAGTTTTTTTTTTTTTTTCTGTGAGTTCTCAGAAGTTACCTATTGTCTCATTTCTTAGAACTGTCAGGGATTTTACAGATTATACCACAAAAGCAGAGTACATTCATTAAGTCCAGGGATAAATTCAGTTTTTTCAAGACAGAGCAGATCAACAGAAAATAGGATGTATAACAACATTTGAGTCATTTTGTAGAGATCTTAGCTAATACATTGTAAACAAGAACAATTGTGGTGAGGGTCTCTGGGGAAGCTTAATGAAGATGGGTTTGTGGAGGAGGGGGTGCCACTGTAATATTTCTATTTTAATGCTTGAAATATATTATTACATGTCCTGCTGGCCCTTAGAGTTATCCAGATGCATTGCCATTTACCAATAACTTGGTGCTTCTCTCTTGAATTTGTAAAAATCTTTCTTAGTTTTGAATTTTGCCATTTTAACCAAAATATAATGTAGACAGTTTCTTTTTTGGCCATGTCTATTTGGCCTTCTAAATGCTTTCTGATGTTCTTATTTCCACAATTAAATATTTTTTTTCTGGTACAAGTTCATTGAATATGTTTCTATGCCATTAGTTTGTCTATACATTCCTTCCTTCAAGACCTTAATCTCAATTGGTCTTTTAAAGTTGCTCTAGAAAACCTTGATATTCTTTTTTTTTCCTCAGACACAATACATGATATTTATTTATTTATTTTTATTATTACATTTTATTAGGTACATATGACATTACAATGATCTTGGTAATTCAAACATTTGAATCAATTGGGGTATAATTTCTCATTTTTCTGATGGTAGAGATTGCAGAATCGCACTGGTCATAGAGTCACCTATATACATACAGCAATCATAATGTCTATTCTATTCTGCTGCCTTTCGTATCCCCCCTTTCCCTCCCCTCCCCTCCCATCATTTCTCTCTATCCAATCGAATGTTACACACTTTTTTTCTCTTTTTAAAGTCTCTCATTTTTATTACATTAGGAAAGTTCTACATCATCCACCTTGTCTTCAAGACTTAACATTCTTCCATCTACCTGATGTAGTATATTTTCAGTACTTCTCATTTTGACTTTTATTTGATTTAATAAACTTATTATTTCCAAATTTTCTGACCTTTTTTTCCCCACAAACTCTTATTTCATTGTGAGGATATTCTTTCAAAACTTGGATTTCCTTCATTAATTCTTGTTTTAGTCCTTTAATTTCTGAAATTGTTTTCATAATAAATTGTTTGAATTCTTTGCTGTCCTACACATCAATGTATGTGTAGTAAGTTATTAGGGATTTAAACACTTTGGGCAATGTGTTAGTGCCTTGCACTCTCATTTTCTTGTTTTAATATACAGAGGTTTGTGCAGATATTCAAATAGATTTCTATTCTCTTAGATGTGGGCCATTTTCTTCAGCAGATTTCCCTTCAGATATTCCCCAAACTGAGTGTATGTTCTATTTTCAAAGCCCCAACTCATTGACAAACGTGCTGGGACCACTAATCCAAAGTAATTTAAGAGGAAAGAATAGCCTCCAGTAATATCTAAAAGTTAGAAGCTAAGCACATGTTGACTTAAGACCAAAGCAAAAACTTTTAAAAATGATCTCTACAACTCAGGTAACCAATGAAGAAATGGTAAGAATAAACAATATCCAACATTCAGTTGTGAGTGATTCTAAAATTAATACAAAAATACACAGAAAAAAGAAGAAGAAAAAAATGAAAAAATAAAATTAATGCAAATACAAATGTAAAATAAGAAAACAAGTACAATGAAAATTAAACAAAAGATCATGTATGTTAGAAAGTGAAAAACAAATGATAAAAAAAATGTCATTTAAAGATTCAGTGACAAGAAAAGTATGATTTCCTCATCTGATGTAATTCAAATATAGACAGTTTCTTTCCCAACTTCTACTTTTAAGATTAACCATTCTGGGGGTGTTTCTGGGGAGCAACTATAGTTCTACTTGTTTCTTCTCAATAATAGCCTCAACAAGTCAGTACTGGTTGTGCAGTCTTGAATGTTGAAAAGTTTTCTTTGTGCCTATCAGGAAGTTCTGTAGAATCATTTTTATATGAAGAGGTAAATCAATCACAGTATTGGTTTTTTATGTACCTGAGTATAGGGCTCTAGTTAGAGTAGGAGCTATCAACAAAACTTTAAGACATGGAGCCTGTGGGTTAGTCTGTGCTGAAAATCCCAATTCCACACTTCTTTCAGTGAGCTCAAGGTCATGCAAGACTTCAAGTCTCCGTGGTTGGTTTCACTGCCTCTAAGCATGGTAGAGATGGACTACATAAAGGTCTGTGCTTGGTTGGGGGAGATGCAGGAAACAAGCTTTTCAAAGCATTCCAAAAATGTTCTGCCCCACAAAATCACATGCAACTCATCTTCTTTTCTTTTACTAATCTCAAAACACCAGTATTGAAAGGGAGATGTCCCCACTGCCCTCCATTCTATAATGCAGCCAACCAGCACACCATTCTTCCTGCTGATCAGAGTTTTCAACATATCTCTGTTAATCTGGACCAAAAGGGTGGGTATCCACAATTCCAGTAAATAGAGGCAGTCCCTGGGTCTTGGAGATATAACATACAGGAGACCCTGATATCTCAAAGACAGAGTTCCAGCAATGGGACCTTTCTAAAGAGGGAATCCCCTTGGTGAATTGCCAAGGAAATGACTATAATTACTTCAGTTGAAGAAGTGGGGGTTCTTCCTTCACATGCCTCTAAGCACAGTGAGATAGCCAGACTCTGAAGATCGGCTCTCCTCTCTGTCGATGGTAGAAGCAAGTATTTTTTTGTTGTTTGTTTGTTTGTTTTTACCAGAACCAATTCTGACTGTCTTCTTTTACATAATTTCTACAGGCACATTTAATTGAAACTCACCTCAGTTTGTATCCCTTGGATGACCATGTAACCATGACTACAGCTTTCCAGAGCTCCTTAGAGATCTGTGTCTCAGTTTCTTTTGTTGATAGAGCCTGACTTGTGTTGTTGATGACTCTTGACCTGCCAAATTCATGTCCTTGATGGGTCCTGGAAATATAAGAACATAAAGGCCAGGGTTTCTGATCAACCATCAAGAAAGTCTCGAAAAAGGACCCCCAGTAAAGAAGTTTCTTCAGTAAGCACTCTGATTCTGCTGAGAAGAATCTGCAGTGCACCTGTCCTCCATTGACATCTCAGGCAGAATCCAACTTGATGAAACTCATTACTGGAAGTTAAAATACATTTTTTTAAGATTATAGAGGATGTGAGCCTACCAGAGAAGAGCTTCCACCTAGTCAGTTTTTCCCTGAAAACTGCTGCAGTTTAATTATTTTATTAACTATTTTATTACTCTAAAAAACATATTTTTTGGTCTAATCTGTTCATTGGCTCTCTGTAATTGCACTCCACTGCATGCCCTTATTCGGGTTTGCCAAACATACACTAGTTGATTTGACTCAAATTCAGGGTGCAGTCCATAACCACTGTACGCATCTACATATGTTTTTTACCATAGTATAATATTTTGTAATTTTTTCTTGTGTGGAAACTGTATTCGAAAAGAAAGAAAACTTTTTTTTTAAAACCAGTTTATCATTTTATTAAACTAGTTTTCCCATCAGTAAAAGTTTCACCAAAAGAAATTTAGATTTCTGTAAGCCCTTGCTTCCCTGAATAAAACAGTGGGAACAAGACTTCTTTTCTACTTGATGTGACATAATTCAGTCTCAACAGGAAAAGCTTATAATTAGAATGTTTTAAATGTTTAATAATGTGTAGCAAATGTGTATATACATATATATGTGTGTGTATACAACTTAAACTTTATACATGTTATATAGTATATATGTTATATATGGTAGAAGGTCCTCTTATTTTTAGTAGTAATTTATGAGTAGTGCTCAGTGTAATGAAGTTACTTCCTGATAGAAATATGCACATCAGTTAGTGTACTATTGGTAGTTCTCTCTCTCTCTCTCTCTCTCTCTCTCTCTCTCTCTCTTTCTCTTTCTCTCTCTACCCCTCCCCCCTCTCTTCTTTTAGCTGTCAATGGACTTTTGTTTTATTCATTTATATGCAGTGCTGAGACTTGAACCCAGTTCCTCACACATGCATGGCAAGCACTCTGCCACTGATCCACAACCCTAGCCCTCGTGTTGATAGTTCTCTATTGTCATTCTATCCTGGTTTTATAGAGTTAGTAGACAAATCAATATAATATTTGGCTGATTTGCAGAGTATATATACCACTGTGATATAAAGTATTTCAATTTTTAATGTGTACTTCTCTAGTTTTTAAATCTAATTTATTTCAAATCTGGAAAATTAGGTGTCTCCTTAGAATACTGATTAGGCAATCTTCATATAATTCATTGGTGATATAATTTTACCAGATGACTCTCTCTCAGATTCTTTCTCAGAATAGTGTTGGTCATTCATTTGGTGATGCACATCAAAGAGAAAAAGGTGGTATAAATGGACATACAGAAGGTAAGAACCACTCATTATAAAATCATTGGATATAATGCATGCTTAAAACATGAGCACTAGTGTGATTTAATAGTGGAAGAAATGAAAATAATAAATAGTATGGGAGTTGAAATAGTGTATCTTATCAAGTTGCAACCACAGGGTAAGTTGGAGTTGTCCTAGAGGAGCTGAGTTATTAGGTCCATTTCCAGACCTGCTTAAATTAGAGGAAAGTTAGGACATAAGAAAAGGGGAGAGAAGAATTCAGAAATGAAGAATAAGAAAAGACTATAGACAACAACAACCAAAAAGAAAAAGAAAAAATAAGCAGATGCACTTTGATGATGGCCTGATTTAAAACATTCCTTGGAAAGATTATGACTTCTAAAACATCTACAAATTAGAGTACAAATTGAGAGAATTTTAAAAATGAGAAATTCAAATATTACATGGTAAACCCAAAGAACTTAAACAGTTGGTGTGTTTTATTCTACATGTCATTTGAAACCTTGTGTAACAGTACAGAGCTTTTATTCCAGAGATCCAGCTTTGTCCTTTATTACTTAATGAAACTTCATTCTACACTGGTCCCAGGAAATGATATATCCTCTATTTTTCACAGAACATTTTTTCCATTCTGGCGTGCTTCCTTCTATTTGGCACTCCTGCCATCTTCTTATTCATTTCTGCTCATGCATATGCTTTTCATACTCATCCTATCTTCAGCATTAGGAGCCATCTAGCTAAAATGCAAATGTGACTATGAACCTCTTTAGAAGATAAAAGGCCAGCTTTTAAAATTACCCAGAAATCTTTCATGAGTTAAGCCTAACACTTTATCCTTTCCCTTAATTTTACTGTCATCTGGATGGCTCCTCACCAATCCCTATATTTTTAGACAAATACTGACCCATTTAATGCTTCAGTCTGTGTGTAGCTACAGCCTTTTAAGCTTTCCCCATTTTCTGCCTCTGACGGTAACCTCATTCCTTTAGTCTCTGCTGAATTCTAGCTCTAGGAAAGCCACTATTCCTAGCACCTTTTTACTCTATTCTCATAGGGAACATATTAATTCTTGGTTCAAATAAACTGTTGATGCTAAGGTGATGTAAAAGAGGTCTTCTCAAGTTCAGGAGCCAAAGGACTAGACAGGGGAAGGAGTAATTTACAAGTCAACTGGTAGATATCCAGTTGAACAGTGGCTGAAATGCTGAGACACCTCAAGGGGGTAAAAACAGTTTATGACAAGGAGATTGGTAATCATGCAGGACTGAACAGACTAAGTCTTACAGAAGAACACATTTTTTAGAGTAATATAGAAAAACATTGCATATGCAAGATATTCATTGATAACACTAGAAAGAGTCTAAGTCACTGTGGAAATGATTACTTATGAATAGTTGCTTTAAAAAGTTAATGTTATGGGGAAGAGAATAGCAAATTATGTGTATCCCCACATTTCTATAGTGTTTTTAAAATTTAATTCTGGCAAATTTTCATTCATCTTGAGTGGATATACCTTTGAGATATTCTTGTTTTCTTAAACCTGGTGATACATAGTGTCTCCTCAGGTAGACTGTTGAAGTTTTATACCACTAAAAACATTCCCTGAAAAAAATTCTTTGCTGGGTACAGTGGATCACCTCTAAACACAGCTATTGGGAGATTGAGACAAGAGCATGGCAAGTCTCAGGCCAGAACAAACATTTTAGAGAGACCCAGTTTCCAAAAATAAACAAATATACAACTCTGGCAGAGCTCTTGCAATGTTGCAATGTTCTAGGGTTAAATCACTGATTACACACAAGTATACCCCACCAATAAACAGTTAAAGAGGTAATATCACCTAAAATTCAAGCTTATAATTACTTTTTATTTTTGGCAGACTGTCATTCACTCTAAATGTTCTAAGTAGTTTACGTAAATCTACATACATTTTTCAGCTGAACCACTTTGGTTCTCATCATCTGAAGAAGAGGAGGAAGGTCTTGATGACACCAAAAGTAAGCAGCCACAGGTGTGTTCACTCATATATATTTTTTAAAACTTCTGATTTCTTACTGTATACCTTAGTTTAAGAAAGTCAATATGGGCAAATTTGATTACCTTTCATAACAGTGGTTTAAAATCTAAAGGTGATAATTTAATATTCAAACCTAATAGAATTTAACTGGTTATGAATCTGAAAATAGCATTAAAATTCAGGATAATATATAGATAAATATTATCCTTGTGATTCGTTCAGAAGTTTTTTCTGAATATTATTTGGGTTTCCATTTTTTTAATCCCTGAAAATGATGAAGAAGTTAAAATTAGTGGTTTTGCAAATAACCATTTAATTAATGAACATTAATTGTGATGGTCATTGAGTACATTTATGGTAAAGGATGGTCCTTCCCATTGGCTCAGTTTTAGTTACATATAAACATGGAAAATCACACCCATCTCAGGTGCTCTTTGGGTATCATAGGCAGAGTGAGTGAAAAGACACACATACATGCAGATCCTAATCAGACAGCAATTTCAGACCAGTTTTTCTCATACACTCAAATGTGCATAGCTCACACACCCAGCCCATGGACAGCTGGTTAAATCCTTGAATTTATTTACTATTCTAAAAGCCAAAGTTCTAGGTTTCATTTGGTCTGAGACTCTCTACAGTGCCTCTCCAGGTTTTCTTTTTTTCTATAGCTGCTCTTTTTTTATCCAGAATGCACACAGGAGCCAATATGACTCAAGCTCTGAAAAATGGTCAGGAAGTGCTGTACATTTTTGTGCTGTCATTTTTCTTCATTGGTGTACTTTTTAGTTCTCTCTCAGAGGAACTTTTTGTTTACTCTACCCAGATCCTGTGTGTGGCTTTCTAACAGTACAATAGAAATATTTCTTCACCCTACTTTGTCATTTTATTAATCTGGATTTTCTCTCAGTGAAACACTTACTATAAGCTCCTTAGATCCTGTGAGACTGTGATGACCAAAATGAGGCAAGTCCAACAAAGTCTTATTCCTGCTCAACATCACATAATTCCAAATCTCTTATCACACTGAGTCTCATAAGTCTGTTATTTAAAACATGTAATGCAACATAATATTAATTATATTTCTCAAGAATGTTTAATTAAATATTTAATGCATTCTCATCTTGTGGGGTTGTGATATATGTTTGTTTACACTCTTAGAATACATGCATTCATGTTATTAAATTTTCAGGGAATACCTTTTCTATGATATCCATCTTGCTTTTACCAAATCAGGAGCCATTGGAAGACAAGAGTTAGCTTCATCTGAAGCACAAATTCTAGGTTGCCCTGTGGAAAATATGACTGTACTTATCTACATTTTAGTTAGCTGCTTTCAAGACCAAAATTTGGGTGATGTCTAAAAGAGTGATAGTGAAGTTTTCATGCAGCTCTTTGGGGTCCTTTATTTTGCAGGTATTTTCTGAGGGTGGTCCACAGATGTGCATTTCTCACTCATCTGGAGAGAAACATTATATAGCAAAAGAGAAAGCAGATGGACATGTCCATGGTAAGAACTACATACTCTACACAGTTCTTTGGACAGAATATTGATTTCTAACATGAGTGCTGATTTATTCTAATACTTGGAAAAATGAACCTAGTAAACAGGTAATAATGAAAAAGTGAGAAAGATAATGAGTTGTCTCTCTTAAGACCAGGTCCAGCAGCAGGTTATAGTGGGAGTGTCCCTCTTAGTTTCTATACAAGACATGCATAGATCATAGGGGAGTTGAAAATTGTGAAGTAGAAAGGATAATGGTGAATACACATTGGGAAAGGCAGAGAGAGTGAGTGCAGCAAGTAAATGAAGGAATAAGAAACAATGAAGGCAGGTAAATTTCAGTCATTTACCAGAATAAAAAGACCACCTGTTCAAAATGTGGAAAGAAAATGGGAGTTTCCAGTTGTGCAAATGACTCAAGGTGTTAATATTTTTTCTCACCACTCATTTCTGAGTTGTCATTAGAAAGGAATTGACATGTGAAGAACTGATCATGAAGAAAGGAAGTTTTTTTTTCTTTTTAAGTCAAATGTTCATAAATCCATGTGTCTGGTCATAAATTTATATAAAACAATATTGTAATTAAAACAAATAAAAAATAAAAATACCTATATCATAGACATTCTTGCCACTACCTGGGATGAAGCACAGATGGCAGACACAGCAGTATGGGAAGTGGAAAAATGTGCAAATTGTTATGGACTGATACCTAAATTCATAGGTTTTTAAAATATTCTTTGGAAAATTTGGAAAGGAGAAGGGAGAATAGACATTGAGAAAAGGAGAGAGAATACAGTGAGTAAATGAAGGAGAAAGGACTTCTTCTCATCCTTCAGGTTTGGGAACATCATTGGGTGGAAACCTGGCTCTATTATTGTAAGGCATTTGAAGGCAGGGAAATGAGAAGCAGACTAAGTGCAGACCCAGACTCTCAGACTCTAATAGATCATCTGTGGGGAACCCAATTCAAAATGCATACTCTGACTTACCTGGCCTGCACATCTATGTTTTCTTCCATGTAAGGTAATTCCAATAATCACTATCTGCCGGCCACCATGTAAAGACATCAGCAAAGGATTTCCTTTTAGCCAAACTAAATGCAGAGCCACTGGAACATCAAATGTAATAAAGTTATTGCATACATCTTGTTTTTATTCTGATCTTGTCTCTTGGCAAGTGATAAGAACTCAAAGTATAGAATTTATATTTCTTAGGTCTAATCCTTAAATTGGGAATTAAGAAAGAGTGGTGGACTGGGGTTGTAGCTCAGTAGTAGAGTGCTTGACTGGCATGCGTGAGGCACTGGGTTCTATCCTCAGCAAAACAAAGAAAGAAAGAAAGAAAGAAAGAAAGAAAGAAAGAAAGAAAGAAAGAAAGAGAGAGAGAAAGAGAGAGAGAGGAAGAAAGAGAGAGAGAAAAGAAAAGAGAATATGTGTCCCTCTACAACTAAAAAAAAGAAAAGAAAAGAAAAAGAAAGAGTGGGGATAATTCATAGACAAAATGGAAAATATAAAGAATCAAGACCAGAGATCATGATGTTGCTTTTGAAAAGTTCCTGGGAAGGAGAAATGTGGAAGAAACAAAATAAGTTAGTTGGGCAATCTTGGAGGGAATGATGGGGAAACTGAGAGCATGCAATTCAGGGGCTATCAGTATATCTATCTTTTACAATATGTGAGAGATTGTAACTTGTCCATCATTTGAATCATGAGGGTCTTGTAAGTTGGGGAAAGATTCCAGCCATGATCATCTTTTCTCCATACCTATCAGACATACTGCTTCCTGTGGTTTAAATTGAGTCATTCTGAGGAGCAAAATTACATTTCAGAATCATTCATGGTTTTTAATGACAGCTCTGCTCTTTCTCCTCTTTCCTCTCTTCCTTCCTTCCTTCCTTCCTTCCTTCCTACTCCCTTCCCTCCCTCCCTGTCTTTTTTCCTTACATAATTACTTTCTGTATTTCTTTCCTATTTGCCTGAAAATAAAATTTTGACCATGGGCATTCTAGAAATTCACTTCATTACTCAGCTACATCCTCATGTTTCAAAAGCTAATTATAATTTTTTGATAGGCCTGGCCTTTTATGAATACACTTAAAACACTGGCAAGTCAACCAAACCAAACTCATTTGTAAACAGAAATCTTTATACAGTTCACTCTTTGAATACCCAAAATCTTTGTCATATATGCATGTGTTTGTGTGTGTAATAATATATTATTGTTATCAGATAAAGCTGTGCTCTTCCATTTCAACTTTCCTTTTAAATTTTTATGTCTCAAAAGTTTAAACCAATCAAACCTTATTTCTTAGATGTGGAAACTATCTGTTCTCACACAAGGGGATCATGAAAATCTAATCCATTTAAACCAGAGAATACAGGAATAGAGGATGCACAAGAGGAACCAGCATCCCACCTGAATATAAGAAACAAACAATAGGTGTCATAGCTTTCAGAGTCAAAGTATGTATTTCAACTGACTCATTCAGATATCTTTGTTGAGAAATGAACCTAACATTTCCCTGGGATCTGAACACAGCTTTGGCCTTACTAAACAAAATGAAAGGACAAATGCAGTAAATATATACATACTTAAAATTATAAAGATTAAATCTTTTCAGTAGTATTTCCATAAGTTAGGTTCAATGGCTTGTTTTTGTTTTGACTTCACCTTTGCCATTGACTCTCTTAGGAACCTTCTTTGCTTCTCCACTAGAGGATTGTTGGATTCTCCATCAATCTTTGCATTGGTATATGTTCCCTTGTCTCTTTTATTTATGGTCATTGGACAAATACCCTCAGATTTGTGAAATGAACAGCATGTTTCACAAAACTTATTCACAAAATTCCTTTGGCATATTTTAGTCACATGATTGTTGTCAGCCAAACCAGCCAGCACAGAAACCCAGGAGATGGCATAATTTTTAGCACAGCTGAACCATGGACCTCAGCTGTATGTGGAGGCATCTTTAATGTATGAGTTGTTTTGTCTTCTTCACCTTTGCTTGATTATATACCCCTTTTGTTTTTCAGCCTCTAGGGATTCATCTGATTTCAGAAAGGTAATTAAATTTCTATATTTATTCTAAATTATTAACTTTGTAGTCAATGAAAAATGCACTCTTTATTTACTATCTTCTTTCTAAGCGCACCGATCCCATCACAATAAAAGAGGCCCTTCCAAGGAAAGGATTAGGCAAGGTGAAAGAAAAGACAGTCAAATTGGGTAAGTTTTGCTTTACAACACTCCAGGGAACACAATGTTAAAACACTTGAAATGCTACCAGTGTTCTCACATGTAAGGTGGTTTTCCCAAAGAGGTGGGAGGATTTTCCTCACAATGTCATCAGTAGTCGCAGAAAATGATCTCGCCTCTGTGTTTCTGGGAATATCCCCTCAATTCTGAATTGTTTCCCTTCCCTATCATACTGTTAAATTCTCCCTATTTCCAGCCTTTGGAGTGAACTAGCTACCATGCAAATGTCACCATAAGCATCTCTTTAGAATGTGAAAGGTCAACCTTCTGAAATTTCTTAGAAATATTTCCTGACATGAGCAAGCCTCATTCCATATTTTTATACCTTTCCTCTGCCTCAACTGTCCTCTGGCATTAGGCCTCACCTATCCCTTTATTCTGAGACAAATTCTTACCTATTTTATACTTTTCTCTGTGTGGGCCTACAGCAATTCATGCTCTCACCATCTCCTGCTCTCTGGCTACTCACCTCTCACCTGTCTTTTTGCCGGGTGAGTAGCCAGAAAAAACACCATCCCTAGGGGCACATTTCTCTGCTTTCTTAGTTCATTTTCTCTGACACTTCAGCTGGTCACATTAGCTTCCAGACACATAGGTTCCCCTTTGCCCTTCTCACCGGAGTCACACAGGTATAGTCTAGCCTGCACCAGTTTTTTCTACCTTCCATCAGGCACAACCTAGGTCCCTTGATAGGCACTTCCAGGATCCTCGCGCGCGCGTGTGTGTGTGTGTGTGTGTGTGTGTGTGTGTGTGTGTGTATTGTTTAGAGGAACTGAATCAAAGAAACCACTGTTGCACTCTTTCCGAGGATGGCTACGGCTTCAGCATTCTCATCACCCATTGAGAGAAGAGCATGCTTTTGAAGCACCAGTGCATAGTTCACCTTTTGGTCAGATCAGTTTAAGCAATATTTTCTCTTTAGCAGGGCACATCATGGTACAACTCAGAATGCAACTTCCTCTTCTCTCTCCCCATTTGTCTGAGGCAGATCTGCACTGATATTTGCATGCAGGTTGTAGGCCTTTTTTGTTTATGTTACACAGATTACTGAATCTCTGGACCTTTTCAGTGTTCAGAAATTTTAGAGATTTGAATAAAATCCCTCTTTCACTCACTTTGCTGAGAAGCTCTTCACCAACTCTTTGGTCTCCATGCAATAGTGTAGCTTAGAATGCAGCTTACTCTATACAAACATTTTCCCAGAATCAGCCCTTCTTTCAATGTGGATTTTCAAGCTTGTTTCTGAGCAAATTTCATTGATCTTGAGTAGTCAAATCTTGGCAATATGGTTTGCACTGAACCTTGTATCCTGTCATGTCTCTATAAGGTGTGTTTTGAGGATTTGGATCAAGAAAAACTACTCCCTGATAAATTAATGTTTGTTGGGTGCAAATGGGTACATCTTTATTCACAACTACTTGGAAGTCCAAGCCTTGAAGGATGGCTGTATTCAGTCCACTCAGAGGACTCCAGTTGCCAATTAAAGTGGCCATGGGATAGAACTAAGTGGTAGAGTATTTGACAAGAAAGCATAAGTTTGTGGGTCCACTCCCAAGGTGTATACACAAAGAAAGAAAAAGAAAAAAGAAAAACCGTGGAAAGTTGAAACCAGTAATTATTCACCAAATATTAAACTTAATTGAAAATCATATTTGGGAATATTAAGTTGTTTTGGTGTTACAATTACACTTTTCTATTTGGATTGATGTTCACTCTTTCTAATGCAGTTCTAAGGAATGTGAGTAAATGTATTCATTTATCAGCAGAGACCCATTTTGACATGACTTCAGAGGAAGAGCACAAAAGTTTTGATGACGGTCAGTGTACCCAGTCTCAGGTATGTCAACATATAAAGCATTTCTTCCTGTTTCCTCTTGTTTTTCTTTCTTGAAGAAAGTAAAGGAGGCCAAATGAAAATACCATTTAAATAGTCTTTTGGAATCCAGGCATTATATATTACTAATTACATCTAAAACTACTCTGAACTGGTTAGAATTTGAAAATAGTATTAGTATTCCTGTCAACCTATAGCTAAATTTACTATGTAAGGGAGGAAAAACAATTCTAAATGTTGCTTGTGCTTCCACTTGCATAAACATTTTGAAAAATTAAAAGTTGAGACTAAATTTGAGACTGACGAATAACCACCTGGGTTATGAATGGTAATGGTCACTGACTACATTCATGTGAAAGGGTGATATTGTCAAAGGCTCAAAATTCTAGTGAAAATTAGTAGTTATTTGCTACAAGTTGAAAAAAATATATATATAACTTTACATCCTGGTTAATGTTTATTTGTTATTTTTTGTTTATTTTTTATTGATTTTTTTAAAAAAATAAATGACAGCAGAATGCATTATAATTCTTATTACACATAAATAGCACAATTTTTTATACCTCTGGTGGTGTATAAAGTATGTTGACCCAATTTTTGTCTTTTTACGTGTATTAAACAATTTTTTTCTGTGGTGACCTTTTCATTTTGTTTCTCATCCTTGCAGAAAATTCAGTCAATATGTTGAATAATTTTATCAAAATGTCTTAGTATATTAAAGAAATGTATTTGTGTGCATTAATGGGGCAATGATGGAATTTTTTCTCACATTGCCAACATTCCTGGTGTGAGATTTAGCACACATCTAGATTTATTTTATTTGGCTGACATATGTAGGTCCTTGGGTTTACAGCTTTCCCTTTGGTGTGTATCCTGGGCAGGGGCCATATCTCAGTGTCAAATCCCCAACTGAACACCTAAGTCTCATATTTTCAAACAAAAACTTAGTTCATTGTTTAAAAAGTGTAATCCTATTTAATATGAAACATACTCCTCAAAATTCTTTAAAATAAGACTTGACAGCCTTCTCACATTTGATGGTGAATGCAAAGTTAGATGAGTTACAATGAATATCATTCCTCCCATCCTTTGGGGTGTATACACCTTTGTTAGCATGTTGTCAAGGAATGCCTTTTCTATGAAATCCACCATGCTTTTACCAAATCAGGAGCCATTGGAAGATAAGTGTTCAGCTTCATCTGGAGCACAATGCTAAGACACCCTGTGGAAGGTATGACTGCTCAGTCTGTAGTTATCTACATGTTAGTTAGCTGCTTTCAAGACCAAAATTTGGGTGATGTCTAAAAGAGTGATAGTGAAGTCTTCATGCAGCTCATTGGGGTCCTTTATTTTGCAGGTATTTTCTGAGGATCATCCACAGATGTTTGTTTCTCACTCATCTGGAGAGAAACATCATAAAGCAAAAGAGAAAGAAGATGGACATGTCCATGGTAAGAACAACATATTCTAAACAGTTCTTTGGATAGAATATTGATTTATAACATGAGTGCTGATATATTCTAGTACTGGGAGAAATGAACCTAGTAAACAGGGAATAAAGAAAAAGCAAGAAAGATAAAGAGTTGTCTCTCTCAAGACCGAAGTCCAGCAGCAGGTTATAGTGGGAGTGTCTCTCTTAGTTTCTGTACAAGACAAGTATAGACCACAGGGGAGTTGGAAAACTTGAATTTTTATGTTGGAAAGAATAATGTTCTTCACATTCTACCTGCTTTCTGTTCATTTCTTAGTGTATTTTCATTTTCCTCAGGGATTTATGTATTAGATCACAAACCTCTTTTCTAATATCATCTGTCTAAAATTATAATGAACTTTTTTTGTGTGTCTGTCTTCTCCTTTAGACTTTAAGCTGAAGAAAAATAGGGGTCTAATCTCATCTGCTATATCTTCAGAGTTCAGCATATTGTGTCACGTGTTTTATGCACTAATTGCTTTAGTGTATAAATAATGCATGTGAAATATACAGCATTCATATATTTAAATTAGTCACATTTTATTTCTATCTTCTTTTTTCTGACAGATTCTGTTAGGCTGTCGAAAACCCAGAAAGCAGTTTTATTACTTCAAAGAATAATAAAGAGCAAAAAAAGTTACTGCACACAGTGTTCATTACATGTTAAAAAAATGCACAACTGGAAAATGAGATTCATGAGCTAAAACAGAGGGTATCAGAGTTTAAGCAAGAAAATATAGAATTCAAACAACAACTCCACAATTTGAGGTATTATATTCTAGATTGAAAGAAGGAGTGGAATCTTTTCCTTTAATCCAGTAAAATAAGAAGGACAATTTTTTTTTTAACTACTGCCTCATCTGTTAGTACTTTGCAAGAGAGAAAACGTGAATAAATTATAAAATTCTTACAAATATGATAGCATATTATTAAATGTGATTACTTCTAAAAAATAAGTTCATATTTTTCCCCAACACAATTTTAATGGCTCTATGGAACCCCATCTGCTAGTAACCTATTTATTTAACAAACATAATTTGGGATTGTTATATGTTTATATTTTTAACTGTTTATTACAATTAATATTTCAAGAAATATCATTTATAAAAAAATTATTTCCTACTCAGATACCATGGCATGTGCCTATAATTCCAGCAGCTTGGGACACTAAGATAGGAGGAACAAAAGTTCAAAATAATCCTCATCAACATAGCAGCAATGTCCTAAGCAAATTAATGAGACCCTGTCTCAAAAAAAAAAAAAAAGAAAAAAATGAAAAAGACCTTGGGATGTAGCTAAGGGATTTAGCTTTTGTGGGTTCAATCCCTGGTACCAAAGTTGGGGATGAGAAGAAAAGAAAAATAACTTTCTATATTTCTGTTTACTTTTGAAAAAAATTTCAATATAGAGTTATTTGGTTAAAGTTGTGAAACTTTAAAAAGATTACAGGATTTATAAATTTCTCTCAAGAAAGTTTGTATTCCACCAATGAGGTATTTTTCACTGCCCTGAAACATGTTATTATACATTTATAGTTTTTAGGCTGATTTTCGGGATCAAACTCAGGGTTTTGTGTTACTAGTGTGATGTGTTAGTGATGAGCTAGACCCTTGGCTACACTTCTAACATTAACATTCATTAAAAAATGAAATGAAAACAGAGTATTTTTTATTCAAATTCATTCTCATTCATAAATTTGTTCATATTTCTATATTGAAAGGACATATACTTTTTATGTTTTTTAGGTATACATGACAGTAGACTATATGTTGACATAAATTTATTTTTGTTATGTCTTATATTCCATTGTGTGTGCACACACACACACATCATATTTTTTTATCCATTCATCTGTTGAAGAACATTATTCTTCATTATTGGATTAAATATTAGGTCCCATCTTGTTCAAAAATGGATTTTGACTTTTTTGTAAAATACATAATGATCAAAAAGGTAAGTTGAGAGTGTTACCATAAAAGAAACATAAAAAGTATAACAACAGGTATTAGATTATTTATCCCAATTTGGAGTTATAGTAATATGAAAGATACATATTTTTTATATCTTTATTTTATTTATATGTGGTGCTAAGGATTGAACCTAGCACCTTACCCTTGCAGGCAAACACTTTACCACTCTGCTACAGCCCCAGCCCCAAAAGACACATATTGAAAAAAGAATGTCTGAATATGCTGTTACACTGTAAGCCAATTATAGGTATACCTGACATATTTTATGAAGATAAATGATATTACTACTGAATTCATAAGTTTGTATATAAAAAAATGTCTTTAAAACTTATTTGACATGAAATTATCTTTTTAACTGGGGAGGATCTATGATTGTGCAAAAAAAATTACCTTAATCTTGTCAATTTACCAAATCATTTCTAAATTCCTTTTCTGTGGTACCTAAAAAATTTGCTAGTAACAGAAACTTATCAAATAACAAAACAATCTTTTATTATTGACTTTCAATTATGTATGTTTTACATAAGATTAAAGGAGAAATTTAAAATGTTAAACTAGAAAAGCTTCAGAGAACATAGAATTTTTATTAAGATACTAAATCAGCATACAAAGAGCCAGAACATAAAAATACATTTTTGGTTTTTGGCAAAAATCAATTAAAAGGCATCCATATTAACTTCAGATATACCTTAAAAGAAGATGAGGTGAAGAGAAAAAATGATGATATGTTACATGAAAAAAATAAGAACCCATTAAAAGAAAAAGAAACAGAATATAACAAAGAGGATCAAGTGAGAAAGCAAGCTGAAATCTGTGTTTGTACAATAGATACAGAATTGGAGACTGCAAGAAATCATTTTAATCAGGTAAATGAACATTCAGTAAAGTTTCAAATTTTTACTGTATTTCATTTGAATTATTTATAAAATCCCTTTAACTTATTGTATGTGGCCATGTTTTACTTAATGATGGCAATGTGGTCTGAGGAATGTGCTGTTTGGCAATTTCACCAACATGCAGTCATCATGTGTTTGTACTTCCACACACTTCAGACATCTCCCACAATGCCAGGAAACACAGACTTAGAGCACCTCCATTTAAATGCAGTCTGCTGTTTCCCAAAGCATGGGTATATTATTTTGATTTAAAACAAAATGTTCATTACTTGGCAATAGAAAAAAATTTAAAAAGATCTGACAAACCAGAAAAAAAAGCCCACAATGTTATATGACTCTAAAATTAAATGATGATATTTATGACAAAACTAGTTACAGCAAAACTTAGCATCTGGTAGTTGTTAAGCATTGGTTTTCTGAATGAATACGTTTAGTTTAATCGCTGACATAAATACAAATTTAGGTGTTTTATGTTAAAATACAAACTAAATAGCTATGCAACTATTTAAAAAATTTTTTTGAAAGTGTTTCACAATTACATTTCTGTCTGCATTTAAGAAATGTTTTAACTCACCCAAATTTATCTGTCATTTGTGCAATTGAAATGTAAGACATTTACTCATAAAGAATAAATCTACCTTTTGGAATTATTTTTTAATCTTGAAGGTCCCACTCTTAAATTAAGCTTTTAGACTTCTGTCACCTTCTGATATACAGCCAAAACCTTGCTGAAATAAATTTGTAGATTTTAGCAGAACAAAATGAAACCTACAGACAATTTCCATGAGACCATAATGCCAGAATTTACGATATGAAATTTCAGTAACACATCTTTGCAAACAAAAAGAGATAGACATGTGCAGAAAGGAAATGTTTCCTGAATTATTTTCTTCTGTTTTTAAATGAGTGAGTGAGAGAGAGAGAGAGAGAGTGTGTGTGTGTGTGTGTGTGTGTGTGTGTGTGTAACATAGTTAAACAGTAAATCTATTAATCATGGGAAAGTATAGAGGGTTTTAAATCCATATATTTATAACCATAATGTACAAATTTTGGAGGTGAGGGGTGCAATTTTTGTCCCATTGAATTAAGTAATGTTCTTAATTCAACTGTATTTCTCTGCAGCAGTCCCATGAAGACTTTCAGAGTAGCCTTATAAAGAGAAAAGACTTTTAATATTTTCCAGAGGAATAGATGATTTTTCTATGATCTCAAAACCCTTGCTTCTAATAGTAGATCTTCTAGTTTGGGGAAGTTACTTTGCTCTCTTGTTGTATTAATATGCATTACTACTCCCACTGTTATGTAAGGAAGAAAAGTGGGGCCAGCAAATACTCTGGCTTTGTAAATCATTTTCTCACTTTTGAGAAGAGAAACAAACACTTTACTTCAAGTAATCTCCTACTTCAGTACAAAACACCTTTGTAAAAAAAATGGCATACCATAATATGTTCTTAGAAATAAATCACTGGTAAGTATTTGTTCCTAATACATAAGATCTGTTTATTTCCTTTATTTTATATTGACTCATGTTTCAATCATCACTGAAATGAAACAAATGCTACTGAGTAGAAATCTCAGGATTTTCTGAGTAGAGTCTTACACATTTTGCCTTATTTGTCATTTGTATTTTGAAACACAGGCCTTCTTTGGTGTTTATACATTCATAGGACAGAAGTAACTGGCTTTGTGGGTGTGCACTAGAAGCAGAGGCAAAAGACTTGGAGAAAAATCATGCAATTTGCCTATGTTTTTAGCCTTGTGCTCCTTTTCAGAATTTTGATAGATTGTTCATTGATATAGATCATGTGTTTAATGCTGTTCCTACATTTATCATTTATCAATAGGTGAAATTCTCATTCCCAGCTACAAAATGTTAGAAAACAGAATATGCTAGGAATATTTTTTAGGAAAAGACCTTGGAGAACTTTTGTATGTCTCAGTAGATGTAGAGCTAAGGCTCTTACTATGGTCTGGTTGAATTCATGAGGTGTCAGATTGCAAACTTTTTCTTCTTAAAGTTAAATGTTGTTTTATTTGCCACTGAAGCCATCCCAACAGATAGGTACATAATAAAATATTTGGAATTTTTAACTGTTTAAAGGGTAGATCATATGATCCTAAAAGTGGATCAACATGAGAAATAGTGAATTCTAAATTTTATTTATTGTTTTTAGGTATACATTACAATAGAGTTCTTTTGGTGTATTATACATGCATAGTATATAACTTCTTCTATTCTAGAGTTTTTCTGGTCATGTACTCATATGTGAACATAGGAATGTAATGTCAGATTCATTCTACTATATTCCCCTCCTCTCTCAGCCCTTTATTTACTTTTGTCTAACCAACAAACTTCTATTCTTTTATCCTCCACCCTTATGTGTGTTAGCAACTACATGTTAAGGAGAATATTCAGACTTTGGATTTGGAGAACTGGATTATTTCACTTGGCATGATAGTGTCCAGTTCCATTAATTTGCCAGCAAATGCCATAATTTCATTCTTCATGGCTGAATCCATTGTGTATATATGACACATTGTCTTTATCCTTCCATGTGTTGAAAGGCACCTAGGTTGGTTCCACAGCTTAACTTTTGTGAAGAGCTGCTATAAATATTTATGTGTCTCTGTCATTATAGTATCATTGGAGTATACACTGAGGAGCAGAATAACTAGGTCAAATGGTCGTTCCATTCCAGGTTTTGTGAGAAATCTATATACTGATTTCCTGAAAAATTTCTTGGTGCAATGTATGAGTGAATCTTTTCCCCACATTCTCACCAACATTTATTGTTACTTGTATTCTTTATAACTCAGTGTAGTTTTAATTTTCATTTTTCTAATTGCTAAAGATGTTGAACATTTTTTTCATATACTTGTTAACTGTTTGTACATATTTTTCTTTGAAGTGCTTGCTCAGTTTTTTGTTCATTTATTGATTGGGTTAATTTTTTTTGTTTGTGAGTTATTTTTTGAGTTGTTTATATATTCTGGAGATTAATGCTCTATCTGACATGTCAGTGACAAAGATTTTCTCCCATTCTATAGGGTGTCTACTCACATTCTTGATGGTTTCCTTTGCTGTAAAGATACCACCCCATGTATTGATTCTTTATTTTATTTCTTGTACTTTAACTGTCTTTTTGAGAAATTCAGTACCTACAATGACAAGATGGAGCACTGGGCCTGTCTAGTCTTGTAATAGGTCTAGGGTCTTTTATCTATTATCTAGGTCCTTTATCCACTTTGTTTTTGAGAAATAGGGGTTAAATTTCTCCTATGACATATGGGTTTTTAGTTTTCCCAGCACAATTGGTTGATGAACCTATCCTTTCCCCAATGCATGTTTTATAGTGTGTTGTCTAGTATTAGATAACTATATGTGTGGGGTTTTCTCTGTCACTTCTCTTCTGTTCTGCAAAGTTATTTTTTTTTCTTACATTGGCAAACTAACTAATCAATCTATTCTTTCATTCTGGTATAATGCAGATTTTTTCAATCCTTAATTTTTTTCTTTTTTTATAACTAGGAATTGAACCAGGGTGCTCAACCACTGAGATGCATCCTCAGCCATTTATTTATTTATTTATTTATGAATGAGTCAGGGACTCACTGAATTGCTGAAGACTGGCTTTGAACCTGTGATCCTCCTGCCTCAGTCTCCTGAGACACTCTTATTACAAGCATGAGCCCCTGAACCTGGCAGTTCTTACATTCTTTAAATTGTAATTTTCTTTTACTCTCATAGATCCATCTTCTTGAATTAACTTTTGAACTCTTGGGAATTTATATTTTTATAAGCTCAGAAGTTTACATCTACTTTTTCTTCAGTGGGTATCTATTTATTAAAACCCTTCACCATATAAATATACAGGTTTTTCTTTAATTTCAGTGAAAATTATGAAACATCATTTTATTGAGTGCTAGCTAAATGTATCCTTGGTTTTATTTAGGTTTCTCCTAGTGATGGGACAGAGAACAAGCTATTGCATAAATATCACAAGAAGAAGGATGAGGTCTCTATGAAGAGACTGGGAATGGACACAGTAAAATATCAGAACCAGGAAAAGAAGTGCTTTGAGAATACTGAAATTTTAAGAGAAAAGAATACCAGCCTTCCATGGACACAAAAATTGAATGAGGAAACACTTATGGAAATATTCCAGGACAATGAACAGTTGGATATTTGGAAAGTTGAGAGTACATTGCAAAATTTCACAACTGAGAGTGAAAAACAAAGCACAGAAAGACCAGAAACAGATGTCAAATCTCACCCTGCCAGATCTGGTCCTGCTCCACCCCATCAAAGTGAAAGTCCAACATCAAAAGGAAATCTAGAACTTGCTTTCCAGAGAGGCAGAGATAAAGACTTTAGTTCACAGGAAGAAAAGAATATTGATGTATCTAACCTAAACGTTAGTAGTGAGATTCCTTCCCAACAGGTTCCAAAGTCTGAAGTAAAAATAAGTAACCTAGAAAATGAGTCAAGAGTAATGACTTTGGCTACAGATCAGGTAAACGGACACCTAATACAAAGACAGTGCCAACTGAAGGAGATCGAACACAGGTATCAAGATGAACAAAGAAAAAGGAATGAACACCTCAGAAAGCAGGAAGTTTCTAAAGAGAAGGTATCTAAACTACGAAGAGAAACTATATTGCATGAAGACCAATTGCATGACTATCAGAACAAAAGTGACAATAGAATAGATGGAGTTATTAATGTCCAAACGCAATTTTATGATGTTATAAAAAAACTTCAAGCTCGGAATGACAGGTATCGTCTCATGGTGGAAAACAAATATTTGGAGTTAATCAATGAAACTAATCATTTAAGAGAACAACTGGATCAATATGGAAAGGAGAAAGCAGAAGAAGTAAGTATCAAGCAAGATATCTCTATAAAGAGTCTTCAAAGGAATACTCAAAGTGATATCTGCTTATGGCTAAATGTTGATTCTTGATGAATATAAAAATGTAGATATTATGAATGTGTTTCTGTATCAACACAGAACTACAACCTGTTGTCTAGCAAAAATAACTTAGACATCATTTGCAGCACAACCAATCTGTGTTTGAAGTGCTAAGTATTCCAATTTCCCTGCTCTGATTCTTACACACTGTGTACATATTTTAAAATAACTATAGGTACTCATATGTCAACTAAACACAAAAGACTTAGTTAAAATGGATTTTAATATTTAAAAAGGAGGAAATTTTTGAAACTTGGGCCTGACCCTTCAATTTAAGAAATTGTTTCTTATAAAGATTTAAGAGGTTGAGTTAAGATTTTTTTGTAGGTTTATATGCTGCCATTAGTAATATGGTCTCAATAATGCTGAAACAATATCTAATTTTGGTGCCATTAATTCAGCCCAAAGTTTGCACATGCTCAACACATGTTCTACCAATGAGCTACATCCCATTACTGAATAACAATTTTAGTGTCTTCTTGTTGCTATACTTGAAGATCACAATGAAACAAATAATGGAAATGCTCATACCTAGTTTCAAATAAATTAGTTACTTTTACAGTTCGTTCCAGATTTTCCAGTTGAACTGAAATGTAGATGCTGTGTTTTATAATAGACTTTCTTCAGTATATTTTTGTATATTTCTAGTTGGTAAATTAATAAGTCATTTAAGTTTAACATAAATCTGAAAATAACTGTCCTGATATTTTCTGTTTTCATTCATGTCTTGTCCACCTCTTTAAAAGCATCTATTTGTCATTATCATAAACTGGGACTAATGTGATGAATTGCAGCAAAGCCACAGTTGATTTCATCTGTAATTTGATGCATATATTCATGATAACTTGCTAATAGTTTTCTTCATTTCATGGCCTAATTCCTATTATAGAGTGACTTTCAGTACAAAGATAATTGTAGCCATCTAAAATTCATTAATTTGGCACTGAACCCCCATGTCCAGACTAATGAGGGTGGCAGGGTTTATGTAAATCAGGAGTGGTCTGAGGATCAGTGAGAAATCTAGGAGATGTGGACAGGCAGTGAGGTGGAGACCAGGTTACCTAGCATCTCCTTTATTCTTTGTGAAAGTATATTGGAATTATTTTAGCAAAGCTTTAGAGATGTGAGGATGTGGGGTATTAATTTGAGTCTCTAATAAGAGAGGGATAATAACCTCTGTAGAATTCACCACTACCAATGAGAACTGTGTAACCATTATTGATTGAGATTTCAGTAGTTTGTTAAACTATGCAACTTTATCAAGGGCAGTATGTAGAGATACAGGGCTCTCCCTGTTGTGTAAGGAATGTGATAGTGACTCAGCAGGAGTACACAATCTTCTATTTTCTTAAGGGAATTCAGAAATAAACAGCAGCTTACTGTTGTATGTAGTGATATTTTTTTCAGAGTAAACATCATTATATAATAATAATAATAACAATAGTAATAATAATAACAATAACAATAATAATAATAAATTTTTAAAGTGAGCTGAGTAACAAAATCATTAACAGAAATATCAGGTAGTTGCAAGACATCTTGAAAAACAGCCAGCTGGTACCCTGAAACTACAACGCGTATCAGAGTCTTCTCTAGAAGATTTAGCATATTTTCACATAAATTTAAAATATAAAGACAGGATTTAATGAAGAAACTAAGACAAATGACAAGTCAAGTATGTAGAAAATTGAACATGTCATCTGTAAATCAACACCTGCTTAAGTAATAAAAGTTATTCTGGGATACTAGTTTCAATGAACAGCTTTCTTTATATTTTCATTATAATTGATTTTTATTATATTTGGGGATCTTTATACTGCACTTATTTCTTACACTTAAAATTTTCTTTTAGAATTTTTCTCTTACAAAATCAGCATCTTTCATTAAAATATCTAGTCTGAGGAAAGCTGAGGCTTTTTTGTATAACCCAGCAGCTTTTCATGCTGTCTCTACTTCCATGGTACAACAAGGAAAGCTAAATTAGAGGTACTATTTAATAAAATGTTTCAGGAAAATTTGTTATTTTTACTTCATTTTTGTGTATCTATTCAAAATCTGCAAGTAATTACTAAATTGACTTTAAAAATGTGTACAAATTGTTTTATGCTTTTCTCAAAATACAGATATGTTTTAGGTTTTAGTTTAATTATTGAAAAACTTAGGCTATTTCTTTATTTTTTTCATTTATTTAGATACATTATGAATCATATAAATATTTGTATTATGTCTGGACTGATATCCAAACTAGAGAATGAAAAATGTTAGCTAAGTGTTTTTTCAGTACATCTCTTAAAAGGCATTTTTATTATATATGTAATGCACCTGACATCGAAATCACCCATATAACATGTAAAATACAGTGTCTTTTAGTACAGTAACAGAGTTGTGTAACCATTTAGACAGTCCATATTAGAACATTTTCATTTTTTTGAAAAGAAACCTGGAACCTCTTAGCTGTCAGTTTTCTAATCCCTACATGTCCAAAGTCCTAGAAAACTAACAATATATTATTTTAGAAATTAACAAATGTAAACAATAGTACTTTTTATTTTTTATTTATTTTTTAACTTTAGGAATGACTTTATTTTATTTTTATGTGATTTTTAATTTGTTTTAATTAGTTACCCATCACAATACAATGACCTTGATATATCATACATTTGAATCACATGGGATAAAATATCTCATTTTTCTTAGTATACAGGTTGCAGAATCACATTGGTCATGCATTCACATATATACACATGGTAGTAATAATGTCCGTTTTATTCTACTATCCTTCCTATATCCCCAGCCTTCCCCTCCCTTCCCATCACTTCTCTCTACCTAATCTAAGGTAACACTATTATTTTTTTTTCTCACATGTTCATACATGTATTTTGTATAACAATGAATGTCTCCTTCCACCATCCATGGAATTCTCTTTATCACTCCTTTTCCCTCCCACCCCTCTTCCCTATGTAGAGGTAATCATCTTCCCATGCTCTTCCTCTCTTCCCCATTTTGAGTCACCCCCCTTATATCAGAGAAGACACTCGACATTTGTTTTGCTTGGGATTGGTTAACTTCACTTAGCATTATCTTCTCTAATGCTATTCATTTCCCTGCAAATGTCATGGTCTCATTATTTTAAGTGCTGAGTAATATTCCACTGAGTACATATGCCACATGTTTTTATCCATTCATCATTGAAGGGCATCTAGGTTGGCTCCACAGTCTAGCTATTGTGAATTGTGCTGCAATAAACATTGATGTGGCTATGTCCCTGTAGTACACTGTTTCTTTATTGTTCTTTTTAGATATATATGGCAGTAGACTGTATTTGAATATTTACATCATAGATTATAACTTCACATTTTTATATTTGTACATAATGTGGAGTTACACTGCTCATGTATTCACATGTGAATATAGGAAAGTTGTTTCAGATTTATTCTACTGTCTTTTCTGTTTCCATTTTCATTCCCATTCCTTTTGTCTTAATTCAATGAACTTCTATTCTTTTTTCCCACATTCCTTACTGTGTGTTAGCATTTACTTATTAAAGAGAACTTCCGGACTTTGGATTTGGAGGATTGGCTTATTTCACTTAGGATGATAATCTCCAGTTCCATCCATTTACTGGCAAATGCCAAAATTTCATTCTTTCTCACTGCTTATTAATATTCCATCCTGTGTACATGACACATTTTTAAAATATATTCATCTATTGAAGGTTTTATAGCTTCAATATTGTGATTTGAGAAGCTTTAGACATTGTTGTGGCTGTGTCACTGTAGTATGATGATTTTAAGGATTTTGTGTGTAAATCAAGGAGTGGGATAAGTGGGTCAAATCGCGGGTACGTTCCAAGATTTATGAGGACTCTCCATACTGCTTTCAAGAGTGATTGCACCAACTTGCAGTCCCATCAGCAATGTGTAAGTCAACATTTTCCCCACACTGCCACCAACATCTATCATTATTTTATTCTTTTCAGTTGCCATTCTGATCCAAGTGAGATGGAATCTCAGTGTGGCATTTGCATTTCTCTAATTGCATTTTTTTTCATATATTTTCTGAACATTTGCATATGTTCTTCTGGGAAGTGCCTTTTCAGTTTCTTTGCCCATTTATTGATTGGATTATTGGTTGGTGTTCTTTTGGTGTTAAAAAAGTTGAATTATTTGTACATCCTGGTGATTAATGTTCTATCTGAGGTGCACATGGCAAAGATTTTCTCACATTTTGAAGGCTCTCTGTTCATAATGCGTGATGGTTTTCTTTGCTGTGAAAAAAAGTTTTTTAGTTTGATACCAACCCATTTATTGATTTTTTTTTTAAAAAAGCAAAATAGTTGTATATAGACCACAATATCTTTATTTTTATGTGGTGGTGAGGATCAAACACAATGCCTCACACATGGAAGGCAAGCACTCTACCACTGAGCTACAGCCCCAGCCCCAGCCCCATATTGATGCTTTTAAAAAATATTTTTATTTGTAAATGGACACATTATCTTTATTTATTCATGTGTGGTGCTGAGGATTAAACCAAGAGCTGCACACATGCTAAGCAAGCACTCTACCACTGGACAACCAGCCACCATTTGCTGATTCTTGATATTAACTTTTGCTTTTTGGAAATCTTGTTTGGAAGTTGGCTTATAGTTCTAACTCTAAAATTACTCTGTAATGGATATTTCATACAAGTGAATTTATACAACAGTAGGTATTTTGTTTTTTACCAGTTTCATTGACTTAGAATACTTTTTTCAAGGATCCTCTGTGTTGTAGCAAGCATCACTATTTTATTTGTTTATGTTGTATAATAGAATTTTGTTTTATGACCATGTCACTTAGCCAGTTATCAGTTGCTGAACCACAAAATGCTTCCAACTCTTGACAACTCCAGTACTACATGACTGGGGGCATCTATTTACAAGTCAATATTTGGACATGCTTTTATTAGACTTTGTGGTCTTCATGAATTGTGCTGATTGTACCATATCTCTGTCTTATTCATGCTGTACTTTCTGACTTGTCTGTTTTTATTCACTTGATCATGTTTATTCAGAGATCACATAAAATGAATTTTTATTTTTCATGCTCTTTCTCTGACTTTTCTGTCACCAAAAGTGTTTGCATGGTGATTATCTTATTGAGATATACATTCTCCCAAGGTGAGAGTAATATCTGATATCCACACCTATTCTAGAATGAATGGAAAATATTAATGCCTAATAGTTGTTTTAACAAAATTACTATTTGATATCAATCAATATTTTTTGTTAGTAGATTGGCCTGTTAAGACTTTTATTCTAACTATATTTCAGTGACAAAATATAAAATTAAATTCACTTAATCCAGTAGTAAATTCAGTATGGGAAAAATCATCTTCTATATAGATTTCCTCAACATTTATTATGTAGCCAGAATTGGGATTTATAGATGTGTAATCCTTACCAACTGAAAAGCTAATATCCCTTATTATAGAAACTTAATCTACTCTTAAAAATGCTGGTATAGATTATGTTTTGTTGCAATTGAAATTATGTAAAATTTGTTGTTTGAGTTTGTGTCGAATATTTTCAGTATCTTATTTTCATATTGGGTTTTTCATACTTATTTATTCATGCAGATGGATGATCTTACTACAAAGATGAAAAATGCATCTTCAAAGCATTTACATTTGAGAACAAACTATGACTGTTTTATGCAGAACTTGTTTTTTATAAAAAGTATGCAAGATACATTTGAAAAAATAGAAAGGAATCAAAAGAAGTTGGAAGAAAATGTAGTAAACTTTTCAAGGCACACACGGAGCACTCGAGTAGAACGAGGCCAAGGAGTATGGTGGGAATATGACATTGAACATCGAGCAAGATGGGATTTAGAGGAGAAGCAAAAACAAGTATTTCTGATTTTACAGGCTATCTTACTTATCTGCAATTTGCTTTAATTCATTTCATTGTAAACTGTATTTTGGATATACATATTATAGGTGTATTCTATATTTCTTGAGGAAAGATGTTGTGTAGATTTCAAAGAGAAGGAAGACATTTGATGCCCCTTCAAATACCACAATTTACATCATCCTTTCAGCTAATTTGATTTGAGTAATAATTTTCATCAGATAACTTTTGGATATTTGATAATAGTAGGCATAGTAAGAGTATGAGGAGAAAAAATGTGATGCAGAAATATACTTTTGAATTGTTAAGTTAAAATTTTCAACTTTCATATTTTGAATTGATTCGATTATTCTTTAAATTGTCAGATAATCTGAATGCTAATATGAGAATGATTCATTACTTTGAGCACAGATCAATGGTAGATAGCCTAGCCTGTGCAACATCCTTGGTTCCATTTGCAGTAGAAAGCAGGAGGAGGAGGGCAGGGAATGAGGAGGGAAAGGGGGAGAGGAAGAACTCAATTATTATTGTTTCAGATTTAATGTAATTGATACTGATGACAGAAGTTTACAGTCTAATATTTTTTTTCTTCACATTTAAAATTGCTGTCTGAATTTTTTACACAGAACTAAATAAAATAACTACAGAATAATTATTTGGGTTCTAATTATTTTTAAAATATATTCTTTTATATGTTCTTTAGACACAAGAAGCAGCTCTGGAAATTACAGAGCAGTTCAGAAAGACTAATTTTACTTCAATAAGAAGTCAGATGGAACTCAGAATTAGCCATCTGGAATCTGAACTGAAAATTCTAAGAAATGCAACTGAGAGAATATAGACACTTCCATATAGAACAATCCAGATTCCACAAGTATGTCAAAACCTAGACTGAAAGAGAGCAACTTAGTCTCCTTAATTTGTATCTACTGCATAACTTTGAGACAGGTTGATGAGATTGGTAGCATGCAAAAGCTAACTAGACCCTATAATTTGTGTAAGTAATGTTAGGAAATGAATGTACTCTTGAAATATTAGTCTAGGAAGTTTATCTTTCACTCACCATTGCATTTTACATCTGAAGGTAAACTATTAAGCTTTCTTCCCTTGGTGTTCTCCTATATGTAATCTGGTCTATTAGACTTTTAGTTAAGTATTTTTGAAGTTTTGTGATTCACATATTAATATTGTGACTGCTTCTACAGTCACAATTTTTGAAAGATTATAACTGAAACCTTAAGTGTCCAGTGTTGCTATGACTACACTCTGAGCACATTCTGACACCTGACAGATTAACTGATTTTTATTTTAATTGTTTAATATTATCCTTACATGGTATCTAGAGACAAAATGTTCTATATAATTTTTTCTCTCTACATTGTCATACTTGTGATGATGGGAAGTATAACCTGCAAAGTGGTTAAAAATATTCTGATGATCCGTGTTGGGGCCTGTGAATGACAGAATGAATGGGCAGTCTCCTGAAGCCCTGATAACAAATTTATGGGCCAACTTTCTAGGCAGCAGCTTTAATCTATCTTGATCACC
This sequence comes from Callospermophilus lateralis, assembly GCF_048772815.1. Taxonomy (NCBI): domain Eukaryota; kingdom Metazoa; phylum Chordata; class Mammalia; order Rodentia; family Sciuridae; genus Callospermophilus; species Callospermophilus lateralis. The sequence goes on along the minus strand of NW_027513809.1, from coordinate 1,031,918 downwards.
CACTCACCTTTCTTGTTCTGAACCAGTGGTTATTGCTCTGAATTGTCTCAGTGTCAAATGCTTAATTTATCTAGGTAATAGGTAGAATATACATATGATGGTAATAAATGCTTGACAATATCTTCAAGGAACATTCTTTAAGTGCTTGAACTGGTTCACTAAATATGAATCTTTCTAGCTTTACTAAAATTTCCTAGTTGCATGTGTTTAAGGAAACCATAATGATTTAATATACTTCAACATAGTAAAATGACTTTAGTAGTCAAATAAACTAAAGTATACATCATCTGCTATATTTATCTTTAAAATACCAATATTTCTAATGGCATCCTCAAGAATCTTCCAAGGAGAGTCTTTCAAGAAGGCAGCATTGTTACTTGCAAAGTCATACATCGCTGATTTCTGTCTCTCTTCCACCAACATTGCTTTAATTGGAAGTTTGAAGCCCCCTAGAAATATGTACACTTCTTTAGAGAAATTACAAACCCATAATTGCATACACTGTCTCTGTTTTGATTCTTTTCAGTGTTGTGCCAACATATGGAGAATTTCTACCTACTCTCTTTTTAAAATATTTTTTTTAGTTATAGATGAACAATACTTTTATTTTCTTTATTTTATGTGGTGCTGAGGATTGAACCCAGTGCCTCACATGTGTAGGCAAGTACTCTACCACTGAGCAACAATCCCTCCACTTACTCTTATGGAAAATTTAAATTATTCTTTTATTTGATGAAAATTTTGAAAGTGCATTTTGACATAAATAATATTGAGGTTAATTTTGACATAATTTAACAACATGAAATGTAATGTGCTCTAATTCAGTAACCAGTACTTCCACTTTATCCCTCCTTCTTCCTCCCTGTGTTCTCTTTCTTCTGCTCTACTTATCTTATACTTATTTGTAGTTTTTAAGGTTTTTTTAAAAAATTATGCATTATGAATATACATGAAGGTGAAATTCACTGTGATATTTTCATATGGATTCACAAAAACTTGATCAGATTAATTTCACAATTCCACACTGAGTGCTTTCTCCAACTCCCTGGCTTGGGTTGGGTTAGGGATAGGGTTAGAGTTGCATTGTGTAACAGGAGCCCTTCAGTACAACCAGGTGATTTCCTTCATACTAAGACTTCATTTGAGTGAGTCAAATATTAGTCCAACAATGATGAGTTATATTTTTAAGAGTTGAAAAGAAAAACAATGTCCAGGTATTTTGAACCCATTTGAAGATATTTCTATAATATTTGACAATTTTTTATCAGGGGTATTATTACAATAATGAAATATCTGCTTGAAAATGAACAAATAAAAGATACTACCTTGCTTTCATGGCAGCTTGGTTTAGAGATTCCATGTTTTTTTTCATGGTTTTTTGTTTCTTTGTACCCAGGGATTGTACTCAGGGACACTTGACCACTGAGCCACATCCCCAAACTATTCATGTTTTATTTAGAGACAGGGTCTCAGTGAGTTGCTTAGGCCTCATGGTTGCTGAAGCTAGCTTTGAACTCAAGACTGTCCTGTCACAGCCTCTTAAGCCACTGTGATTACAGGCATGTGCCATAACACCCTGCTTCAATGTGTTTTGATGAACTTCTTAACACATAGTAAAGCCATGCATATCTATGTTAAATGTGACCTCAACTTTATTCTTTTATTTGGCATTTTGACCTAAAAAATCACAGGAGAACAAATCTAAGCTTTATAAAACAATGCTGAAGTTAAATAGTTATGAAAGAAAGAAATAATTTTAATACATAAATTACAATTTAATTTAATAGCTGATATATGTTTTTTTCAGTTTCTTAGCTTACATGAATATCTTTCTGAAAAAATGAGAGAATCGGTTTTGAAGTGCTTCAGAGTCATGAAATTGGATGACTATATACAAAAAGAGAATGAAAGTTAGTTGTTATGCATGTTGCAAGTATAAGTTGTTCTTATTAGTTCTTACCAGAAAAAATGAGATAATTTACCATTTACAAAACAATGATAAATTGTGTATGAATGTAGACACAATGCAAAGGGGATTTGGGAGGCAACGTTTTTCCAATGTATTTCTGGGAGAAAGTGATGATTCTTTTTTACTTATGCAAAAGCTAGTTTATTTAAAACTTAATGTAATGGTTCTACATTTCCTTGTGGAACATTAGTTTGCCATATCATGCTAGCCTGAATAGAAGAGTGTTTTTTAAACTCTCTCATCACGATACAAAGATATGTCTCCATAATCACTGTAGAATGCCTTCAAAGGTGAAGGGAGATGGAGAGGAAAAAACTACTAGAGAGGAAGAGTGATCAAATTATTTTATGTGCATCTGTGAATATGTCATAACTACTTCCTCTATTATATATAGTCAAATGCACCAGTAAAAATTTTTGTTTAAAATAATTTTCTTTAAAAATAGAACATAAAGACAGGAATGGGAATTCTGTCAGTCAAAATCATTTGTTTTCACATCAAATGTGTAAAAGCATTAGACACCACCTTATTGTTATCACTACAACATACTTACTATGTTCAGTAATATATTTTAGACCCTACTTGGGGAATTAGTAATAGAAGAGTTTTATAAAAAGACCTTAAGTGTGAAACTGCTTTTTTCCCACTTCTTCCCCACTATGAAACTCTCACCCTATACACTGACATTCTTTGGTGGGAAAAAAATGGCATCACCCATATTCTGTGGTTTACGGCCAAAAGCCCAGACTGACTTAGTAACAGTCACACATTTAAAATACCCTGTCATGACTCTGTCATTAGTTTACATTTGCCTCAAGAAAAGTATGAAATTTCTTAGCCAAAAATTAAAATATCCAAATCAACTGGATTTTTGTCAGGTTACTCAGCCTATCTCATCTCACTTGCTTTACTGCCACTTTGCTCTAGATTCTAGTGACACTGGACCACTGTGATTCCACAAGTGTTCTTTCTCATCTTGGTGTCTGCATGCACCTCTTCCCTTTCTCTCACAATTTCTCCTTTTACTTCAGGTGTTAACTCATGCATCACTTCCTTTGAAGGACCTCAAACACTGACACAATTTTGGGACAGAAGTCCCTTCTAAGTGTTCCAGTAGTATCCTGTTTTATCATTGTCCTAATGCCAATGACTCTGTATGGAAATTTCCTGATTGTCTGCTTTTGAAGCTATGGTATATGACTGTTGAGAGGTGTCCATTATCATCTCCATGTTGTCATCCCAGTTCTTGCCAGAATACCCTAGCATATGGTTGTCAAATTTATGCATAAGGGGTGGAAAACCCAAAGCTCTGATACTCAGTCATAGTGACAACTGTGTATGAAAATATGGGCAGACTGCATTCCATAGTGATTTTGTATTGTGGACATATCTATTTTTCTTCTTATAAACAATGAAAAGTTCTAAACTTCTTCACTGATTTATACTTATAAAATGTTTGACAAAAAATATAATTCTTTTTCTCTTCACTTGCTGCAGAATTTGAGTCCTGACCATGGGAGCTTCTGCATTAAGAATTACTAATAAGACAAGACAAGATCTACTTTTTGAAACATCATAAGGATATACAGAGATTTTAAGAAAAAAAAATGAAAGCTAATATTGTGTTTTTCAGATTGTTAATATAATATTTAAATTATTTATGAAATGTGATGTGATGTAAATACTTTATTGAAATGGATGTGTGTAACATATATATGATGAAATTATCAAAATATGAAAATATTTATATCTGTAAGAAAATATGAAGTGCAATTGCAAACCAGTTTTTATGGAGATGTGTTTTCAGACTATCTAAATGTTAGCATTTAAGCTCAATTCAGCAACCAAATCAACACTAATTTGGTAGATCTAAATATCACATTAATAATGGATTATTTATATTATATCACTGAATATGGGTCCATAGAATTAGGCAACATTATTTTTACATGCTGGTTACTATATTCACTAATGGATTAATTATTATACTGCCATCTTTAAATTTATATTTGAGGCACTGACTTAATAATTTTTCTAATAAGAATATTTGCTTAGTGGTTTATCTATATATTTTTTTCCTTTTCTGTTTGTTTATATAATCTTGGGAAATAATAGTAAATTTACAGGTTCTAATATAAAGTACTTTTGTCTGCTGAAGCATTTTAAATTGAATTGCTTACGTATGCTATCATTTATGATATTTTTAGTATTTCGTACAAGTCAGAACATGCTACATAACTACAATTCAACATTCATTCATTATGAATATATTTTTCAAATATTAACAGGTAACAGCATAGTTGTTAATTATATCAGTTTCATTATGAAGGTTATATTGTTATCTACCATGTTCTGACTTTTAGGAAATACTAAACCTATCATGAAAGATGGCGTATGTTAACAATTCATTTTAAAGTGCTTCAGTGGGAAAAAGTACTTTGCATTAGAACCTGCAACTTCACTAGTATTTTCCAAGATTGTATAGAGAAAAAAAGCAAAAAAAAAAAAAAACACATTAAGCAAATGCTGTTTCTGAAATCAACACTTATACATTCTATCATAATGCCTTCGACCACTTAATTCTCAGATTATTTTCATGTTTTTCTAGTAGCCTAATATTGTTCTTTATAAAAAAATTTCATTCATAGACATGAAATGAACTTAATTGTTTTATTTTATAGATGCCTTCTGATATAAATATTCCTTAGTCTTTTCTTAACCTTCATGACCTTGAATTTTTCAGGGGGAAAGCTTGTAGAATGTGCTTAAAATGGATTCTCTGGTTTCTTTATGATTGGAGCTAGATTACATGTTTTTGGCAAGAGTACCACAGAAATCAATTCTATGATTTTCAATTTGAATCACATCATGTGACCTATAATATCCTCATTACTGCTGATGTTAATATTGGTCATTAATGTGGTATTTGCAGGATCTTACTTTGTAATTATTATTTGTGTGAAGATAGTTTGAGACTATAAATATTAATATAAATATAATTGTGTATCATTCACCACTAAATTTGTTCATTTATTATACCTATACGGATTCATGGTTTATTGTATTGTGTTTGCTGTTACTTGTTAATATTTAAAAAAATTATTTTTCTTTCAGAAATGTTCTATTTTGATAATCTCAGATTTATAGAAGATTTAAGACAGTAGTGAAAGGAATTCATAAGAAACATTCCCCAAATGTTATTCTTCGTTTCTAGATAAGTCTAGGTACATAACAGTTTTTATCTCTGAACCATTTGCAAGATTACACAATGTCTTTTTATTTGTAAATAAAAAAACTCACATTTTCTAAAAATGAGAAATTATCTCTGTAACTATGGTGCAATGATCAAAATAGGTAAACTATATTGTGAATATCTACTCTACAAATCTTATTCAAAATTTGACAGTTATTTTAACAATTGTCTTTGAACCAAAATAAATCCAATTTTGGGAAATCTTAATATCAATTATTCACTGTGTCCAGTGGTCTTGTTTCTTCTTCTTTTTTTTTGGTTGTTATTGTTTGTTATGTTTTTTTAATCTGGGATGATTTCTGGGCATTTCTGGGCTATTCATGATATCTTTGATTTTGATTTTTGAATGGTGTATTTCAGTAGTAGTTCTATAGATGTTTCTTCAGTTTATAATTAAATTTTAATTTTCATAACCAGTGGATAAATGCTCAAAATATTTGACTCTCAAATTAACCTGAATGTTGCTGGTAGATTGCACACAGGGATCCCTGTTCCACCAATATGTCAATATATTTGGTGCAAAATATTTCTTTAGAGGAGCACATGATGAAGACTTTAGGCTTTGTGGACCAGAAGTTTTCTGGTCATAGCCTAAAATCTGCAATATATAATAATTGAATGCCTGATGGCATTCCAATAAATCTATATTTTCAGGGTAAGTGGATGAGGCTCAGTGGTAGAGTACGTGTATAGCACATATGAAGCCTGAGGACAAATCTCAGCATGGCAAAAGAAAACAACAACAGAAACACTTTATTTGCCAAAACAACATTCTGGATTTAGTCTTGATTTGGTGGTCCAATGTTCCTCTAATGCTGTGAAACTTCAGTGGTGACCTTCATGCATGTCTTTTCTTTTGTATGCAGGACACACTTCATATGTACCACATCATTCTTCCACAGACTTTCTGTACAATTCAGTTTATGAAATAAGAATATTTTCTGAATTTGCTCTCAGGTTTTGTTATTGAATTCACCATTTCAATATTAATAAGTTCTTTGCATATCTGCCCTTGAAACTTATTCTGTTATCTTTTTAAAAATATTATTAGTAATTGTTGATAAACCTTTATTTTATTTATTTATATGTGGTGCTGAGTATCAAAAACAGTGCCTCAACCATGCTAGAAAAATTCTCTAACACTGAAAAACAACCCCAGTCCTGTGTTATCATTAAAAATAAGAAAATTAATACTCAGTTTATCTAATAAATCAGGAAGAAATTTTCAAGGTGACTGTAGATTAAATTTTTATGAATTTATTATTTAATACATTTTTAGCATTTTTCGTGTTACATATGTAATTTTTAAAATGTTCAGAGTTTTACATATGATCATTATGTAAAGATTGAAAAATACAGTTAAAGAATAACAAAGATTATTCTCCATTATTGCACTTAGATACAATGTCTTTCAAAAGGAGGGTCTGCAAACACTAAAATCAGTTTTTAATTATTGTATTTTATTTTACTGATTGATTGATTGATGATATTCCAATCTAATCCAGAATATGCTCTACCCTAAGCCATATCCCAAGTCTTCCATTCATTTGTGAATCTCACTCTTGTGTTTTTCTCTTCCTGCATAACTCTAAGAATTACTTTTCCCAAAGTTACCATTGAATTTTAACACATCTATACTTAATTTCATGCACTTAATTTTACAATTACTCATTCATCAATGGAACATTTTCATTTCTAATAACAAGAACTCCCAAGTGGCTGAAGGGAGTTTAGACTCCACAAAACAGCTATACAAATGATTTCTCTTTCCCACAACCACACATAAATATATATAAACAGCCTCAATACCCAGCCAAATAGTTGTAGTAAAACTAATAAGAACTGGAGATAGAGGGCAAAACCAAGAACAGCCTCACTAAATGGTAAAGGAAAACTTTTGCCTTTCTCACAGATCAGCTTTCCCCCCAAGTTGACACACCAGTATAATCAGGAGAAACTGCCCAATTCTCAGTTTTCCCCTTTTGGCATCAGATAAAGGAGAACGTAGCTCCAATATTCTGGATTTTTAGGGAACTGTTTTCTGTCTATTGTGACGCAGAACTGGTGGCATATTTTGATAATTAGTCACACTGAGAAAGGGAAAAAACATTGAACATCAAAGAACCTACAGTGCAGACACCAGGTGGAAGAAAAGTTTATATACTTTTGATAGAATTCCGCAGCTTTCTTCCTGGAAAGCTAAGTGTCTGAAGAGAGTGTGTCCACAGAAAGGGTGACAAAGCCCTTAAATACTTAACTGGGCTTGCTGGAGAAGATCTTCTCCTGTGTGCAGCCACCAGGAGAGAGAAGTTTGAAACTAAAATTCTCAACCAAAGGCAAACTAGTTCAAGGAGCACCCCAAGAAAAGCCACAACACAGAGCCATGCTATCCTGTTAAATCTGTGGGGCCTAGAAAATGAGGTTTCTTAGTGTTTCTGTTAAGAAACAAGAATGTCAAAAACTACAGTTAATAAACTACAGTCAAACTAAACAATGAAAAATAAATGACAATAAATTAAAAATTAGGAATAAATCTATCAAGTATATAATTGAAAATACAAATGATCATTAAATTTGTGGTTCTCAATCTCCCTGACCCCCAGTACTGGGGATGGAACCCGGGGTACTCCACCACTGAGCTGTACACACCATCCTTTTTAAATGACCACTTTTAATTTTGAGACACTAAGTGCCCAGGCTGGCTTCCAACTTAGGATTCTCTGCTTCCTTCCACCTCTACCATGCTGGGATTAAGGGCATGAGGCACTGTGCCAAGCTTCTCAAACTTAAATAAAGGGAAAAAATAAGGCAAGTGAAACCTTAATACTAGTATTGAGAAAGAATAATAACCACAGTCCACTAAAGATAATTTAACAAACAAAAAGTTCAGGAGATTGGCATGTACCATTTTCCAAATGATTTTACTTGGGAGGCTGAATCAGAGCACAAATTCAGGGCCAATTGCAACAAATTAGCAAGGACCTAAGCAACAATGAGACTCTGTGTCAGATTAGTATATGAAAAAGTTTGGGATGGATCTTGGTGAAAGACTGCCACTGAGTTCAATCTCCTATACCAATGAATAAATTAATCAAAATCACAAAAGAAAATGGCAGGTAATTAATAGAAATTCTCTTGAGAACCAAGAAGGAGGACTATTTTTAAAATCAATTTCAAACAAAAATAACTCAGTAAGTAACAAATATGAATGGATAAATTATATCAGAAAGGGGACTATAAGCTACAATTAAGTGGGCAAGCAGACAGTATAGGTTAATAACTGAGTTCTAGGTAAATTGAAGGATCAGATCATTATATTCTAAGGTGTTTCAATATGTTCTGGACTGCAGAATTTTATCGTGGAAGTCTTGTTTTATTTTATTAATATAAAAAAACATGAATATAAACTTAATGGCATAAAAGTTGTACAAATGAATGGAAGTGGAAAAATTTAATTAGAACATCTGTAAAGAGAATCTATAAAACAAGAAAAATACATTCTAGATATAGAAATCCATAAGTTAAAGAGATTATTCTCATGTCTAATCAACAGTTTAATGAGGAATACAGATAAAGGTGCATCTTTGTGAGTACTTCTAATTAAAACAGCACTGAAAGTGAAAAAGAAATGAGCACCACTTCTGCAAATCAGGAGACAGTACCATTTTTAGATGGCAAAACACTTAATTTTTTCAATTAAAATCTTGAACCTGAGGCATGCCAGCTAATTCTGTTTATATACTTAAATAGAAAATAGAAACATTTAAGGAAAGAAAGGAAATAAATGACATATACACAAGAAAGATTAAAAGTTCTTCATTATTAATCTTATAATGTTTCAATTAGAAAACCTGATATATTGTAAAAAATCCTCAATATCTTAAAATCACAATGAGATATGAATAAGAGATAAATTTGGAAAATAATAATTTTATTTATTTTAGGAATTGGGACACAATAAATTTCTGTTGCTATTGTCTGAAATCTGTAATAGACAATAAATGAATGGGAATGGACTCATTCCAAATCTGTTTATTACTGGAATAGTGGCATGGTGATTGCCTACTATGAGTGTGCATGAAAGTCCCTGAGATTGATGCCTAGCAGCTATAAAATAACAGAAAATAGTCGAGAAGATGCCTTTATTTACACATATGACCATGCTGTGGATTGTTCTACAGGCATGAATTTGATGATCTTCATGCAATATCCAACTTTCTGCTAATGTAGCAAATCACTTTAAAGGTACTTTATGTAACTCTCTTGCTGCTTTGTAAGCATATCTCAACTTGTGTCGCACAATATTTTTTATGTGACTATGTAAAATTTTCAAAAATTCAGATTTCTAAATGACATTACTTAAAATTTTTCTCTTTTATTTCTGTTTTTGAATTCAATTAATCAATATGACCAATTTGTATATTTGAATAGTACAAAATATCCTGCAATAAGCTAATTTGTGTCTACAAAGAAATATTGTCTTTGAAATATTTATTCTTCATGGAGCTTTTATGTGCACATATGAACAAAATGTTAAAATTAGCTTTTATAATATATTACTAAGAAATATTCAAGGGGTCTTTTAGTTAATTTATATCTTTTTGAATTTATTATTAACTACCTTGGTCTAATGTGGTTTCTGGGCCACATGCATGTAATGTTAAAAAAAATAGTGACTGGGTATAACGGTGCAGGCCTGAAATCCCAGTAATGGGAGAATAAATCAGGAGGATCACAAAATCAAAGCCAGCCTCAGCAACTCATTAAGAACATCAGAAACTTAGACCCTGTTTCAATATAAGAATAAATAAATAGGCTGGGGGGGTACAGCTCAGAAGTAATGCAATCTTGGGTTCAGTCCCTAGTAGCACCCAGAAAAAATGCTATATATACACTACACTATCATCCTGTTATAATTGAAACATATAATCAAACAAGAACAAAATGAGATCTGTCCTCATTATGACATTTTGCTATGTATTTAAAAGAAAGCTTTGTTGTCAATCTTTAGCAGTGAAAACATATAATATGACTCATCAATAATATGCTGAAGAGACTATAAAATGGGTACATTATATTTAATGGATACTAAAATAATGTATATTTTATGAGCTAGTTAATATAGGGGTGTGCTTAAGCAAGCAGGAAATCACTCAATAAAAGAAAAAAAAACCAAAAAGGCATATTTCTGAGTATTGCCTGAGTATTAAAACATAAAAAAATAAATGTGACATGGTATTATTTTATTTATATATTTATCTACTTATTTATTTCTTACATACATGACAATAGTGGAATTCATTACATTCATATTTATCCATCCACAGAACAATTTTTCATAACTCTGTATATAAAGTATGTTCATGCCAAATAATGCCATTATACATGAACTCTCTTTTTTTGCATTACAATTCTTAATACATCTTTATAACACAAATCATCATATCTCTGTTTATATATAAGATATGTTGACACAAAATTCACATCTTCATACATGTATTTTGTATAATGATGTCTGTCTCTTCCACCATCCATGTTATTCCCCTTCTTGGCAGCTGGAATAAGAACATTAATACTAATATTTGAGAATACAGAGGTTTCTTAGACCTGGAAAGGAAAAGAAGGCAAGGTGAGGCTTCCTTCTGACAGCCCAGGGAAGTGAAAGCAAAGCAGCATGGGTCAAGGGGAGCTCAGCTTCCCCTCTACAGACAAGTCTTTAAAAGACAAAGCAGCAAGGATGGCAAAGGCTTGGCTTCCTCTTCATAGCAAAGCTAAGGGCAAGGACAGGAACAGTGAGACAAATTTAGCTTCCCAATGACAGCCATCTCAAGGCAATGCATGACAAAATGCAGAAAGGCCAGGCTTGTTTCTCCCTCAGTAGCCAAGCCATAGCAATGCAAGAAAAGAAAGGTAAGGTGAGGAAGAAAAGCAAACAAGAGTTGGCTCTCCTGATACAGAAGGCAAGGTCAGGCCAGGCAAAGCCTGGCTTCCCTCATGACCAAGCCATGAAAGTTTGGGCCAGACCAGGGAAGATTTGGCTTTTCTTAGATAGCTCAATCACAGCAAGGGACATCAAAGGAAAAATAAATAATAAGGCAAGGCAAGTCTGGTTTTCCCCTTCATTGCTAAACCATGGTCGGTCAATGAAGCAAGCCATCAATTCAAGTTAGGGCAAGCTTTGACTTCCCCTGATGAACAAGACACGACAAGGCTGGAAAGACAAGTCAAGGTCATGCTAGGCAAGGCCAAGCAAGTCTTAACTTCTCAGCAGTCATGCCACGAAGAAGCAAGGCAAGGCCAGATAAGGCAAGGCCAGGCAAGAGTTAGCTTTCCCCTAATAATCAAATCATGGCAAGAAAGTCAAGACCAGATAATACAAGTGTCAAATTAAAAAAAAAAATCAGACTCTGTCTCAGAACTGATTCCTCAGCTGGGTCTATCAGTGAGATCACCTAATATAACTCATTAATATGGTCTCAGCTACCTTCAGCATGTGGTATTTGGGTAGCCAGACTTTTTTATGATGGCTTGGGGTATCTCAGGATAGAAAGCAGAGGTGTGTCTATTGTCTCATTTGATTTATTCTTGGAAGTCACAAAGCTTCTTTAACACTGATGCAATTGGTCATGGTCCTGCCCATATTCAATACAGAAAACACACTACCTAATTCTTAGTGGGCAGGTAAGAAGTGGTCAAACAGACTGCTCACTCTGCTCAAAGTTGTTTTACCAGGACAAAAAGCCCTGTGACTCCACTCTTCATTACACTTTGATGTCTTCAACTATCACTATAATGTTTAAGTTTCCTGTGTATTCAAAAAGAATGAAGTTATGCATGATCCACTAATGGTCTTAAAATATCTTGGAATAAGATGCAAAATTTGTACTTTATGTAACTGCCAGAATACTTAGTTGCAGGAATTAAACATTTATTGAAGGGCATTAGGTAGATTACAGATTTTCTAAAGGGGTCTGAGAATCTGGGTTGGAAATTATACGGTTGGGAGAAACCATAAAGTTATACTGCATATTGCTTAGGGAAGTTTCTGATGCCACTGATACTGAGCAGACATTGCCTCTCACCCAGCACAATGTTCCAGAACCTCTGGCCATTGCCATTTCTGAAATCTCATGTCCCATGCCTTTATTCTAGCCAAGGTGGATCTGTGCAGAACCTACTTCTGAATGTTATTTGCATCCCAAGAGGTGTCTTATGCATATATACTCAAAAGGCTGATGTTAGCCCTTTTTCTTTGTGTGAGATGCAGCCATGGGAAGAGAAACTGTGTCCCATCGTCCCAGATGTGGAACACGTATGAAAGCCTAAATACAGTATATGACATATAATTCTGTGATATGTAATGGTTATAAAGACTATAAGTACATTAAAATAAATATAATATTGATTAATAGCAACGTGATAATATATAAGTTGTCGATGATAAGTTCAAACCTATTTTAATGCACCTGTATTGATTTCATTGAAACAGTCATAGAATTGAGTTCTTGGGAATTTAATGGGTTAAGCCTGAAAATCTACTCCAGGTCTACAAGGGATGCATAAGGTTTTACTAGACAGAACAGAGAAGTAGGGCATTCATTTAAAAGTCATTACAGAGAAGTAGGAGGCCAAGAGAGGTCAAGAGCAAGTATTGCAGCATATAGTAAAGGCCTTTGCACTGAAATTATGCAGAATATGTGTATAGTGATGGTCAAGATAGGAGGTTAGCATATTTTTTGCATTCACTAGAGTACTTTTCGCCCTTTACAAATTGTATTTTCCTTTTAACTATTTGAAGGTAGTGTATGCCATGGCAAATAAACATGCATTGCTGATTTTGTTACAAGAAACAATTCCAGGTACTCAAGAGACACTAGCATAAAGGTTCAGATAAACAGGCCTTAGTTCTAAAGAAGTCTTTATAGATTTTTAGTTTCAGTTTTTGTTGCAGGGCCTGACCTTGGAACTACATGGAGGAATGCTTATCTTACTCATTGTTCAACAGGGAAGTCCTCACATAGAACACTATATTTGGGGACAAAGTTCTGTCAGAACACTGCCAAGCACAATTTCCTTGCTCCTTTGACAAGGAGTTATTCCCCTGTTGGGGCAAGGTCAGCCTACATGTCAGTTTCTGGACTCTTGATGTCTGCACACCCATATGTTGTGAATCACCTCTGGCATATCATGACTGTTATATGTAAATTGGCACATACTCACTGTTAAAGCTATTTTTGCTGTGAAATAAAGCATATGCTGTTCTATGAAACAATCTCTGGAGAGGTTTCTCCATGCCCTCAAGCTCCCATAGTAGATGTTGGAAGGGCAGGCCCTTCAGCATTCTGTTGCTCAAACATTAGATAATCAGGTGATTTTGCTTGAGGGATCCCTGGCTATAAGGAAACTCAAAGCTCAAAACATAAGCAGTCAGGGCAATGGGTAATTTACCTGGTTCACATAAACATACTCATCTACTAATTACAAAACAGATTTTAAACCTCCAGGGTATAAAAGTGAACTATGAGGAATTAGAGACTTTTTGGCAAGAATTTTTAGCTACAAATCTATGGTTTCCTTTTGAAAGAATATTCAATACCATGTCTGGCAACCAACTGGCTCTGAAAAATGCTCTTCAGCAGGAGTGGCAAATACACAAACAAGCCTCAAACTTCTTTTATGCTATTTTGCTAGCTGTTATTGGCTCACTCCTGGGTGGAGAAGAGATTGCCCACTGTTGTTTTGGAGAGACAGCTATCGCAAGAGAAGATCAGAAGGAAAACTGGGGAAGCTAACAAGAACAAAAGATAGTGAGCAAAAGGAGGGTAACAGATATAGAAGAAAATGGGTATATGATGTGAATTGTTGAGATTTAAGTAGAAATGGAGAAAGAAGAGGAGAAAGAATGTAGAAAGAGCAAGGAGTCTCCTCTTTGGCTATAAGCTCCTATATCCTTCTTTTTCACAGATGTTGCAACAGTGCCATCTAGAGGAGTCAACTCCTTCTGCATACATTAAATCAAGCTGTACCATGTCAGAGATGGCAATGTTAGGCTTAACATAAGGCATGAAAACCAGTTCTATTATTTGTCAATATTATATATTCCAAGCCTTGGAGCCTTTCTTCAAGGTACCAGACCTCATGATTATACATTATATGGATGACATTATTTTAGCCCACCCCTCTGCCCAAGACCTTATTAACACTTAAAGAAATTGATTTAAATAGAGCTCCAGGAAATGTTCAAAAATTAGCCCATTTTCACTTTTTGTGAATCATTTATTAACTCTTGCAGAGATCTTAATACAGGCTTTCAACATTTACATAAAATCTCCCATTACATTAAATGAGTTACAAAAGATTTTAGGAAACAGAAATTGGCTTACATCATTTCAAAAGGTTCTTTGAAGGGCTCTACCTCCCCTGTTCCAATGTTTGGAGAATGATCCATACACTTTGTCTTTAAGAAGATTACCTCCTGAAGCTTACAAAGACTTATAAGAGTTTAATAATCAGCTTGCTGATTTGCATCGTAGCCAATGGGATCCTGACAAGGACATTATTACTATAGTTTAGACACCTCACCTATTTCCACTGGTCTTCTTTTTCAGGAATAAAGTAGAATTTAGAATCAGTGCATCTTTCTGCTGCTTTTTCTTCCAAAATTACTCCCAAATTAGTATGTTTTGTCCAATGGTATTACAACTACAAACTAGGACTCTTCAATTATTTGGGCTAAAACCTGATAAATTTGTCTTGCCATTAATTAAACAGGAAGTAAACCTCAATTTGATAATAATATCCTGTTTCAGGATTCAATTATGACTTTTCCATTGGTTAGTCATTTACCTCATTGTAAATCTATCCAAGATTTAATTGATAAAACAGTTTATTTTTAAAGATAATTTGTGATGAACAAATTGCTGGAGCTGACCTTATCTTTACTGATGCCAGGTATTCTGGTGGCCTATTAATTCTTGTTTATAATCTTACCAGGGATGAATGTAAAACCTGAACTTACAAGGAGCTACCTGCCTCACCCTAATTATTAGAGTTACAGGCCACCACTTGGGCCACTGAAGCTAAGTCACAATCTGTATGTATCTTTACTGATAGTGTTTATTGTGCCCAACTTATAGCCAGGTTTCTCTGTTCCTTTATTAAAGGAAAAGTAAAATCAGCTTTAGATATACTCCTTTATCCTTCTCAAAGATTGCTCCAAAAATGTACTAACTCACTGTTCATCACTCATATCAGAGCTCATATGTTGAACCCAGAATGCAAAGCAAAGACCACTGACTTAAATTTTAAACCAAATTAAAGCAAGCTTATATTGTGTTCACAAGACTGCTGATCAGTGAACTGCCTCACCCAAGGGTAGGATCAGAGTACAGTGCCTGGTCTAAGATCAGGGAAGTTTTTATAACATAAAAAGTTACAATGGTAAATGTATTGGCAGCTTACAGCTGACAGCGTCCTGGGAAGCATAATACAAAGGCAGATAGCAGGTTAATGATCTACATGTTTTAACATCTCAAGGTAAGGTGTAAACTCAGATTCCACCATCATAATTAATGAGAAGCAGCTGAGATTTTTAGAAAGGGTTGTTATCTGGTCAGGGAGAGCCAGGCATAAGTAAGTTCAAAGCTTTGGCAGGAGTTCCAAGCAAGTTTAAAACACCAAAGTGTGGTCAGGCCAAATAGAAATATTAGTATTTTACATTAAAACAATGAAATTCTCATGACCTTGTGACAAATGGCTGCCAATCTTAAGATGGAATTAGGCTGGATTCATCACATACTGTTTTTCCTGGATTTCTCTCAAAATTTAATAATTTAACAGATCAAGCTATGTGAAATGCATATGGCACTGATTGGGAATCTGCAAGAGTTACATGCTCAATTCCATAATTCAGTTCACTCCCTCAAACAGTTGTTTTCTACACTCAGTATCCTACAAACTAAACAGATAGTGAAAACTTGTAAAAGTTATGCTTCTTTTTTTGGGGGGGGGGACCCTTACAACTTCAAGGAGTCATTTTATGGGGTTTAAAGGCATACCCTTGTTTGGTAAATTAAACACAATTGACACATATTCTGGAATACTTACAGCTACTCCTATTGCTGGAGAAAAAACTAACAATGTCATTCAACATATGCTCAAATGCATTGTGAAAAAATATTTTCCACATAATGTTACAACACAGAATGGTTCAGCTTATACTTTCAAAATGTTTGCTCTATTCTTTGTACAATGGAACATCAAATATTTTCCTGGAATTCCTTATAACCCCCAAGAACAAGCCATTGTTGAGACAGCCCATCAAAATTTTATGGCTCAAATCACAAAAATTAGAGATGGAATCCTTTGCTAACTGATGCAATTCCTCATATGTTAACCAATATAGCTTTATTTAACTTATTTTTTTTTAATTTAATGATGTTATCCATAACCCAATACAGAAATACTAGCCATTAACCAGCCCCTCAAGTTTCCATAAGTGGTCTGGAAATATCCTCAGAAACAACAATGGCAACCATCAGCCCCTTTATTAACCCTAGTGAAAGCTTTTGCTTGTGTTTTTCCAGAATATGTAGACAAATCTGGATCCCAGCAAGACTTGTGCAACACTTGATGGCTGATTCCCTGGATGCAGCATCTGACTCTCAATATGAGAAAGCATCATCAATGACAATGAACCACAACATCCAAAAACCTGTGGTCGTGTCAAAGGGTTGGTCAAACAATCTGAACAGATGGGAGAAATTCACATCAAAATGTCTCCCAGGCTTCTATATTCTTAATATGTTCTTTAACTACTTTAATCATTAATAGCACACAGACTATTTCTTTGTGGACCTTTATGGCTCATGCTCCTTTCCTTATAGGTATAGAAAGGGATGGACAATTTCCTCAAATTTTTAGCAATAGTTCTCAACTGTTTGAAGATATTGCTCATCCAATAGGTTTCTCAAAAGTACCCTTGAACTTCTCCATTCCCTTGCCATACAGAGCTCCTTTTGTTGCTGTTGTTGTTGTTGTTTGCTTGTTTAAATTGATTTAAAATAAAAGATGACAGCAGAATGCATTACAATTCTTATTACACATACATACCACAATTTTTCATATCTCTGTTCTTACATATAGTATGGTGAAAACAAATTTGTGTCTTCATACATGTATTTTGGATAATGATGTCTATCACATTCCATCATCCTTGCTAATTCCCTGTCCTCTCCCCTTCCCTCTCACCCATCTGCCCTATTTAGAATTCATCTGTTCCTCCCATGCTCCCCCTCCCTACCCCACTATGAGTCAGCCTCCTTATATCAGAGAAAACATTCACTATTTGTTTTTTGGGGATTGGCTAAATTCACTTAGCATTATCTTCTCCAATGCCATCCATTTACCTGCCAATGCCATGATTTAATTGACTTTTATTGCTGAGTAAAATTCCATTGTGTATATATGCCATGTTGTTTTTATCCATTCATCCACTGATGGACATCTAGGTTGGCTCCACAGTTTAGCTATTGTGAATTGTGCTGCTATAAACATCAATGTGGCTGTGTCCCTGTAGTATACTGATTTTAAGTCCTTTAGATATAGACTGAGAAGAGGGAGAGGTGGGTAAAATGGTGGCTTCATTCCCACCTTCTCAAGGAATCTCCATACTATTTGCCATATTGGCTGCACCAATTTGCAGTCCTACCAGGAATGGATGAGTGTACCTTTTTCACCCACATTCTCATCAACACTTATTGTTGTTTGTCTTCATAATAGTTGCCATCTGACTAAAGTGAGATGATATCTTAGAGTAGTTTTGATTTGCATTTCTTGAATTTCTAGAGATGATGAGCATTTTTTCATATATTTGTTGATTGATTGTATATCCTCTTCTTATATGTACCTGTTCCAGGCCTTAGCTCATGTGTTGATTGGGTTATTTGATTTTTGGTGCTCAGCATTTTGATTTCTTTATAAACCCTAGAGATTAGTGCTCTATCTGATGTGTCAGGGGTAAAAAGGTGTAGGCTTTCTGTTCACTTCACAGATTATTTCTTTTGCTGAGAAGAAATTTTTTTAGTTTGATTCCATCCCATTTATTAATTCTTGGTTTAAATTCTTGAGCTATAAGAAAGTTGTGGACTAATCCCACATGAAGAAGATCAGAACCTACTTTTTCTTTTATTAGACACAGAGTCTCTGGTTTAATTCCTGGGTCCTTGTTACATTTTGAGTTAAGTTTGGCCCATGGTGAGAGATAGCTCTTTATTTTTATTTTCTTTTTGCTGATAACAACATAACACAACAAATAAAACTGCTTTTGAGATTCAAAAAGAATCAATAAAAAATTACATGCTGCTATCTTGGTTCTCCTGCAGCAAAATAACCTTCAAGAAAAACAAATCAACACTGGCCTGGTGGTTCCAGGCTCACAGCAGTCCCATTCCACCCTACCCTGGTGGGGCATACACCCAGCAGAGCCTAGCTTCTGGTGCAGGACCACCCCTTATGCCCAGCAGAGTACTGTGGAAGCCAAATTTCAGCCCAGACCACCCACAGCCACCTGACTGCAAAGAGAGGTCAAGCTCAGTGACCCAGATTCACCTGTCATGTTTCTCATGATAAACACACTAAGGGTAACTCCAGAACAACCAGGCTGCATGAAATAACCACACAAGAGACAGAGATACCTTTTTTTGGGGGGGGGGTCCTGTGATGCCTCCTCTGACTTTAAGTGTCTTCAGAGAGAGAGAGAGAGAGAGAGAGAGAGAGAGAGAGAGAGAGTGCATACTGAACCTTTTTGTTGAGAAGAAGACATTCAAATGAGGCAAGAGATCTGGTTTCAGGGATTGAGACTATCTTTCTGAACTCTGCTGTCAGCAGGTTGGCTGACATCTAAGAAGGCCATACCCAAAACCAGGGCAAGAGAAATGGACACACAAAAGGCATTTCCATGAAACTTCTATCCCAAATAGAAAAAAGGGGTAATATCACAAAAGAACAGGTGAGCATAGCTCAATCCATGGGGTAACATGCCTACCTCTGAAGATGCATCCTCAACCTCCAGGACTGGGGCAATGTCCAGGTCACATCATAATGTAGTGATGGTGAGAACTTCTCTGCTCCAGGGAGGAGAATGTGAAACATTCAAACTGGCTGCCCATATTTACCCACACCAACTTATGCAGGACCCAGATTCAGTATGCAGAAGCATTCATTGAAGGACACCAGTGGAGTCTGAGAGCCCAACATAGAGTCAAGGTACAGACAATATGCACAGGTACTACAAGAATATAGGGGAAAAATGTAATATCTCAGATCCAGACTGCAATAAAGGAAGACACAAACACAACTTGAAAAAAATAATGGAAGAAAGTGTCCCAAACAAATAAGGACGCTATAATAACAGAACCCATGGACAGTGAAGTTGATGAAATGTCAGAGAAGTAGTTCAAAATGTTATAATTAAAATGATCTGTAAATTTATAAATTACCTGAAGGAGCAAACACAGGCAGAAATTGATCACTTCAACAATAAGATAAGAGAGAAAATACAGGTCGCTCAAGATTACTTTAAGAGAGAGAGAAAGACTCTAGGAAAAAAAAAGTCAGAAATCCTTGAAATGAAGGATACAATAAAGCAAATAAAAATTTCAACAGAGAGCATAACCAATAGACTATATCACTTGGAAGAAAGAATGTCGGATAATGAGGACAAAGTATACAATCTAGAGAATAAATTTGATCACACAGCGAAGATAGTTAGACATCATAAACAGAACATCCAAGAATAATGGGACAGCATCAAACGACCAGATTTAAGAGTTATAGGAATAGAGGAAGGCACAGAGTTTCAAACCAATGGAATGCACAATCTCTTCAATGAGACAATATTAGGTAATTTTTCAAGCATGAAGAATGAATTGGAAAACCAAATATGAGAGGCTTCCAGGATACCAAATGTACAAAATTACAACAGATCTACACCAAGTCACATTATAATAAAAATGCCCAGCATACCAAATAAAAATATATTTTTTAAAGTCACAAAAGAGAGAAATCAGATCACATATAGAGGGAGATCAATTCATATCTCAGCAGATTTTCCAACCCAAGCCCTCAAAACTAGGAAACTGTAGATGAACATATACCAAACTCTGAAAGAAAATGAATGCCAATGAAGAATCTTATATCCACCAAAACTAAGCTTTAGGTTTGATGATGAAATAAAAACCTTCCATGCAAACAAAAGGTAAAAGAATTTACAGTTAGAAAGCCTGTACTACACAACATCCTCAGAAAAATATTCCAAGAAGAGGAAATAAAAGACAATGATGAAAATTATCAGAGGGAGGGATTACACCAAAGAAAAATCGAATCAGACGAGAAACCAAGTCACATTAAATATCAAAAGTAAACAAAAATTGCTGGAAACACAAATCATGTCTCAATAACAATCCTGAATGTTAATGGCCTAAACTCACCGATCAAAAGACATAGACTAGGAGATTGGATTAAGAAAAAAAGACCAACAATCTGCAGCCTCCAAAAGACTCATCTCATAGAAAAAGATATCCACAGACTGAAGGTGAAGAGTGGGGGGAAATCGTACCCTTCACATGGACTGTGGAAGCAAGCAGAAGTTTCCATCTTCATATCAAATAAACTAGACTTCAAACTAAAGTCAATCAAAAAGGATAAAGAAGGACACTACCTTCTACTCAAGGGAACCATAGACCAATAATTAAGACTAAACAATTATAAATATATATATATATATATATATATATATATATATATATATATATATATATATATATACCCAAAACAATGAAGCATCTACATTCATCAAACAAACTCTTCTCAAGTTCAAGAGTCAAATAGACCACAATACAATAATTTTGGGTTACTTTGACACACCTCTTTCTTCACTAGACAGACCTTCCAAACAGAAGCCAAGCAAAGAAACTATAGAACTCAATAATATAATAAATAACTTAGACTTAACTGACACATATAGAATAATTTATCCTTCAATGATAGAATATACTTTCTTCTCAACAGCACATGCATCCTTCTCTAAAATAGACCATATACTATGCCACAAAGTAATCCTTAGCAAATATAAAAAAGTAGAGATACTACCCTGCATTATATCATATCATAATGGAATGAAATTAGAAATCAATGATAAAATTACAAAAAAAAATCCATTCCAACACCTGGAGACTAAATAACACTCTAATAAATGTACAAAGGGTTGCCAAAGATATCAAGGAGATAATTTTTTTAAAAAATAGAGGTAAATGAGAATACGGACACAATATATCTAAATTTCTGAGGCACTATGAAAGTAATCCTAAGAGGAAAGTTCATTGCATGGAGTTTAATCCTTAAAAGAAAAAAAAAAGTCAAGAATTAAATGACTTAACATTACATCTCAAAGCCCTAGGAAAACAAGAGCAAATTAACACCAAGAGCTGCAGAAGGCAGAAAATATTTAAAATTAAAGCTGAAATCAATAAATTTGAAACAAAAGAAATAATTGAAAAAATTGACAAAACAAAAAATTGGTTGTTTGAAAAAATAAATAAAATTGGCAGACCTTTAGTCATGCTCATGAAAAGAAGAAGAGAGAATACCCAAATCACTAACATATGTGATAAAATAAAAATATCACAACAGACATTATGGAAATACAGAAGATAATTAAAAAATATTTTAAAAACTTCTACTCCAAAAAATAGAAAATATAGAAGGCATCAAAAAATTTCTAGAATCATATAATTTGCGCAAACTGAATCAGGATGATATAAACAATTTAAATAGATCAGTTTCAAGTGAAAAAATAGCAGATGCCATCAAAAGTCTACCAACCAAGAAAAGCCCAGGACCAAATGGATACACAGCCAACTTCTAAAAGACCTTTAAATAAGAACTAGTCTCAATACTCTTCGGTTTATTTCAGGAAATAGAAAAAGAGGCAGAACTTTCAAACTCATTCTATGAGGCCAATATCATCATATTTCAAAACTAGGCCAAGACACATTAAAAAAAGAAAAAAAAAACTTCAGACCAATATCTCTAATGAACATAGATGCAAAAATTCTCAATAAATTCTGGCAAATCAAATAAAAAACATATCAAAAAGATTGTGCAATATGATCAAGTGGGATTTATCCCAGATATGCAAAGATGGTTCAACATATACAAATCAATATATGTAATTCATTACATCAATAAGCTTAAAGATAAAAATCATATGAACATCTCAATAGATGCAGAAAGGGCATTTGACAAAATACAGTACTTCTTTATATTCAAAACACTAGAACAAATAGGGATAACAGAAATATATCTCAAAATCATAAAGACTATCTATGCTAAGCCCCAGGCCAATATCATTCTAAATGGAAAAAAAATTGAAGGCATTCCCTCTAAAAACTGGAACAGGTCAGGGATGCCCTTTTTCACCACTTCTATTTAACATAGTTCTTAAAAACTGGCCAGAGCAATCAGACAGATAAAAGAAATTGAAGGAATACACATAGTAAAGAAGAAATCCAATTGGCACTATTTGCTGATGATCTGATTCTATACTTAGAGACCCTCAAAGTTCTACCAGAAAATTTCTAGAACTAACAAACAAATTCAGCAAAGTAGCATGATATAAAATTAACACCCATACATCAAAGGTATTTTTGAGTAACAGTGATAAATACTCAGAAATCTGAAACGAGGAAAACTACCCTATTTACATTAGGCTCATAAAACATAAAATACTTGAGAATAAACTTAAAAGAATGTGAGAAAACTATGTAATGAAAATTACAGAACCCCACAGAAGGCAGTCAAAGAAGACCTTAGAAAATTGAAAGTTCTATCTTGCTCTTGGATGGGCAGAATTAATATTATCAAAATGACCATACTTCCAAAAGCAATATACATATTTAATGCAATTACAGTCAAAATTCCAATAGTATTCCTCATAGAAATATAAAAAGCAATCATTAAATTCATCTGGAAAAATAAGAGACCCAGAATAACTAAATAAATCCTTAGCAGAAAAACTGAAGCAGGTGGCATCACTATACCAGACCTTCAACTATATTATAGAGCAATAGTAACAAAAACAGCATGGTATTGGCACCAAAGCAGACTGGTAGACCAATGGTACAGAATAGAGGACACAGAGTCTAGCCCACAAAATTACAATTATCTTATATTAGACAAAGGTGCCAAAAACATGCATTGGAGTAAAGATAGCCTTTTTAACAAATGATGCTGGGAAAACTGGAAATCCATATGCAACAAAATAAAATTAAACCCCTATCTCTCACTATGCACAGAACTCAACTCAAAATGGATCAAGAACTTAGGAATAAAACCAGAGGTCCTGCAACAAATAGAAGAAAAAGTAGGCCCTAATCTTCATATGTGGGATTAGGCCTCAACTTCCTTAATAAAACTTCTGTGGCACAAGAATTAAAATCACGGATCAATAAATGGGATGAACTCAAATTAAAAAAATTCTTCTCCACAAAAGAAACAATCTGTGAGGTAAATAGAGAGTCCACATCTTGGGAGAAAGTCTTTACTCCTCTCATATCAGATATAGCACCCTTCTCTAGAGTAAATAAAGAACTCAAAAAGCTAAACACCAAAAAAAAAAAAAAAAAAAAAACCAAAACACAAGTAATACAATCAATAAATGGGTGAAGGACCTGGAGAGACACTTCTCAGAAGATTATGTACAATCAATCAATCCATGAAAAATGTTCATCATCACTAGCAATTAGAGAAATGCAAATGAAAACCATTCTAAGATTTCATCTCACTTCAGTCAGAATGGCAGCTATTATAAAGACAAACAACAATAAGTGTTGGCGTGAATATGGGGGGGAAAGGTACATTCATATACTGCTGGTGGGACTTAAAATTGATGTAGCCAATCTGGAAGTCAGTATGGAAAGCAGTATGGAGATTTCTTGAAAAATTGGGAAGGGATCCACCATTTGACCCAGCTATATTCTCCTCGATATATACCCAAAGGACTTAAACACAGCACACTACAGGGACACAGCCACATCAATGTTTATTGCAACACAATTCACAATAGCTAAATTTTGGAACCAACCTAGATGCCCTTCAATAGATGAATGGATAAAAAAAAATCGCATATATACACAATGGAATTTTATTCAGCAATAAAAGAGAATAAAATCAGCATTTGCAGGTAAATGGATGGAGTGAAAGAAGATAATGCTAAACGATGTTAGTCAATCCAAAACAACCAAATACTGAAGGTTTTCTTTGATATAAGGAGGCTGATTCATAGTGGGGTAGGGACAGGAAGCATGAGAGGAATAGTTGGACTCTAGATAGGGCAGAGGGGTTGGAGGATAATGAAGGGGGCATGGGACTATAAATGATGGTGGAATGTGATGATCATTAATATCCAAAGCACATGTATGAAGACAAAAATTGATGTGAATATACTTTGTATACAACCAGAGATATGAAAAATTGTGCTATATATGTGTAGTGAGAATTATAATGCTTTCTGCTGTCATATATAAATAAAAAAATCAAAGCTCTACATCAAACTTAAAAACTGCTTTGTTATGTGTATTGTATTCACATTTATTGAACTCAATTTTCCTGAAATGATTCTCTATAAAATTATACTATTTTGTCAAATTATATTCATGGACCTTGGGACAATCAATTCCAACAAAATCTCTTTAAACTAACTGCCCAAATTGTAAAAACTAATTCTATTCAAATTAACATGCCTATGGTTTTCGCTTTCTTTTAAGGGTGGGCTACACACTTACTTGACCAATGACAAAAGTTAATTTCATGGTTTAATCACTACAGTCTGTTAACATATGGCATATTAGATATACTTTTCTTGTTAACCTTGTTTGTTTTCAAAAGTCTTATTAACTGTATGCCTGAAGCTGAACAAAAAAAAATTGTCTTAATAACTCAGATTGTTCAAGACTTAGAGTTGGGAACAGTTTCAGGCCCTGATCTTGGACCTACCTGGGGGGTCTTGCTTATTGTGCAGCAGGGAAATCCTAAAATAGAATGCTATGTTTTGGGACAACACCCTACATGTCAATTTCTAGACTCTTGGTGTCTGGATTCCCATAAGATGGTATGTTATGTATCACCTCTGGTCTATTGTGACTGTTTTATGTAAATTGGCATATATCCACTATAAAAGCTATTTTTACTGTACAATAAAGCAGATGTTATTCTCTGAAACCTTCTTTGAAGGAGTTTCTCCATGCCCTCAAGTTTCCACAGTCGATGCTGGACAATGGCAGGTCCCTCAGCAATTTTTTTTGAATTTTTTGTTATTTTTTATGTTTGTTTTTAATCTGTCAGACTCTCTGTATAGGTCTCTGTTTTCAAAGCCTGCCTAATCTTTAGGGAGACTACCAAGAGTTTAGCAAGATAGCTTCAAGTAGAAGTAGCACTTTGTATTTTTATGACAAACCAAGAAGCAAGTTTTATCCTAGCCATGTACTAGTATGTGATTTTGAAAATAATGTTTAACTCTCTTTTTTATGTATGGCCTCGTCCAAAAAGAAGGTCCACAGGAAAGGGTCAAGGAGAATGTGGCTTCAGAGTCACTAATCAAGACCTCCAAAGACCAAACAGAAAACAGGTCTGATTTTATTGCAGAGTTACCATGTATTTATACTCAGGCAGTAGCTAAACAGATTATAGGCAGCCACCAATGCAATGTCTGCTAACTTTTCTTGCAGTAACCAATCAATAAGTGGGCCATGGAGCAAGCACACGAACTGCAGTGTATGGCCCGGGGCTGTGCCTCTTACAAGCCAAGCTTAGCATGAGGGGAGTGGCCTGCCACTCAGAGGCTGTTAACATATGCCATGTATGCAGTAATCCATGCACTTTTTCCCACAACTCCCCACTCTGACTCTGTTGCAAAGATTTCAGCCAGCATTGCTGTTTTTCGTTGGGTGGTCTTCACATGGTTACATAACCATCTCACAACAAAAGAAAATATTATCACTATTATGAACAGTAGGGCCAGGGTAATAGCTTTATAAGGATTATTTAATTCAGCTATCAGGTTTTTCCAATGTTCTGTGAATTCATGGAAGCAAAAAAAGGTTTTCAAGATAGACACCTTTGTCTCATTGATTTTGACAATTGCCTTGGTAAGGTTATGCATAGTCATAAAATATTTAGCATCCCAAGCACCCTTAATATACTAAGAAAAATTGGAGAAGTGAAAGGTTACATTTGCATATTGGGTGACACAAATACTCTAAAATTTCGGGTCACAAGTGAGCCTTTGCAACATAAACAGAATATCTAGTTTTTCCTGATAGAGGTCTAGTTCTTGCTGAATGACTAAGATAGCAGCTTGGGACAGTATATTTAGTCATTTAGAATGGCATAGTCTTTTGCAATGGTAGTAGACAAATTGTTTACAGTCTGAGCAGTCTAGATGCTCTGAGTGAGTAAAGCAGCAGCAGTGGTTGTGGCATCAATGGTGGCTACCAGAGCAATAATCCCAGTGATAAAAAGGCTAATTGCCTACCTTGTCCAGTGTAGTATCTCATTCAGAAGATTCTTCATCTCCATGTCCCATGGACTCCTCCACTGGAAAGTTCACTGGAAGCCAGACTCCTGGGGACAGTTTATTCTGAGAATAAATATACATTTAGCTTTCATAGCATGGGTTAGACAATTTGTTAGCCAGCAGGATATATTGACCGCATAAGGGATCTCTGTCTTAGTGATATTTAGGTCATCAGTATCATTGATTATTAGCATGGCAAAGGGTGGTGTAGCACAAGCTTTTGCATAGTGGGTATAAGCATAATTTGGCACAAAGACAAATCCATGTACATATAATATATATAGTATATTAAGGGTGCTTGGGATGCTAACGATTTTATGACTATACATAACTTTACCAAGGCAATTGTCAAAATCCATGGTCAGTATATGGACTCAATAGAGCTGGCTGCTGCCCATTTTATGAGTCTAGCAGCTAGCAATATTGGTTTGATATCCATCATGCCGTACTGATTTCCTGCATACCCATTGGTAATGGCTTGTTCTGTATAGCAGTTACTGCAGTAGCTCATGTGGTTTTTGGGCACATTAGTTACATTCCATGGGGCTGCACCTACCCAGGCACATAGATGTTGTTTTTCCCCAGAGAAGGTATGGCAGTAACACATTAATTCCATGGGATATTATCATTATCAGAGGGGGACATTCCAAAAAGCATTGTTGGGTACATTGGTAGCAAGGGATTTTGCATTTCCCATGGGGCAGTCTATGGTTATAGGTAGAATTAACTATAACTCTAATGTCAGTGAGAGATAACCCAGCATATGACTTATTATAGTTATCTACAAGAGTTTCATTTGCAAGAGCAAAACAGAGAAGACTGCCTGGAATGTTGTAGGAACAGATAAAGCAAGGCCCTGAAGATATTAGGAAGCGGTTTTATTTGGCTGCAGCCAAGTTCAGAGAGCACAGCTTTTCTGTAATCAATCAATTCCCTGAACCCTGAGTTCAGGTAGTTTCAAAGTTTTATACCCAGCATGTAAGTGGAGAGGCTTACAAATTTACAGTCTATAGAAGTTCACATAAAAGCAGCATTTTCTCTCAGTGTTTTGGGCAAGTTATCCCTTCAAGTACAACACCTGAACAGTGGAGAGATTCTTTATCTCCCCTTTCTTTCCTCCCCCTGCCAGCTAAAACTATAGAGCCCAATTGGTAATTTCTCTTATCTTAAAAATGTAGAAATATCTGTGAAGCCCAGCTCAAGGACAGAGGCTTTGTTTACACATTTTTACAAACTACTATATTGGATATGTTTGTGAAAAACTAGTAAGGGGGTGTACAGCACTTGAAGTGCTGGTATCTTCTTGGCCAGTGGCCAAGTAAACAGGATGACACAAAAATAGAAAGTTTATCTACATTGAACTCTTTTGCTGGAATTCCTAAAAATAGCCATGGTAAAGATTTCTGGAGAAGACCAGTTAAGGCTTTTCTGTGGAGAAAGGGGGTGCAACTTCATAATCAAGGTCATAAACTTTTGGTTGTGGGGATGCACCACCTTGTTGGCAATGTGGCTTCTTTGTTTGGCCTTTATATTAAACAGAAATATGAAAATGCCCCTGGGGGCTTGTTAGGGGCTATTGCCACCTCTGGATAAAGAATGACCAATATTCCCAGTGCCTTGCATCTTCTTTCAACTGATGGATTCCTAAATTTTTCTTCTTGGGCCTGACTCCTGCCCCCAGTCTGACACTGCAGAAAGGCCCAGTGCTGACTATGCATGAGGCACCTTGGAACATTCAAAGATTAGACTTAGCTCTTGTACTCAGTCCTTAAAAGGAAAGTCTGTAAAAAGGCATCCTTCTGTTAAATGGTGCAGGTAACAGTGATATTGGAATTGGACAGCTTAAACCTAGTATATGCTAAGCCTTCTGCTTACCAAATGAACAACAAAGAATGGCAAGTGCAACCTGTGATGTTGGGAAGAAGGGTGTGCCTGGGATTTGCTCATTCTTTACTCACATTCATTTCTTCTTAGTGTTCTTTGTGTGGCGCCACTTCACCTTTTTTGGGGTGTAGGCCCTCTTGTCAAGTCTGTCTTTGAGTTTCATAATTTCCTTTCTTTAGAGACAAGAGGTTGTTCTGGCCTTACCTGTAGCATCTGTGCTAATTGCAGGTGCCCTCACCTGGATCAGCTCATGTCTCCTCTTGCCTACAGATTACATCAAGGTGGAAATCATGGATCCATGAGATCCCAACCACAGCTCATTTCCTGTAGATTCCCCATCTCCTCTAGTTCTCAAGCTTCCAGAAATGCCAAGTAGGAGTTCCCCAAAACTGAAGAATGGAAGCAATGTAAGTATCCATTGATGAGGAATGGGTAAACATGTTGTACATCCACACAATGGGACATAATTCATCCCACATTATGTTAAGTGTAGTCACACAATCACAAAAGGACACTTACTATGTAGTTCTGCTTAGATGATGTATATAGAGACATCAAACTCACAGAAACAGAAAGCAGGGGACTGGATGATGGGCAATGGGTTGGTAATATTTCACGAGTGCAGAGTTTCTGTTATGAAGATGAAGTCTAGCAATAGATGGTAGTGATAGTGAATGAATTGAGCACTTCTGAATTCTATGTGTACTTAAAAATGGTAAATATGGGCTGGGATCATGGCTTAGTAATGCAGCCAATGTTTATAGCAGCTCAATTTACAATGGCTAAGCTGTGGAAGCATCGTATATGCCCTTCAATAGATGAATTGATAATAAAACTTTGGTATATAAACACAATGGAATATTACTCAGCCTTAAAAGAGAATAAAATTATGGCATTTGTAGGTAAATGAATGGATCTGGAGAACATCATGCTAAGCGAAGTAAGCCAATTCAAACAACAACAACAACAACAAAGGCTGAGTGTTCTCTCTGGTAACAGAATGCTGATCAATAATAGGGGAGTGGAAAAAATGGAGGAACTTTGATGGGGAAAAGGGAAGGAAGGGATGAAAGGAAGCATGCCGAGAGAAAAGATGGTGAAAAGAGATGGAAATCATTAACCTAGGTACAT
Organism: Callospermophilus lateralis; assembly: GCF_048772815.1. Lineage (NCBI taxonomy): Eukaryota > Metazoa > Chordata > Mammalia > Rodentia > Sciuridae > Callospermophilus > Callospermophilus lateralis. The sequence continues at coordinate 1,002,050 of NW_027513809.1, read as the reverse complement.
ATATGAATTCACATATAGTGCATTATTACATCAGGTACAACAAGAGAAATGAAAATTTGTGCTGAAATTGTATAGAAGAAACCAATATGCTTTCTCCTCTCTAGTCCAGGACTACAGACTTCTGGGTATGTCTCTAGCCATAAATAACTGCTGCTTTAAAGGAGACCTGACTGCATCCATCACAACCCCACTTTCAAGGTGTTCTAGAAAAAAACATGCAGGTGATTCCTATCACTACAGCCTCTCAGAACAAAGATGTCTCTTTACAGAATGCAGAGTGGCTTCACCCACTCCTACAGAACTAGCCTTTAAAGCCTCCTGGGTCTTGTGGGCCTTGGGCAATGGGCTGGGTGAGAGAATGCTAATTCTGATACCAGTGGGCAAAGGAGGTGAGAAAAGTGAGTGTCTGGCACCTAGATAGCCTTCATCCTCCATTAAAGAGTAAGTACTATCTCTGAGAGGGAGATCCTGGGAACAAGGGAGAAATGCCTTCTGGCAACAATTGCTAACACTCAACCCCATAAGTAATAGCCCAAATGTGGTCTACTGGGTAGCCCTAAGGGGACTGCCTTATGTAGGTTCAAGGGTCAAGACAGCCTGCTAGGATGGCTGAATCTCCTGCCTGGAGAAACTCCTTCCCAATTTCAGGTACTGCAATCAAAGCCCTCAGTGAACTGGAGGCAATAGAGGTGGAAGGAAGTGAAATCCTCCAAAATCTGAGCATTGAGGTGTTTGAGAAATCAACCAAGGAATGTGGAGTGAGGTGAGGGTCAGGATCAGGTCTCAAAGATCCAGATTTGGAGGCCATTCAACTTCTCTGCATCTTAGATACTGGAGGTACTGACAGAAAGTTGATTAGAATAGCCAAAGAAGAAGGGAATCACCCAAGAATTCAAGTTTTCTCCCTCTTCAGACTTTTCTCCCCACTAGGAAATGGCCTACAAAGTGTTCAGCTGCCAGGCAGGAACTTAGAAACACTTGTGATTGCAGGCAGAGAGTTGCTCATGGCTAACTTAACTTGAAGTTGTTTCTTTGTTTCAGAAACTGCTCTTTTGAAAAGGCCTTAAACCAGTCAAAGATACACAGCTGCTCTTCTAAGTGTCCTAGGGTAAACATTGCTCACTATAACTCACTATAATGCTAAATTCTCTGCCCTAAATGAAGTGCATCTGCCATTTATTTGGTTTGCTTTGGTTTTGTACTGGGAATAGAAGCCAGGGATTCTTTACCACTGAGCTACATTTTATGGTAGAGATATCTCAGAAGAAAAAAGAACACGATACCATCTGTATCATTGTGAGCCCTCCAGTAATCAATCTTGAACATTCTTGCTACTTTGTAGTATAGAAATAGAATGTCCATCAGGAATGTGTATTACCTCATATGAAGAAAAAGACTAGTATGTAAAAGGAAACTAACTAGAATATATAAGAGATCACTTTCTACACTAAATGTTCAGCCTTCAGATAAGAATGCACTGAGGCTAGATGCACACAAATAAACACTGCTTCCTGTTGAATACTCCTGTCTGTGTGAGAATCCCATGCAACATTTAGTTTTGTTTTTTTCCTTCTCTTATCTTATCCTTCTCTTTGCTATATATTTATAATGACCAGCTTGCTTAGAAGTGTTTATATCCTATGAGAAGTGAAAAGAACATCTGCAAAAAGATTTCAAAGAACTCTTAAATAAATAGTTGTCTACAAAAACTGACATGAAAACCAACTCAACTTCTTTTTAGAAACATTACATATTGTATGCTATTTAAAAATAACTTATCAAAACTGATTTATGCCCATGTTCGCAACTCTTCTCAAATTATTTTTCAAATGTCTAACACAAGAGGTTTTCTATGGAAATAATTCAGATGACTTTTATAGAAAGTGTCAATCTGGCTGAAGATGTAGCTCAGTAGTAGAGAGCTTGCCCAGCATGTACAAGTCTCTGAAGTTTAACCCCCAACACTGAAAGAAAAGGAAAGGGAGAAAGAAGAAAGGAAGGAAGGAAAAAGAGAGGGAAGAGGAGGGGAGGGAAAGAAATGAGTCATTAAAACAAAAGGGCAAGTGGTACAAATATAAATATATGGTGTACTAGCTCTTTAAAAATTTACAGAGCTGTAGAATTTTAGTAACATCTAACTGGGTGATATTATGACTGTATAGAATGGCACATAATAAGTTCTGCCTTAGCCTGGCATAAACCAAATCAATTGGTGGATGACGTGGAGAGGACTTCTCTCTGGTTTGATTGAGACAGTCTTGAACCTTTCCTGGTTCAGAATTTATAGCATAGTGAAGGGACAAAGACTTCCCTGGCAGGCAGTGTAGTGTGCTAGGCCCCTGAGATACCACAACCAGGGCTGCCCATGCCCATTCCCACAGCCCCTCTCCACCACTCACTGGTTCAAAATGGTCTGCTCCATTGCCTGGTGCAGGCTTTTTTCTGACCAAAGGCCTGAGTGTTCATACCCTGTTTTTTCATGGCTGGGCATGGTATGGTTGTGGATGGAATAGCCAAAGTAGCCTTAGCATGATGGAGGGGCAAGAGCTGTATCTCAGACATACTTGGGGGTGGTCCTGGAAGAAGTAAGTAGGGTTGTGGTCTACCTTGCCTGAAGACATGGAAACACACCCTAGTCCTTATGGCTGTCCATGGGAATTGGTGTTATGTACAGCTATTAGATTTTTGTTGTTCTCTTATTTTTGTGGAGAAGTTATTAGTCTGTGAGAAGCAGGCATAACCTTAGAAGAGAGAAAAAAAAACTTGCTCTAAAACTTTTTGGACTAATTCAAGAAAAATGTCAACTACTTGAAAATGTTAGTTTTGTTCAAAAAGAGTATGAAGGCTTAGAGTCACCTTTAAAGGATGTAATTTTGGTGAAGGAGTAAGGAAAAGCAGAAAACTTGGAGGCAATATATGAAATCCTGGAGAGGTTCATATCTAAACTTGAGAATGAAATACTCTTTCTAGAAAAAAAGCTAAAAGAAGGGAAAACTAAATATTCTCAACAGGAAGAATTGATCGTGGGTATATCAAAAAGGATTAAGTCCCTAGAAGATGAATCAAAATCCCTTAAATCACAAATACCTGAAGCTAAAACAACCTTGAGAATATTTCAAATGAATAAAGAAAGAATTACAGTAGCAATAAAAGAGGCTTTGAATGACTTCAGGAAAGTCATAAAAAGCTTTTACAAAAATTTGAAGTATAAAAAGAAAAAGTGAATGGCCTTACTAAACAGAAAATTACATTTGAACACTCTAAAGTACATGCAGAACAAGTTCTAAGAGACAAAAAAAAAATCTCATTATGTCTCTGACTGAACACTTACTGCCGATAAAAGATTGGGCTCCTGTGCTTGAAAAAGTCCTAAGAGATGATGGTTACTTGGAATTGGAATTGAAAAGTGAATCAGAAATTGGTGCTCACTTAGAATCAGCCAAAAGGGTCTTGGAAGAAACTGGTTTATGATGCTAAGTTAAAGGCCTCTTTAAAAATCTTAGAAAGAGATAAAAATCAAATTTATACTTCATTATCTGAAGTAATTGAAAAAAAGGAAGACCTGATAGAACATATTAAAATCTTAAGACAGAACAAGCATCTTTGCAAGCAGAAAATACAGAGTTTGAAAGTGAGAATAAGAATCTTCAGCAGAAACTTAAATTCATGATGGAATTATATCAAGAAAATGTAATGAAACTCCAAAGAAAATTAATAGGAGAGGAAAATTACCAGGTAGAGCAATAAGAAAAACTTTGCAAAGAGGAAGAAAAGATCAGCCATACAACTAAACTGCTGGAGACCAATAGAAAGTGAGCCAAAGATCTTTTTTTTTAAAAGAGAGAGTGAGAGGGGAGAGAGAGAGAGAGAGAATTTTTAATATTTATTTTTTAGTTATTGGCGGATACAACATCCTTGCTTGTATGTGGTGCTGAGGATCGAACCCGGGTCGCACGCATGCCAAGCGAGCGCGCTACCGCTTGAGCCACATCCCCAGCCCCTGAGCCAAAGATCTTGAAGAAGAATTGGAGAGAACCATTTGTTTTTTATCAGGGGCACATTATTTACTATGAGAAAAAAGCTCAAGGTAATGAGTTGGCAGTTTGGAGTGCTGAAAGATACCTCAATAATTTAAGGAAAAAAATGCTCACACTAGACAAAAATTAACTGAAATAGAGTCACAATTTAAGCTTGTAGAAAAAGATCCTTCTGTGCTTGATGCTTCAAATACAGCCTTTGGCAAAGAGAATTCCCCAAATGGTCCCTCACCATTGGGTCAACCTTCATGTGGAATAAGACCTTCTCATTTGGAAAAAAGGGTACATTTATACTCTCACCTTTGGTGCAAGTAGGAGGAGAAAGAGGTTTAAGGGGCCCAGAGAATCCTCTGGACCATCCAACTAGCAATGAAAGAAGAGAATCAAACTGTAATAGGTCAACTTATCCACAGAGAGCACCTTCTGACATAGGGCACCTGGAACATCCATGGGAACAGGCCCATAGGATAATGATCCCTTCACCAGGCCAACCATATTCTGATCCACATCTTCCTCTACAAAGGCAAGATGGATGTAATTCTAAATATGGTAGATTGTCTGGATCAGCAGAACTCAGAAATTTAACTATGCTGTCTTTAGATAAAATGGATGGGCCTACATATTCAGAAATGGAATCTAGTAGAAATGATACCAAAATGGGTCAAGGTGATTCCAATGTACCTGATTCATCTCTCCCTGCTGAAAACCAAACAACTGGCTCTGGCTTTTCTTACCCTTCAATCAGAGGTCCATTGTTTTCTGTGGATCCACGGAGTCCGTTCATGAGAAGAGGACCTTTTCTTCCTCCACGTCCTCCAGGAAACACTTATGGAGCATCTCAAAAATATATACAATACATACTTATATATACTTTACCTAAATAATTGGGCTGTTATAATAAAAATCAAAATTCCCACAACTAAGAAGAATCCTCTTCTTGATATTTGAGCTGTCATAATTAAAGACTTATGTGGAAAAATATAGTGCAAGGGAATGAAACTAATAGGTATATGATTAAGTGTTTTATTTATAAACTTTTTTTATTTGTTTATAGACCTGTACTTTATTCACTTATGTATATGTAGTACAGAGAATCAAACCCTGTGCCTTACACATGCTAGGCAGGAGTTCTGCCACTGAGACACAACCTCAGCTCATGATTATGTTTTAATAACCACTAACAATAATATAAAAGAAAATGAGAATATCTCCATCATTAAACAAATACAAACCAAAAATATATAACCAATAACAATTGGATCTGAATTATTTTCTAATTTTCTATTCTTTTTTTTAAAGAAAGAGAGAGAGAGAGAGAGAGAGAGAGAGAGAGAGAGAGAGATAGAGTTTTTAATATTTATTTTTTAGTTTTCAGCAGACACAACATCTTTGTTTGTATGTGGTGCTGAGGATCGAACCTGAGCTGCATGCATGCCAGGCAAGCGTGCTACTGATTGAGCCACATCCCCAGCCCAAATATTCTATACATTACAGGGATTATTTGATTCTATAGTGGTTTTACCAAAGGCCTGAAATATTTCCTAGCACTTGGCCAGCATCTACTCTTCTACAATAGAGGAAATGGGTATGGTAGAATTTTGTTGAAATGAATTAAATTTATACACTCAGGGATATAAATATTCCTCAAATATGTTATGGATTTGAGAGTATTCATATTGGGTAAAATGATTGTATTTTTAAAAAATGAGGGCTGGGTTTGTAACTCAGTGATAGAGCACTCACTAGAACATATGAGGTCTTGGGTTCAAGCCTCAGCACCACATATAAAAAGAATAAAGGTATTATGTCTATCTACAACTAAAAAAAATCTTAAAACATGGTTAACATGGCAAATTTTATGTCATATATATATTAACCACAATCAAACATTTAAAATGGAAAATAAAAAACTCAGGGTTGCCAGTGAGGGAGCTGTGGGTCTAAAGGAAAACAGGTGGGTTCTCAGTGAGGATGGCAGGTGGCCTAATTTCAATAGGTGTTTTAGATGGTTACACATCCCTGGATATCCAGCCTGGTGAGGTGTCCATTTGAGGATTCATTTGGGAAGGCTTGGTTGGTGATGGCATACTGTTCATAAATCCTTGCCTGAATTTTTGGTTGAATGGGTCATTATTGCATTGGTATATTAATATTGGGTCAAAGGACAACATACAACTTTTTTTTTCAACATACAACTTTATGAAGGTCAAAAATATGACAAACCTGGCCTCTTATTGTTAGAGTTTTAAAGTGACGGATTCCTGGAAATAAGAAATGACAATTTCCTTTGGAACATGTAAACCTCTGTTCAAAATATGAATATATTTTACATACCCATAGGAAAATTCTGTTATATAAATTACATGATGCACTTTTTCCTGAGTCCCCTTTCTTCCATGCCTCTAAGGAGAGCATCTTCTGAGGCTGCAGGGCATGCTCCCTGAGAGTAGTGCACTCTGCCCTGAGGAACCTTGATAGTGGCTCTCTGGTGAGGTCAAGAGGAAGGCAGGAATGGAGAAGTCTGGGCAGGGTAATGGCATAGCATGATAAGGAATATTCCAGGAGATGCTGCCTTCTGTCTGGAGGTCCTAGTAGATAAACAAGTGTTGAAAGGAATTGTGGCATCAAGGAACTTGGGACAGAATCCATGCAAAGCATGCTGTGAAACCTGGCTTCTCCTAGGAACATTTCAGTAAGCAAGTTTCTAACTGTGCCTGAAGAGGTGTGTGGCTGTCTGCATGGGAGACACAGTGCCAAGTGACCCTTCCTTCATCAAGGATAAAATCAGTGCCTTAAGCAACTTAGTGAGACCCTGTCTTTTGTGACTGGCTTCTTTGAGTTGGCATAATATTTTCAAGGTTCATTCATGTCATAGAATGTCATCAGTACTCCATTCCTTTCTATTGCAGAACAACATTCCATTATATTATTTATTAAACTATTTTGTTAGTTGACTTAGTCACTTGTACTTTTTGGCTATTTGAATAATGCTGCTGTGAACACTCATATAACTTTGTTTCTCTTGGATGTACATCTAGGAGTGGTATTGCTGGGTCATTTAGTAAGTCTGTGTCTAACATGGGATGAGTTGCCAGACTGTGCTAGAAAGCAGGCACATCGTTTACATTTCTTCACCAGGTCACAGTGTATCCTTGTCCCTGAGAACGTATGCTATTGTCCATGTCATTGATTGTAGCCATCCTTCTACTCATAAAGTGGTCTCTTGTTATGACTTTGATTTGCAATTCCTTAATGATAAATGATAAATGATGACTGCTTTTCAAACATAATGATCTTTACAGAAGTGCATATTCAAGATTTTGGATACTTTTTTATTGGATTTTCTTTGTTGTTTAGTTTTAACTGTTCTTTCTATATTTGGGATAACAACCACTTCTGAGTTATAATCTATGATTTGCAAATATTTTCTTCCATTCTGTGAGATGTCAATTCAATTTTTTAGTGCATTCTTTGTTGCTCAAAAGCTATAATTTTCAATAAATTTAATTTACTTATTACTTCTTTTGTTGCTTAGCTGGTGCCTTAAATAAGTAATCACTTCTAAATGTAAGGCCAAACTAATGTATTCCTATTTTTTTAGGAGTCTGTAATTTTAATTTTGTATTGAGTTCTGTGAAATATTTTGAAGGTGTGTGTGTGTGTGTGTGTGTGTGTGTGTGTGTGTGTGTGTGTGTATGAAGTGATGTAGGGAGTCTGACTCCATTCTTTTCTGTTCTCACATGCCCATTCATTCTTGGTCATGCCTCAGCACATGATAATATTGACCATACACATAAGGGTTTTCTGCAAATTTCATACATGATTTGCTCTTCAGGATAATGATCTATGAAAGCCCCTCAGTGACAGGTTTGCTCTTTCCATCCTTCCTGGCTCACTGTACAGTGCCCACCTGAAGCTATAGGTACAGCCTGTGCTTCCAGAGGCTGGGCTGTCTCTGGGCCTCATTCCCTGAGGACTCCACTTTCAGTGAGCCCTCATGCCCATTCCTCTGTGTCCACGTGAATAAATGGTGCTGGAAAAACTGGATGTGCATATGTAGAAGAATGAAACTAGACCCCTGTCTCTCACCCTGGACAAAAGTCAAGTCTAAATAAACCAAAACTTGGGAATTAGAATAGAAACCTTGCAACTTCTAGAAGAAAACAGAGGGTTAACACTCCATCATGAAGACGCAGGCACCAACTTCCTCTATTTCCATTGGTTGCATTGGTACCACTCCTTTGGGAGATGAGAGGCACATTCCATTTTCACCCAATGGAGGAGTAAGTCCAGCTTTCTCATTGCAAGCTCATCACTGATAGATTTGGGTGGAATTCAAGCTGCGCACTGCATTTCCACTAGAAACACCCTCAACTGAGGGGCCGAAGTGCCTCATTTTAGCTCCACAAGTCCCCAGTGGTGCTGTGCTGTGGGATGGTATTGTCATTTCTGAGTGGGGATATATTGTTCCTGCCCCACTAGCTGTGTCTGGCAGGAACTCACTGGGAAGGGAAAAGTGCCTTGTTACCTCCAGACAGGGGGAAAGTCCAGACACCCAGGTGGTCTCTGTTGACACTGGGATTTCAGGGTCTTGTTACCACTAAATAGGATGAAAGCCCTAGTTTCCCTCCTGGTCTTCTCTGACTTAGCTGTGGACAACACAATTGGGCTACTTCATCATGGAATCATGAGAGCAGAAGTCTAGGCTCTCTGCTCATATTTTTCTGGTAGTGCCACAGTTTACTGTATAGTGACCAGAGTTGAAAAGTTTTGTCTTGTTAAGCCTCCTCTTCCTGTTCTTTGGTGGGATGGAGTGGGCTATAGGGAGTATTCTTTCTTTATGTCTGTTAGTATCTCCATGCTGCTAGTTTCTCCAGCATGCAATTAAACATACAGAAGGCAAAGAGAAAACCCAGAAACTCGCCTCATGCTATTCCTTGGTCTCCCAATCCTTAGCTTATCTCTCTTATCTTCTGTTTTCTTCTCTTTGTGTTTTTCTACATTCACTTTTCTAACTTTCCAGGATGTTTAAGTAAGAGCAATAAGGAAGTACATCTATTCTAACACTCTCAAGTGGAAGTTGTCTATCTCCTTTTAATGTACTCACTCTTTATAGTTATAAGTGACCAAAGTAATTTTAATTATAACTCAAACCTCTAATTCATAAATTAGAGAAAGGGAGAAGTTGTAAATAATAGACCTCAACAAAAACAAAGGAAGGAAGGAAGGAAGGAAAAGAAGGAAGAAAGTGATTGCAAATGGAATTACAAAGGGGTCTTCCCATCTGTGGATGGAGATTTGAGAGTCTTCATTCAATGGAACAATTGAGCTACTGGTTAAAATGCTATCTTCTGCCTTTGAGAACATGGTCCACAAGCCCTCGGTGGTTAAGCTTGAAGGGCATGATATTTAACCATCAGCATATTAGCATTCTCATTCCCTCTTGCAGCTTTAACAATGGGCCACACATTACAGACATGGGCATGGCTCAAGGTTCTTGTCTAGGCACAGGAGGTGTGTAAATGTCTATAAGTAACTCTGGAAGTCACATTGAGCTGCACCTGGAGTGTGGGCCACCTGGAGTCTTCTGTCACCATGCCCCAAGCCACTGTAGTGGCTTAATTCACCCCATTACATCAACTTCTAAAGTCCATGGCTGTCAAGGAAAGTAGACATCCTGAGCTGATGTAATAGAAGTACTTGGGATGAACAAAGTGATGTAGGGAGCTGGCCCCAACTCTCTGAGACTCTCCCTCACTTCTCACTTCATGCCTCTAGCCACATAAATGGGAAAATGCTTCTTCTTATTTTCTAGCCAGCATAGCCAGAACATGAGACAGTTTTCTGCAACAGATTAGAGCTCAAGTCCTCCTGTCTGTTATGTTTATTCCATGCTCAGTGCACTAGATTAGTTGGAGGTCTGGGTAGTTGGCAGAAATAATGGAATTACAGAGACCCCTGGTGACTCATCCCAGCTGTAACATTTAGCAATCCAAAGGATTTATATAGCAGGGCTCCAAAATTTTGTAGGCTCTGAGGACTTGCCAGAATGGGTCACAGCAGCAACAGAAAGGATATATATTTGCCAATTGAAGGGGCTGGGTATTTTGGGTTCATAAGCTGCTCTTTTTCCTCCCAGAGTTGCTAAGCATAGTGCACTTCTCAGGACCAGGAACACGTTGCTTTACTAGGATATATAAACAAGGGGATCCAGCAATCTAAGGGCACCTACTATTTACCATTGTATCCCAACAAACAACAACAGTGTGCACCACAGCAAAGACACACCAATTAACAAAATGGATCCCATTCCTAAGGGACAGGAATCAACAGCTCAAAAGTCCACCACCAGCCGTGTATCCTGGACCATGTGCTGCAAGCCAGATCAACAGCAGGAGATGGTGTACAATTTAGGCGGAAAGAGGAACACAGAGAAAGAGAGAAGGTCAAAGAGAGAGATGGAGAGCTAGGGAAAATGGGAACTGAACACATCACTACAATACTTTATGTGATTATTAATTGGTATAATGAGTTATTATGCAATCAGGACAGCTCTATGGCCATAATTTAATTACTTTCTCATGTGTCCTGATGGATAGAACACAACTTTCTCTATCTATTGCTAGTAAAATTAGTGCTATCTTTGATTAGTCTGGATCTTGGTTTCTCATTCTATGAAGAATGAGATGTATAACATGTCCTCATGAATTGTGAGTAAAACCATTTTCATTGGGTTGTGGTTATCTTGCGTCAGATTACAGAAGGTGTTTTTTTTTTAAATTAATTTTTATTGTTGGTTGTTCAAAACATTACATAGTTCTTGATGTATCATATTTCACACTTTGATTCAAGTGGGATATTAACTCCCATTTTTACCCCGTATACAGACTGCAGAATCACATCAGTTGCACATCCATTGATTTACATATTGCCATACTAGTGTCTGTTGTATTCTGCTGCCTTTCCTATCCTCTACTATCCCCCCTCCATCCCTCCCCTCCCCTCTTCTCTCTCTACCCCCTCTACTGTAATTCATTTCTCCCCCTTATATTTTTCCCCCTTTCCCCTCACTTCCTCTTGTATGTAATTTTGTATACCCCTGAGGGTCTCCTTCCATTTACATGCAATTTCCCTTCTCTCTCCCTTTCCCTCCCACCTCTCATCTTTAGAGAATTGCAGGGTGACTTGACCTGCCCCAGATCTCTGGGGTATATTTGAGAGCTTTGCTCTGTGAAAGGAAGGGAGCACTGTTGACCATTCTGCTCTGAACCAGGAACCAAAACCCAATTTCAAAGTGCCAGTTCCATGGACAGTGCTGTCAACCCTGCTCTGCTGCCCCATGTCCACCCTCTCAGGGTCCTGGTAACTCCCAGCACCTGCCACCTCTACACTTCACCTGAGAGCTGCCCACTTACATTGCTCTGTCTGTCTGTCTGGTAGGGCATGTTGGGGACCAAATGCTAGGGGAGTGATGAAAGGGAGTCACAGTCCATGGCTTCCAGACTTGTGGACTGTGGGCTCAGCTTCCTCATGTCTGATTTACAGTGGTTCTAAGCCCCAGGTCTGAGGTGGCCAGTGGTTTGTCTGCCTCCCTTTCTCTTCTTGTTCCATGAGTCTGCTCTCTGATGGGTCTATTCTTCACCCATATTAACATGTGCACCCCAGTCCATGCCCTGCTTCTAGGGAGCCCCACTAAGACAGCCACATTCTGAGAACACTGGAGTTCTAGATTCAGTGTGGCCAGGAGGTGATGATTGCTGAACACGACATGAAGGAAGACAAGAGAAAAGGGACACTGGAGGAAGAGAGTCAGAGAAATCACAAATTTGTGCTCTTTAAAGAAAATTTAAATTATTGGGTTCATAAATGTTTGCAGCTTTGTCAAATTCAGGACTTGGTGTTTATTTATCCTCAGCCCAACTCTCCCATATTCTCAGAGAACTCAGACTAAGCTCAGTCTCCTACTTCCCAGCAGTCTACTTGATACATATTCTTGGGTGTTGACCATGTAGTAGGCTTTTTTCAAATTCTGGGTGTATGTTGGAGGTATGACAGTCTTTCCCTGTGGGTCTTGTGTCAGTGTGAGGAGTAGGACAATGACTTTTTAAAGCTATAAAAGAGAATCATTGGCTGGAATTCTGTAGGAATTCTGGAGCTTGGATCTAGGTCCTTAGATCAGGTCAGTAGGACATACCATCATCTCCCTGCGTTGGTGAGTCCATGAAACCTCCAAGACAAGCTTTCCTACAATATTACACATTTCAGAGTGAGACATCCTGGGCCACCCCCCCACTGGTTCTGGCATCTTTGCTCATGCAGTGAATGACTTTGTGCAGATGATGTGTTTGTGTGTCTTCCCTTGTTTCCCCTCCTGACTTGTGTTCCCAGAGCCGTCATTTGTTCTCACTTCTGAGTTGTCAGTGATGCACTTTTCATTTATTTGCATGTCCTGACCATCATTTTTGGGAAACCCACTAGATCCCACATAGAAGAAACATCCTTGGGTAGTAAAGGGATGTTCTGCAACTATCACCATACATTTGTGTGCCCAGCCACTCACCCACACCAACATGGGGCTCAGGGTCTGCACCCATTGTTTTCTATACTTTCCATGTCCATCTTGTGAATAGATTGTCCCTATTAGACAAAGAGCAAGAACTTATGGATCTTAATAAATTACCAGTGGTAACAAACCAGAAAGAGGTAGCACTGAGAGGGGCATTAGCAGCCATCCAATACCCAAGCCTGTGCTTTTCTCTGCTTTCCTAGAACATGCTCTCTGCACACCCCTTTCTTTTGTACTATTGTGTTTCTTATAAAAGCTCACATTGCAAAGTCAGTTTCAACTGAAAAATGAATTTAAAATGGAGCTATCAATCCCAGAGTAACATGCCTAATAGCTTAAATACTAAGAATTCAAAACTTCAAACTGCCCCTGAAATAACCAAGTGAACAAGGAAGTAGATAAACAAACAACATAACAGAGGATCCAGAGTCCTGGCTGTGGGTTCAGATGGATCTGGAATTGAACCCAGCTCTCTGCCCCCTTGCTGGTTGTGTAACCAACAGCTTCTTACTTAACATCTCCAAGCCTCACTTTCCCCATAGGATCAGGGGAGCATGGAGGCTTTGATGTTGTGGGGCCAAGGAGGACTCTGATGTGATGTGAGTCACAGAGTGAGTGGTGGGTGACAAAAGATTAATAAGACAGAGCTACTTCCAGAATTATTGTGCCAGAATCAAGAAATCCAGAGAATTAAACTAAACTCCACCATGAGCCAAAGACCTCCCTTCAACAGATTCTGAAAGGTCTAAGAATAGATGCAGAGCAACCAGTGGCCCCAGGGTTCCCAGAGATAAAGGACAAAGTGGAAGCACTCAGGGAAGGTGATAATGAAGCACCACAGGACCACAGGTGGCATCAGAGAAGTTAGGGGGGCTTGGGCCCTCGTCCTCAGAGGCCAGTGGGCCAGCATTGAGCTGCAGTCACCAGTGTGCACTGCCCAGAGAGGTTCCTGATGGTGGCACTGGAGCACAAGGGGATGCTACTTTCTTCCTCCAGGGGTGAATCCAAACACAGAGCACATCCTGAACTCGCTTCCATGGTCACAGTGGCCCTGAAATGTGCTCCAGCAGGACTAAGTCTGGTTAGTCTCTGTGAGCTTCTGAGTCTGGGGGTGACCATGATAGATCCTCCCTCCCATGCTTGTGAGGTTTCTAGAAATAAAGACTGTACCACACTTAACCCAGCTCTGGCCCAGGTGATTGCTCCATCAGGCTAGCCATTACAGCTAGTTCTGCTATAAGTACTACAAAAAGCACATTCAGTGCTTTGCGAATTGGCAAAATAGGGCATTAATTAAATCAAAGCCACACATAAAAAGTAAATATTTTGCAGACATTAGATGATGTTTAAGAAGAATTTGGACTAATATGTTAAATATTTATGTTTATAGTTGGGTGAAAAAACAGAATACAAAATAGTACATAAAATATATTCAAGAGAAAATATAAGAATGTACAGAAAAAAAGAAAAAAAATACTAGTCTCACATATTCATAAGCTTCACTTTTATTTGGATATTTTCCTTTATTTTGCTGTTTGTTGTTTTCTGCACTTTGGGTAAAGTTCCTATGATTAGTATCATTTTATATTGATGAAGGTAATTTATATTTTGAAAAGGAAAAAAAATAGTGTAGTTTCTAGCCATATCTACATGATGAAGAGTACAGATATATGGGGGGGTGGGCATTGTGGCCTTTTAGAATTTTCCCAAGAGTGTGAGAAAGTCATTAGTGCAAAGGGGCCATATGCAGAACCCTAGCCTCAGGCTGAAGAATAAGCATTTCAGGTGCAAGCCCAATGTCACCCCAAGGTCACTCTGAAGAACCAAGGACAAGATATCTACATAAATGTACCTTGATAACACCATTATAAAAATAACAGGGCTTTAGGTAGAAGCCATTACAAAAATCATTTGCAGGAAGCATTTTTAAACAGAAAAAGAAAATGAGTATTATGCATCTACTGACAAATATATATATAAAGAATTACCCCTCATCCTCTTTGGCACTGAAGAGGCCTGACTGATATCTTGGCTTCAATCAGCAAGATTAATGGAGAAAGAGCAGAGGACAGAGCCCCAGCCCTCGGTTTAGAGAAGCAAACTAGGAGTGTCTCTTGCCCCTTAGCAGAAACAGAGGCCACGAGTCCACAGACCACAGTAGTAATTTCAAATTGAGTTACAAACAAGGAGAGCCCTGTAAACCTGTAGGAAACACCTTCCTTCAGGGAATGGAGAAGCAATGTTGATCACACATACATGAAAACCCAGACCAGTTGGATTTGTGACTACTTAATGCTGGAGTTTACACTTCTGAGCAAAGAATGAGATCATGTTCACCAAGAGTAGATGTATTGGCAGTGCTATCTCAGATAAACAAAGGCCATCCCTGGGACAGAGGAAAGACACATGGGTGGTGGAAACATTAAAATGGAAAATTATTTAATCCACCTGGCCAACCCTGCTGACCCCCACATGCTTTCAGTGTTGCACCAGCCATTTGAGTATTACTGAACCTAAGCACACACAATTAGTATCACAACCATAGTCTCTACATTCTTTCAGCTCACGCCCATCAACACCAAAGTGTGTGGCCCTTTTCCATCATATTAGAAATGCCAAGGGAAATAAGCAGGAGATTAAAGAAGAAGGAAAAAATATTAACTTTAGATCCTTAGGAACTTTAATCCACCATACACTAGTAAGTGGGAGTAGATAATCCCCACCTCTTGTATTCAAATTTTACGCTCTAAAGAAAAAAATCTTAAGTATATCTTTCAAGAAAGAACTTGTTATTCACTCTTGTTATTCTCAAGATAGTATCTGGGCTCACTGCAGGCCTGGGAAGCCTCTCACCTCTTCATAGACTTCTCAGGAGACACATCTCTGTGGTGCCCCTCCACCATCCCTGCACAGTACCTACTGAGTGTTCTAGGGCTGGCCTGCCTTTCACAATGCAAGTATTGCTCTCTGACCCAGACACACCACTTCAGCACCTCTCTAAGTCCATAGCAGCTGCTGTAGAGTAGGATTGGTCATGAAAGATAGGGCCACAGTCATGTGAAATTGATGGGCATACATAATAAAGTTCAATGTGGAATTCATCAATATGAAGGAATTGAGAAAATAGTTGAAGTAATGGGTCTGTTTCTTCAACAAATCAACAAATATTAGATCCACAAATGTTTACTTGACACATAATGAGTCCTGGTGCTATTCTGGGAACTGTGGACTCAGTGGTGACTGGAAGCAGCAGGTGCTCGCTCTCAGGGTCTCACAACCAGCAGCTACTCCTGGAAGATAGGGAGCTTCTCAGGGACTGGGACAGGTCACAGGAAAAAGTGCACTATGACCATAGTGAGCTCATACAAAGTCCTCTGCCTTCTCTGATCTGTACTCCTTTCCCCAGCCCAACAACACACAAACACACACCTGAACACTAATATACTGTAGCTTCCACACACAGCTCACACATGATTCAAAGGATATAAAGATTATACAAGATCCACTGAGGTTTCAGATAGCTTTGTTTATGAGAAAGGTCATCATAAGTCAGTGTGAATCTCCCTTTCTGGATTGATCCCATTTTCTAAAATTTATTATTCTTTTTAAGATTCAATGGCCCTGTTCTCCATCTTCAAAATGTAACTACAGGCAGATTTTTTGTACTGTCTATGTTGCCTAGAAGATTTTGGTAGGTTGACAGGAGGGGGAAAGCAGATGCATATTAAAGACGTATTCAATCATCCACAAGCACTGGTTGAGAGGCCACCATCTGCCTGGGTATCCACTGTCCTGGGGGGCATAGGGGTTCCTCTGGGGGTTTCCTAGGAGATTAGACTGCACTAGAAGTATTCAACAGTGACATCCTGCACCCATGGGAGCATATACTGACATGTCTTTAACACAGAAGGTAAGTGTAAACAAGTGAAAATAAAAGTGGATTATTTCCACTTCTACTGTATTAGAGAGAGGTGTTGCCACAAGAATGATATTGAAGTCTAGGATTTACTTACAATGGCACTACCTGGTAAGTAATTGAGAGTACTACTAGTGCTCTGTCATGGGTCCCCAGCCCTGTGCTGAACATTGCATGTATTATTTTCTTTAATCCTCCCTGAGCTGGTGCAGTGGCTACTGAAACCATCACCTTTCCACAGGCAAAGACAGGAGCTGGTTCAGAGATGAAGTGCCCTGAGGTCAGTCCCTGCCCTCTGCCCCAGGCACAGGCATCCTCCCACATCCCAAGACCCTGGAGACAAGGCCTTGGGTTCCTCAATATTCTTGATTAACAATGGGTAATACACATAATTGACTGTTTTTGCTGGAAATAAAGAAGAAAGAAGGCCTCTTTGTGTGCATCTTCACCCTCTTTAGATTTATTCCTCTTATGTTTGAGGAAAGCCAGCCAGATTCATGGTAGGTTGTGACCCAAGAAGCCCTGGCCCCACTCTTCTCATGGGATTTTTCCCTGACTCAACAAAAGAACATTCCAGATACCTCTATTGCTGACTTTTTGATCAGTCAAGGGCTTAGCTTTTCTTTGAACAAATAGCCATTCACCATTCTATTTCTATCCATGCAGCAAAACATGGAGGGAGAATCAGCCACAGCTGTAGGGATACATTTTCTCTCTGGTGTTTCTGGGGCTTGAATTTCACAATGGAAAAAAGGTGATTCAGTCTTAATCAGCAGCAGGAGCAAAGGGAGTGCCTGTGTCTCTCCCTTGCTCCCACAGATGGCATGATCTTTTGCAGAGAAATCCAAAGTGGCTGAAATGTTCATGCATCTTTCATTCAAATTGCTCTGCAGAGAGAGGACAGACCAGCTGAATTTTGGGAAGAAAATTTCAAAGTGCAATTCGATGCTTGACACTTCCCCCACCCCCTGCCACCACCTTCTGATGCCAGAGGTGGGAAATGGGGGTTTCCTGTTCATTCATCTTGCACCATCCCTGCTGTGCCAGCCAGAAGGTTCAGCCTGAAGCACCTGGTCCAGGTAGTTTCTCTGAGGTTCCAAAATAAGGAAAGTGACTCAGAAAAAAAGGGGAGGAAAACCCAAAACTCACAAGCAATGCTGATGCTAGATCCTTTCCTTTGCAGACAATGGACAAGGGCCCCAGGAAATGTGCTCACAGTGGAGTTGGCTGTTTAAAGCCATATCCAGTAACAATGAGCTTCTCAAGTGTTCCAGAAACAAACATTAACAATACAATCTACCTGCCACTCCAATGAGTTTTAGCCTAAGAAACAAGAAGTAAATGACTTCATTTCAAATGACATCTGTGGGGGTGCAATAAAACAGAATAATCTGCATTTGTAGCCCTTGTTTCTGGATAAAGCAGATTCATCCCCAGGCTTTCCTAGCCAAACAACAACAAACCTACTCTCTGTACCTGTCCCTTTCAGAAGGAACAATCCATCCAGATAAGTCCCTGAATGCCAGGATGAAAATGAAGATATTCCTAAGGAAGAATTGTGACCAACTAATGACTTTTCCTTCATCTACCAGCCAAAAATTGTGGTTTTCAAAGCACCTCTTAATTTTACTTAATTTTACCTGCTGAGGAATGCCAGTAGGTAAACTTTACTGTGTTTAACTTAAATACTAGTGAAGTTAGCATCCCTTTTGTCATCCACAATGTGGATATAAAATAGTAGAAAACAAACTCAAGATTATTTTTTTCAAGTAGATGAAGTGGGGTAGAATTCCTGCTGCATAAACCCATGGAATCACCTTGTTTCAATCCATAAAGCTCTTTCATTGCCAAGGCCAATACTTTCTCAAATAATAACATAACTTTTTAATGTTTTGCCCAAGATAAAAGCAGTATATATTTACAGTAGAGGAAGGGGAAATAGAAAAATTATTTTCAGTCACCCTACCACCACTGTGGCAAATGATTTTTTCCTGTTTATTTATTTACATATTTATTTTTTTGTATTAATTCATTATCCATGACAGCAGAATGGATTTGGATTCATAGTACACAAATGAAGCACAATTTTCTATTTTTCTCTTTGTACACAAAGTAGAGTCACACAATTCATGTCTTCATTCATGTACCTAGGGTAAGGATTCCATTTTATTCCACCATTTTTTCTACCCCATGTCCTGTCCTCATTTTTCCCTATCCATAGTTCCTCCATTTCTCCCTTGCCTCCCTCCATTATAGATAAGCATCCCCTTATCAGAGAAAACATTTAGTCATTGGTTTTTGGGGTTGGTTTACTTCACTTAGCATGATTTTCTCCAACTCCATCCATTTACCTGCAAATGCCATAATTTTTTTAAAACTTTTAATGCTGAGTAATATTCCATCATGTATATATACCACAGTTCCTTTATCCATTTATCTTTTGGAGGGCATCTAGGTTGGTTCCACAATTTAGCTGTTGTGAATTGTGCTGCTATAAATAATGATGTGGCTATGTCCCCATAGTATGCTGTTTTTAAGTCTTTTGGGTATAGACTGAGGAGTATGATAACTGGATCAAATAATGGTTCCATTCCAAGTTTTCTAAGGAGTGTCCATACTGCTTTCCAGAGTGGTTGCACCAATTTGCAGTTCCAATGGCAATGTAAGGGTGTGCATTTTTCCCCACATTCTCACCAACATTTATTGTTGCTTTTATTCTTAATAGCTGCCATTCTGACAGGAGTGAAATGAAATCTTAGAGTAGTTTTGATTCTCATTTCTCTAATTACTAGAAATGAAAACTTTTTCATATATTTATGCTATAAACATTGATGTAGCTGTATCACTATAGTATAGTGATTGTATTTCATGATTATATTTCTTATTCTTTGAAGTGTCTGTTCACTTCTTTAGCCCATTTATTGATTAGGTTATTTGTTTTTTGATTGTTTAGCTTTATGGGTTCTTTATATATTCTGGAGATTAGTGCTCTGATGTGCATGGTAAAAATGTGGGTAACCATTTCTAAGGAAGATTTATTGATCGATGAATGTGTTTTTATTAGTGCATAATTCACTCTGTTTCCCCAGGACTTTTTCTTCCTTCCCCTCCTTCTTCTCCAGACCTCCTTACACTAACCTACTGGTCTTCCTTCTCTTTATTCATTGTTTCTAATTGTTTACTATAGCTATACATAAAAGTAGAATTTATTGTGATATATCTGCTCATGAGCATAGCATAATCAGACAGTCTCATTCTGCAGTTCCTCCTCTTTCCATTTCCTCCTTTCTTCCAATTCCCTCCATTTTTGCTCCATTGTTCTCCCTTCTATTTTCATGAGAATTTTAATATTAATTTTAATATTAATATTAATTCATTTTTGTTTTTAGCTTTTGCATATAAGATAAATCACTCAATCCTTGATTTTCTGGGTCTGGCTTGTTTAACTTAAGAAAATGTTCTCCAGTTTCATGCATTTCCTATCAAATGACACAATTTTATTCTTCTTTATGGTTGAGTAAAACTCTGTTGTATATATCTACCACATTTTCTTTATCCATTCGTCTGTTGACAAATATCTGGGCTAGTTCCATCACTTGGCTATTGTAAATTGCACTGCTATAAACATTGATGTAGCTGTATCACTACAGTATAGTGATTTTAGTTCTTTAGATTAATAAGGAGGAGTGGGATATCTGGGTCATATGGTGGTTCCATTCCTAGATCATTGAGCAATCTCCATATTGCTTTCCAGAGAGGTTATTAATTTGCAGTTTCAGCCACAATGAATGAGTGCACCTTCATTCCTACATCCTCTCCAGTACTTACTGCTGTTTGTATTCTCAATGCTGGCAATCTAAGCAGAGTGAGATGAAATCTCAATGCAATTTTGATTTGCATGTCCTTGATTGCAAAGGACATTGAATATTTTCTTTGTGTATCTATAGGCCATTTGCATTTCTTCTTTTGAGAAATTTCTGTTTATCTCATTTGCCTACTTATTCATTGGGTTTCTTGTTTTTCCCCCTCTGGTGTTAAGTTTGAGTTCTTTATATAGTCTAGATATTAATCCCCTGTCAGAGGAACAGGTGGCAGAGATCTCCCATTCTGTAGGCTCTCTCTTCACATTCTTGCTTGCTTTGATGTGCAGAAGCTCTTTAATTTGATGCTGTCCTGCTTATTTATTATTGGTGTTGTCTCTTGAGTTTTAGGAGTCTTATGAAGGAAGCCAGTGTCTGCCACAAGATGTTGGAGTGTTGAGTTTCTAGAAGTTGTAAAGTTTCCAGCCTAATTCCCTGGTCTTTGATGCAACCTGAATTGACCTTTGGGCAGGGTGAGAGATAAAGAACTAGTTTCTTTCTTCTACAAATGGACACTCAGTTTTTCCAGCACCATTTTTTAAAGGGTTATCTTTCCCCATCCAGTGTATGTTTTTGGCATTTTTGTCAATGATAAGAAGACTCCATATGGGTTTGCCTCTGTGTATTCTCTGCTATTCCATGTGTCTTTTGTCTGTTTTGATGCCCAGTATGCAGGCCTTGTTCCTGTAGCTCTGTAATAAAATTTGAGATCAGGTATTGTGATGCTATCAGCATGGATATTATTGTTCAAGACTGCACATTTCAATGTATGTTTTTCTAGCTTCTCTCTTTCTCTCCCACTCCCTCTTACTGAATGCAAATGTTGATGAAGATGCTAAGAACCTGGATCACTCAAACATGGCAACTTCAAATGGTACAACCACTCTGGAAAAATGTTAGATAGTTCCTTTTAAAACTAAAAATAAACTTATCATGCAACATAGCCATTGCATTCTTGGGCATTAATTCCATATAAATGCAAGCTGATTTATCTGCAAAATCTTGTCCATTAATGTTGGTAGCTTTAGTCCTAATGGCCCTAAACTGAAAACTACCCACACAAATTTTATTGGGTGAATAGTTAAACTGTTTCATAGCCACAGGCTAGAATACTAGTCAGTCATAAAAAGAAATGAAGTCTTGACACATTCAACAGTTGTTTAACTATCAAAAAAATTATCCTGAGTGGAAAAGCCAATCTTCAGAGGTTCCAGACTGCATATGATACAGCATTTGTGAGGTAACATTGCAAAGATGTGGAAAGGTAATAAAGATGAAGATGGCAACTATAGCTGGAAGAGGTCATGAATGGAGAGAGGAAGAGAGGGTGAGGAGATTTGGGCTAGGTACAGTTTCCTGCCTGGACTGTGCTGGTGGCTACTCCAAAGAACACACATGATAAGTGTGCAGACACCTGCAAACACACAGAGACACACATGGGACATGGCACAACATGCATATAAGATGCACAGTGTCATTTTCCCGATTTTGATGCTCTCTTGAGTTATGCAAGGTCTACTTGTCAGGACAAATGGGCTGAAGAATTACAGACCCACTCCATGCTTTTTTGCAATTTTTAATGCACCTATAATGACTTCAAAATATATTTTAAAAAGAAAGTACCCTTGCTCTGCTAAGACACAGCACATGCTTTTAGGAATCACTTTTTCTAAAACCATCATGCTGCTCAAGTAGAACCTTAAGGTCAAGGTAAGAATGTGGTGTTTGAAGGGCCATCTCTATATCACTCAGAAACATGATTGTGGCTGTAGATTTTTAAGGCACACTGTGCAGCATGCCTTAATATTAACTCTGCAACTGTCATTTTCCCATGTAACTACATACATTTCTGTGTTATTCCTTAAAGTACTCTGTTTTCCCCTATACTGGTACACTGACTTCTCTCCTACCCTGTCACTGGACATTCAGCTGTCTCATCTGCATTCCTGTCCATACTACTGGGATAAGCCTCCTTTGGGATATGAAGATTGATGACTTTTCTAATTATTGTTCAGGATAATTTCCTAGAAGCAGAATTTCTGGCTCAAAACTTTGCCCAATGCATACAATTTCTGGTGGATATTTACCATTTTCCTCTCCGGTGGCTGTAGGGCTTCCTCTCCAGGAGCATTTATTGGTCAGCTCGTCCTCTTGGCCCAGAATGGCCCCAACAGAAGTTTCCCTCCCCAGGTGCCTCCTGCTTGTAGCTGAACAGCAACTTAAAATCCACAGGCTGAAATCCCCAAATCTGGATGAACTTCGAGAAGGATCCCCCCTGCCCCCTGTGGGCACTTACCAGAAGTGGGCCTCACCCCCAGCTGCAGCCTGGAGACCTGGTGTTCCTGCTGGGTGATGAGGCCCCTGGGACACCCTGAGCCAGACAGAACACAGGAGCAAATTCTCCATCTTTCACCCAGCAGGGGTCTTCCTTCCTGAAGTTCACTGTAATACAACGTTGGTGAGTAGTTACAAGATGATCATCTATCCCCAGAGCAAAATTCATATTTTAAGGAAGAATATGAGAAAATAAATTAAAACTACTATTTTTGATATCACCGAATTCTCAAAAAATAAAACAGAAAACTGAATAGTAAACTAACTTGAAGGTTTCCATGGGCTCAGGACCAGGCAGAGATAAACATGATTGAACTGGGATTTGATTCTTTGAGTTCCAGCAGGGACCACTGAAATAAAAGAAGGGGTCATTAGCTCCTGCAGATTGGGTTTCAATCCATCTGTGTGTCCTCACCTGAAACCCTGGTTACAAACAAAAGATTAACTGCACAAACAATGGGAAAATCAATAAAGTTTATCATATTGGAGGAGCAGGGGTTTAATCTACAGTCAAGGTCATGGCTTTCCTGAGCTTGCCTTGCTGGACTCAGCCTGAGGAGTCCACACCCTGCCTTCCCCTCCTGTGGCTCAGAGTGGGCTCAGGATTGCAGTCACACTCAAGGTCCCTTTCCTTCTAAAGAACTTTGAGAATCAAAGGCTCTTACCCTTGATCAGACCAGAATTCTGCTGTCTTCATTTAGTTTTAGAAACTAAAAACTAAAAACTAAACTTTATTTAGTCTTTAGAAAAAAATAAAATGAAAATGACAAACAAGACACTTAGTCTTACCAGATGTATTTCTAAGAAGCTTCTGGTTTAAGGATGCTTTATAGAGGTACTTTTTCCAAAAATTGATTCTGCAGAATTATGCCAGGCATAGTGGGTGTGCCTCACCTGCTGGGCCATTGTCTGCTAGGCCATTGTCTGCCTTGAGCTTGATGCACTCTGTTCAGGGTCTCCTGGTGTCAGCTGCCTTATGGCTTCTACTGCCTGGGAATTTGTGCTCCTGACAGATCCTCCTGCATATTTATTTCCTATTTTGCATTTTTGATTGCGTTGATCAACATGCTACATTTCAATGCCTGGCTTACTCTACATGTACATCATTCTAATTTTTAATGTAAAGGAGATGCTTATTTTCTGAATTGGTTTCTGTCTGAATTAATACAGTAGTAATCTAGGGGGATAAGAAAAGGTACTTTGCTCTGTGGGGTGAGGGAAACCTGTGATGGCTGTCTATGGTCATCTTCTGCCACTCACACATTAGACTTGATGGATGGGGTTCCATCTATACATGCAAGTTGTTTGGATGCATAAGAACTGCCATTGTGGAAATTCCTCACCTACTGACATCTGCAGCATATATCAAAGCTTGAGGGCCCTTTTCTCTTCTCCTTAGATGCCTAATGCCCACCTTTCCAGTGATTCAGTTATGCCTCTCATGCTCCAGACCATAGGCAAATCATCTCTGCTGCCATATCCATTTTGGTCAATTGATTTATCTGCACAGGGTAAATTCTGAAACTTTATAGTCTCCATGTACATGTTATATCATGTACATGCATGCTCTCTGCATCAGTGGAAAACCACAGGGGAATCTTCCAGAACTATAGGCAGAGGGAAGCACCCCCAGAGCTGGTTGGATGCAGTCTCTGCTCTCAGCATCAGTGTTACATAGCAGGAACATGTCTTCTTTGTTGTTTGGTTAATAAGACCTACAGTTATGGCTTCTTAACACATTTTCAGCCAAAATGGATTCATTTTGTCCTTTGTTCATTCATTCAATTCATATGTATGATACCTATGTGAGTCCAAACACTGACTTTGGCCATCAGTTTGCAGAAATTAATGATAAAGGCCCAAGCCAGCCCTCAGGGAACTTAGAATCAAGAGGAATGTATGAGTGTTTAGTAGGTGCTATAACAAATTAATGGATGCAATGGCTTACAACATGGATTTATTATTTAGCTCTGGGAGTCAGCATTGAAATGGATCAGGGTGTAGACAGGCTATTTCCCTCTGGAGTGAGAATTAACTCCCTTGCTTTGTGCAGGTTTTGGGTGTAGCTTCATCCCTTGGCTGGTGGCCAAATCAGTCAACCTCCTTCTGGGTTATCCCAGTGTCCTCTCACCTTATCTCTCTTGATAGGAGTCTCTCTGTGGTTATGTTCCTACCTGTAAACTCTGGGGCCATCTCTTCCATCTCACAGTCCTTCACTTGCTATCACCTGTGAGCTCCCACATTGTCACAGGTTATGGGGGACAGAAGATGGACAACTCCAGGACAGCTACAAAGTGGAAGTGTGTAGCCACAGGGAAGAGCACAGAATCTGTTGATCTATGGCCATGGGGGTGCAGGGAATGAGGAGATCCCTGAACCCACATGAAGACTTATGCCAAACACTCCTTAAAACATGGGTTTTGGTTTGAGCTGATGCTCTAAGCCCATTTACTTCCTAGCCTTCAGTTTATTCTGACTTTTCCTTTGAATGTGATCTATTCCTCACCACTTTTGTTGAATTTATGATGCATTTTTATACTGGGTATAAATATGTAAAAGTGCTGATAAACTTCATTAGGGAAATTTTAATGGCTATGATGTGATTCTTTCTGGCTAGGGACATGATGCCTCCCCATCTTCAATTGATGATTTTAATAATATCCTGACATGGTAAATCAAAGAAAACTCCTGTAAAGAGCAAATATAAAGCTTAAATAAAAAACTGCCCTTTTGGTTTGTATATGGAAGAGGCCAGGGTTTTCCCTCAAGGCAAGGGAAGGTCATGGGGAAGTGGGGAGCCTCTGTATAGTACAGTGGATAGAACCCAGGCTCTGAGGCTGCATGTTTGGGGCCTCAAGGTGACTCCTTTCATTCTACCTAGCTCTATATTGATGTACCTGCATGGGTTTCCACCAGAAGCTGAAGTATCATGAAGGAATAGTACTGTCAGGGGCCACATCCAAGGCACAATTATACATATGGTAACCATCCCAAAGGTGGCAGCAAGGTTGGGAAAGTTAGGGATGCAGGCCTTGGTCTTCCAGTTTTAATTTGCCCCTTACATGCTGTGAGAATCTGGGAAAGTTACTTAACCTCTCTGTGCTTATTTACTCAGAGCTACTGAGAGAAAAATGGTATTAACTATGTCAACCTCATGCACTGTTCTCCTGAGACAGTATTTAGTCCCTGGAACAGAGTGGGTGCTGCATAAAGGTAAGCTATTAGTATAACAGGAATGCTAATCAAGGTCTAAAAGGAGGATCAAATCAACCAAAGGCATCTCACCCTTGGAGACTCCTATAAAGGATCCTGAGGCAATTTGGGAGAGAGGCATCCTCTGAAAGTCACTTGGGCAGGTAGAACAGTAGCCCAGGAACACAGCAAGCTGGATTACCTTTGGCTCTTCACAAAAAAATCACCCTTTTTCTAATTAAAACATTTCAACAACAAAAAAAGTCTATGTGCATATGCATACACAGACATGTGGAGTGCACATACATATGCATATATGACTCTTCTGACATTAGGTAAATCACACTTTGCAGGACCCCAGAGATCCAGTCAGAAAAAACATTTGAAGCTGTCATGGCTCACGAGCACATATGGGAAAGGATTGCCAACTGGGGGACAATGTGCAAAGTTCTGTGAGTGAATTTGGGGTTCCGGCAAGGTGGAAGACACCAAGCCACACACTCAATGCAGAAGAAGCAGATGAGACTCGTGGGAGGGGGGCTGAGGAACACAAGAAAGCCAGCAGTGGCCATCTCACATTGGGAAGGGGCACTCCCATAATATCAGTGATGACATCTTTCCATTAGCTGCTGTCTCGCTGCAGTGCTCTTGCACCCACCCAGCCACAATATGTGCTAGAGTTTTTGAATATGTCCACATCTGGGCAGGAGAAATTCCATCTTTGGTTCTGATCTTGCCTGAGATCTGAGCACGAAGTCCCTAGACTCTGCTTCAATCAGAACCCTGCTGCTGGTTTCCTCTCATTTATGTAAGAAAATGCAGGTAAATCTTTGTCCCCAGCAAAGCGCACTCCTGGCAGCCTCCACTCTGCAGGTGAGGCCTTTGGTACCCACTACAGGTACAATTTCCCTCCCAGGGCACAGTGGCTTTGCTGGTGTAGGAGCCCATCAGGGGTGTTGTTCTGTCCAGTGTTCCCCTCTCCCACTAGGACCCCTGTGCCTGGGTACTTATGTCCGCTTTCTCACTTCTGATTGCTGTCACCAACAAGCCACTTTGTATCACCTTGCTCAGGTTATATGTTCCACATACTTATGTTTAATGGAAGGCAATTATTTTCTGGATGGTTTTTATTTGAGTCAATAAAGAGGTAATACTTGAGATGAGCTGTATTCTCTTCTATTCTAGTTACAGAAACAGTCTGACATTGACAATGCTGGGCCCTCTATGAGCTGCATCCCCAGCTTGTTAGGGAACTGCTATGTAGTTTGTGCAATGACAAAACCAACTTGCAAGACCCTTTTAACTTTTGAAGCACAACAAGTGGCCCAGAGTCCTTCTCTTTTCTTCCTACTTTCCTAATAATCATGTTCCTAAAGCTCCATCTCTGCATGGAGTCTCTGCAGAGGGCTGGAGCAGTGTCCCTCTGCCCCATTGACTCTAACAGACCAGGATGTCTTTGTAGGCTGCGCAGTTCCCATGAGTTTTGAGGCCTTGTCCTGCCTCAGTGGTGGCCCTGTGATCCATCAGTGATGTCTGTCTTGGGAACAGGGAATAGAAGGGAAAGTGATGTAAGCAATCCCAAAGCTCAGCAGACGTAGTCTCAGGAATCAGATTGATTCCCAATACCCATGGCCCTAATACAGGCCTAGAGCTAAAGCACATCTACAGGTTCCTTTGTGAGTGGTGTTCAAAACAAACGCTCTGACCACATCTCCATCTATGTATCCACAGGTCTTATTACTTCAGCAGGCCTTTCTGATGCCTCTGAGATTCCAAATGCTGTCCTGGCTGGGAGAGCACAGAAAGGGGCAGAGATGTAACCATACCCCACAGGACTGCAGTCCAGCAGGGACAGTGCAAAATCCCTGGTCACAGCTGGGATGGGGCTCAGAGCAGCCAGCAGGAGGCTCCGTGCTCATGTCACAAGGCACCTCCTCACACTGAGGGATGGCTTCACTAGAGGAACAGGGGTATTCTTTCTCAGGCTTACATCTAAATGCTTTTGTGTAAATGTGGTGTGATAATGGAGTTCTCACTCCCTCTGTTCCAGGAGTTTGAATGCTCTTCATCCACATTATTAAAAATGAAATGTGACTGTTACACATCTTTATAGAAGTTTTAATGAAATAGCAAGCTAGATGCAGTGAGTCTTTTGTAGGCTGGATGAATATCATTTGCCAAACACAATGGAGAATATTAATTCTCACTGGCAGAGTAATTCAAAGGATATTTTTGAATGTACTAACCAGAAATTTTAAAAAGTAGGGGGGGATAACATGGGAGGCAGCATATCCAAGAGGCTAATGGTGAGATTTTACTCTCTGAGCACCTCCAAATGACAAAGAAGTTCAGAGCCTGGAAAGGGAGGCAGTGCAGCAGGTAGTCACACATGAGCCTAGCTCCGTAGCTGGAGGTCCTGGATTTAAATTTGCCTCCACCTGCAAAAATTACTTAGGACCTGCAAGTTGTTCCACCCTCTGTGTCTAAGTGACCTCTGAGAGGGGGATGAGAGCAACACACACAGGGATGCACGGAGGTCTCTTCATGTCTGCACGGGTCTCTACATGTCTGCAAGATATGAATTACACATATTTCATTTGTATGAAAGTACACTACATTCATGTTACATGGGAAATACATCTACATTTTTTAGTGTGTGTGTGTGTGCACTGTACAAGTATGTCTGGAACATTGTATCTATTTTCTAAGATGTATCTATTATTGATATCATTTTCCACCTTTTGGAAGAAGCAAAATTCAGTGAGTTCAGGGAGCCGTCTGTGGCCAGGTTGAATACTTTGCAAACTAACCCCTGGAGATCATGGGTCCTCCCAGTGGTAGCTCTGGCTCTGCCTGCATGCAACCCTAGGAATTTAGAAAGTCACTGAAAACTCTTGCATGTCCCTCCCTTGGAACATAAACCTACGCAATGGGCACAGTCAGAGATTTCCTGATGGAGCTTTAAGCCAGAGCCTGTGACTCCAAGGGGCCACACAAATCTGTTCTGGAATCTGGCAGTTATGTCCAGAGGCTGCAGCAGAGGTGGTGTCATCCATGACACCAGGCGCCCTATCCAAGTTAGTACCCATCTCTGCCTCCCGCTAACTGCAAGGGCTTGGGGGCCAGTGGCTCTGCCTCTGCCTCCATTCTCTCCCCTGTAAGTGGCATGATAACTGAGCCTCCTACTTAGCGTCCCAGGGTGATGGAGTGGTACCCTGGGAGGAAGGCAATCAGGCAGTTTTTGGACTAAATCAAGCGTGAGACCATGCTTTTATAGACCCAGAAAGACCCGGCAGGAATCAAGGGAGGCTGGAAGGGCACCGTGGGTTTGATACTCACTCTGCACAATGTTTTGCAAGAGAGTTTGATCCCTGAAGCTCTTTATCTTGTCTACAAATGACAGTGGGTTCTTCAAGCCACATCCTGGGGCTCCAGCACCAGGTCCTGCCTCCTCCATAGGTCCAGCGAGCTTTCACTGCATGCAACCCCAGGAATCTAGAAAGTCACTGAAAACATCTATACACCTGAACTTGTCTAGAACCCAGATTATGTCAACACAGTTTGTACACAGCAAAAAAATTAAAAAATATATAAACACCAACATCTCCTTACCATATAGAAAAGCATTGGTGGAAAAAATTAGAGATGTCTTGATGCATTTATATATATATATATATATATATATATATATATATATATATATATATATATATATATATATATATATATACAGTAGAAACCCAGCAGAGATGAAATGTTGCTATGTATTTTTCAGGAGCTGCATTGATCTCATGTGAAGATCTCACCACCTCCAGTAGATCATTTCCAGGAACATCTGTGAGATCAGAAAACAAGTGGGTTGGGCAGTGGATAAGAGTAGTGCACTCACTTTAATTATAGCACTTTCAGGCTAGTGATGAAATAAGAACCAGTCTCCTCACTCAGGGCTGATGTATGTGTCTAGAAGCCTTTGGTGTCACTCTTTAAGGACAGTAGCCTATTACACTGTGTGATGGCTATCCTTATTTCAAGTCTCATTCACTATGGTATTAAAAGCCAACAGTGTTACAGTGAAATCCAGCCCTATCAGAACACTGTGCTGTAGCAAGCATGGCCACAGCTTTGGGAACAAAGAGTCTTGCTATCTTCAAACATGAAGACTGGATGCAGTGGCTCACACTTGTAATCCCAGTGGCTCAGAAGGCTGAGACAGGAGGATCTCAAGCTTAAAGACAGCCTCAGAAACAGTGAGGTGCTAAGCAACTCAGTGATATCCTGTCTCTAAAATCTACAAAATAGGCCTGGGGATGTGGCTCAATGGCCATGTGTCCCTGAGTTGAACCCCCTATACCAAATAAATAAATACATAAAGAGTTTATATCTTTGTCATACACAAACAATAAAACATGACTGCCAGCCTGGCCTTGACCCTCACCTGCTGGACACCCAAGCATGGGAGCCAGTTCTTCTGGCATCAGAAGACTGCATGAGCCCTACTCCCTGAGGGGTGGGCAACTTGCAGCTCAGGTCCCAGGGATCTGGCATTTGCACCATCCTGTCCACTTGATAATCAGGAAATCAGAGGAGTCCCAGCCATCCAGGCAAGGTTCTGAAGATGCTAGGTCAGGGCTCCCCAGGAGACCCCATTGCTATTTCAGGGAGTGATCAAGAGGATGCCAGTGGCCTCCACTTCAGTTTGGGAGGGAGTACGTCCCCTCTGGCCTCCGAGAAATGGATATCAGTCACCACCTGGCTGGGACAAGCTGTAGTGCTCCCACTGTGTGGCTGGGAAAAATGAGGGCAGAGAGGTTTTGTGCCATTCCCAAGTCAGCACAGTTTTAGAGGGTGACATTCTGCCAGGTCTCTTCACTTCCAACCAAGGCTTTATCAACCAACCACAGAAATAATGAGGAGTAATTACTGGATAGAACTAACAGCAATAATCAGGCTGACTGATATTGATTATAAATGTCCCCACAACAGCCCTGTGGCAGCTGCATGCCAGACTTACCTGACTGCTATTGGATCCCACATGGTACAGCATGAGACAGGAGAAGCCCCGCAGATCCCTTGCAGGGGACAAGAAGAGACATTCTCAGTCACCTGCATCACAACTAGCCAAAGAAAAATGAGCAAAATTTAACTTATCATTGTGTTAATCTAATTTAAGTTCCATACCCAAGGCAGCACGCTAATTAAGTGCATTTGGTGAAAAGCACAGAATTGGCCACTGAAGAAAGTAAGCTCTGAATTATGGAAGTAAAATGAGTGACAGGAAAAGGCTGAGCCTGAAAGACATAGAATCATGCCATTGTGCAGCCTTGATTGGTCACTCAAATGCCCTGAGCAAGCCTTTGTTCTCCATGGCAAAACAAAAAAAAAAGTCTTCACATGTGGGGCCATGATGAGTGCATGATCTGCAAGTGACTGTCAGATGTTGGTGGGATCAACCTGGGACACAGAGAGGCTCAGGTCTATGGGCTTACCCTGGGCACACCTGATGTGATGGAGGGAAGGATCTCTACTTTATGGAAATGCCCAACCTCTCCCAGGCTCTCCAGCATCCCTTGGTTCCCAGAAACTGAAAGTCAGGACACCTTCTATTTGTTGTGACAACTAGAAGTGTCCCCACACATTTACAAGTACTCCCTGGGATGCAGAGCCCTCTGTATTTGAGAATTACTGAGGTCTGTGTGGCACTCTGTGATTACCAGTCCTCCTGGGTGGCAGGAGGACACACAGATGAGGGCAGATGCAGTTGATCCATGGTGCTCCTGGAATGGAAAATTGCTGTCAGGTGCCAAGTAAGTTCCAGGTTTTCCTCCATCTAATGGTAGGTGGTCCCCATCTGGACAGAGCTTGGAGCACTCCCCAAAATAAAAGCTCATGCTCTCTCTGATGGCCCCATTCCCTCCCTCAATCTATGAAAACTAACATTTTCATCCAGTATGGGAAAGGGAGACTAAAATGACCCCAGATGCCACATCTTCTGGAATGTTCTATCTTATTCTTTGACTAAGTAAAGCATTTGATATTTCAGTTGGGAGTTTGCTGTCTTGGTTCTCTGGATCCACAATGACTGACACCTTCAAACATTGTGCAGATTTGAGAAGGAAGCTCCCCTAGCTGTTCCCAGGAGAGGAAGGAGTGGGCAGAAGCCCCTCTGTGAACTCTGCTATTCCATCTTTCCAAGTCTTTCCTGTATCCTAGGTTTTTAGGCCTTGAACATGAGGAAGTTAAATAGATAAAATATCAGATAGAGCAGGATTTCTACAGATATTTGGAATTATTGAGTAAAGACTGCCAACAGAACTTTCTAAGTAAATGCAGAAAGATGTATGGCCTTCTTGCCAAGGCTGAGAAGTGGTATCATGCTCTGCAAGGGACAATGAGGAGGCCAGTACTGGAGGGTAGAGGAAAAGAGAGGGAGAGGTCAAAGCTTGCCAACAGAAAGAAATGATACATTTTGAGCAGATGGATATGCTGAAAACCCTGATCTGACCATTATAAACTGGGCATATGGTATAGGTTCATGAGCCCCACAGTATATACAATTATTTTGGGTCAATTAAAAATGAAAACATGTTGAAGAAAAGATTGTCTCTTATGATAATGACATTTTCCACCCTGAAAAAAATTATAATATATACAACTGAATGTTATTCAACCTAAGAAAGAAAGAAATCCCTCCATAGGCAACACCACAAATGTATCTAGAGGTCACTATGCTGATAAGCCAATCACAGAGGGGCAAATACTGTCCTCTCACATGGGGCATCTCAAGTGGTCAGGTTCCTAGATAAGTAAGGTGTAACCAATGGTGCCAGTGGCCTCCACTTCAGTTTGGGAGGGAAAATATCTCCTCTGGCCTGCCAGAAACAGATGTCAGTCACCACCTGACAGGGACAGCCTGCAGTGCTCCCACTGTGTGGCTGGGAAATGAGGGTGGAGAGGCTTTGTGCCATTCCCAAATCAACAGGGCTGGGGTGGGGTGGACAGACAGTTGCTGTCCAGCAGGTGTAAAGTTTTAGTTACACAAGATGAGCAAGCTGGAGACAAGTTTGACACTATGACTGCAGTTAGTGATATGTGTGGTGCCCTTAAGGTGTGTTAGATGGGTAGATCAGGGGTGAAGTTGTCTCACCACAATGAAAGAATAAGCTAATGAGCAAAGGTGCTTGAGTGAGACTTACCTTTCCAATTGAAATGCTTGGGATTTGTGTCTGTGAAGAAATTAAATGACTGCTAGATGAGAGCTTTGATTTACTTTAAGTTTTACTCTAAACTGAAAGAGAAATAGTGAATAATAGTGAATAAAAACAGGCTAAAATTTATAACAGTTGTCATCTGAGGTCACAAAGTCTTTGCAGGAAATATATTACACACAATTTATATCCATACACAATGCTTAGCCATGTGACATTGTTATCACACAGGAAAAATGAAAGGTCAGCAATCAATAGTGCCCTTCTAGTAAGAGGCATTGAATCAGCCACACAGATCTCAACTAAGATCCTCATTAATCCATCTGCTGTAGACCATCTCCAAGTCAGATCCCAGCCCTCTTCATCTTCAAATACCCACCTGGTACCTGCTTTGGTGCAAGAGATGGGCCTCCAGATCCTCTGAGCTGCCAGCTAACCCAGGGAATTCCTCCCATCCAATAACCTCATTTCCTCCATTAAGAAACATCTGAGGCTCTAGGGGATTTGTCCACGAGGTTAATTTAGAAGACTGCTTAGGTATTTTATTGGACAGCAAGTCCCGGCAATTCCTGTAGGTAAGCCTTGAGCTCACATCATTCCACAGCGAACACAGCCAGCTGCAAGGCTCGACACTGAGCCTCTTTCAAAATTATGCATTTTATGCAGGCTGCATTTGAGCTATTTACGTAAGTGACAAGGAACACCTAGAAGAACATCTCTAATGAAATACTAGCAGGAGATTGTAACATGAAATGCCAGGCAGGTTTAACACCAGAATAGATGTAGGGTTGAAGTCTCTCTCTCTCTCTCTCTCTCTCTCTCTCTCTCTCTCTCTCTCTCTCTCTCTCTCTCTCTCTCTCTCTCCCTCTCTCCCTTTCTCCCTCTCTCCCTTTCTCCCTCTCTCCCTCTCCCTATCTTCCTCTTTCCCTCCCCCTCTCTTCTCCCTTTCTCCATCCCCCCAGACCTACACATAAAGGCCAAGGGCTCATGTTTTTATCACCAAAAATCTCCAAAAGCTACCACATTAAAGTTAACAAGACCTGCACAGATCTGAAGAAGTTTATTTCACTTCTGCCCCCCTTCTGAAGCCCTGTCCATTTCCTTGCATCTGTCAGCCACCACTGATAGACTTTTACTGTTGGGATCCTGTTGTGCTTCAGGGGCTCCTCTGTACTGTCCTCACAAAGGCTCAGGCTGGTGCTATGTCCTGTGTGGGAAGGTTGGTCATATGCCCATCTGCCCAGGGCAGTCTTGACCTATCAATTCAACAGGGACACCATGAAAGTGTCCCTGTTGAAAAGTAAGCTACCTGGTTGCCCTGAGTCTGCTCACACCTGGTCACAGGGACACAAAGTTGCCTTATCTTCTATACACTATGGGCATTTTGGACCCGGCTCATAGAGGACCCCATCAGCTCTGCCACCAGGGCAGGCGGCCAGGCCCCTCTGAGACCTGCACACTTCCTGAGTGAGTTCATGCCATCATGCAGGGACTGGTGATGAGCAGCTTGGTGGGGACCTATTAGGATAAGACTTATGCTTTAAAATGCCACCCACATTTTCTCTAGAGAGAAGGGATGAGTGGCAGGAGACACACAGGAGTGAGCAGGGAGTACAGGAAGCTGGGAGATGAGGTGGGTGGGCAGGCTTTATCCAAGTTTCCTGGGTTTATAGATCATCTCCACTGCCCTTCAGAAGCCATCATAGCAGGCCCCGATATAGGTGGAGCCTCAATGAATCCAAGTGTGCCAGCTGACATAGTGGGTTGTGACATCTGGTCTCCACAGAAAGGATTCCAGGACACCCTTCCTGTTCTCCAGACTCTCACTCACAGCCAGTGAGTCTATTTTCTCAGAAACAAAGAAAGAAACCTGCCAGCTCATCCCCACACTCATGACTTGCATGAAAACATGTGTGAAAAGACTTTAATAGAATTGTGAAACACCCTGGTCCCATCCAACATCCATTGGCTAGAAAGGGAGCCTACTTGAGACTGAAATACAAAGGCATGTTTTACTATCATTATTCTCTTCACATAAACCAGTAAATGAAGATTCAGAATTCATGTGATTCTATGAAGAAAATATATAGTCTCAAGCTAGGGCACGGTGGCAATATTATTAAATTAGATTTGGACATAAGCCCCGAATATTCAGGAAACTCACTATCATAGTCATTTGGGTGGCCAGGACAAAGTTTGGTAGACTATGTGTCTTAAAAAACAAAAGACATTAGTTTATCTCTCACAGTCCTGGAGGCTGAAGGTCTGAGGTCACATGCCAGCATGGTTGGGGTCTGATGAGGGCCCTCTTCTGAGTCCCCACACTGTAGGAAGAAGGTGAGAGAGTTCTCTGAGGACCCTTTCAGAAGGGTACCCATCCCACTTCTGTGGTTCTGGCACCTCCACAAAGTCCCCATCCCTGGGGTGGGGCCTTCAACATGGAAACCCAGGGTTGCAAACATCCAGCCCTCTGCACTCACAGAGTCTTGGGACCTCCCTACACACAGGCCTTTGTTTCCTCCTAGTCCCAAGTCAGATCCCAAGGTAAACTCATTGGTCTGAGCAGGTCTCATTAGTCAATTTTCCAGCTTGCTGGAGAAATGGGAGAAATGGGAGCTGGAAACCAGGCAGGGCCCATAGGCAAAGGAAGAAAACTCAGCCAGGAATGGAAGCCAACCTGAGTGGAGGGCAGTGACCACACCCTGACCTGTCATTCCTTCCCACCTCCCTGGCAGCCCCATCTGGGAACTCAAGGGCTGGGGAAGTGCAGAGAGAGAAGCCAAAGGTCAGAGTTAATGCTACTGTGTATACAAGTCTCACAGCCTGGACCAACAGGGTGTTTTAATTTTGGCAGGACGTGGTGAGGCTTTGTTTCAGCAATCATGGGGTGGCAAGTACTGAGCTAGTAAAGTTGCAGCACATAGGAGATGGCAGGGCACCCCCTGAGTGCATTCTGACTTTATTCCCCAGATGTTCTCATGGAGTCCATTCCACGTGTTTTTTCCTCATACTTCCTCCTTTCAGAAGGGCTTTCTATCTGAGTGAGAGCTGATTCAGCTCCATGGAGGAAACAGAGTCTCTGCTGACTCACACCCTTATTTTACAGTTCAAAGTGGTGCCCAAATGCTCTCACTTATAATTTTTGATTTTTTTCCTTTGAATGCAAATCTCCTGGAGGCTGAACATGGGGAACCCTTTCCTGGAGATTTGTGGGTTGCATGGGAATGCCAGCTGTGCAATCCTTGCAAGTCTTCCCCAGCTCCAATATCCAGCTCCCTTTAGTGTTTTCTTAAAGCATCTGGCTTGGAAGCCATGTGGGGCTGGAGGACAGCCCCTGAATGTCTTTTCTGTCTGTCATTAGCTGTTGAGGGTTTCCCCCAGTGCATGCCCCAGGAGGGGTCAGAAAACCACTGGGGAGGCAGGAACTCTTCAGGAGGAGCCAGGGCTCAAAGGCTTCTGCCCACCCTCTTTGTCAAATCTGGCTTTGATGCTGCCCTGAAAACTGCCATCACTGAGGTGTTGATAGAACCCTGTGCCATGTCTCAGAACCTCTCAGATGCAAGGGCCAGAAACAAAAGAACAACTCAGAACCTAAAGGAATCTTGGGCACCTGTGTCTCAAGGGAATTCACTTGAAACAAGCCCCTAAGACAGAAATCATCTATGTCACATGGCACTGCTAACCACCCTCTCCCAAGGACTCTGAAAAAGAGGTTAACACTTGTTGGCTCTCAACTTGATTTTCAGCCCAGGAGATCATTTTTCTCCTCAAATCTTGAATTTCCATTAGAATGAAGTATTCCTGTGGTTTGTGACTCATCCCTGTGTTTGGTGGACATCCCATGTGTAATCCAGGTGATTCTGGGCCATTGGTCTCAGTGAGAAGCACCCACAGGTGGCCAGGCCTCAGGCCCTGCCAGAGAGCACTGTTTTAATGCACATGTGGATTTTAACAAGCGCATTCCCTGGGCATGTGTGGAGAGCAAGGCCCGCTCTGAGCACTGTGCATCACTGGCCCTACTGGTCTGAGAACCAAACACAGTGTTCTTCCTTTCAGCAATGGATGAGTCCACTGCAGCCCTGAAAAGCTGTTGCTTGGCTCCTGTGTGGCTGCTACCTTCCACCCCTGATGTCAAGTGTCCTACAAGTGAGGCAAGCCTCCTACCCCTCCAAGGATCCTGTGGTGCCTTGGGCCTATCCAGACCCTTGATACAATAACTCCATCTCGAGATCTTCATTGGCATCTAGAAGTCACCTGCCATACAATATAATGCACTTGCAGGTTACAGAATTTAGAACCACCTGGATAATCATTATGTGCCCACCACACCCACCCAATAGGAATCTCAGGCAGTGTCAGAAGAGCCCCCTTTTTACACATTTGGCAATTTTTTAAAATGTATA
This sequence comes from Callospermophilus lateralis, assembly GCF_048772815.1. Lineage (NCBI taxonomy): Eukaryota > Metazoa > Chordata > Mammalia > Rodentia > Sciuridae > Callospermophilus > Callospermophilus lateralis. The sequence continues at coordinate 964,537 of NW_027513809.1, read as the reverse complement.
TTAGTATTTGAAAATTGTTTTCCTAGTCAATATATGGAATCCTGGCCTGTGACCCACCTTAGCTTCTGGGGTATTGCCTTTGGGTCCCTTGACATTTTTTCTGAGCCCAGATCTCAATTACAGTCATTAAATCCATCATACATAAACTAAAAACTCTGAGCTTTAAAAGGGAAGGGTCTCTCCCCAGTGGCCAGGGGTCTCAGGGTAGGGGCCTTGGAGAGCCCCTTGGCAGTGTTGGCCTGCATAAAAAATTCTGCCCTGAGACAAGTTCTTGGCTACAATGAATACTCCAAGAAGAACTACCCACTTGACTCACACAAAAAAAAGGAAAAAGTGTTAATTTCTGCTTGAGCAAGCCTGTTCCAAATCCTTTTCAATTAAATTTAATACCTGTTTCCTGTCAGCATCTGTTAAGGTCTGTAAACAAGTCAGATTGGCACCTGTTATTTTGCCAAAGAAATGTTAAAGTCTGTAAACAAGTCTGGATGGTACCTGGCCAAATGCCAGAGGGAGTGGTTTGTAAAGTAACAAAAGCGAGCCATTAAGTGTGGAGAATCCTTATTGGTTGACTGCTGTATCTATTTTATGCTAATTAGATAAGCTATGTAAAATGTTTAAATACCACTCTTATTCTACAATAAATGGCTCCTATTCCAGCTGCTTCAACATACACAAGTCATTCGTCACCCCCCCCACAGATATTCTGCTGCAGCCGGACTGCGGCAAGCATCAATGGCAAGCCCAGCACTACCCACCTAGATTTCTACAGAACTGAGAAAGTTCCAGTCACCAAGTCCCTTATGAAAGAGTAGGTTGTCTTGAAATTTAAACACATACACAGACACACACACACACACACACAATTATAGATATGCATAAACACATATGCATATCTATTTATTTCTCTAAGTATGTCTTTAAATGCATTGGCTTTGTTTGGGCACTGTTGCTCACAGATATTTAAATATAAAACAAACACAAAGAAATGTGAGGAATCCTATGTGATTTACAGGTGTCTTCACAGGCAACAAGGAGGAAGAGATGGAAATGTCAGTGTCCATGGGGCTCCATGTGCTGTCTGTAGGAGGAAAGACAATGACATTCTAATCAGATGGAAAACCCCAGCCCTCTCTAGTTACAGCCTGCCCAGGTTTCATTTAGATCATGGATACTGTGGGAGTAGTTCGCATCTAAATTAAAATCGAACATCAAAGCAATTGGATGAGGTTGGCATTTGTATGGAGAGAAAAATATGACAGACAGGTTAGTAATTACCAGGGAGCTCTGCACCAGTGATGGAAGAGCAGAAAAAGAAATGATAATGATAATAAAACAGGTGAGGGCACCCTTGGCCAGAAGGAGGAAACTCCAGCTGGAGACCAGAAGCTTACCTCACAACACTTGCTATTCTGTGCCATATTTGTGAGCATGGGTACTATGGATGTGTGTGTTATAATGTAGTGTGGTTTTTACATTATTTTGTGAAGTACATTTGTAAATGTTATATATATATATAAACAATATTATTATAGTATAAAGGGAGCTAGGGATGTGCCTCTGTGACTGAGCACTTGCCTATCATGTGCAAGGTCCTGGGTTCAGTCCCAGCACCAAGAAGAAACAAACAAAAAAAAACCCTAATTTCTCTAAAAAGGGTCTGAGTTTGACCTCATCAGCTGCACGACTCTGGTGTGGGCCCCCTGTGATGCTTGCTTTGGTCTGCAAAATCTCTATGGAGTCATTAATAAATGACTGCAGCCTCACCACCATTGTGACAGGTCAGGGCATGATGTAAGGCAGAGAACTGACTCAGTTTTAGGACTCTGTTTTCTGTGTATTAAACTAAATTTGGCCTGAGGATGCTTTCACACTCAAGTATTTAAAGAAAAAACTGCAACCTGACTTGGCAGGACAACCAGCTGAAGCTTCCCTAGAGCTTTACTCTTCAAACACTGGCATCTCACCCAATTGCAACAGCAGGAGCTGGTGTGTTCTAGGAGCTGCTGGTCAGAATGAGAGAGAGCACTAGCAGCCTGACCACCCTTGCTCAAATAAACTCTACTAAATATAGCTTACCTAAAGGTTTCTTCTAGTAGTTACTTCTCTAGAATAAAAGGTGCAAACATGGCGGGAAGTTGTCTGAGTGACTTCAGAACCATTTGGCCATGAGGCAAGGCTCAGCATCAGATTCATATTCCTTCCAGATGGGCAGCCTGGAGTCAGGGTACCTGGCTTTTTTTCAGAGGGCTCAGATTCTGTTCACCTGCAAGCCATGATCACACCTGTAGAGTGTGGAGAGGACACACCCAATGGCAGCAATGCTCCTGGGAAGGAGGGTCAGCCATGTCTGTCCTTTTTAGCCAGCACAGCCTTTCCCTTCCGCTTGACCTAATGTGGGGAATCACAGGCGTGGACATCTGGCATGATACCAGTGACTGTCTCCTCCTCCTGAGTTCCTGAAATTAGATTGTTCAGTTTCTCCAATATGAAGACAGCCAAAGACAGTATTTATGGCTTATCTGGAAAGCTGCTTCAGCAAGAATAATGATTATGCCCTCACCCTGTCCACCAGGACAGCCTCATATGTGGACACTGAGGAGGTGGCTGTCTGAAATTGATGTCTGTTTTTGTTTTTGTTGTTGTTGTTGATTTTTTGTCAATGAAAGATGCTTCTCTCCATCTATCAAAGCTGGATCCTTCACAATTCATCAGATGAATTTCTATAAGCTACATTGTGTGCATGCCCATGTACAATGCCACACAATCTTGAAAAAGCAAGTAGTAAGACCATATATGACCATGTGCAGCCCTTACACTTCCCTCAAGGTTGATGCTAAGTACCTATGGCTCTCTTGAATTTGGTAAGTGATGGCTGGGATAATTGTCCAGGAGCCCAGTATCTGGGAGATAGAAAAGAATCCCAGGTTCCAGATGATCCTGGGAGGAGCTTGTTGCCTGTGCCATGTTATACACATGCTTGTGGAGTTCTGCTGCAGAAAACTCCAGCTGCTGTATCTGCATTCCTGACTGTGTCTCCATATTTAACAGATTCGTGGCCCTCCTCACCTCTGCCTCAGGCTGCCCTGTCCAGGAAAAGACTATGCACACTCCACTGGACCCTGTTTTATGTCAGAGATGACCATGGCTTCTCCGTATCCACAGGCTCCCCAGAGATGCAGGCTCATCTCCTTGAAGGTCTACTGTCTTCTAATGCTCTCAAGGATGGTGGCCTCTTTTAGAACCTTCATTCCAACAGTTCTGCCACTTGCAGGTACCAGAGAACCCACACAAACCAGATTCATCCAAACTCAGCTCAATATAATTGGATGCAAAAATATATATATCTGCAATTCAGGGGCCCAAGTGAGTCATTGACATCATCTGTGTCTCTGCCCTTGGCAAATCTAGCTCCCACCATGGCCCAGGCCTTTATCATCTCTACCTTCCCATCTATAAAGTCAAAATATAAAACCTTTTTCTAATAATTTCTTCAAGAGACCTGGAATTCATTCAGTTTTAACCAATTTGTATCCACACCTCTGTGGCCCTAGAGCTGGTTCTACTGTTGTCCCAAGAGGGTTCAGTGGGCTGAGCCACCAAAGCCAGAGGTGAAGTCACAGGCCCACACCCAGCACATGAGTGCCTTGCTAGGGGATGCATTTCCAGAAGTGTTCACCATCTCGATCAGGATATTGGGTGCCTGGGTGTAGATCATGGGGTACATGAATGTAGGTTGAGTGGGAAAACAGTCATCAACAAAAATACAAACAAACAATAAACACCCTTGGTAAAAATTCTTGACTGTGACCAGACTTCTCTCCTGCCCTTCCTCCCTAATAAATCCAGGGGAAGCTCTTGGGGGAGGAACAGTTACTTACACAGCCTTTGCAGGCAGAGGAGGGCCTCAGGGCTTTAGGAATGAGAATGTGGGCCAGGAGAGGAGAACAAAGTTCCCCTGCTGTGGGCATGTGCCCCCTGTTGGAGAGCACCCACCTGGGCTTGGCACAGGTGAGAGCTGAGGACGGGCAGCAGGGAAGAAATGGCTTGGCTCCTCTCAACTTCCCAGGGGGAAACTGGGTCAGCTGGACTCCTGGATAGGCCACCCCTGACTTCAGTGTCCTCATCCATTCATGTCTACATGCTGTATGTCCCCACCATCTACATGTACCTTGACCACAGAAGACCAGGAAGACCTTGTTCTTCTGGCTAGGGTTCCTCCACCTCCAGTGACAGCCATCCCTGGCTGTCAAGTTCTTCTTTGGTCCCAGGCAGAACCCTCTGCTAGGTTAGCTATGACCTGTGGAGGCCCCAGCAAACAACCAGCATCCAGAAGTCAAGCTGCAGGGCCCCTAAATGCTGACCTCCAATCTCACCCCTTCCAACCTGTCTTGAGAAACTGAGCAGGTCTTTGGTGACCTTTCCTGAAGACAGCAGCAAATGCCCATGCCACTGTTGTGTCCTGGGGGAGGAAGGCAAGCAATGACTTGGTCAGTACATTGTCCACCCAGCAGAGGCCAGGAAGAGCACTGGCCTAAGATTTTCTACTTGAGTGAAAGAAAATGATCAAACTCATGACAAGCTCAGCCTGATTCCCAAAGTCCACAGGCATCACAGGCCACCTTCCACAGAAGCCAGCTCTTTGAATGTGTTCTATGCTGTAAGTTCAGCAGCAGGAATTAACATCTAGCTAGGCCCCTCTCTTTATGTGAGGCTAGAAGAGGCCATCTCAAAGAACAATCAGAAAGAGGGGCCTGAGCTTTCTTTTGGAACATGGTATAGGCTCACCTTTAAAGATGAATGTCAAAACCAGAAGACAAGTTCAAAGCCCTCAGACATCAAGTGCTTGAGCAAAAATGGTTAAATTCCTCTTCAGAAGAAGAAAGAGCAACTTAGCAAAGCTAATGTATAATATGGATGAAAATGCTCATAACCAGGGACCGTCTGACAATATTCTGCTCTCCTGAGAAGCTGAAGAGTGGAAGGAAAGAGAAAAGGACATGAATGAACAGTAAAACCATCCTTGGTGTCTCCACAAAGGCACAGTCCAAGTCCCAAATGATAAAGGTGAGTTTATTTAATCCTCTGATGGAAACAAGCAGAAAATAGCATGTGTCACACTGTCCTTCCAGAGGGTGGGGTGGTGACTGGAAAATAGGTACAGAGCAAGTTGCAATGTAGAGACACCTAACCAATGATGTAAGGCATTTTGTATCCACTGATTGCTGCTGCTAAGCTGCCCACTTCTGTAAATACCCCATAAGAAGAAGGAAAGAAGATGCAAAAGAAAACATCTGAAGAGAAACACATCATCAAAGCAATGTGAGATCAAATTAAAATTTTCAAATTGAGCCCACATCTATGCCATCAGAAAATGTACAATAAGAAAATGAAATTTAAAAACTTCAGCAGAATTCAAAATACCATCTGAAATCCAATAGGAAAATGTAAAAAAAATAGAATAAAATAAAAAAAAACTTCAAAGAGATTCTAGAGGAAGACTTTACCACTTAGAGAATCAAAAGACATTTTTAAAGTACATAAAAACATCAGCTGGACCCCTAAGTACTTCTAGGTGACCAAAGGCTGGCCAAAGTACTTGAAGATAAATTTAAATGATCCACTTATTCCAACACTGTCAGATGATCCCCTATGAAGAAGAAGCTTCAGAAAAGTGGCAGAGATCAATGTCCCCTGAGAGAAAGGGCAGGCGCTTAAGGAGAGTAGATGAGAAGGACCATCACTCATCAGCTAAATAAGGTTTTGCATCTGAGATTTTTCAGGTGCTAGGACTGGGGCTCCCCTGGAGAACCAGGGCCTCAGATTCACCAGAAAACACCTCCTTTCTGGAGAATTCTTGGGGATATCTAATTTTGTATTTTTTTATATTTGTTGATGGAAAAGGAAAAGCAAAACATTGTAATGAGAACTTAACACATTAAGAATCAAACCTCCCATCTTCTCTTTCACAGATTTTGAAAGGACAAGAAAGAGTAAGAGAGGGATTGAGAGACAAGAAAGGAGAGATGAAACAAGAGAGAGATGGAGGTGGGAGAACAGAGAGAAAGGGGAAGTGACGCAGTCTCTGGCTGGGCACAAATCACGAGCCACCACACAGCTTGTAGATTCAAACAGCAATTCTTTATTCCCGATCTCACACCAGCCTTCTACAAACAAGCTCTGGGGAAATCCACGTTCTCTGCCCAAATCCACACTCTGCCCAAATCCACTACTCCTGGGCTTCTGTCTTCCGAAATATACTGTCTGACCCTAAGAACTCAAGAGGAACTCAGCAGCAGGATACGCCCTATTCTAAAGGGGGAACACCCTAATCTCCTATTATGCTAAACCGCCCTATTCTAAAGGGGGAACACTCTAATCTCCTATTATGCTAAACCGCCCTATTCTAAAGGGGGAACACCCTAAACATGGATCCACCCTGGTCCTTGAGCAAGGTCACCTTACATGCAATGTCCTGCAAAATGTCCTATTTCCATGAGTCCTTTCACTAAAGAAACATGGGGGTATGCTGGCAAGGAAATTGTCATACCTAAAAAGAAGGGAGGGAGCAAGGCAGTGAGGAGGGGGGCAGGCAGGCCAAGCAAAGCAAAGAAACAGGCTGGCAGCAAACCATGAGATTATAGCAATTTGAGGGACACTGTCTTGATTATGGCTCAACCCAAAAGCTGGTAGCTGCCTCCTCCTAACATCCAGAGAGTTACCAGAAGCTGCATGGTACAGCTGAAGAATCTGGGACCAACTTCCATTGGAGAACTTGGTGCTTGCTAACCGAAGAAAGGAAGAAGAGTTGCAAGTGTCTTAAACTCAACTTAGTCTCTGAAAGAAATGGAATTTATTGGATCCTAAAGGGAAAAATTCAAATATTGGTTTCAGGTATAACTTGCTGTAGGCATCCAATCTAAGTCCATATAAGTCCTTGTTTCTGTGTTGGATTTATAAATTTATAGGTGGACTTTCCATATGTCATGGGAAATTTGTTCACCCAGCTTCTCCAGTCATACCATGCAGCATGTGGGTAATATCTGCTCAGACCTCACAGTGCGCACACTCAAAAGAAACACTATTTTTCAGTGGTTCCAAGCAAAATCCTGGGATAGCTTTCAATGGCTTGTGTTTGGTCACATACCCATCAGGAAAAGGATACTTGGTTATCAAGGTCAATATGATGGTGTGGATTGACATCAATGTGAACCCCAAAACTACAGATAATAAAATAGAGGTTTCCTCAAAGAAAAAGTGAGGAGAAGGTAGAATAAATGCTAAGCAAACAAAAACTCTAGGCGATGAATGTAAAAGTCCTTGAAAAACAGCATCCAGTGTTCTGGCTCATATTTAAACTACAGTCACTGTTTAAATAAGCATTGTCATGTTTTGGATATAAGGTGTCCCATAAAAGTTTCTGTGTTAATGCAAGAAAAAAAATAATTAAATTCTGAGAGTTGTAAACTAATCAGTGGATTAAAGTCATTTGAGGGATTAATAATTTGAATGAACTAACTGGTTTGTAACTGTAGACAGGTACCATGGGACCAAAGAAATTGAGTCACTGGGGGCATGCCCCTGGAGATTGTATCTCTTCTCTTTCCCTTTCTCTCTTTCCTGGCTGCCATGAACTTTTCAGTTTTCCTCTGCCCAACCCTCTGCCATGATGCTCCATCCACCTGGGACCTGGAGCAATGCAGCCACTCAACTGTGGACTGAACCTCTTTAAAAGAAAATGCAAGATTAAAAATTTCTCCTCTGAGTTGTTCTGGTCAGGGATTTTGGTCAAAGAAATCAAAGCTTAACTAACACAGAAATTGATACAAGAAATGGGTTTGCTGTGGTGACTAACCTGACCATGTGGTTCAGAAGCCTTTAGAGCTGTTTTGTGGGAGTAGTTGGAGAGCCAGGAGCTAAAGACCAGGGGAGTCTCAGTCTGTTGTCTGCAGAGCTTGATGGGCAATTCTGGTGAAAGTTCAGAATACCCAGACAACAGAGTTTTCTCAGGATGCAGGTCCATGTCCCATCCTTCTGCATACTTGGTGGGAAACAGTGGCCTTGACCATGGCCATCAGTAAATATCTTCAGAAGGGCCCAGATACTGCACACTTCCACAGGGGAGAGCAACTCAATAAAAAGGAAGCACCTTGGCCCAGGGAGACAAGAGCTGAGCCAAGTGTTTTAGTTAGTTTTCTGATGCTTAGAGTTTCAGAGGTCTTAGTTCAGAGAAGGCTGGCTCCATTCCTTAAGGATCAAGGTGAGGATGAAAATCATGGCAGGAGAGGGTAGCAAAGGGAAGAAGACACATCATGGTAACCAGGAAGTAGAGAGAGAGACTCCACTTTTCAGATACAAATATATATCCAAAGCCACACCCTAATACTCACCTCCCCCAGCCACACCCCCCCCCACTTCAGTTGCCACTCAATTAATTCCTATCAGGGGATTAATTCACTGATTGGGTTAAGACTCTTACAACCAAGTCATTTCCCCCTTGAACCATCTTGCATTTTCTCGCACGTGAGCTCATGGGGGACACCTCGCATCCAAACCATATCACCAAGGATACAGGAGGGCAATGCACTGGTGATGGCCTCTGATGGTTTTGACTTCTGGTCAGGGCTACCAGCTTGCCATCATATTTTGGCATGATGGTAGGAAAAACTTGTCTGCATCACTGAGTGTACCCTGTGCTCACATGTCCCTGGGCCCTACCAGCCTTCCATGCCTAACCTCCCTCTTCTCTTTGTTTGTCATAAAACTTGTCCCCTTCCACAGTGCATCTCCTTCTTTTCTGCCTTAGGTCTTACAGAAATTTTCTCCCTGGCCTGGGAACCTCCACTTATGCTCTTTGCATGTCTGGTTTCTTCCTGTCATTCAGGTCTCTGTTCAAAACTCATGTTCATAGCTGTCTTTCCTAAACACCTGTCTGCAGTGGCACCCTGGCTGTAGTCCCTGAAACTGCATCAGTTTTGCCTTCTTCACAGAACACACAAGCAGGGCATTTCCTGGTTGTCATCTGCGCTGTCATCTTGGTCTTATTGCTGGACCAAACGGTCCTGCTAAGCAGGGCTGTATGTCCCACTTGACGCTGCTCTCTGGTACCTATGAAGGGGAGAAAGACTGGCCCTTTAGGTCAATGGCTTGCCCTTGATCTTACCTGAATTCCCACCATGCAATCATGGAAACAGAGGCAGAGCACGGATGTGGAGTGCACACGGCACCCTTGGATAAAATGACAGAGATGGAGTTGGAAACAAATACAGTTTTCTATATCACTAGAACCATCTGCCTGAGCATTTGATGCTATACTCCATCCAGTTTCAGGAGAGGCAACCTCATTGTTTTGATCAATTCTAATAAGGTATAATTTATGTATTTAAAAAAACACTCCAACTACATCTATGCAAAGCCTTAGACCCTATGAGCTTTGACATAGATGCAGGTGAAACTACCACAATTAAAATATACAACACTTTCATCTCCCCAAAACCTCCTGTCACTCTCTGCCTGTCTCTCCAGCAGCTCCTGGCCCCGAGCTGCTAGTATTATTCTTTCTGACACAATGCATCAGTCTTCCATTTCAAGAAAATTAAAATAAATGGAATTGTAGAACATGGATTATTTTGTGTTTGACTTCTTTCTGTCCATGGAATGATTATTGCCACATTTATTATTAGCCTCTTGCTGTGGTGGAGTGATATCATTCTGTTATATGTTTGTTTCATTTTTAATATCTATGTATACAAGTTGTCACTTATTATGAACTGGTTACTGGTATGTGGGTGTCTCTGTTGTTCTAATTCAGCCTGAGCCCTAGGCAGGGTCTGGGAACCTAGGCAGGGAGCTACAGAGTTCCATTCTCTTCTGGTGGTGCCCAGACTCTGTCTCATTTTATGTGGAGTCTCACCCCTGTGATTTCCTAGATCTCCCGAGGAAATTTTTTATTCTGTGCTCCAACCAGCAGCAAAGAATCATTGCATGTGTCCTGGGAATCCAAGAGATGCCCCCTCTCTCTTAAAAATATCAGAAGGTTGTGCTTTTACTCCTCCTTCAAGAGCAATGGGCCTGTCCATGTTCTGAGGGTGGAGGGCTTATTTCTGCTCCCCTGATGATGTCATGCTTTGGTTTAATTGGACGAACTTCTGGGGAGCAGAGAGGGCATAGTGTCCCATCCCAAGAAACCACAGGTCCCAATATGTATGCCAGGCCACCCTAGTGAGAACTGTTCTGGCTTCAGTCTTTCCCCCAAGCATCTGTCCAAGGTTCAGTGAAGGACTTCCATGTGCATCTGGACCCCTCTGTGTCTGGGGCCTGCAGCTTCTCCAGACTGGCCTGCCCACTCACACATAGTCCTTGGCTGCTCCTGAACATCTTTACTGTCTACCCCTGGCCACCTGCAGGACAGCCACCTCTTTATCCCACATTCTGACACAGGTGACAGCACCTCATTCTCCTGTCTTTCTGTGAAGGTTCCCATTCTTTCTTGGGAATAAGTTTACTTGGTGGCTTCAAAACCTCAGCTGTCTGATGGATACTAAAACTTTTCTGATTTTATAGATGACCTGGCCTTTCCTGGTATTAAGTGAGGTGTTCTTAGCCCATGCCTAAATCCTAAGTAGAGGGAAAGGCTCATTCTTAGCATTTTACCCCAATTTTTCACATTTCTATGTTTCTATTCTGGGTTCCTCTTATCACTGAAACCAGATATGTCACCCGGTTCTAATGGCAAGACTTGGGCATGTACCTAAGCATGAGACTGACCCCAGAAAGATGACAGTTGCCAAGTAGGCACTTGAGCCCAGAATACTGAGCTTTAAATTTGGAAATATGTCAATTTAAAAACATCACCTATGACATATAATACCCTTTGGTGAGATATTACTTTATTCCAAGATTTGAGATGTCCACATCTTCAAAAGATATAGAGCTGAGACTCTATGTGATATTCCTAACATATAAAGAGCCTTAAGAATCAAAAGAAAAAAAATAACAAAGATTATGAAAAGATGATTCATCAAGGAACAAGTACCAATACACAATATTGAGCAAAAATGTCTCAACTTCACCAGTAAAAATTGCATGTACAGTGTAGTCCTCCCTCTGTCTCCTCAGGGACCTGCAGACACCAAAATCAAGGGTGCTCAAGTCCCATATACAAAGAAGTGTGACATTTGCCTAGAACCTGTGTGTGTCCTACTGTTCCTTAAATCATCTCTAGATCATTGCCTGATACAATGCAAATACTGTGTAAATGGCTGTTGTTCAGGGAACAGTGAGAGAAATGAAGGTCTGTACATGCTCAGCACAGATGGAGTTTTTAGAAATACTTGTAAACTAAGGTCATCTGAATTCTCAGATGTAGAATTCATGGATACAGAGGGCCAAGTGTACACAACAAGATATCAACTACATTGACAAAAATGTCTAAACATGTATTTCTGTAGGTGTACAGCTAATGTATAATATTATCTAATATAGAAATAGTTATGAGAAGACAGAAAATTGTGCTAGATGCCAGGAAATGTCAGAGCCATTTGCAAGGCCACATTCACAGTGTTGTGCGTTAAGAATGTTAAAACTGGCATTTCAACCTTGACCCATCTTTCTCACATCTTAATGTGTACACTGCAGAATTTATCATGAATTGCAAACAATGTTTTAGTTCAAATATGTTCACTCATCCACTGTTTAAGATAATGAAATGCTGAGCAGACTGAACATAATAACACAGGATTGGTTCCATTGTAACTTGTAAATGAGAAACCTGTGAGGTAAATATCAAAAGCCAACAGTTGGCTGGGGATGTAGCTCAGTTGGTAGAGTGCCTTGCATACACAAGGCCCTGGGTCCAATCCCCAGCACCACAAAAACAAAACCAAACAAAAGGGCCATTAAATTCTGCTGGTCTCACTCAGTGAGGTAAATAAACTGTAATTTCAGTGTCAATACTTACAAAAATATTTCACATATAAAATTTCAGAATGAGGGTTTCTTTTCAAAGAACAGGGAATATCTGGAATTCTCTATTCCAGAATCAAACAACAATAATAGTAATTATAATAAAAATTCATCAAAAATAAATAGTCATCATAATTAGTAAAACCATAAATCCAGTTGCAGCTGGTATATTGTTCCCTTCAGACTGGCCACCACTTTCCAGGTCTCTGGGGTGCCCCCATCATTCATTCCACTATGTCCATTTTTTATAATTTTACTTTACCTGTCTGAATCTCATTAGCACTTACACTATGACCCTGGGATTAAAAGACAACAGCACCTCATGCAGTGGAATGCTAGTCACCCATTAACCAGATGAAAAGAGGGCCCCATGTCACTGCAAATGTGATTCCTTCACTGCATATCTCTGCATTAGATTTTTATGCTGCATCACAAATGATCATCTGTGACACAAGATCATTCTCTCACACAGGCACAGGATAACAGGGCTCTCTGCTCAAGGTCTCAAAGACAATAGGTGTCAGCCAGGTCTGGAGTCTCATTTAAGACTGGAGCTCTTCCAATTTCATGTCTGTTGGTGGAATCCCTTTTTGTGGATGAAGAACTCATGCTGAGTTGTTACTTCAAGGCAAGCAAGGAAGTGTCCATTGCTATGTCTACCCTCTGAGCACAGGAAAGTCCTTAGTCTCCTTGTAAGGGCTTACCTGATTAGGGCAGGACACCATGGATGCCTCACATTTGATTGCCTCAAAGTCAATTGATTAGAGACTTTAATTATGCCTGAAAAATTCCTTTATCTTTGTCATATAGGTAAACATATCTGTAGATCTCACTCACAAGCAAATGAGCTTATCTTCCAAGGAGTAAGGTTCTTGCAGGCCAACTTAGAAGGTTAGTGGTCCCAACAGTGCTAAATGCATTTTTTTTTTGCTAAGAACAAATGACTAAAAAAATGCACCAAAATTTTAACCACAGTTTCTTCTGACTATCAAAATGATGTATCCATTTTCTCTCTTCTTTGTAGACGTCAGTATTTTCCAGATATTTTATGGGAAATGAACTTGTATAATTAGGAGGGGAAAAAGACCCCAGCAGGTGACAGAATCCTGTTTATATAATTTGAGCTCCCAAAACTAGTGAAGCCTGAAACCCTGAATGTGTGCAAGGTCTGATAAATTTTCCCTTGGAAAACAGAATAATAACAAATTTCAAAGCTTTTTTTCTTTTTTTTTCTCTCCTCTTGCATATGTAAAGAGCAATAACCTTGGAAATCAAGCCAGTGGATTGGCTGGAGCTTCTGAATTTGATCCCCAGTATAATAAAGATGCTACAAGCAGACCAACAGATAATATTCTAATACCTCAGCTGATCAGAGAGATTGGCAGCATTAATTTAAAGAAGAATGAGCCTCAACTTACCTGCCCATATAGCCTGAAGGCCAGAGTTCTTTTACTGTCTCATCTTGCTAGAATGAAAATTCCTGAGACCCTTGAAGAAGATCAGCAATTTATGCTGAAAAAATGCCCTTCTTTGCTTCAAGAAATGGTACTATCTACTATTCAGTCAAAGAATGAAAATTTAAAGGAAGACTTAGAAAGGGAGCAACAATAGTTGGATGAACAGCAACAAATAATGGAATCTCTTAATGCACTTTACAATGAATTGAAAAATCAGTTTGTGACATTTTCTGAAACAAGAATCTTTAGTGAGCTGAAAACTAAAATGCTTAATATAAAAGCATTCAAGGAGAAACTCTTGAGTACCTTGGGTGAATTTCTAGAAGACCACTTTCCTCTGCCTGATGGGAATGTTAAAAAGAAAAAGAAAAACATTCAAGAATCAACCAAACAGCTGATAACACCGCATGAAATACTAGAGATTCTTATAAATAGATTACTTGATGTTCCACATGATCCATATGTCAAAATCAGTGATTCCTTTTGGCTACCTTATATTGAGTTGCTGCTGAGTACTGGAATTGCTTTGAGACATCCAGAAGATCCAACCAGATTGAGATTAGAAGCCTTCCATCGATAAGAAGATGTTCTTTTTTCATAACAGGAAAGAATCTTGTCATCTAAGTATAATGGAAACAGGACTATTTGAATAAAAGAATATTATTTGCAAATCAAAATAATAATCCATCTTTCTTTTATCCTTAAGTGACATGTATTGCCATTTCTTCATTTTAAAAATGGCCCTTTCTTATTCATTCAGTGCTATGGTATTTTAAACTGTACAAAGAAAGCAAGTAAAAAATATTGTAGATTTATAAACCATTAATGTACTTTGCCTCATTCGATGTTCTTTGGAAAATTCTTTGTTAATTTAGGATATTCCTAATGTAGTAATAATAATTTTCTTTTCAATTTTATGGCAGTATATTTTATGCACGTTAAGTTTTATTTGTATTTAAGAATTATATTTAGGAATTATAATGGATAGGTCATTTAATTTGCCGATGTTTATAAAATTGAAGTAATATCCCAAGGAGAAAGTGACATAATTAAAAATACTAGCAAATCTAAAAAAAAAAAATTGGATCCATTTTTTCATGAGCACTCATCATATATGATATATGGACATATGTACATTCAAACATATGACACAAAACACAAGTGTGCACACATAATATAATACAACACATAGCATAATAGTAAAGGCCTTATAACTTTTTACAGGTGAAATCTCCATTGCAATGTTTAAAAACTCTATAGTCCAAAAAATAGAACTGATCAGCAAAACATTAACCTAGGTCTGTATGAGCTCAAAAAAAAGAAATAGAACTTCATGATATGGGAAAGGGCAATAATAAAATAGATATTGAAAAAAGCATCCTGGTTCTGTCGCAGATGTAAGGGTAGCCAAACTGGAGTTCTGGATATCAGCTGTTATGGATTTGAGCCAAATCACTTCTTTTTGGTCTGTAGAAATCACTTTAGTTAATCTTTCTGGAATCCAAATTGGCTGCTGTTCTCCCTGTGGAAACACACAAATAAGACCCCTGACTCCAGGCAATCACTGGGTCAGGACCATAGTTAATCTCTCTGGAATCCAAATCAACTGCTGTTCTCCCTGTGGAAACACACAAACAGACCCCCAACTCTAGACAATTACTGGGTCAGAGCCTTTCCATTGTCCTGTTAGAATATCCTTCCAAAGTACCTTGGGCTTATGTACATTTTTTTGGACACACAGGTGACATTACCATCTATTGGCTTTGCCTGCCCTTTGTTCCAGAGCTGCAACCAGGCCTTCTCTGGAAAGCTAGCATTTCCTGGGACTGGGGAAACTTGCTTGTGTTTATTTTTAAATTTGATCTACTTTCCATACCTAAAGCAGGCAAGAATGGACGGAGGCAGGCTGCCTTTGCTGACTCAGGGAGAACACAAGGAGAGGTCAGTGACCTGATGGCACCTGGTGATTCTGAAAGCTGGTGAAGTGCAGCAAGGTGAAGCCCAGCAGCAGCCTGTGGGACATGAACAGGGAGATCAGAGCACTGTTCCAGTGAAAATGAGCTGAGAGAGACTTTTAGAAAACCTCCTTTATTTTGATGGAATTTGATACAGTAATTGGATTTTTTTGCAAAAAATTTGTTGTGAATAAAGCATCTTCATGACAATCTTCCAAACTCAGAAATTTGCAGCCAAAAAATATTTACCAGTCTGTACGTTAAGAAATGGAGTTTGGGAAGGAGGTGGGGGTTGAGGGCAGAGAGAGAGAGAGAGAGAGAGAGAGAGAGAGAGAGAGAGAGAGAGAGAAACAGCTCACTGATTGTTTACAGTGCTGTCTGCCGACCATATACCATTTGCTATCACAGATTTTTGATCAATAAAAACTGCTTTAAGCATTGCTCTCACCTCTGCTGAGGTGAGTATGTATTTGTCTTGAATGTACAAATAATCTCATTTTTAGCTACTCCAGCACCAAGAGGTAGAAGCTACGACTGCACAGAAAACTCTCATGGTCACCCAGTGTGATGTTCTGTTCTAATATTGGGCACCAAGACTACCTTTCCCGGACTTGAAAAATGTGGTCTGTGTGGCCCACTGGCTGGTCTTCCCCCAGAGGAAAATATTAAGTTCTTGTTTCCCAGGTGCCCCTTTGTTTGTACTTACATTTTTCTCCTGATTGACAAAATAGAGGAGATTGTTAACAAACCTTTTTCATAGATGACTAAAAATTACTTGTTACAATTTTGACAGTGGAAAGTAAAAACACTTTAAAAAAATTTATTCTGCACAAGGGAAATTTTTTTAACCACTGTCATGCTGCATTATGTCTTTGAGCTATTTTCTGTTTTAATTGGAAGGCCTTGGAGGATGCACATGCCAGAAGCTAGGGGGGTCTGCCGGACACTAGCGGGGGGAAGTAACTCATTATGCCATGCAGGTCCCGGCCCTGATTCTGTTGCAGAAGGAAGGAGGTTCTCTGGCATTCTGTGTCCATGGGTGATGCTGCAGCTACCAATTATGCTAATTCCTGCTTCCTTGCAGATAGACCTGTGTTTATTTTGTACCTCACTAGCTGCCCAAAAAGGCACTTTAGAAATAATTCCCATATTTAAAGGCAGACTGTGTTCTGGTGTCTCACTGTGAGCTGCCCCAGCAGGAAGCCCATCAGGGTTGTGGAGAGAGTGCTAGCTTTGGAGAGGTGGGCTGGGGGGCTATCCTGTCAACTCACAACTCCTGTCTCTGCCCCCCTCACCTGTGCCTGATCTCACATCACCTGGAGGCTCTCCCAGCTCAAGCCCTTCCGGAGGAACCTAACTTGCTTTCCCCCCAATTCCTCATGGATTGTGGGAATGTCTCCTATATGATGGTTAGGGCCAGTGATGATTTCACTGCTTCCTGATAGAAGTTGGAGAAAACATCCATCAAACTGAAAATTCTAACATCTCCATTGACTCACCATCTCCATGGCTTTGAAAAGCCTTCTTGCTTAGCCATCAGGCTGGAAAGCAGACAAGGTTTCAGAGGCAGATAACTGTGTTCCTGATCTTACTTTAGGGTGTGCTTTCTACATTAGAGTCCAGATTGGGTTTTATTTAATTTAGTAGAAACATAGAGGGGATTTAGAATGGATGTTAATTTAAATAAAAAGGGAGTGTTAGTAAATCAAAAAGCATTGAATTTCTACTGACTTTGTCCCTTCTAACTATTCTCCCTGCTCAGCCATCTTTTATAGTTCAGTGTATTTAGGTCTAAGAAGCTCTTGGGCACTCTCCCCCATGTCCATGCAAACACACTCACCACTCAGGTACCCCGTTGCCTGCCTTCACAGGCTCCATCTCCATTTCCTCAAGATAAATGTAGTACAGGAAGAGCCTGTGTGCTTGAGATTTCCTTGAAAGAGACCACGGTACCCCTGAAGCCCTTTGAAGGTCATACATGCAGACCACCTGAGGCATGACTCAGCACCAAGCACCAGCCCTTTCAGAGCCCTCCCACCTTGAACCATGAGAACACCTTCCATGGGTGATATGTTCCTGTAGGTAGTTCAGGAGGTAGTACTTGCTACCTCCTCATCATCATCTCTGGGTGGAGCCTTGTGCTGACCTCTGGGGCAAATCAACTAGATCCTTCCCTAAAGGAACTAAGAGAATGAGAAAATCACCAACAAATCATGGTCAGAACTCACCCTTCTTTGGGGTGGGGTGGGGTGGGATGAGCAAAGCTGGGAAGGCTTTCTACATTATGTGGAGCAGATGTGATTGGTAACTGTTAACATTAAGCAGAAGTTATGAGTGGGGATAGTGTGTGAATGAATTTCAAGGAAAGCTCAATACTTCTGTGGAGAATAAAATATCACACGCATCCAGATGTTTCTTCTACCACTACCACTCATTAACTGGGTACATTAGTCCATTTTTCATAACTATAACATTATGCCTGAAGCCAACTACATATGAAGAAAAAAAGTTTGGGGGGCTCATTTAAATATGATCAATTGATCTTTGATAAGGAAGCAAAGGCAATGCAATGGGGAGAAGAGATTCATCTTTTCACCAAATAGTGTGGGCACATCTAGACTTCCACATACAAATAAAAAATAGAAAAGAATCTAAACACACACTTTGCACTCTTCAAGCACATTAAATCAAGACAATGTAGACCTAAATGTGAACTTGAAACTCCTAGAAGATAACATAGGAGAAAATTCTAGATGGCTTTTGGTTGTGGTGATAATGTTTTGGATTTAACACCCAAGAATGACCAATAAAATACACAACTGGTGAGTTGGATTTCATTAAAATTAACCTGCCTTTTGGAAAACATTGCCAATAAAATATGAATACAGGCCATGGACTGGGTGGAAGTAATTGCAAAAGATATAGTTCATAGAGACCTGTTATCAAAATATGAGAAGAACTCTTAAAATCAACAATAAGAAAAGAAACAGCCTGGTTTAAAAATGAAGAGTGTAGCAGATAGCCAATGAGCATGTGAATGGATATTCCATGTCCCATGGCAACAGGGAATCTCAAGGCACAGCACCATCAAGAAGCACTGCACACCAATTGGAACAGCCTAGATTCACAGCACCTCTAAGAGCAGAAGCTGGTGAGAAGGTGGAGTGGTGGGAGCACTCAGCCAATCCTGGTGGGAGAGCCAAATGTGCAATCACTTTGGAAGACAGTTTGATGACTTTTTATGCAAATGACTATGCTCTAACCACAAAAGCCAGCTGTTTTGCTCATTGGTATTTATGCACATTGGTTGAACACTTGTGTTTTCACAAAACCTACACACAGTTGTTTGCAGAAACATCATCCATAGTTACCAAGGTTTAGAAGCAACCAAATGTCCTCCAGTAGATGATAAATAAGTGGTGTTGTATCCAGAAAATAGAATGTTATTCAATATAAAATAGATATGAGTTAATGGGTCACCAAGTCATGAACAGACATGTGGAAAACTTCAATGCATATTACTAAGTGAACGTTGTCAATCAGAAATGGAGCCTCACTGTAACCACAGCAACGTAGCGAGACCCTGTCTCCAAACAAAAATAAAAAGGAACTGGGGATATAGCTCAGTGGTAGAGTACCCCAGGTTCAGTCCCCAGAACCACAAAAAAAAGAAATAATACATTTAAAAAACCCAACACAGGATCACTGCCAGTATTGGGGATGAATATGGCCCACATCTTGACAGTACAGATGTCAAAATACTTGTGCATCATGCTAGAGCTGCACTTCACCTCAACTCCAGGTCTGTGCTCAGAGATCTTTTCCTACCACCCTATTTAAAATAACAGGATCCTCCATAGTATCCTTATTCTGCTTTATTTATTTATAGCACTTATTACAACAAAAACCTCCATCCCACTTTCCCTGGATTATGTGTTTACCGATATTTCCCTTCCCTAATATAGGTTCCCCCAGAGCATAAACCATGCCCTTGTGCCTGGTAGCTGTCCAAAATCTGTTTAGTGAGTGAGCACACAGGTGTATAGATTTAATCATGCTGCTGCTGCTGCTGCTGCTGCTGCTGCTGCTGGTAATGATGTTGATGATGATGGTGGTGGTGGTGGTGATTACGAGGAAGATGAATGTGACATGACAATGACATGATGGTGATGATGATGGTGATGATTATTTACAAGAGGTGTATCTAAGGTAGATCACATCGCTGTCTCTGTTCAAAGTTCAGTCATATGGCTGGTGCTTTGCCTTCTAAACATCTACTGGGGATGTGGCTTAGACTTGCCCTGAGGTGTTGATATTGCATTTTGAGTTGGAGCCAGCAAACTTACAGAACACAGGCCTCATCATCACAGGCACAACTGGTCATGTGGGGAAGTCCCCACCTGGCAGTGAAAAGATCATTCACCTGCCCTCCTTGTCAGAGCAATGAGGTGCTGTATTATAAAGTGAGGTGTTGTTCCAAATGCATGGAGACAGGTGTCCTGGCTAAAGCAAGATAAGATGTAGTTCTCATTCTTGCAGAGTTAGAATTGATGCTTTAGTCTTACTGGGTCTCTCTTCCATGTCACTTATGCAGTCTTCTTTCAGGTCACAGCCTCACCACCTTCAAGCAGCTACATGCCTGCTTGCTCAGCCGAGAAACACAGTTCAGAGAAGCAACAGATTTTGGGTGGGATTTTGAGGGACAGGGATAGATGTGGTTCACCTTGATTCTACTCTCATCTCATTAGCTAATACTCAGACACATAGCCACCTCCAACTGTCACAGAGGCTGAGTAATGTCACCAAGCTCTGTGTCCAGGGAAAAGGGGGTACATGTTCAGGAGCCACTATCCAAGGAGTCCCTGCCACAGGGATGTGCTCCTTGAATGGAGCATCTCAGATCTTGTTCAGAGGGCATATTTTCTTCTTTTTAATCTTCATATTTAACTCCCCATAGAAATCAAAGGCAAGGGCCCATTTTTCATCCCCATTTTGTAAAGATCAGACTGAGGCTTGGAGGCATTAAGATATTCCCCAGATCACCAAAATACAAATTGGCAAAACCAGACCAAAAATTAAAGTTTCATCCCAAAGGCTAGGTAGCTCTTTAGCACTGTATCATATAACTATAAAGATTATATAGGTACATAGCTATATGACTCATAAGACCCATGACTTGCCTTCATCCCACAGATTTGTGAGGAAGTTCTGACTGAGCATGCTTCTAACCTTGAGCACAGTTCACATACCTTGGGATATATTTTTTCTGTGCTGTGCTGCTACAAATCTCAACTGAAGGCAGAGCCTAGCTGTGAACTTCAGAGTGGACATTCAGGTCTGGCTGCAATCTCCTTTATAACCAATCAATAATTTACAAAAGATTGTCTGTAACTAAAGTATTTCATTAGTAATTTCTTGGAAAGGCTCATCTAATAACAATTCTAGTCTGGAACACATATTGAGAAAGACAAATCTAATCTAAACTGAATTTTGAATGCACACTATCCTCCTTTATCTAACTCACTCAGCCACACCAAAAACTTTCTCTCCCCTAAAGAAGATGTTACCGTGGAAAGACCACCTGGCCTTCTGTGTCCACAAAAGCCCTTCATGGTCAACCTGCCTTTCAGTCCCTTCTTTGTTTTTATAATTTTCTGTATTCAGTGAGAAACATAGCATTTACATTCAATAGGAAAGACAAATAATGAAGCCAAAGAAGAAAGATGGGGGCCCTTAAGGGTGGAAAGAGAAAGAACAGCAGGAAAGAGAACAAGCTGCCCTCAACCAGGAGGACAGATAGCATTTCTCACCTTAATGTAGGCAGACCTGGTTATATGACAAAAAACATGTCTCCTTTCTAAGACTGCCCCCATCCTAAGCATCACAAGCCTCAAAATGAACCTCTCCCATTCCTGCATCCTCCCCAAGGGCAAGTTTGGCCTCAGAAGCTCTGAGCATCAGGCACAGCCATGGAGGTAGATGCTGCTATGGTTTCCATCAATCCAGATGCACTCCTGCAAGCCACCAGGACAATCAGATCCACTTCTGATGCCCATCCCAGAACTCTCAGGAAGGATACAGTGGTAATGGGTGGGACACATCTATCTCTATATTGCCAGGGAACTGCAGAGGCTGAGATCCCAGTGGATCTCATTCCATGTGTGAATTAGATTTAACAGTTTCAACAGATTGTTTCTAAAATCTCCTTCAGTTTTAATATATGACTTAACTTACTCTATAAATGAACAGACTTAGTATCTCATTTTGCATGAAATATCAGACTTCTTGGACCAGCTCAATTCAAAGCCCATCCCCTGTTGGAAGAGTCTTCCTCTATATCTCATCATCACCACTAACCCAGGGAGTTCCACTTTCTCTGTAGCTGAGGCTAATGCTACTCAAGGTGCAGAAACCATTCTGAGTTGGGAAACTTACAGTCCTCCTGTAGCACAGTACCACGTCACTGAGGACACAACTTCTGTCCTAGAATGCTTCTCCCAATACACTGTCTTGCTTGCACTGGTTGGAAAAGGTTTGGAGATAGGCTTGGGGATGGGCAGTCTATATTTTTTAGGATACCTTATAACAGAGACAAATACAAAAGCCTCAACTTTTTTTTTTAATTTAGGTAAGCATGATGTTCCCTTGGATCTTATAGAGGCACCATTTGCAGTCTATGGCCTCCAGGATCATTGAAGGGGACAGGGGACATCAGGAGGAGGCAAGCAGCTCTTAGCCACCCCAATCTAGAAGTGACACACATCTCTTGCATTGATAGTTCACTGGTCAGGACTAATCATATGACCTTTAACAACTGCAAAGAAAACCACGAAATTTAGAAAGTGACATGAGACATTTGAAGAGTACCCATTCCCTGTGCTGCGTACCCCTCAATATTTTTGGTCTTATCAAATGCATTCAAGCAGCCCCTGGGAACAGGAATAAGGTCTGGGGAAGGCCTTTTTAAATCTTTCTACTCAAGATTAAAAGCAAGAAGGCCCAGGTTAGAGAAAGGCTTCAGAGGTCATGATACATTAGCATTGTAGCATTTGAAACTCTTCTCAATAAGCCTGTAGCAGCTGTTCTACTGAAGACCAAGCTCTGGGGCCTCCAAACACATTTAGAGAAAAGTTGATGGAGTCATGGGCCACCCTGAGCTTACTTTGTCCTGTCTTATCCAACAATTAGTATCTCACTCATGCCCTTGGGCTCTCCTCAACCCTATGGGTTCTTCTACCATCCTGTGGGAGAGGGAAGGTGAACTCTGCTCTTCACAGATCAGGGGTGTAGTTTATGAGGGAGTGCAATCTTTTCCAGACCCAAACCATTACCTCCTGGAGGAGCTGGGATGCTCAGTCCAGACCCTGGGCATTTCCAGGGAGCCTTGCTTCTCCTGTGATGGGCACTCCAGCCACAAAGTGAGGGCTGCACACTGCAAGACCTGGAAAGAAGGGCATTGGGGTTCCCCACACTTGGTGTTAGAGGGGCTTACATGAGAAGCACCGGCAAGAATAAAGCTGACTGCCCCACCTCCTACCTCCTCCCAGCTCCAGACAGCTCTCAGAAGTCTTCATATCAAGTTTTCTATTGCACAGAATCTAGTTATAGTATGATTTGTAATTACCCATGCACACATCATGCACACACCCATAACAGCTGAGCAGAAGATCCACCATGTCTTCTATGCTCAGTGTGTTGGTTCTACACATGCCAAAGCAAAGGCATTGGCACACACAAGACAGGCGTGATTGGAACAGCTGGCAAATATGCACAGTAGCTCTGTTAGGTGTGGACAGTGCACTTCTCACATCACAAAAAGCAGCCCCAGGTGCCTGCTTTCCATGGTCTCATTCCACTCTCCAAAAGAACATCACTGCACATGCAATGCCAATCTCAGGATTTAACAGTGCCCAGGAGCCAGATGTGAATGTCACTGAATGGTGTATAGTCCCCTCCATTCATACTGAGTTGGTTAGGCCAGGAATGCTCATCCCTGACAGAAGCCAGGAGACCATGGGCACATCTCCCTTCAGGGCAGTTGGGAGCTACTCAGGAGATGGACTGAACAGGAGGGTCAGAAGCATTTCTGCCAAGATAGCTTGGTTGTGGGCTAAGCTCTGTCTGCATGATTGTGTGAACACATGGGGTCTTCGGGGCTCCATGGTGAGGGCTCTCCCCTGCCCTGGCCCACATGTTGCTTGTAAAAACTGTGGAGTAAATGTGAACATGTGTGTGCACCAGGCTCCTGCAAGAAGATAGGAAAGATTATGTGGCCTTTCACCATATGAGCTCCAGTCCGGGTTTGGGAGTCGGGATGGGAATTGAGTGCCCTGGTGCTGGTGGTGCTCCTCATGGTTTACAGGCATGTCCCCATATTTTCCAGATAGAACCCAATGTGACTCTATGCACCTATGGCCACACAGGTGCTTCCCTGAAAAAATCAAGGGCCCCTATGCATGGTTAACCATGTCTCCATGGTGACTCCCTGCCAGAGACTACACACAAGTTAAGGAGTATTAAGGACAGTGACTCCTGAAATCAGGATAGCCAGCTTCCTGCGTGTCTTCTTGTCTCAGTTAGCTTTGTAACAGTGGGTATTTGCTTAAGGTTCAATTAATTTTTGAATAATTTGAATATTACTTGTACTGGCAATATTTAGAGTTCATAGATCTGCCTGTGATGAGGACAGCACTGAGACCTGGACTTGCTCACAGTAAAGGCTCAAAACAACTAGTCTCTGCTATTGTGAAGTTTCTTAACCCACCTCTGTATTGGGTGCTAAGCAGATATCAAACACAATCACATCTGAGGTCTTACCCTATGTGGGGGCCCACGAGATGTCACATTGGTCCTTAGTATAATGAGTACAGGGTTAGTGGCAGATCTGCCAGACAGCAATAATTAAAACATACCAAAAGCAGAAGACAAACAAGTTGTGTAATTGAGATCATTTGAAAATATCAGATTTTCTAAAAATATGCATTTAATGACAGAGAAATGCTTAAAGTATGCTGAGGATCAGAAGTTAATGAGTTCTTCTTTTAAAAAGCAGTGAAACTGTTTTGAAAAAAAAAAAACATAAATTGTCTGGGCATAGTGGCATATATCCCAGTGGCTCGGAAGCTGGGTCAGGAGGATAATGAGTTCAAAGCCAGCCTCAGCAAAAGTGAGGTCCTAAGCAATGCAGCAAGACCCTGTGTCTAATAAAATAGAAAATAGGGCTAGGGATGTAGCTCAGTGGTCGAGTGCCCCTGAGTTCAATCCCTAGTACAAAAAACAAACAAAAAACCCAAAACAACAACAAAAAAACCATGAATATTATCTACAAATGTGTGTGTTTGTGTGTGTATGTATGTGTGTGTGTGCTTCTTTTGTGCCTAAAATAGTCATACATAAATAACCTATAAACTGTGGTAGTATCTTTATTGGGAATCAAGATAAATTTTCTTTTCTTTTAAAACTAAGTTTCAATTTTTTTTATGATAAACATATGTGCTTTAATAACTATGAGGTCTTCAAAAGTAAATCAATGGTAAGTCACCTGACCTAGCCATACTTGACAACGCAGAAATACACTGGACCTTTAAGCCAACAATCCACACAGCAGCCACCACTTGGAGCTCTCTGGGGACAGCTGTAATGCATGGAAATGGTAAGATAGAAAATATGTGATCTGGATACAATAGGACATGTTCCATTATTGCTAAGTTGCCACAGAAGAAATTGTCATGCTCTCAACTATTTATTGTTCCATTTGATTTTAGAGCAGAATATCAGGCCTGATTTATCAGGATCTTATTTATTACTGGCTAGTAAGACACCAAATGATGACAGAGGGGGGAGTTTTGCATTCACCCTTGCATGTGGGCAATGCCTCTGTTTCACTGATGGTATGATTCATTTCTTTCCTCATCATGTGCAGCTCTAAGTTTTGTCTCTGTAATGCACAGATGCCAGATATTTTCCCTGTTTAGTATTTCAAGCTCCATGGTGATAGTCCCCAAACAAATGCAACCATTCTCCAACATGAAGGCCTAAATCTCAGTCCCAACCCAGGCTCCATGGTGGTCATTTCTCCTGACCTTTCCAGCTGCTGGCTTTATGAACTAACCCTCGGGAAGATATTTTCAGCATCCTCTACTGAATACTTGTTGACATGACTGTGTATCAGTGGCAGCTGAATGGGAACAGGGTCCTGAAACTCTGAGAATCAATCTTGGTGATGCTCTTCCCATGGCACTTAGTCCCTCCACAGTCATCAAGTTCACCTTCCAAGATGTAGCACGTGTCAGATACAAAGGCTTTCCAATGCTTGTGTCTCCCCAAAATTCATGCATTGACACCTAACCCCAGTGAGGTGGCATTGGAGGTTGGTCTCTTTATGGAGATAATTAAGTTTAGATGAGGTTAGGAGAGTGGGGCCTTTATAAAAGGCTTAGTTCCCACACAAGAAGAGACAGCAGGGAGCTGGCTTTATCTCTCCCCCAATGTGAGGCAGCATTGCACTGACCCTTCTGGGCCCCATGTAGCAATGTGATAGAAAAAATAGACTGCAGAGCTGGAGATGGACCCTGGTGCTCTCATTTCCATCTATGAAAATCAGGCAGGTAACTAAACCTGTGTCCTTGTCTGTAAATGGGGTGCCTACAGTATCTACCCAAAATGCTTAAGAGCAAAAAACTAAACATGGGTGATCCAAAGCATCTGGCACCAGGTGAGGACTCATTACCAGAACCAGCTTTTCCTTGTGTTCACAGACCCATTATGAACCTCAGATGTTTCTCTGGACAAATGGCCAATTTCCTCTTTGTCTTTCCAGTTACACACTCAAAATGCAGTAGCTGCCATCATGCCAATTTTTAACCAGCATTAATGAACAGGTACATGGAGATGCTGGTCCACTCAGCAAAGTCCACGTGAAAGGATGGAACTGATGAGAATTAGTTGGCATCTTGTCCTCTCTCCCTTTTTTCCACTCAACACAGCCACTCAACGCTCCCTGCCCTACAGTCCTGTTCCTTGGCTCTATGCACTTCATGCTGCCTGTATTTCTGTCTCACCAGAGTCTCCAAGAATCTCTGCCTCCCACTCAGCCTCAATGGTCTCCCCACCCTTAAATCATTTTTTCTTGATCCTCATACATGTCTCTGAAACTAACCCACTGAGATGTCATCAACATGATCTTGGATGGGAATGCGGTTTAGAAAGCATCAGCCACGTAGTGAAATTAAAGAGTGACCCTCCAGCATGGGACAAACCCCAGGCATTGTTTGGATACTGGGCTGCAGTGAAGGAGCTGGTTAGTTTTGCTGTCATTTGTGGCTATTTCCATGCATGATTCACACAGCAGGTGGGACTCTCAGAACACAGATTTAGAAATGTGCCCAGCACCCAGCTATATTCATTTGCCACAAAAACTTTCCCCCCTCTTCACTAAAATGTGAAATTCCTCTTCTTATTGGGCTAACAGAATTTTTTTGAAGTGGTGAAATATATCCCTCACAGAGAGAAGAGGGAACACAGGCTCCCTCACCCGAAATTCAACACCAAGTGAAAACCAGAACATTTCTGCCCAGATGAGGACCCGTGGATCACATCTTCTCATCTGTCTTCCAGCAGTAGCCATGATCATTAATTATTTTTAAAACATTTTTTTTTGCTTTTCAGGACCATGGGTGGGGGTGGATAAGTGAGGGGAAAGAAGTACTGCAGGAGAATAAATGGAGCAAGGTAGATCACCATCATGCATTGCTGTGTGTGTCAAAATAAACCCACTACTATGTATAACCATATTGCACTCATCAACACTTGGAAGTCCTTTCCTTTTCTTCAGTTGCTTATCCCTATGACATACATACACACAGACGTAAATATGCATACACAGTTTGGTCTTATGTGGATCAATTTTTGTTTTTGAAATTAAGAACAAAAGACTCACCCAAGCTAAGCAGTACAAGCTCAATTGCTTTCTTTTTGCAACTGTGCTGTGCCACTTAATACATCTACCCACTCTCCTGTCAAAGCCACTATGACCTTTTATACAGTGAACTTGTTATCAGCTTCCTGATACATGGTCCTTGCTCTACACCAGCAAGTGTTTCTCCAGGATATACCAGGGGTAGAAGACCAAGGAGTTTAAGTAGTGGTTCATGCATGAATATTTTCCTCCATTAAGTCATTCCAAGCTGTTTTCTTATGAGGCTGTACCATAAGGACATACCAGTAGATGAGACATCCTTTCATTTCTTTACATTGCAAATTTTAAACTCTGAAAAAATGTTGACAGGACTTCACAGTGATGAGGAACTGGAGAAGGGCTCCATCTCTTTGTGTGGCTGTTTTACAACTCACACAATTGTGGAGAAGGTCTTTGGCCTATGTAAGGAGAGCCGTCTGGAGCTGGTGATTTTTCACTCAGAGTTCTGTCCAAATACAACCATCCAAGGCGTTTTCTCAGTACTGTTTTTAATACAACACTTCTTGCTTTATCATATGTTGGAGAGCACTGACCCTCATCTAAAATTGATCTAGGATTTCTTGTTCTCTCATTTGTCATCTGTCTCACCCTGTAGGTCCATGCTGTCATCACACAGTAAGGTCACCATCAGCCACAGGGGTTACTAAGCATTTGAAATGGATCTAGTTCAAACTGAGAGGGGAGCATGTGTAAAGACATACACTGGATCTCTGAGATTTAGTAAAAAAGAGAAAAATAATAATTTAAATATATTATTAGTCATTTTTAAAAAAATATTTTAAGTTGTTAATAGACCTTATTTATTTATTATTTATTTATATGTGGTGCTAAGAATCAAACTCAGTGCCTCACATATATATCAGGCAAGTGTGCTATTGCTGAGCCACTGCCCCAGCCCTTATTAGTCAATTTTATGGTAACACACATAGAAATAAAAATGGTTTAGATAAATGGGCCAAATAAAATTCTTTACTAAAACTAGTTTCTGTTCTGCTTTTAATGTGTAACAAACTACACATGTGGCTCCCGAGCTCAGTGCTGTGGAGACTGAGAGCTCCACTAGGCCTCTACAGCCCTCTCCCCCTTACTAATCTTACCCTCAGCTCCTACAGCACATTCTGCACTTGAAAGACACTTGCTAAGAACATCAGCCCCCAAACACTTAAATGTAAAACAGTTTTCTACAACTAGAATTGGACAAAGCTTTACCTTGGGTGTCTCTATTCAAGTTAAAAATTAAACCATATGTGGTTGGATTTGAGATGGATTTGTAATGCAGGGGAGGGGGCTCTTCCTGCTCACTGTCCCTGGAAAAGATAAATACAAACTAAAAATAAGAGGCTTAGTGCTCCATGTCAAAAATAAGGGAAGGGATTTACTTCCCTTAACTCTCAAAGCATTTATGCTAGAAAAATTGGGGATTTAAAGTATTTCCTCCTGTCTCTAAAATGCACATACGCCTTCTGAAGACTCAGTTGGATCCTCGTCATCTTTATGACTTGGGAATGTCTTCCTTAAGGTCCTGGGAGCCACCTCTTTAGAAAGTAGACTTGGAAGGATAATGCTAAGCCACTCCATTTCTGTAGGACAGACAGCTTAGCTCCCTCAAGTGCATCTCTTTAATATGCAAAGCCATCCTCTGTGACAAAGATATCAATCAGTAATCTGCTTCTGTAGATAAAGCCAAGCCTGCAACAGAGATGTCACCTGTCCCCCAACACCTGGTGAACTCAGGATGAACTATGGACAAAGATGGCAGGCATCCTTGTGACCTCTCACTTGGGGACCATGTATCTAGTGCACATTTGCAGAGCACTTAGTCTCTCCCGCTATCCAGGGATCTGTCTTTGCAGTGCCCTCACGTGTTGCCTGCATGGCACATCCCCAGTGGCTGAGCACATATTAAATAATACAAATGCTTTCTACAGCCTTTATTGTGAGGTTATTGGCTTAAGAAAACTTGGTTTTTAATTGTATTCCAATGCTCCTCTCAAAACTGCAAACACTCTGTGTGGCTTACTTGTTAAATGTCACCATAAGGGAACAAGAATGAGGGAGGAGGATAAGTCAAGAATAACTTTGAAAAAAAAACCAAATTCTTAAAAAAATTTATCCTGTTATCTGCAATTCCCTCTCCAAGTTTGCAGCCCAACTAGGATGCTTGGCTCAGCAGCAGTGGCTGTTATCAGGGAAGATGGTAACAATTCACTCTCAAAGGGAAATCTCAAGGAAGGTTCAAATACATTAATGACACTTTCTGGACTCTACCAAAGGGCTCCTTGTCCCGCCACCCCACAGTCTGCCCTGCATACAAGGTGGCCTGTCGACCGGCCCCTAGCCCATTACTGCTCCTGTGCAGGGGGCACGCCAGGCCCCACCCCGCCCTTGGTGCCCTCTCATTGTGAACGCAGCCTCTGACATGAGCTAAGGAGGCCTCAACTGGATGGTGCCCTTATTGTCCTGGCCACAGACGCCATGCCCAGGCAGCACCAGGCCCTCAGGAGACCCAGCACGTCTCCAGAGAGACAGGGGAAGGACGTCTGCACTCCCAGGCTTGAGCCCCTAGGATGGGGCAGGTGGACACTGAAGGACACACACGGACGCACGTGGGTCGCCGATGCTGGGAACTGTGTGGACCCATATGAACCCACGGGCAGCATTGTGGGCTAAACTGGGCCAAGCATGAGTGGTGTCACCACCGGGGACCTGGAAGCCCACTGTGATCATCAGGCATTCTTGGTGGGGAATAGTCCAATGACCGCTGCGCTCCGCACTCTCAGGGGCCGCTAGGTGCACACAGGCTCAGGTGCACTGGACCTTGGACACTATGCATCTCTGCCTGAGGGCTCTAAGGTCGAGGCCACCTTCTGGGCTGCTGCAGGGGGCTGGCTCCCACTAAGCCAAAAACCCAGCTTCAGAGCCTGAGTGTTTCCAAGTAGAGGTTGGGTGAGCGCATCAATGGCTAGAGGAGGTGTACACAAGTTGACTCGCCATGCAGTGGGAATACTGAGGCAGCCTGGCTTTCCACCAGCTAAATTCATAGGGCTCCCAATGTGAGGATGATCGCCAGGTCCTCCTCTTCATTGGCTCTGAGATTCTCCAAGTGCAAAACAGAAAAACATCTGATTCACAAACCAGAGATCACACTGTGGGACGAGGCAGCATTGTCCAAGTGTTTCAATGAAAATGGTGCCGAGTTCTAAACCTCTTCCTCCTGCTCTCAGGCCTGACTCCTGTGCACTTACTCATCAGACCTCAAGCTCCTCATCTCCAGCAGCATATCCCTTAGTGCATTCTCCATCATGCACTGGAAAATACTGGATGAGGATAAGATCGTCCAGCATTTTCCAGCACATGATGGAGATCAAAGAATATGGAATTTTTATTTTTAAATCTTGTTTCTCTGCTCCTCATGTGACAGGCAGGCTTGAGTGCAAGGCAGACCCCTACACAACTCACTTCATGCTGAGTGTGGACAGACCCAGCATGGTATAGCCAGGAGCCTCACAAGCAAATAGAGGGTGCTTTGAACAACCAGAACCAGGAATTCACTTTGAGAGAAGGAGACATATGAAGGTACAGAATATAACAAGGTGACTTGGAGAGAAGGAGGCTTGAGGAACACAGAGGTCAGAACATAGCAATTTCACCTCTGCTCTCCTTCATCCCTCTGCCAGTCTGTGAGGTGATAAGTGAGCCTTAAACATGATGAGCATGGTGTCAGGCAAAGTGCAAATTGTGATAAATTGCCTTCTACAATAAATGGACTCATCTAACTTCAACTTTGATTCATTAAAAACTAATAATTGAAGGCTTTTATGCCTAGTTAATTTTCAGTTCACTAGAGCATGCTGTTCTCCAAGCATTTCAGTTGATTAAATTTAACTGAAATGTTTATATAATTGTCTCCTCTATTTTTTTTTATGGAAAAATAAAGCTGGGGTCCTTCAAACTCAAATGCGGTGAAGCAGAATCAACATTTCACTAAAAGACTGAATACACTCCAGGGTTAACTTACCAATATCTTCCCACCCCCAAAATAGAGCAGCACAATTACCACAGCACCTCAATGTTTCTACCTGTGGAAGGGTATCATGAAACCCCTGATGAGCATGAGTCATGATTGCGGCCAGTGAAGCTCTACATCAAACCATGTTGGTTCAGTCACTTGAACCCCAGCCAGAAACTTGACAAGATGGTTTATCCCCAGCCTGGCTGCCAGCCAGTCATCTAGAGATTGTGTCATGCACAGAAGGGATGGGGCAAGTCATAAATTTTAGGAATGTGTACTTATTTTTCAAATATTCCTCAAGGAAGGGGGCAATAGAAGATTTGCTGGGTTGATAGTTATTATGCTTCCCTTACACTCAGAAATTGAAATAATTTGATGTGTATGGAAATACCCATTTTTGGTGACTTTAAGACAAGATGACAAGCATTTATTATTTTCCTGCCGTATCTATTCACTGCTGCAGTCCGGCTGGGCAAAATTACCGGGAGGTGAAAAGCAACTTGAAGGTTGAAGCGGGAACTGCTTTATTTCAGGGAAACTCAGTGGGAACTGAGCGGGCACTCAAGGTAGCAAAAGCCCTTTTATTGTGGGACAGCAGAGGTGTATATACCTAACTGATTACACACAGCTTGACTCAATTAGAATCATCTAGATACAGCAATCAGCCAATAAGGAATCTCCATCATCTTAATGGCTCTGTGCCGTTGCTTCACAAACTACTCCACCTGGCAAACTGCCAGGCGCCATCTTGACTTGGTTGTGGCCCTCAACAATTCACAACATCTCCTGAACAAAAGATGTTAAATGTAATAATAAAATTAAACAAATATTAGGGCTGGTGGCTGATCTTGGTGAGAGAATATGGCATTAAGTTCCAGTCTTCAGGACCACAAAAAAAAATTAACATCATTATTTTCTACTTATTCTTCAAAAACCCCAAGAGCCTTAGACTCCAATACAAAATGTTGACTGAGAATCTACTCTGTGCTAAGAAGAGCTGAATTCAGTTGCTAGGAAACATGTGCAGCAACAAGCAGTGTCACCTAGTGCCAAGACCTGAGGGGATGGAAGCATCAGAGGACCAAGGGAATCCCATGTCAGATCTCTTAGTGTGGAGGAGTAGAAGAATCCAACAGCAGAAAAAATAGAGAGTGCAATGGTGATTTGTATCTCCAAAGACCTCATCCGTCCATTCACCAAGTCAGCAGCAGCTTCTGGGCTCCACTCAACATTAACAGAGAGCCTGTCATTCATCCCTGGGTGGGAGTGAGAAGCCTGGGGAACTAGGCTTGTAATATAGATATAGATATATATTGATTATATAGATATAGATATAGATAGTGAGGACACTTTCATTCTGGCACCAGCTGAGAAGTCCTTGCTTGTAGGTAGATTCTGGACCCTGAAGTATTTGAAGTGTCTCAACCCAGGCTCTGCCTGTACACTGCAGGTATTTAGACAGATGCCCCTCCCAAAGATTGGGTTTTACATCTCTCTCCAGAATTTACATAGAACCTGAGAAGCTTCTCCCGAGTTTGCAAAGAGTAAGTTACTGCCATTGGTTGAAGAAGGGGATCAGGAAAGAAGTAAAGGAAATAGTTCCTCCACACCTGAGATTGTGGACTGTGTCTGAGAGCTGACTAAGCATGGTTCCCAAACTCAGGATTAGGACCTCAGTTAAGAATTCTGGTAGCAGTTTCCTTTGAGTGAGAGTGGTCATAGGGAAGATTGCCTAGCCAAATGTGGATAGCTACCCTGAGCAAATCCCTTTTGTGAGTCTCAGTGTAAAACTGGATGGGAAAAGTAGAGCTGACTTCCTGGTCATTTTGTGTGAAATATGTGTGATAATATATGTAAACGCCTAGAGTCACAGAGAATATGCAGGAAGAGCAGTGAGTGCAGTTATCACTGTCACTACCAATGTGTCATCATCTATCCATGGGATTTAGAAGGGCTGATGATCAAGTGTGTTGGTTTCCTATTGCTACTGTCAAAATAGCTACTGACTTACTGGCTTAAAACAAAATAAACTTACTATTTTATAGTTCTAGAGGACTGAGTCTGAAATAGGGCTTGCTGGAGATTACAGACTGAATGTGTGTTTCCTCCCCCAAATGTGTAGGTAAAAATCTTGACCCTAGTGTAATGGTTCCAGGTGGCAGGGACCTTGGGATGTGATTGGTCATTTAGGAGACAAATACTATACAATCAAAGCTTGCCCACCCCCTTTTCTGCCATGTGGGGACCAGAGGAACTGAAAGCCACCTCACAGACCCACAGCATAACCTCCTTCCTGCCCCATGATGAGAAGCCTTTTGTTAACATGTCCCCTCTTTTTGGCCCTGGGGCTAGAAGCCTGAACCTAGTCATTGGTGAGGCTATATTCCTTCCAGAGTCTGTGGGACAAGAGTGTTTCTTGCCCTGGCAGCTCGTAAGGCATGGCTGCCTTCCTTGGTTCCTGGCCATTCCTCTTACTCCCACCTTAAAGCCAGGATCTCAGCAGCTACCAACTCTCCCTCCCCTTTGTCAAACATTGCTCTGCCTCTGATGCTTCCATTTGTAGGGATCTTTTGATGACCCTGGGCCATGCAGCTAATGCAGGGTGACCCCGTCTCAATAGTCTTGCTTAGCCACATCAGCAAAGCCCCTTCCATGGTGTGAGGCAGCATTCACTGGGTTCCAGAGCCAGAATGTGGACACATCAGGACACCTTTATCTGTCTACCACAGAACAGCAGGCATAAAATTAATCAAGACGAGGAAAGAACTGCAAACACTATTTATTGTGGCTCCTTCACCCTGACTCTTCAGTCAGCCCACATCCTGGTGACTCTCCAAGATGTGTACCATGAGAGGCTCCAATCTGTCACTACTTGGGGCTTTGTGCAAAGGCACCATGGGAAGACACTTATTGTCTGTCACACCAGTCCAGCTCTCTTTTTTAAATAAATAAATATCCATCTGGCACCTGAGGGTGCATTGCACAAAGTTGGTAACAATGCTCTCCCTGTTGGGTTGGTGGAATGAAACAGCAGTTGAGGAGTAACAAGATCAGCCTCTGGGGGTGGAGGGAATTGCTGGCCAACTGCATGTCCCACAGGACCCCTTGGTAATGTCCTGCACTTCCTATGCTGGGATGGACTGGTTATTGGCAGAAAATAAGAACATGGGGAACGAGGGGTTTCTAAAATTCTGAACAGACCAATAGAGAGTAAGAAAATTGGGTTAGTAATAAAAAATTTCTCAACAAATACAATCTTAGGACCAAAGGGCTCCACTGGTAACTACAGATATGTTCATATGAATTAACATGGTACTTCTCAAATGCTTTCAAAGAATCAAAGAGGCAACTCTTACAGATTTTTTTTTTTTTTAATGAGGCCACCCCTCAGTTGAAAACACATTTGACCTATCAGGTAATTTGATAAGCCACGTTAACAATGAGGGTGAACCTCACACAATCACCTCAAAAAAAGGCAGGAAATATATTTGACAAAAATGAACACATTTCATGAAAATAAAACAAAACTTTTAGCAAAATATATATTGCTGGGCGAAGTGGCACATGCCTTTAATCCCAGTGGCTCAGGAGGCTGAGGCAAGAGGATTGGAAGTTCAAAGACAGTCTCAATAAAAGTGAGACCCTGTCTCTAAATAAAATACAAAAAAGGGCTGGGGAGATGGCTCAGTGGTTGAATGGCCCTGAGGTCAATCTCTGGTACGCCCCCACAAAATAATATGTATAGAAGGAATTTACCTGAACATAATGAGACTTTCAGAGGAAAATTCCAAGCAAACACACTTACTGTGGAGAACAAAGTTTTTCCCTAAGTTCCAGAATAAGGCAAGAATACCTGTTCTCAACACCCACCCTTACCAGCCAAGGAGATTAATAAAAGAAAAAAAAGACATCCAAATTGGATAGAAAGAACTAAAGCAGTCTCTCTTGACAAATGACATGTTCTTATGTATAGAAGATCCTCAATGTGCCATTCAAAAAATTTATTATGACTAATAAATTTAGTAAAGTTGGATAGCAGAATTTATTATCATTATCAATGCCAAACAAGACTTTAAATCAATTAAAATCTTTCATTAGGGATAAAGTTACTTTTACATTTGCTACAATTACAGTAAATATATTTCTTTGTATAAAGGGACAGTTTTTGGAATTTAAAATATCCCCACTGCAAGATTACATATTTAAAACTCTGTTTGTTGCTCATATAATAGTGGATTACTCAAATTAAATGTTATACTGTCTCAAAAAAATAATTCACTCATAAGATTCAGAAACCATCTTTATTTATAAAATTCTATCCTAAGAATTATAATTTCATTAAGCTTCAATTGTAGCAAAAGTCTAATCACTTAAGTAAAAGCACTTACATAAACTAAAAATGAGAGCTACATTATTTTTGAAGGCAGATAAAAAGTATTGTCAGGTTTCTTGTTGTGCTTCTTGATGTTCAGTAACAGACTCTTTGAAGGTGGAATCAACCCTGAAGGGAACTTACTTCTATTTGCAGAATGCAAGGGAGGGAGGAAATCCAGCTCTTTGGGGGAGATAATGAGGAAAACACCATGGTCCCATTGAGAATGGAAGGGGGTGGTGGGCCCTGTGGAAAATATTCTCAAGATGCTCCATACATGTTTCCTGGAGGAGGTGGAAGATAAAAAGTTCTTCTCTTGAACTGATCCACTGGAAACAATGGACCTCTGATTGGAGGAAAAGGTAAGAAAGCCAATCCAGAGCCAGTTGCTTGGTTTCCAGCATGGAGAGATGAATCAGTTACATTGGAATCACCAAGATCAACTTTTGCATCATTTCTACTGGTTTTAATTTCTGAAGATGAGGCCCATCCAATTTATCCAAAGGCAGCATAGTGGAACTTCTGAGTTCAGCTGATCTGGATGGTCTACAACCATAATTAGAATAATGTCCATCTTGCCTTTGTAGAGGAAGATGTAGATCAGAATATGGTTGGCCTGGTGGAAGGATCATTATCCTATGGCCCTGTTCTCATGGAGGTGCCAGGGGCCCAGCACCAGAAGGTGTTGTCTGCTTTCACTTAACCTATCACAGCTTGATTCTCTTCTTGCACCGCTGGTCGGATTGTCTAGAGGATTCTCTGGGCCCCTTGAGCCTCTTTTTCCTCCCACTGGCACCAAAGGTGACAGTATGAGTGGAACCCTATTTTCCAAATGAGAAGTTCTTATTTCACATGAAAGTAGAACCAATTGTGAGGAACCATTTGGGCAATTCTGTCTGCCAAAGGCTGTGTTTGAAATATCAAGAACAAAAGGATCTTTTTCTACAAGTTTAAATTTGAAATACATTTCAATTTATTTTTGTCTATTGTAAGCATTTTCTTTCCTTAAATCATTGAGGTATGTTTCAGCACTCAGAACACCAACTCATTATCATGTGCTTTTTTAATCATAGTAAATAAAGTGCCCCTGATAAGGACAAATTGTTCTTTCCAATTCTTCAAGATTTTTGGCTTGCTTTTTATAGGTTTCCAGTGGTTTAGTTATATGGCTGATCTTTTCTTTCACTTTGAAACATTTCCCCTCTTACACTACCTGGTAATTTTCCCCTTATTAATTATTTTTGGAGATTCATTACATTTTCTTGATATACTTACATCATGACTTTAAGTGTATGCTAAAGATTCTGATTCTCACTTTCAAACTGTATTTTCTTCTTGCAAAGATGCTTGTTCTGTCTTAAGATCTCTAATATATTTTATAAGGTCTTCCTTTATCTATTTCAGATAATAAATAAGAATTTTATTTCTTTCTATTTCTAAGCTTTTAAAAGAGGGCTTTACCTTAGCATCATAAACCAGTTCTTTCAAAGCTCCTTTTGACTGATCTAAGTGAACACAAACGTCTGATTCACTTTCCATTGTCAATTGCAAGTTACCACCATCTGTTAGGACTTCTCCAAGCACAGGAGCCCAATCTTTTATCTGCAGCAAGTGTTCAGTTAGAGACATAATGTGATTTTCTTTATCTCTTAGAACTTGTTCTGCATGTACTTTAGAGTGTTCAAATGCCATTTTCTGCTTATTACGTCCATTCACTTTTTCTTTTCATACTTCAACTTCCTGTAAAAGCTATTCCTGACTTTCTTGAAGTTGGAAATTTTCATTCAAATCCTCTTTTATTGTTACTATAACTCCTTCTTTATTTATTTGACATACTCTCAAGGTTGTTTTACTTTCAGGTATTTGTGATTTGAGGAATTTTGATTCATCTACTAAGGACTTAATTCTATCTATCAATTCATCCTGTTGAGAATGTTTAGTTTTCTCTTCTTGTAGCTCTTTTTCTAGAAAG
The DNA here is from genome assembly GCF_048772815.1 of Callospermophilus lateralis. Taxonomy (NCBI): domain Eukaryota; kingdom Metazoa; phylum Chordata; class Mammalia; order Rodentia; family Sciuridae; genus Callospermophilus; species Callospermophilus lateralis. The sequence continues at coordinate 926,831 of NW_027513809.1, read as the reverse complement.
AGTATTTTATCCTCATATTTAGATACAGACCTATCCAGGTTTTCATATATTGCCTCCAAGTTTTCTGCTTCTATTCTATACTCTTTCTCCAAAATGGCATCCTTTAAAGATGACTCTAAGCCTTCATACTTTTTTTAACATGGCTAACTTTTTTAAGTAGTTCACACTTTTCTTCAATTCATCCAGAAAGTTTTAGAGCAAGCTTTTCTTCTCTTCTAGTGGAGCACCTGCTTCTCACAAATTGATAACTTCTCTGCAAAAATAAGAGAAGAACAAAAAATCCAATAGCTGTGCTGAGAGCCATAGCCAAGTAGGAATGATGCATGGGATTTTTGGTTGAAAGGTGACCCCAGCAAGCCATTGAGATGATAATGATTATGGTAAGATGCACATTCAATTGGAGATTAGACCCCTGCTGTCTGCCTAGGCCTGTTACTTTGGAGCTCTGGAGAGTTCCCATTGGTTGGGGAAGTGCAGTAGGAGGGAATTCTGGAGGAGGGAGTTCCTATTGGTGAATTGTGTCCCGGAGAAGGCTGCATGCATGGCGTTCGCCGGAGTTTTGGAAATAAAGTTTGTTCCTGCTTGAGTGGCTCATGATTTTGTGCCCAGCCAGACTGCGGCAAGCTGTACATATCACCAACTCCCACGGACAGCCATAAGGACTAGAATGTGTTTCCATGTCCTCAGACAATGCAGACCACAATCCTGCTTACTTCTTCCTCAAGTATGACTGAGGGGCAGCTGTTGCTCCTCCATCATAATAAGGCTACTTTAGCTATTTCCTCCACAACCCAACCGTGTCCAGCCATGCCAAAACAGGCTGTGAACACTCAGGCCTTGTTCAGAAACAAGCCTGCACCAGGCAGTGAAGCAAACCATTGTGAACTAGCAGGTAGGGGTGCCTACAGACATGGGCATATGGAGCCCCAATCATGGGCTCCCAGGGGCCTAGAACACTCATGCTGACTATAAAAGAAGTCTTGGCCCCTTCCCTATGCTGTGAATCCTGAACCAGTGCAGGTTCAAGCCTGTTCCAATCAAGCCATAGAGAAGTCCTCTCCAGGTCACCCACTCATTGGTTTGGTTTAGGCGAGGCCAAGGCAGGTCTTATTATGTGCCATTCTATAGAGTCATAATATTAAGTTATTATTCATTCATAATCAGCAAGTTGGTCATTATAAATATATAGCAAATAAAAAGATAAGTGAGATCCTTTCTCAAAACAAAATTAAATTTTTCATGGGATTCTCACACAGAGACAGGGGACACGAGGGTATTCGATAGGAAGCAGTGTTTATTTGTGTCCATCCAGCCTCAGTGGACTCATATCCAAAGGCTGAACATTTAGTGTAGGGAGTGATCCCTTATATATTCTGGTTAGTTTCCTTTTATATAGTAGCCTTTTATTCATATAAGGTAATACACATTCCTGTTTGGCATTCTATTTCTATACTACAAAGTAGCAAGAATGTTCAAAGCTGGTTTCTGGAGGTCTCACAATGATACAGATGGCATCATGTTCTCTTTTGTTTGTTCTGAGAAATCTCTAGCACAAAATGTATCCCAGTGGTAAAGCACCCCTAGCTTCTATTCCCATACCAAACTAAGCAAATATCAGATGCACTTCATTTAGGGCAGAGAATTTAGCATTATAATGAATTATAGTGAGCAAAGTTTACCCTGGGTCACTTAGAAGAGGAGCTATGTATCTTTGGCTGGTTTAAGCTGGTTCTTCCAGGTCTTTTCTAAAGAACTATTTCTAAAACAAAGAAACAATTTCAAGTGCTGTTAGTGGTGAGCAGCTCTCTTCCTGCAATTACAGGTGTTCCTAAGTTCCTGCCTAGCAGATCACCACTTTGCAGACTTTTAGTGGTGGGGAGAAAAATCAGAAGTGAGCTTGAATTCTTGGGGGATCCCTTTCCTCTTACTATTCTAATCAACTTCACGGCAGCACCTCCAGTATCTGAGATGCAGAGAGTTTAAATGGCGTCCAAATCTAGATATTTTGTTAGGTGCAGGGTAGGATCTCCCTCCCTGAGGTAGTAGTTACTCTTTGAGGGAGACTAAAATCTATCTGAGTGCCAGCCACTCACTTTTCTCACTTACTCTACCCACTGGTATCAGAATCAGCTTTCTCTCTCATAGCTCATTGCCCAAGGCCCAGGTGACCCAGGAGACCTTAAAGGCTAGTTCTTTGGGAGTGGGTGGAACCACTCTGCATTCTGCAAAGGGACACCTTTGTTCTGAGAGGCTACACTGATAGGAATCACCTGCATGTTTTCTTCTAGATTATCTTGATAGTGGGGTTGTGATGGATGCAGTCAGGTCTCTTTTAAAGCAGCTGTTATTTGTGGCTAGAGGCAATCCCAGAAGTCTGTTGTCCTGGACTAGAGAGGAGAAAGCATATTTGGGCACATAGAGAAATTGCTGGTCATGGGTACAAACAGAGTGGGGAAGCTTGAAAATGCCTCTGAAGATCTTCCTGGGACACTTGGTAAGAGATTCCAAGAAGAGAGACAGGACTCCTGACCCACCAGCTTATGAGCCATCACTGCTCAAATGCCATAGATTCAAAGCCACATCTTGATGCAGTGGCAACTGCTAAGTAGTTAGTGACTGAAGCACAGAAGGCCGGAGCAGTTCAGGTCTTCGTGAGAAGGTTTCATGTGCCAAGCATTTGGCCACTCACTGGTGTGAATCAAGAGGTGCTTGCCAAGTCCCAAGCTTGCTGGCCACTCACTGGTGTGAATCAAGCGGTGGTTGCCAAGTTCTCCAGGCCCTCCATAGAATACAGGGATGGATCCAAAAGAAAATGACTCAGTTTTAATGCCTGTCATGTGTGTGGGATGCAAAGCCACCTTATTACAATGCTAAGGAAGTAAAATATGCTCAATCTATATACTTCCCTTGAAACCAGAACCCTTAGCTGGTGCTGTGATCCAAATGAATGTGCCCTCAGGAAACTGGACAGTGCCTGAACCCACAAATACAGCCATCTGAAAGTTTTCTATTATTTCAAGAGCAGGGATTCCATAGACCTTGCTGAGCCCTCAGACCAACTCTGAGCATTTAATTGGGACTCAACAGATACAATATTGAGTCAGAAATGTTTAAATAGGTAGAAATATGGGTGGTAATTACCTCTTTGCAAGCCAGAAGAAACTAAGGTTAATCTGAGCAAGATGTGATTAGATAGAGATCAAAGCAGGAGTGGGAAGCTCTGTTTTTGCCCAGGATTGTCACTCCAGGCAGCCAGCAAGACAGGAATGGGCCTCACTCAGGAGCACTGCCATGACACATACGGATGAAAACAAGGATCTTGTGCATGAAGCACAACATAAGCTCGTTCCAGTGATTTGTTCCTCCATTAAAAAGGGAAAAGTTAACTGGCCCAGTGTGCCTTTTACCATCAACAGAATAGACCATGTCTAGTGTGGAAGAGTATTTCTAATTTAGGTAAAGAAGTAGAGTGCTATTAGGAAAGAGTAACTGTGCTAGGAACACCAGGGAGATAGACAACCAAAAAAAGGAGATATATATATATATATACACAAGAGATGTGTCCTCTCGGACTACAGTGCTTTCCCTTGAGAATAAATATATATATTCTCTGTGGTCCGAGAAGACAGTGGTATCTACATGCTGCACTTTAGCCACTCAGCATCCTACAGAAGCCAAGAAATTTCCACCCATCTTTGCTATTTGTTCAATATCAGTGGTAATTCGGGTCATAGGAACAAATTGCTGCATCTTCATATAAGTTAACTTGCCATCACCATGGATCTGCTGTATGTTGGTCTTCCTCATGTGCTTGAGCACAAAGCTCCCAGATGCAGGTGGTTGCAACAGGAGCTGAGATGAAGTCCCAACCACTAATGGCCTCATCACCAAAATGGAATCCAGCTACAGGAAAATGTTGACACACACAGCCATGCTATATGTACACGATGCAGAAAAGCTGAAGGGAAGTGGTGATGTGGAATGAGCATGCAAACTTATATCCACAAAGTGAGAAGGGACTCAGTTTTAGTTTTATAAGCAGCACAGAGCAAGATATGTCAGTCACCTCTAATGTAGGGTCTTCTCACACATCATGTGCACCCAGACACCTGATATAATCAACAACCAAAGCAGGAGGTCAATCAGTAAATCTGTCAAGGGACACCATGGCCCCCTCTGCCACCATTCAAGGCCTTTCACCCCATTAGTGTGATTACAGTGAGAGCCACAGGTTGTCTTTTGTCTTCCCAGTCATGGGGCTTGGTTGACAGATCAGTTTGACAAGGGCACATTCAAGCTGGAGTCATAAAATACTATTACCCTCAATGCTTACTCTGGGGCCTGACCCTTTCTTCTTGAAAATCTTAAAGTCATTTTATTGTTCTTTCTTTCAGATTTAGAATTCTAAACTAATGACTGGTCAAAATTATGAATATGATATGTATCATAAATTCATTAAATTCAAATTAAAGATGCTGTATATATATATATATATATGTATATATATATGTGTGTGTGTGTGTGTGTGTGTGTGTGTGTGTGCAGTTTGTTTGCTTTTTTGAGAAGCAAGCTGTAGCAAAACTAACACTGAGGATTAGCTCACATCATGTTCTCTAAGTCACAATATAATTGTAAGTTCCCAGTGTTTGGATCAAAGTCCTTGAGCACACAAGTGCCTCCTCACAACAGGGAGTGTGACAGGTTGGCCTCTGAGGGCAACTCCAATTGGTCCTTAAAGACATGTTGGGGAAGAAATTCTAGTCACCAAGCAAAACAGATGGGCAAAGTAAGAAGAAGTTTTTATGGCCCAAGGAGATGTTAGGGTTTCTGGGAGCCACCAGGAAGTACCAGCATGGGGTGGCTGGAGCAGCAAATATTGTCTGAAAGGTCTGGAATCCGGAGGTGTTAGATAATGCCTCAGCAGGGCCCTAATTCCTCTGGAAGCTTCAGAGAAGGGTCTGCCCGCCCTTGCTCCTCTCCAGTGCCTGATAGTTTTTTGGATGGGGCAGTGGGGTTCAGAGTCCACATGGCACCCTTCCCATATGCTTCTCTGAATCTGTGTTCAATTTTCTCTTCTGATACAGTCCCCTAGTCATGTTGGATTAGGTGCCCAGTCTGCTCCAGGATTATTTAATCATAATCAGCTCTACCTACAATGACTCTTATTTCCCATGCAGGTCACAGTCTGAAGAACCAGAGGTGGAAACTCAGGAGCAGGAGAGGTCACCATCTAAGCCAGGCATTGCCTTAGGTGGGATATCAACTTCACTTTTTTTCTTTGTTCAAAAACAGAATATTAGAGAAACCCATCCTTGGGACTATACTAAACTTTTTACTTTTTATAACTCCCTCAAACAATAATCTCTTAATAAATAAACTAATGTTTTCTTCCAGAGACTTGAATGAACAAAAATTGATTATCTATTCCCACACAAGATAAAATATATTTATAATTCCTTGTGAAAACTTCCAAGGTAACCAGTTAGGAAACCATAATCACACAGCAAGCTCACAGTGATGTGAGTGTTGGAATCCAGATTTTCCAACCAACACTTTGATGAAGTATAGGAAGTAGTAGATTAATAAAGGCAGGCAAAATTTCCTGGGAAGCCAAGCTCTTCCTATTACTAGCAAAATATCTGACTTGAAGATGTTGAAGGAGAGTCCCAGACCTGGAGAAGGTGCCCTGGAGAAGATCTCAAGGTAAAACAATGTCAGGGGCCATCAGCCCCATCCCACAGCACCTCCCACATAGGCAGGGGCAGTATGCCACCCCTCTTGTATTTGAGACAGTAAGGCCCAGGGAACTGGCACTGCCTGTTCAAGGTCTAGGCGACCAGGATTACAGGGCCATGTGTGGTTGTTCTTAGCTGAGTCTGCCTCAACCTGCCATGGAAAGAAAAGTTTATTCCCAAATAAGTGCCATACCAGGACCCTCATATGTGTGCTTATCATTTGACTTAGGCGCTTGCCATATTATCTTTGTTTCAATTATTTGTTTGTTTGTATGTATGTATGTTTTAAATACACAACAGCAGAATACATTACAATTCTTATTACCCATATAGAGCACAATTTTTTAAAATATTTTTGTATATAAAGTATGTTCACACCAATTCATGCCTTTATACATGAACTTTTTTGTATTACAATTCTTATTACACATATATGCCACAATTCTTCATATCTCTGTTTGTATATAAAGTATGTTGACACCCAATTCAAATCTTCATACATGTACTCTGAATAATGATGTACACCATATTGCACCATTCTTGCTAATCTCCTGCCTCCTTTCCCTTCCACCCCTTCTGCTATCTAGAATTCATCTAATCCTTTGTTTTAATTAAAGAGAAAAATGCAAGCCCTTCTCTAGGAGGTGAAGGCCTATGCAAATGCACACATTTCCTGCCACTAAGATGGCACCATCTTCCTCAGTTTCTTGAAGGCAAGAGTTTTAGGGTTGCTGAGAGTTGGTAAAAAAGAAAAAAAAATAAGGCATGAGCAAGTAGAAGATGTCTGGACTATGGTGCACTGTTTCCCCAGACTCCAGGCCAAAGCATAGAACATAATGAATAATGAAACCAAGACTCATGTATATAGATCTCCATCCTTGCTCTGTTGGCTATGGGTGGTGAAAATGTGGATGTTGGAGAAGGAAAGTGGATAATAATAGCAATGACTCTCTGTCATGTATTTGTTAGAATGTTTTTTTTTTTTTAATTCAGATTGACAGATGTTTCCACTACAACTCCATATTTCAGGAGCTGGTTAGAGGTGAATCAGGTTGCAACCAATGCTCCTGGGGCCTCTGAGAGATGTTAATAGATATCCTCCTAAGCTCAGCCTCCACAAAATAAAATTTATAGTCCAATAACAAATGTCTAGCTACAGGGCAGAAAATGGCTAAAATACAGAATATCCAGGACACCACTAATTATTGGGAAACCATTGGTTGGTTTGTCTTTAACCCTTGGCCTTCAAGAAAAGAAAGAATAATTTCTCAGCAAACTGTTTTCAGCAATTTCTAGAAACTATGCCAACTTGTACAAAGACAGACTCAAGTCTCATGGAGGTAACAGTTCAGGCATCTTTCCCCTATTTTCGTGTGTACATTTTCATTCTCCAATAAGTGACACATACAACTTTGTAAAGAAACAGATTTAGGGAACTAGATTTTTTTCTATTGCATTTGCTCTTGAATAATGTACAGAATGTGTAGATCTTAGGTGTATTTCCCACAATATGAGTCAATTTTCACCTCAAGCCCATAGCTCTGCCTGGAAAATGAGCTTAAAACATTTATTCCAAAGTGAAAATTTTGTGACATCATGATTTGTTGTAGATTTCCCATGGAATTCATGTTTCTTACAACATAACCCCTCTCCATATCCTAGCTTTGGGCTATAGAAAAGAAGTGGCTTATCTGTTACTGGGGAGTCCCACTGATTCTGCTGGTGCCACAAAGTTCATATTCACCAAAGAAGAACCATCTGTGCTGACAGTGACCCCAAAGCCATGTTATGCTTAATACATGCTAGGATTATTCCAAATCTTTTGCAGACATAGCTTACTAAATTCTCAAAGCAATCCTGCCTGCCATGTATTATTGTTATTATATTTCAGGAATCTACTGAAATTTGTAGAACTATTAAGGATCTGAGTACAGATTTGAGCCCAGGCAGTCAAGCCGCAGATCTGTCCATAGCTACTTTTCTATGTCTACCATATGAGCTTTGACTCATCTGGTCCATTTTGTTTCCTCCTGCCCCTGGAGCTAGAGACAGAACTGGAATGGGCAGGTAACTAAGCAGAACCAAGTGGATTTTGTTAAAAAGATTGCCCTGCTGCAGGTCCAAGCATTGCTCTTTCCTCTGAAATTGCTCCTTTTGAGCAAGATGTGGGCCTGGAATTTCCCAAGGCTGTGTTTTTCAACTTATGGAGAAAAGTTGCCCTCCATAGATGGCAGCACAGACAAAGATAAGTTATGCAAAAGAGAGAAAGAAAAAGACCTGGTGTTCTAGGGACCAGACAAGCCTGAACTTCCCACCAGAGGGATAACAAACTCCTTTTCTATGCATGAACTGTTTTGATATGGTAATGTGGTACTTGCCACTTTAAGGGACTTGACAAAGGAAAATGCAGAGTAAATGCAGGCAAGAGAAAGAACAAGTGCTCACATTTAAACATATACAAAATGACATAGACAGAAGCTCACATTATAGCCATGTAACTGAGACCCCAAAAGACCTGACATCTGTGCTTACAGTGACCCCAAAGCCTGTTCAGACAGATATTTCCATAGTGAAGCTATAAATCAGAAAAAGAGTAGATGAGAAAACCTGTTGAGCAGACAAGCTTACCATTCTGTGCCATGGACCACTGCCAAAGAACCTCTGTGCTAGCTAAGGTGTGCTGCTACAATATCCAAAATCAACTCCCATAACCTAGTACATAGATGAAAACAACCTCAAAGCACAGAGACCATGGGCTATCCTTCTAAAATACACAGGCTATAGACACAATTAGGAAGTCCAATTACTATATCACATTTAGTCTTTGTTTACCTGGTATTACAATGAATGTTTAATCTTGGGAAGTTCATGACAGGCCCCAAGGCCAAGAGTTTAAAAACCACTTCAATTGTCAGAATTGTTAAAATTCAAAACCAAAACCAAAATAAAAACAAAAACAAACAAACAAACAAAAAAACCACTCATAATGTTATCCCTTAAATACTTTGTATGAATATCTATTTGCACAAAAATAGAATTATTGTATAATATGAATTTATTTTTATTTTTATTTTTATTATTGGTTGTTCAAAACATTACAGAGCTCTTGACATATCATATTTCATACATTAGATTCAAGTGGGTTATGAACTCCCATTTTTACCCCAAATACAGATTGCAGAATCACATCGGTTACACATCCACATTTTTACATAATGCCATATTAGTGACTGTTGTATTCTGCTACCTTTCCTATCCTCAACTATCCCCCCTCCCCTCCCCTCCCATCTTCTCTCTCTACCCCCATCTACTGTAATTCATTTCTCTCCTTGTTTATTTTCCAATTCCCCTCACAACCTCTTATATGTAATTTTGTATAACAATGAGGGTCTCCTTCCATTTCCATGCTGTATAATATGAATTTAAAATCTGCTTTTTGTAATGCGAATTTGATATAAATAGTTTTCAATAAAATTTAAGTCTTTAAAAAACTGTATATGTTTCTTAACTATAATAATCTCTTGCTGTTTATTTTCTTCGGTGCAAATTATTAACTGAACTGTTATACATGAAGTTGGAAACTTAGAAAACAATATAACTGTTTGGTAAATTTTAGAATTTTCACATAACGTCATTTAGAAAGAAAAATTCTTCCTCAATGATTTAAGCCAACCAGAAGGTAAACCAATAAGTGATAAGCGATCCAAATTGACTTCTATGCATCTGTTTAAACAGAAGTATTGATGAGTAATGAGATTTCACCTTACTAAAATTTTTTTTTCCCAATACAAGTTAATAGCAGTGCTGGAGCAATTAAGGACATTTACGTGTTTTACGGAAACTTTTCTAGTGAACAGAACTAGAGTTTTCAGTTCACTTTCTGGTTTGGTTTTTAGCTGAATTTAAAATTGGAGTTATATAATAAACAGGAATTTGAAGCATAAAGGGGAGAAACTTTAAAAATTTAATGAGTTCTTTGATTCTTTTGTGCCCAGCTAAATCTTTTATGTAAGGATACTTGAGAAATAAAATTTTATAGCAAGTTATTAATTCTATTGGAGTTCTAGAGAATTTTATCTATAGAGAATTAGAAAAGGAAAACAATAAGACCCCTTTCAGCTGGAGAATAATTGCTGAATTTTCATAAACACCAGACCATTCTTCAAAGCCAATGAAGCATTTACTACACAGTCATTTAAGGTGAAATGGGATGTTTGCTTTATCAGGAAGCCAAGTTGGAAAAAAGCAAGCTGTGGTAATGTCTCTACAACACAATTTCATGCAATTGGGAAGAAAAATATATTTGGGAAAACTTTAGTAAGGGACAGAATAATGTGATTTTATGTTGGAGGTAATTTACCTAATTCAGTGTATCTTTCTGGTTTTGTAGGCCCTTGAAAGACTTTAATGTTTACAAAATTTCTAATTCACTTTTTTTGCTCAGAGACTATCTCTCAAAACCATCAGACTTCTGTTTTTACTTTGCTTGAAGACTGGAAAAATGTTAGTAAATGCAACATTTGGAAATATTTGTGTTGTCCTGTTGCATCCATTTATTTCTAATCACATTTCTTATTAAATTCTATTTCCCCAAATACCACAGCACTATAATTTTTCTACTGATAGTCTATATTTATACTGGGGACCTTAGGGCCCTAAAATCCTGAAAGAAAAAATAAAAGAATAAATAACATAATCAGCAACCATATATCTAATACAATTTAGTTGATTTCTCTCAGAAAATAACATGCCACAATTCTGTGAAGTTCTAAAATTATTTTAAAAAAATAATTTTTGGTCCTTTCTGTGAACTAAGTATATAATCATCTGCTTCATCCATGGGAAGGACCAACACAAATAAGGTTTTCATTTTTTAAGTTCTCTTAGTGAATACTGGAAATCCAAATGCCTAAAAGGAGATTGTATTCTGTTTGATTTCTTGTCACAGAATACAAGTTGCAGAGAGATATGTGATGTGAGCCATGGGCAATAAGATAGGCTGCACCAGACTGGGTTTAGAACCCAGGACTTTGCTGTCTTGCGAAGTAAATATTTTGAGCCATTCCTGATTTTAAATTGGGAATTTCTAATAAAATACAAAATAACCACATAAAATTAGGAAATTTTGATACACAGCATGTTAACAGATGTTTGGAATTTGGCCTTCAAAATATTTTTTCCAATAGTTCTTACACTGAAAACATTTTGGTTGGCCTGGAAAATATGTATCAATCTTAAGTATAATTATTCTGTAAACTCCTTTTTGTTAACTGGATTTATTGTATTATTTAATTTAATTTTATATTATGTACTCTTTGAAACAGTGAATTTGGGAACAATTTGTCTCATTGATTGCTGCTCCATAGTGTGTGGAGAGTTTTTGGATGTCTTCCTTTTGTTAATCCAGAGATCCTAGAGATCCTGGTATGAAAAATGAAAACAACTATATGACTAATTAAAATTAAACATATTTGCATATTTATCTCAATATTTAGGATTTTGTTATGTTTGTTTCCTTTTCTTTTCTTTCTGCTTTTTTTTTTCCTTGAGATTAAACCCAAGGACACTATACCGTGAGAAACATCACCAACACTTTTTATTTTAAGACAGGTTTTGCTAAGTTGCCAAGCCTGGCCTTGAACTTGTTTTCCTTCTGTTTTAGCTTCCAGAGTCACAGGGATTATAGGCATGTGTCACCACATCTCTCTAATAGTATTTCAGGTGAAAGATATTTTAAGGTATGGTATTATTCGGCTAATCAGTCTTCCATTTTACATATAAACATAATAGAAAGTTCTTGTTAAAGACATTTCAAAGAGGGAAAATGTCATGGATTCATTTTTATCCTAATTTTTATTAAATATGATTTATTCTACAAATAGTACTTAATAACACTAGAGGGAGTAACAAAGAAGAGAAGGAATGAAGGAAGGAAGGAAGGAAGGAAGGAAGGAAGGAAGGAAAAAGTTACCTGTAACCTTACCTTAAATCAAGTAACTATCTTCAGTTTTCACCTTATACTCTATATATGAAGAGTATCATAACTGTGAATATGGGTAAGTGCCAGTTTGATTCTGGAAAGACACATCATCATAGATACTGACATAGTTTTGAGTATTATAATAATTTGTATGACCATCATTTTTAATGTCTTTTTATTGTTAAGCAAACTGAAGAAAACTGCACCACATTAAACACTCTATCTGCTGGGCCTGTGGCACACGCCTGTAATCTCAGCAGCTGGGAATGCTGAGGCAGGAGATGCAGAGGCAGGAGGATCATGAATTCAAAGCCAGCAGCAACAACAGTGGGGAGCTAAGAAACTCAGTGAGACCCTGTCTCTAAATAAAATACAAAATAGGGCTGGGGATGTGGCTCAGTGGTCAAGTGCCCTTGAGTTTAATCTCTGGTACTCCAAGAAAAACAAAAAACAACAACCAAAAAAAAAAAACCACTCTATCCTTGGGAATTCCATTGTTTTCCAAGTTTTGATAATGTAACTAGTACTATAATAAATATATTTAAGCAGGTATGCTTTGCTCTCATATAGGGCATAAGTTTTTCAGGTTAGGCACATACACAACACAGAAACATGGTTCACAAAAATGCAAAGTTTTGTGGCTCCTAATTACACAGATCAAATAGCTTTTCAAAAATGTTATAACAGGGCTGGGGATGTGGCTCAAGCGGTAGCATGCTTGCCTGGCATGCGTGCGGCCCGGGTTCGATTCTCAGCACCACATACAAACAAAGATGTTGTGTCCGCCGATAACTAAAAAAAAAAAATATATATTAAAATTCTCTCTCTCTCTCTCCCTTTCTCACTCTCTCTTAAAAAAAATGTTATAACAACTGATGACAAGATACACTATCCTTAAAATCCTTAAAAAGTGAAATATTATAATTTAAGGCAAGTTTTATTATAGGGATAGTGTTATATTTATGACTATATGACTGGAGTGATTGTATTTTACTTTCCACAAACACATAGAATTAGAAAAAAAGTAGGTCACATCTTTCACATCTTATTCCCTAATTCTCTTAACAGTGAATATTGATATGATGAAGGAAGTTGTACAAAAATGGAAGAAACCTTTACTGTATATTCAAGTTGGGGATTATAATTTTCATAAAATATAGAATGAACCATAGAGCCTATGGGCCTCACATGGCTCAGGAGGTTGGTCTGATATGCTGACAAAGCATTTTTGGTCTGATGGGTGGCTGACAAAAGCATTTTTGGCAAAATTTAATAATTAGCTGTTGCTCTATATAAATTCACCAAATTGGAGAATTAAATTAAGTCAGGTAAAGGAAAAATTAGTTGCTCTCATGTAAATATATTAGGTGAAGTCATATTCTTTGCCTACAAGTCCAAATAGCTTTTTCTGCCCTTGAAAATATCACAACATGAAATGCCCATGAAATCATCCTATTTCTAAACTGTATTCTACAAAACTGTTATAGTCTCTATTCCACTAACCATAGTCATATATTTAAATATTCAAAAACCAAGATTATGACATCATGTGTCTACAATGTAACTTAAACATCAAAAATTTGAAAGTACCATATTGATATTTATGAACTTTTAGACTTATTGAAATGGTTGAAATGATGTTGAATACAAGGAACTTCATGTGAGAATATCTAACAAGTTTTATCAAATTTGTCACTTTCATTTGTAGTGAGTAATAAAGTTTTAAAATGGCATTTCAGACACACTAGCAGGTAATTCAATCTAACAGTGAAACCAAAATGTTATTTTGAAATCATCATATTTTTACAGAAATCTATTTATAAGGAAAGTAAATTAAAGACTTTTATGTTATTAGAAATTTAATAAACCTAGAAAAAATGAAATAGCTACCTCATTTTACTCCCAAAATTTACAATAGAAAACACAATTTTCCTAAATTCATGAGAAATACCAAATCCAAATAATTTGAAAAAAAAATCTTGTGCACAAATATAAGAAAAAAAAGACTCTTAAGAAAGTCACTGAAGTCATTCTTAATCTAAATATTCAACAAAATACAAATCTAAATACTGTTTGATATTTAGGAAACTATATCTAGTGACTTAGTTGGAGAACAATCCTCTTTTCAGGAGTGGTCTTTTAAAAATTAGAAAATATAAATTTTATATTTAAAGAAATAAATATAAAGAAAGTTTTGGGAAAATTTAAGTCTGCTCTTCATTACATTCTGACTTTCAATTTTTAAATTCTTTTCACTTATTTTCCAAAACTAAAGTTTATTTTTGAATTCTAACTTACTATGTAAGTTTTCTGTTCCCTGCCTTAACTTATTCAAAGACAATTTTATATTTGACTACCTATTTCTAATTTTACTGTAAAGGAAAATATAATAATAATTTTGTAAGAATAGCTAGCAGTAATTAAAAACTCAGTTACATCAAGGCATGTATCTTTGGACAACAAATATGCATTTTCTCATCTGAATTTCACAACAGTCCTCTAAAGAACACTATTACGTTCATGTTATTGATTGGAAAAGTGACTTTCACTCTTAAATATTTCTCTTTATATGAGAATATAAATATATGGTTATTAATATAATTTATATAATAAATTATTCGATAATTCCAGAAGAAATCATATTCTTAGACTGGAGTCATGGTTGGGAGAGAAAGACCTAGAAACAAAGTGAAGTTTCACCATGATATAGCAATGGTATTGCTTCAAATGGAAATTATTGGTGTTGACCTTGATCACCTGGCCAAGGGAGTATCTGTCAGGCTTAGCTTTTTTTTAACCACAAATTTCCACTGAATATTTAAAAGATGATAAAAAAAAATGATTTATGTGCCTTCTCTTAGGAAAAGCTTTTATTTGAAACAAATTAGAATTATAATGTTAATTTTTTTTTCCACCTTGGACTACTTTTATTTTGTGTCTGCAGTGTGGAATTTGTTGGCATGAGACAACCAAAAAGGACAACCCGCAGAGAAGGGCCGGGAGTGAGCCCAGCCAACAGCTCGTGAAAGCCACTGTGTCAATAGGTTTTTGAGGACATGACAGAGAATAGAAATTGATCAGAAAGAGGTTCTCATGATGACAGAGTCTCTTCATGGCTGGAGTCTGAACAATCTTAGAAAATTGAAGTGTGTAGTTATGTGCACAAAGAATTCCATGAGAGATTTTTACACTGCAATTACAGCAGGTAATCAGTTTCATTACTGCCCTCACGTCACATCAATTTCAGGGCCGTGGTTACATGGTTTTTTTGATATGTAATTATTTTATTCTGTAAAAGGTAACAAAATATACAGAACAAAACTTTCCCTTTTTAAAACTAATGTTACAAACCCATATTATCACATATATAAATACTATATTCTATAGCTGATCATTAATTAAGAATATAAGTCCAACAGTGTATTCTAACTGTTAAGCAAAAAAAAAACCAAACCAAAACAAAAACAAAAACAAACTTTACCGGAGAGTCCTCCTGTACCGTTCATTCTGAATGACCACTGCAGATTTTTGCCAGCAGAACTGAATGTCTGGAGAAAGGAAATCACTGGGTGGAGAGTGCTTTAGACTCAATTTTCAAAATAATTGTCACCCCTCAACACAAATATACAGAGATGGACCCTTCACAGAAATCAAGAACAAATCAATTTTGAGTTCATTTCAAAAACAGAAAAAGTATGGCACAGATGTAAGCCACAGTGTGGTTTTCTTTAATGATACTGCACCTTGGATCACACAGGCCAGCATGAAGTTTGTCACTCAGACTTTACAGAAATCTTTCCTTAATTCCATCAGTCCTGCTTCAAGCATAAAACAGGAAGTGATTCAATAATTCTCATAAAAACCAGACCTGTTTGGCACTAGCATACAATTGGGAAGAACAAATCAGAGAGGCTTCTGCTGGTTCCTGACCCAGAGGACTTCTGCTGGGTAACCGCTCTTTTTATAAGGGACCTGGAACATGTTGAGGGGCTTCTAGATTTAGAGTACTAAAGAGTCAAGTGTGACATGTCTGCCCGGGACCCTCAGGCCCGGCCTTTACATGGCCTCGAACTCGTCGATCCGCTGCTTCGTGTTGCCCTGCCGGATCTGCCGCAGGGTCTTGTACTTGCCCTGCCGCATGTTCTCATTGTGGATGATGTCGTTGTGGGTCCTCTTGTTCTCATCTCTGGCCTGGGACAACTCGTTGCTCGTTCTTCTCGGCCTTGGTGATCCGCTTCTCCTCTTTGCGGTCGTCCAGGATGCCTTCACTGCAGAGTTCGGCGCTGTAGCCCATGGGCTCCGCGCCCTCCTCCTGCGGGCTCTCCTGCACGTGGTAGCTCACGGGCTCGTACACCGGGGGCGGCGGGGCGGTCATCACCAGGTGCAGCTCCACCTTGGTCTTCACCAGGTCATCCTGGGCTTCTTTGGCCCGGTGCTGCCACTCCTCAACCTCGTCCTCCTTGCGCCTCCGCGCCTCCTCCAGGAGGGCAATCTTGGCAGGGTACTCGCAGCCAGCTGCTCCTGGCTCTTTATGTGATCAGCCGCCTATCTCTCCAGCTCCTCCTTGGCCCTGAGCACAGCCACGCGGTCAGCCTCCAGTCGCTCAGCCTCCTCCTGGGCTCGCTTCCTTTCGTCCTCCAGCTGGAGGGCTCTCTGGATCTGGTCATTGAGTTCTTTCTCGGCCCTCCTGGTCTTCTGCTCATAGTCCTGCAGGAGCAGTATCAGCTCCTGCTTCTCCCGCAGCATCTGCTCCTTCTCCCGCTCAACCATCTCCCTCCTCTTCTTCTCAGTTTTCAACTGCTGCCGCTCCAACTGCTTCTGGTGCTTCTCCTCCCGCGACTGGGCCTTCACCTGCACCTCGATGGTGTCCGGCTTCCTGCGGCGCATGTACAGCTCATGGTTCCCCATGCAGAGCTGCAGGATCCGCTTGTTGATTCTCAGTCGGGGGGCATAGAACACGAAGTCAGGTGCTTTCTTGTTGATGGGCTTAATGACAAACTTCTTGTCATTGAAAGAGATGTTCCTGATTTCACTCCAGGGGAAGCCAATCTTTGGCATCAACTTATCATCTTTCTCATAAATATTTAGTCCAAGGGCATCGACTCCAAGCCAGAGGTCTGTTCCTTTCTTGTTTTTGATCTCAAAGTAGTTGATTCCGTACATTTCCAGGTCCTGTGCGATCTTCAGGTACTCCAGCATGGCACTGTCCTTGAGCATCCCACGGTGTTCCGCCTGCCACACCTGGATCCGGTCTTCCCACTGGTCCCTGGTGAGTTTGTGCTGGTCCATGACTTTTTGAGGGATCAGCCTCTCAGAGCTGAGGTACCCGGACTTGTGCATCTCTTTGTTATAGTCTCCGAACTTGGCCTGCACAGCTAGGATCCCAGGAGCACCTCGGTCTCAGGAGGAAAGTAGATCTCGTCACTGAGAATCCCCTCCTTCACCTGGAGAAAGAACAGCTTCTGGGTGATGTCCTGGATGAGCTCCTCAGACACGTCCTCAGGGTAGAACTTGGCCCAGAACTTGAACTGGAGGGGGTTCTCCTTCCTGACCTCCTGAGCAGACACCTTTTTATCAAGTTTCAACCAGGTAGGAAATCCTTTATTGTCCACATACTGGAGGCCAAAGTACCACACTTCCCGGAGGCCGATGGTCTTAACCACCTGATCGAAGAGCTGCTTCCTGGTGGTGTTCGGCTGGATGGCGAACTGCAGCTCCGCGTCCATGGTGGTGACCCGCACATTGATTGGTTTCGGCATTTTCGGTTCCTGGTGGGCTCACTCAATCTCCCGGAAACTCAGCTGTGCAGCAGCAGCTGACAAAGTTCTCGCGACCTGCGAAGGCTGCAGTGGACCATAATGTTAATTTTGAGTAGGAAGAGGTTGCATTGAGATGGATTCACCTAAAACTAGCTAAAATTGATAAGATGTTTGAATTTTCTGTCCAAGTTAAAATTTCACTTTTTTATTATTTTTTTTAAATTTTAATCACAAATTTCCACTGAATATTTAAAAGATGATTAAAAATTGAAAGCACAAAACCAACCTGAAAATTTCCTTTAAGTATTAAGAAGCTTATACTCCAAAATATATCAGACTTTTGCCAATGAAACACAAAGGCTAGTGTAATGTGTTCATTAAAATATTTGAACACCTTTTCAAATATTTTTTGAAAATAAATACCTTTCTGGAATCACACATACATATGTTGGATTTAAAACCTAAGTGAACAAGTTTACCTTTTATTCCTTCTTACCCATGACCTGTATGCCTATTATTTGTAGGAAATAATAAGAAAGAGAGAAACTTCCAAATGTTGGTAAAACAGATAATCAAGGAAGTTAAAAGAAGTGATAATTCATAAGGTGTATAATAATCATATTTATACCTTATATGAATATAATAATCATATTATTATGATAAATTATTTGCATAGAATTAGGTGTTGATAACTGGAACTCCCATAAACTGATCTAGACACAATCCTTAATCAGTGATATTTACACAAATACATAGGACATGTTTTGAAATATGTTAGCAAAAAATTTACTCCTCATCTGTCTTATTTGTCATGCTGGCTAATTCATTTGAATTCCCCCTCTTTGTTTTCTAGCGTATCAGCCATGGTTTTCTATCCATGAGAAAGCAGAAAATCCATTTGAACAATAGATCCAAAATTTGTTAGGATATCCCCAGAGATTGGCCTTATTTAATCACCTAAGGTAAAAATTCTTTAGAGAAATGTATTAAACCTCTATAGGATGACATAGCGAATAAAATTACTTCTATCTGGTGAAGTATTTAATAAAATTTGGCACATAACAGAATCTGAAAATTAGGAATAATTACTCTCCCTCAACAGAACAGCAAAGTCCACTTAAAATTATAGATAAAAATAATGCTGAATTTAGTTATTTCAGAATGACTTATCTTCATTCTGATGTAAAAATAGTTGCACTTTTATTCAACACTTTTATTAAGCATATATTTTTCAATGCTGAGGATATAGTTATAAGAAAAGCAGGCAGGAGTCCTTGCTCTCTGAAGCATATGTTTCAGGTTGATGGAGTGTGTGTGTGTGTGTGTGTGTGTGTGTGTGTGTGTGTAAGAGAGAGAGAGAGAGAGAGAGAGAGAGAGAGAGGAGAGAGAGGACAAATAAATATGTTTATAAAATGTCAGCCAGTAAAAAGTGCAGTACAGAAAAACAGGACAGGAAGGGTTTAAGGAACATAGAAGAAAAAGAGCGAATTTAAATAGGGTAGTCAGGGAAGAGTGTGCTGAAAATCTGACATGTGAGCAACACCTGAGGAGACAAGGAGTGAACCATATGTGGTAAAAGAATTTCCTAGCAAAGAGAGCAGAAAGCGCAAAGACTGTGAGGCAGGAGCATATCTGGCCTGTTTAGAGAATAGCAAGGGGTCTTCCATGGCAGGAAAGATGTGGATGGGGCAGATTAGTAAGAGATGAAATTAGACAGGTGGAGGAAACAGACAGTGTGGGACTTTGTAAGGACTGAGAAGGGTTTCCAGCAAAAGTGTGACATGAGAACCCAGTTCTAAAGTTTGTTCTGGCTATACTTTAGGATTGTAATTAGGAGTCCATTATAGTGATCCATGTGAGAATGGGTGGTGCAAAGGAGATGGTGAGAAGGGTGGAACTTGAGCTGTTTTGAAAGGTGAGCCAGCTGGTTTTGGTGCCCAACCAAATGTGGGATGCGAGTTTCTTTTTGGCATGGGCAACAAGGACTATGCAGGACTTTGAGAAATTTATCTTCTCTTGTCTGCATAATAAAGAGTAGGAAAGAACTGAGATTTACAAGGTTCTCTGTAGGAGACTTTATGATTATACACCCTGAAGAGGGAAAGTAATCAACCTAGAGATATTAGAGATAATAGAACAGAAGAAAAACTGCGGGTCAAAAGATACAATGACACAATTCAGTCTGATACTCAAATACCTTTACTAGGAAGCTAAAAATATAATAGTGAAAGACTTCAAATTAATGATAGCCACAAAATTGAATTATGTGTTAATTAAGCTTGTGTGAGGATATGTATCTCTAGAAAATTCTACAAAAGTTTAAAGATGTAAAAAATAGAGAAATATGTCCTATTGCTGGCTTGGAACATCAAATGGAAGCAGTAACTTTTGATGGCTTAATCTGTGATTTTAATGTAAGTTCAGCTGAATTCCAATGATGTCATTGGCATTTTATAGAATTTAAAATAATTGATTCTACAGTAAAATATTTAATTAAATATTTTTATTTAGAAAAAACAGAACCGACCAGCAGCAGCAGACGGCAGTAGTGGAGCGCAGGTCCAGCTGTCTTGGTGACCAGTGTGTGCGCGCCCCTCCCCTGGCCCAAGTCTCAGCTTCCGGCTCCTGCCCCGCCTCTGTGGTCCCCGGTCTTAAGCCATAGCCCACCCCCCTCCCACCCGGCCTGGGGCCGGAAGAGTCTGGAGCCCCGCAAGGGGCCCCCAGGCAGGTCCCTGAGCGCATTCACCACGGAGGCCGGTGCAGGTGGGAACAAGGTCTTTAGTGTCGTCCCCGCAGCCCCATCTCCCCGCGCGGCCTGGTCAGGCTCAGAGCGGAGGCGGCGGCTGGTGGAGTGAGGATGAGGCGGATGCGCTCCACGCACAGCTCCGCGGCTTGTCGCGTCTCGCGGCACAGCGAAGCAGGCTCAGGAAGCCGTGCGGCAGGTCCTCCATCACACGCACCGTCACGGGCTGGCCCAGGGCACGCAGTCGCCTCGCGAACATGACTGAGTCGTCCAGCATGGGGTCCAGGGCCACGCCACGATGTGCACAGGTGGCAGGGTCTTCAGCATATTGTCAGGTGCCAGCAGAGGCGACATGAAGGGGTTCTTGACAATAGGTGATGAGTAAAGGGGCATTTGGGTGGCACCCTGGCTTGTGCGCCGTGGGTCGAAACCCTCGGGGAAGGCATTGCTCACCCCGGAGCTACCGTCCTTGGCGCTTAGCCCTTCTTTGGCCTCTGCCTCTTCTCTGGCATCCTCAGGCCACAGAAAGAAGTTAACATCAGAGGGTGTAGAGGGGCCCAGTGTCTCCACAGACAGCAACACCTCAGGGGTCTCTGATGTCTCAGAGCTGCTCTTCAGGTTCAAGTCCTCTTCAGGGTGTAGATAGACAAGCATACTAGAGGGCTAATGAAGGAATAATAATTAGCTCAAAAATAGACTGTTTTAAAAAACAATAACTTATCTGATGTAACACTGCATTAAGAGGAGAAATACAGACCTTTAAATAATACAGAGCATGCATTAATAATTTTAAATACATATGAAAACACAATACATTGCAAATTAAAGTAATGAAATTATAAAAAATATAATTTTCTTATACATTATTCTGGGAGTAACTTTATTTCAGTAAGGCACAAAAAGAAATTTTCTCTCAAAGAATTGTAATTTAAAAAATCAATTCATATTCAAAGAGAGTTTGATTATTTAACCAAAGAGGAAAACCAGTTTAGATTATTGGAGAAGTTGTGAAGAAAAGATGGGCAAAGGTGTCTAAAGAAAATTCAAGTATCTTCAAAATTACAATAAAACAAGGATAAAATAGTAGCAAAATATTTTAAGTTACTGCAAGAGGTCTAAGCATTGGAGGATAATGTTAAGTATTCTTTAGAGTTTCTGATAGTTTTCAATTTTAATATAGCAGATGGAGGTTTAGTATATAAAATACACAAAGAGTTTATAAAATTTCAAAAATTATCACCAAATCTCCAATAGACACACACACACACACACACACACACACACACACACACACACATCTACCCAGAAATTACTCATCCAAAAGAAAAAAAATCTCTAACATTATTTATAGACAAAGATATAGAAATTAGTTGTGTGGTCAGTTACATACCTGGGAGTAAGCCCACATCCAGGGGCAGCTTAAAGAAAGCTTAAAAGCTACCTCACATCATAGAAGTGACACTATTGATGGATTTAGTCCTCCACCAGGGCAATATTTTAAGTCAGCTTTAAAATACTTTTTAGTTTTATTCTGGGAAACCAATTGGGTACAGAGATGAGATGGGAGGGGAGGGGAGGGGAAGGGGGTATTGGAAGGGCAGCAGAATAAAATAGACTTTATTATTGCTTATTATTGCTATATGTATATATGTGACTGCATGACCAATGTGATTCTTAAACCTGTACACTCAGGAAAATGAGAATTATACCCCATTTGATTCAAATGTATGAATTGTCAAGATCATTGTACTGTCACTGTGTAACTAATAAAAAAAGAAAAATAATTTGAAAACATATAAATATTTCATGCACAAAGATACGTAATAGAAAGCAACAACTAGAAACAAAAAATAAATCTTTAACAATTTGAGAAAGATCAAGTAACCTGTAGTTCAGTGATTCTATGCATGATCCAGATTCATGTTTACTATGAATCTGAGGTAGGAAACTAATACTTGCCACATAAGGTTTATAAGGAAAAAGAGCAAAATTCTCTCCATGTTCCAAATACAGAACAATATTTCCTTATGGTTAAAGGTAGAAGATACAACTAAGAAATGTAGTTGAGTACAGGTGAAAGGAATTTGGATATAATTGGTGGCAAATTTCAAAAGCCATGAAATAATTAATGTGAGCGTGTACCTGTATTAAGGAATCAGTTGGAAATGCTTGGGTGTTACAAGAAATGGATCAAATGACCATTTCCTTATGTTTTGACTTCCTTAAACAATGCATCTCATTTCATTTGAGACCTGGAGTGAGCATGAACACTGTCTGTTGAGATCTTTGTTCTGTGGTCCCTTGGGGCAGGGAGTCATGGGGGTAGGGGTGGAGTAGAGGAAGCTGCCCCAGTTTGTCATGCTGCATGGAAGGCAACTGGGTCACAAGACTCCATGTCTTGGGGGAGCTGTCAAGCTGAGCTGGATCCCAGTAGATGTTGCCATGTGAAGCAGGTCCTTGGCCAACAGGACAGTGGTCAGTGGTTAGAAGGTCAGGGAGATAGTCCTGGGATGGAGGGGAGAGCAGCCTGCTGGAAGAGAAGAGTTACCTGGAGGGCTTCCTCCCATCCCAGCCAAGGATTGAATCCAGGGGTGATTAATCACTGAGCCACATCTTAAGCCCTTTTTAATATTTTATTTAGAGACAGGGTCTCGCTGAGTTGCTTATTGCCTCTCTAACTTGCTGAGGCTGGCTTTGAACTCTCAATCCTCCAGTCTCAGTCTCCCCAGCTGCTGGGATTACAGGCATGCACCACCATGACTGGCTGAAGTTTTTGATCACTCCACATGACCTAGGATTTGGGGGCATGGTTGGAGTTTGGTGACATTGGAGTGTGGCAGAGGACAAGGAAGTGAGTTATACGTACCCACTTGCCCTAATGAGGACATGACAGGCAAAGCTCCAGATGCCAGGATCCTTAGGACCGTGTGCAGAATTCCAGTGGGCCCCTCATTCTGGCTTAGTCCATCTGAGATGGGAAGGGCTGAGGTCAGAGTGGGCCTACAAAGGACAGCTCTCCTTCTCATGTTTGAGCCTGAGGCTAGGCTGCAGCAGGATAGTTCCCGCCCTGGGCTAGGGGCTCTGAAAGAGCAATATAAGGGAATGGGAATCTTGGCCCAACCTAGGTAGGCCTTGTCCAAGGTAGCTGGGTCTTTCCTGGTCCTCTCTTTGGCACTCAGGAATCTGGGGGTGCAGTTTGGGGTCCCTTCCATCCGCATTCATTCTGGAACCTTCTGCTTTCCTATTGGGCCTAACATGGGAAGATGCTGAGGGCATAGGCTATCATTCTGGGACCAGCACTCCCAGGACATGTTCGTGCCATTGTGAAGACAGGAGAAGGGAAGCAGAGCATGTGGAACCTTCTCTGAGATCAGTGCCTTAAGTGAAGATGTCTGCAGGTCCCTCCCTCAATGAGAACACCTCTTTCTGCACCCCACCCATTTCCTCAGCACTCCTCTGCACTCACCTTTCTCTTTCTCATGGGGACAGGCCACCCTCTTCTCCAGTAAAAATAACCCATCTGCTTGGGATTCCCTCCTTCCTGACCTCCTTCAGGACTTGCAGAACTTCCCCTTTTATTTTTTTAAAATATTTTTTTAGTTGTTTATAGACCTTTATTTATTATAAAATGTGGTGTAGGGAATTGGACCCAGTGCCTCACACATGCCAGGCAACTGCGCTACCACTGAGCCTCAGCCCCAGCCCCAGCCCCAGCCCAAGAACTTTTCCTTTCCTTACTAGCTTCTTGTGTGTGCCTTAATACACACCAAGGGCTTTCTTGCCTTTAGCAACAAGAGCAGTATCACCTTCTCTTCACCCCCCAGATCCCCAAACTAGGCCTTGCTGAAGACTAAGTAATAAGTTATTTCTAAAAGCTTTTTCATTTGCTAATTCATAATATAACAGCAACTTAAACTTTTGAAATAAAAAAATCACTCAATCTAACAACTAATTTTATATTTTTGTAATTATCATACTATTCATGTCCCTTAAAAACAGCTGTACTGAGTGGAATCAAAACAGAGCAATCTGCATGTATTTAAAGTGCATAGTTTGATAAATTTTGACACATGTATGCACCCAAAAATCCATCATTACCATCAAGATAATGAACATTATCAATCATCTCAGTCACTCCCCCAAAGTTTCCCTCTGTAATTTCTTTCTCCCACCCCTTGCTATGTGATCTCTCTCTCCCACCTTGTCCCTGTCTCTCAACCACTGATTTGTCTTCTCTCACTCCACATTCATTTGAAATATCTAGAATTTTATGTATATGGAATCACACAATATTGGGGGGGATTTGGCTTCTTTCATCCACTATAATTATTTTGAGATTCCTCCATGTTTTTCACAGTGGTGATAAGGCATTCATTTTCATAAAACTCAGCCTTTTAAAGGTACATTTTTTAAAAAAATTTCACCTGTTATAAGTGTACATTTATTTATAATAAATTGTGTAACCATCACCACAATGCAGTGTCAGGACAGTTCCACCAACCACAAAAGACCACTTGTGGCCATTTGCACATCACTCTCTGTTTCTCCCCCTAGATGCAGACAATTATCACCTGTCACTCCAGGCTTGGCTTCTTGGACATTTCCAGTAAAGGGAATAAGCAAGGTGTGGTCTCTGCATCTGCATCTTCCATTCAGCATATGTTCTTGAGTCTGTCCATGCTGTGGCATGCACCAGGGATCCACTCCTTCTTATTGCTGAATAGCAATTTATTCTATGGATACAGTCCATCTGTACATTTACCCACTGATGGACATCTGGGCTGTTTCCAGGTTTTGAATATCACAAATAAGGTTGCCATAAACCTTCATGTTTGAGTCTTTGGACATAAGCTTTCATTTTTTTGGAATAGCTGGGTTATAAAACAGGTTATGAGTAACTTTTAAGAAAATGTCAAACTCTTCCAAAGGCAGCAAGGTGGATACTGTATGTTGTTTTATAGTCCCACATACTGCCACTTAGTATGAGTGATCATTTTAATTGTAGCTATCTAATAGGTGTGCTGTGGTATCTTGTTATAATTTTAATTTACACTTTTTCTAATGACCAATGATGTTTACACCTTTTCATATACTTATCTGCTATACATAATATATATTTTATATCTACATGAACACATATAGATAAAAAATTGGTGAAGTGCTAATTTAAATCTGCATTTTTCATTAGTTCATTTATTTTCTTATTATCAAGTGAGAGTTCTTTATTCTGGATACAATACCTGTATCAAATGGATGCTTTGCAAATATTTGCTATTTAATGGGTTAGGGTTAGGGTTAGAGTTAGGGTTAGTGTTAGGGTTAGGGTTAGGGCAAGGGCTAAGGCTAGGGTTAGGTTTAGGGTTGGTGTTAGAGGTTAGGGTGAGGGTTAGGGCTAGGGTTGTACTTTATTCTCTTAACAGTGTTTTTCACAATACAGAAATTTTAATTAATTGTTAATTAAATATGATTTGGATGCTATATATAAGAATTTTTGCTTTTCTTAAAGTCACAGGATTTTCTCCCTCAAATTTTCATCTACACATTTTTAAGGCCCTAGGTTTTGCAGTTCTGTGATATGTTACAGCATATGGATGAACTTCATGCATTTTCATATGAATGTCCTATTGTTCCTGCAGCATTTGTTAAAAAGACTTCTTTCTCCAGGGCACTTTTGTCAAAAGCCAATTGTCAGTATATGTGCAGTCTCCTTCTGAACTCTCAGATGGGTTTGTTGAATTATGTGTCTATCTTCACAATATGTACCCTATTAACTATAATATCTTGAACTTAGTATTAGTAATCCAAATTTTTCTTTTTCAAAGTTATTTGGCTTCTATATTTTCTTTTCATTCCCATTTAAATGTAGAATTACCTCACTAATTTCTACAAAAATAAATAATCACTCAGATGAGATAGTGATCAGGATTTTGTTAAATCCACAGGTTCATTTGGTGAGTATTGGCTCTTTATCACATTAAGTTTTATTCTTTGGTGAAGGGTTTTGTCAAATGTATTCAGAATATAGTTTTCTTCTCCAGTATTTTCAAGGGATTTACATAAAATCAGTATTATTTCTTCCTTAAATATTTGCTAGGATTTACCAGTGAAGCCATCGGAGCCTGGAGTCTTCTTTGTGGGAAATTTTACTTCTTTCCAATCTGTTTGCCTTTTGCTAAGTTTTTAGGGCTTTGAAAAGTCTCTATTTGTTTTTCACTTTTGAAACATATTTTTGTAGTGCATAGAATCCTATATTGATAGCTTTTCTTAAAATTTTTGAAAGATGTTCCTGCACTATGATCTTGTTCATATTATTTTCAACAAGAAATCTGTTCTCATCCTTATCTTTGTTCTCCTGTATGTGACATATGTGTTTCTTCTTCTGGTTGCTTGCAGAATATTCTCTTCATCATCAATATTGAGCAAATTGATGATGATGTGACTTTGTCTCATTTTCTTCATGTTTGTTTTTCATGTTTATGCTTAGAGATTCTTCAGTATACATAAAATTTGGGGAAATTTGATTATTCTTCAACATTAAAAAATTTTTGATCTTTCATGTCATGTGTTTTTAACATGTTGAATACAATTATAATAACTATTTTAATAGCATTTTTGCTAGTCTTAAAATGTATGTTAGATCCGGGTAATTTTGATTGTTTTCTTTTTGGTGATTATATTTTCCTGGTCATTTTTATTAGGTGCCAGACATTGTAAATTTTATCTTTGTAGGGTGCTGAATATTTTTGTATTTTTAAAAATATTCTTTAAGTTTGTTTTGGAATGTAGCTAAGTTGTGTGGAGACAGTTAATCCTTTTAGGTCTTTATTTGTCAGATTTGTTAGATTCAAAAAAGTGATCAATCTCTAGTTACTGATTCCTTATAAATGAGGCTGGAGGCTTCTGAGTGTTCTGATGGGTCATGATTTATGAGGTTTCACAGTCTGTCTGGTGAGAACAGGCACCATTCTCACCCTGTTTAAGCCCTGCTCACGGTCCTCCTGGGCCTTGTACACAGTTCTTCCCCCCACCCCTCCCGTCGCATTAGTCAGCTTTCCATCACTAATAATGAAATACCTGACTCAGGTCATACTTAACTTGTGTCTGAAGTTAAGAGCTGTTTATTTGTCTCCTAATTTGAGAGGTTCAAAGTTCAATATCACGTGGCACCATTTGTTTGGCCTCTGCTGAGGAAACAGATGGTGGCACATGATGGTGGAAGCTAATGCAGGAACAGTCATATCTTGAATTGTCAGAGAGTTTTTTGGAGAGACAGAGGAAAAAAAAGGCTTGGATCCCACAGTCCTCTTTCCTACCTGCCTCCAATTATCTCAGGACCTTTCAGTAGGCCCCGCCTCTTAAAGGCCTGCAGCACCTCCCAGTTGGCCACCCTGGGGACCAGACTTTACATTCAGACCTTTGTGAGACACTTGCCATCCAAACCCTGTGTAGTTTTCCTCACATGCATATGGAGATCAGGTACTCAACTGAATGCCCAAGGGAACCCTTTGAAGGTCTCTAAAGTTCTATCTACCTGGTCAGCACTGTCTGTGAACTCTGTCCAGCTTGGTCTTCCCTGACTCTAATCTCTGTTCTTGATTTAGGAAGACCACTTATTCTACCTGGTTCCCCTCTCTTCTGTAGCCTGGGAATAATTGTAATTCATTTGGGACAACTGAGAGATAAGTATCATTTACTTTTACCTCTTAGACATTGTTATACTTTGTTATCTTGCAGCCTTTATCTTGAAAAGTATTGTTTCATTTATTTTATGCATTTTTTTGTTTATTTCATTTGGCAGGGTAAATCTTGACCCTGCTACTTTGCCTTGGCTAGAAACATAAGTTGCTCTATATCCTCTTGAAATACACATATTTATGTGGTTGCAATTAGTATATATGCCTCATTTTATGGTCTTATAAACATTACATTTCAGACATTTCCCATATTTCTAAAAAGCTCCATAATTGCCATTTTAATATCTTGAAAAATATTTTAAATGTGCCAGATTTACTGGAGAGCAGTTCATATATTAAATATTGATTTATGTCCTCTTTTCAATAAAGAATTTCTGATGGCTTACTGACAAAAAGGCCTGCTAAATAAGAGTAATGCAATATGAATTAAAAGGAAAAAACAGGTCAAGAGAAACTGAAAATAACAATAATGCCAATGATGATAATATCTGCTGTAAGTGAAGGTAAATCTAGGCTTTGAGCATTCCGGCCATCAACTGTGCCAATTGTGATTAATCACATTATTCTCCTCAGAATGCAAAGGGGACTGATAGGGGACTATCCGTTATTGAAAGCTTACTTTTTTAGTTAGATTTTTCACTGTTTTGATGAAAAGACTTTACAAGAACAACTTTAGAGGAAGAAAGGTTTGGCTCACAAGTTTCAGAGGTCATAGTCATAGATGGATGACTGTAACTCTTGGCCTGAGGTAAGGCAGATTATTCAGGGCAGAAAGGTGTAGAGGAGGAAAGCAGCTCAGGAATGGTACCAGTAAGCAGAGAGAGCTCAGCTCACCAGGGATAAAAATATATACCCCGAAGGCCCCCCATATTCACTTTCCCCTGCCTATGGATACCTGCATATAGTTACCATCCAGGTAATCCACTGAATTATTACATGGATTAGGTGTAGGCTCTCATAATCTAATGATTTCACCTCTAAACTTTCTTGCATTATCTCACACATAAGCTTTTAGGGAACTCCTCTTGTCAACCCTAACACCTACCATGTGCAGCTTAACTCAAGGTATAGCGAATAATGTTTTCTCACTCTCGTGAAACTTGCCCTGGATCAGAAAGCAAATGACAGAATACAGATTCATATTTCCAAGACTAAAATGGTACAGCAGGAATTTTGAGGCCAAAGTTCTCATCGTATCGGTCATCTCAGGAGGACAGACATTTGGGTGTGCTAAATTCTGTAACCAATCTCTTCCACGGGGCAATTTACACATGTAGTGATCCTAGGACGAATTCTTAACAACAGCCTTATGCCAAATACAGAAGAAATATGTAACGATTATTTTTTGTAATGGTTTTTGATGGGTATGATATTTGACTACCCTTCATTTGAGGAGTTGCAGGAGGAGCTAACTGAAATGGATTATGTGTGTAGGTTTTTTGAGATATAAAACTAGGCAAGAATGGAACTTAGTTGCTAAGAGGAATGGATTGCATCACCCACACGTTCTGCCTTCTGTGACCTTAATTGCTTTTGAATAAATTTGTGAAAGGGTGCAGATAATTCATGTTTTATTGCTTTTGAATGGGGGGTCTATTTATATAAATTAATTCCTCTTTTCTACACACTGCCCTATGATTCCTTGCAGCTTGACTTCTTTGATCATAACTAACTCCAATTGAATTCTGGGCTCTCCTCCTCCTCCTCCTCCTCCTCCTGTACCTGCTGCTCCTCCTCCTCCTCCTCCTCTTCCTCCTCCTTCTCCTCCTTCTGTACCTGCTGCTACTAGTGCTGGATGCTTAGAACTGCAAGTGTAAACAGAGACATCAGCTTACCTAGTTCTAACATCCAGTCATTCCTCTCCAGAAGGGGAATGAATAATAGAGAAAAGGGAGTAAACATAATTATTTAAAAATAACTTAAAAGTTGTACGAACAGTGGCTGGAATTGTGGCTCAGTGGTAGAGTGCTCACTTGCATGTGAGAGGCCCTGGATTTGATCATCAGCACCACATAAAAATAAATAAACAAAATTAAGGTATTGTGTCCAACTACTTCTAAAAATAAATATTAAAAAAGCAAATATGAATGCTCAAATTGAAAAATTAGGGAAACATTTCTTGAAGTACATAACTTTGACATTGAAAGTTACACAAACAACACATATGCTTTTATCAAAATCAGTTGATTTACTTTCCAGATTTACTTGGCTCCTCTTGCTACTTGCTTCTTGGGGATCCCAGTTGGTGTCATTTCTTTTGCTAAAAAATCATTTTTACAGCAGAATGCAGTTGGACATATTATTCACATATGGGGTATAATTTATCCTAACTAGAATCCCATTCTTGTGATTGAACATGATGTGGAGTTTCACTGGTAATGTATTCATATGTAAAAATAGGAAAGTGATGTCCGATTCATTCTACTGTCTTTCCCATTTTCACCTATTTCCCTTCCCTTCATTCCCCTTTTTCTAATCCAATAAACTTCTTTTCTTCCCTCCAACCTCCCTTATTGTGTGTTAGCATCCACATATTAGAACATTTGGCCTTTGTTTTTGGGACTGGCTTATCTCACTTAGCATGATGGTCTCCAGTTCTATCCATTTACCAGCAAATGCCATAATTTCATCTTCTTTATGGCTGAATAGTATTCCATTGTGTATGTATACCACATTTTCTTTATCAGTTCCTCTGTTGAAGGGCATCTAGGCTGGTTCCATAGTTTAGCTATTGTGAATTGAGCTGCTGTAAACATTGATGGGACTATATCATTATAGCATGCTAATTTTAAGACCTTTGGGTATATATCAAGGAGTGGGATAACTGGGTCAAATGATGGTTCCATTCCAAGTTCTGAGAAATCCCCAAACTGCTTTTCAGAGTGGTTGCACCAATTTTCAGTCCCACCAGCAATCTGTGAGAGTACATTTTCCCCACATCCTTGCCAACATTTATTGTTACTTGTATTCTTCGTTACTGCCATTCTGACTGGAGTAAGATGGAGTCCCCCTGGAATTCAGTTGCTGTCATTTCAACTCCAGCCACTGCTGGCTGTTCCAGCTTCCAGCAGTGTGGCCAGCCTTGGGATGATTTCCATGGGCACACTGGGGGAGCAGCCTTAGCACTTCAGTGCCCAGACTCACAAAGTCTGTGATCTCTGCCTCCATTTCTCAGCCCGGATGCTGTGCTTTTCTTGGTTACCAAGAGGAGTTGGTAATAGCCTTGAGCCCCAGGGATTGAGTGTCATATAGAGTTGATTTGACCACAGTGGTCAGCAAGTGGGCAGCAGTGGTCTCTTGGTAGTGGGCTGATGGTTTTCTCTCCATGATGGGCCATCCTATGAGGGGAGGTTCCACACCTGTCCGGAAGCCCTTGCTCATGACTGAGCTCCTCCTGCCTGCTCTGGTGCTATCCTGCCTCACCTCCCTTGCGTCCTCAAGGTGGAAACTGAGGTCTTCCTACAAGAGATTTGCTGAAGGCCTGTGTTTTGAGGTAATTGAGGCTATGTTTCAAGCACATGTGGAGTTAGGTCTTCCAAGCAAAAACAAAGCATGAGCTGGGTACAGTGACATATCCCTATCATCCCAGAGGCTTGGGAGGCTGAGGCAGGAGGATTACAAGTTCCAAGTCATCCTCAGCAACTTAGTGAGACCCTGTGTCAAGAGAAATTTAGAAAAGACTGGAGTTGTGTTCAACTTAGAATCTCTCAGGCTGACCCCTGCAACCTGCTCATGGTTCTCCACACCTGACCTGTCCGTCTCTCTGAAAGATACGCCCACCCTCTGCCCACAGTAGTCATCCCTTGCAATAGCTCTTCTACAGTTTATTTTCCTTAGTCTTTCTGTACTTTCTGGTCACACAGTGCATATAAAATCATAAAAACAAACAAACATGTCCTGCTCTTCCTCAAGTTCCAGCTCAAGAATTATGAAGTTCTGGAAGTCAAAGCAGACTCTCCTGTCTCTGTGCCACTGCAAGTGTTTGGTTTTTAAGTCACATTATAGCGCTGGTCACATCTTGTATCACACGTGATTCTTGTAGCCCTCTCATCACAGATACTATATTAAAAGTCCCTTGAGTTTGGAGGGAGAATGTAGATGCTCCACAGAAATCAGCAGGTTACATTTAGAGATCTACCTGTAAGGTTGGGTTATGCTTGGGTTCTTTTTTTTTTTTTTTTTTCAAACTCCCTCATTTTAATGTTTTTTTTTTTTTTTAAACAGTTTAATATATAGTTCTCTTAATGACTGCAGATACGTAAGGCTGTTTGGTAGTATTCAGAACCATCACTGTACACTAATGGTGGTTTTCCTGATTGATTTGTAGTCTTATAATAATTCCAAGGAGTGTAAAACTGTTGTCAAACAAGTAAGACCGCATTTATGCATCCGTCATTTTCAGGATTATTGGTAACCTGGGCATATTTCCCCCAAATCACTTTGCCTCCTTGTGTTACAAGGCCCAACTCGCTGACATTCACCTCAATGACTGTACCTTTGGTAATAACACCCAAAGTTGTATACAGTGGGGATGACGGATTCTTTTTCACACCAAGTATTGGTAGGCAAAAGGTGGCTTTCAGTTCAGGATGTGTTACATGGGCCTTCTTGAAACGTAAGCCCATTGGCCTAATGAATCTTTCATATTTAGGTGGTTTTCTTGTAAAGCCATCTCCAACAAAGCAGACTTTAGTAACCATCCTCTTCCAGGCCTTCTTTTTTCTCTTTCCTGTTCGAATCACTTTTAATACTTCTGTTTCTCCCTGGGCACGAACCTTGGGAAGGGGGACTTCCCATTTTCCCGCCTTTTCTTTTTGCTTTTGTTTAATCATGTTGGAAAGTACTTTCGCTCTAGTCTGTCCTTCTCTGTCCAGGAGATAGGCAGGCACTGCTCCCTGTGGAGTCTTTTCATCATTCTTTTGTTTGGTGTTTCTCTTTTCATGCATCTTAATAGTCTTTTTCATTTGTATTTTCTCAGCATGGCGCTGTTTATGGTAGAGCTTAGCCTTCAGGCCAATCATTTTTTTTTGCCTTCTTTGAACGTTCATGAGCCTCTCGACTTTCCTTCTTTCTCTTTTTCTCATGGTAATCCAAACGGTATCCATAACGTTTACGGTGTAATTCAATGTATTCATTTTGTGGCATGATGATAGCCGCAGAGCTGCCGGGTGCAGTCTCCGGGGTGAGAAGAAGCTCTCAATCTTCGGGCACCCAAGACCCAAAAGCCGACTCCGCGCAGTGCGGAACCGGAAAGGTATGCTTGGGTTCTTAAGGAAGTATCATAGACATGTCCATTAAACCACCCTTATGATTTATAAAATATGATCATCAGTATTGCTTTTTGAATATTATTATGAAACCCACCCACCTGTGTGGAATGTTACCACAGCTTTGTGCAAAGTGACACACAGGCAACTTGATTTTTAATCTCCAGGCACCTATAGCAGGGAGTGATATGCTCTAAGGTTCCTGAGGTTAGTGGTGGTTGAATCCAATCAGATAACATGGTAAAAAGGTTCAAGGTCAACATTTTCTAGCACTTACTCTGTCAAGCACTGTGATGATCAAATAAATACTTTTAAAAGTATAAAGTTTACAGGGACAACAACTGTACTGTACCGAGAAAGATTTAAAGGTTGTTGATTTCTTCCCCCAGTTTCTCATTTAGAAAGTTGATTTCCTGGTTCCTACCTTTAACACTGTCCAATTAATTTTAAGAAAATTTGAAGAATTATAGCAAGTGAGTGAAGGAAGAAATCAGAAAAGGACATAAAAACTGTTGCTGGAAATATCCATGATCACCATTTTAGTTGAGTATGTGGACTCCATAAGAACACAACATGTTCAGCCGTGATCATAAAAAGATGTCTGGACTTACTTCAATCTCTGGGCAGCATTTTGAGCCACTCATATATATGAAAAGACTGGGCAGCCTTTCTTCTTTTCTTCTTCTTCTTTCCATTGACATCTTCCAGAGAAAATGCTACACAATATGACTTTCAAGGCTAATTTTCCTTTTTGTCCTTGCAGTGTTCCTTACTACAAATTAGCTTCCTATGCCCTCCCTTTCCTGAGCTAGGGAGGATCCTTCAAAATCCCTAACTGGCAGCCCTGTGGAGAGATGGGAGGGAGGGAGGAAAGGGAGGGAGGAAAGAGGGAGGAAGGAGGGAGGGAGAGGTAGAAGGTGTCTATGCTGCATACATGTGGTACAGGCAGGGAGATCAGAACGCTAACTGAAAGGCAATGTAATTCTGTGTTTCCAGTAAGTATGTTAGCCCTGTGGGGAACTGAGCTGGCCAGTCTACTAGAAAAGGATAAGTAGATTTGGGGAAGGTGGAAGGGGTCAGTTCATAAAGTGACTTCTTCCTCAGCTATGATAAGAGCCTTTGCTGATCTCCAGTGAATGTCTGGTACCTCCTGGTCAGATTGGACTCTGTTCCTCCCAGATACTTGATTTTGTGAAAGGGACACACCTATCTCCTGGAAAGAAAACACTGACCAGATTGCAAGCAGTAGGTTGTGACATTCAGCATGTTTATGCAGCAGAATTTCTGGGAGATGCAGGGGTGTGTGTGTGTGTACGCTTGGGCTGGCTGATTTATCTGAAATAGGGAATGTTTTATTTTAATTGTCAGTTAAAAAAAGAATTGTTGCTGAGGCTAAGGTAGCAGTGAAAAATTCTGTGCTCTGGGCTTTTACATTTGTGTTTGATGTGGTTTCGGTGTTTGTGCAGTTTAGAGAAGCTAGCAAGGGCTTACCTTTAAATAACCTGCAGCTTCCTATTTTCCTCTCTCTCTCTCTCTCTCCCTCTCTCTCTCTCTCTCTCTCTCTCTCTCTCTCTCTCTCTCTCTCTGTCTCCCTCCCTCCTTCCCTCCCTAAGCACAGCTCCCACCCCATCCTCTCAATATCCCCCTGCATTCCTCCCACTCCATGGGAAATTCGGCCCAGTTTCACCTTGAGCCTTTTGCACCCTAAGTCTGGATTCCCGGCTGGTTTACTGTAGGTGTTTGTGGATACTCTGCAGCTGCCCTGGCCCAGGTGGACTGACTCAGCAGGAGTGTTTGTGCATGGGAATCAACATCTGGCATCCAAGATCATGGCAGTGCAGCTGGTGCCAGACTCTGCTCTCAGCCTGCTGATGATGAGTGTGATGGGGAGGAGGTGGGGCCCAGGCAGCGCCAACTCCAGTCTCCCCTGCTTGCACTGCTGCAGCTGCTGCAATGGCTGTGGACAGGTTAAACATTGCTCTTCTTCATTCTGCAGCCTCTTTTGAAATGATTTCTTGGGTCAGAGTATCAGCATGACTAAGCATTCCCAGGGAAAAGATGCAGTGGGTTTGCCATTTTAGAAACTTGTTGCTGAATGCTATTTTGAGAGATGGGCTTGCAAACAGGTGCTAAAAGCCCCTCAAAATAGATCATTAGGGTGTCTCCCCATGGGGCTCCTGTATCCTTTGCCCCTGGTCTTCTAAATTAAAATCTGGAGAACCTTGTTTGTTTGTTTGTTGATTGTTTGTTTTCTTCTCATGACAGCTGTGGAATTTTTTCCACAGAGTGATTGGATAGTCTCTTCCCTCCAGGGGCCCATGTGTCTGCTCAGATTTTCCAGCAGAACCTGGAGAGGTTCACTGTGGCCCTTGTGACACTTGGGCTACAGAGTTGGAGGAAACTCCTCTCCCATCTATGAATGACAGGAGGTGTTGGCTGATGTGCCTAGACATTTATATGTGTGTGAACCACTGACCTATTTCACTTCCCCCAGCATGATCTCCATCATGTTAAGAAAGCCCTGGCTCTTAGCATTTTAAAGCAAAAACAGACCATGGCATCATCTGGTTGTAATCTGATTGGCTTTTTTTTTTTCCTGACCCAAGGCTAAGAGTTTGCTTTTGCTGTCATTTTGTCCTCTCCCCCCTCCTCTGCCATGTTGCTCACAGGTCAGGGTAAAAATTGCTGGAAGTAGCATGCATCAGCTTGGCACAGGAATGCTCCCAACATTTACACAAGAGACTATAGAAAGTACTTCTGCTGGGCTTATTGGTCTGTTTTCTAACTGAGAAGGGAAATGCAGCTTGGTGAGGCTTGATGAGTTTATTAGGGTGACTTGGAGGAGCAGGCAGTGGGGAGCCTGCCTCGCAGGGGACAAGCCAGGTCAAGTTAAGAGGAACAGATATCCTCGTGCTGTTACTCAGAATGTCATTTGGCCCACAGAGGCATTTGAATTGTTGAAATTGTATGGGCCTCTGTGACTTTGGGTTTCACTTGGGGAGAAGTAGAAAGAATAAGAGTCATTTTCTGCAGTTTGCTCTTTACTCATCTTTCTTCCTCACTAACACTGCTGTTGAGACACCTTATCTTCTACAGCCTACTCACTTCAAATGTACTATCAGTGAGAAGCAGGTTTCTGGAAGTCTTGGTTATGTGCACTGCACTGATGTGCATGCATGCACCTACATGTTATCCAGGATGTTCATATGAAGGAAAAGTTTTCTTGAAAAATAACTCCAGAAAGAGTTGGGCCTGCTTGACTCTAACTGAACTCAAGCTCCCGAATTTTGTGGTTGCTGTGCTGGTGGTTTCTGCCACTACGATCTTATCCTTCATTAATCAGTGTCCTGTGCCCTGAGATGTCTCCCTAGAAATCAAATCCTGCTTGGATTAAAGGATGGGGTTCTCCTCTCTCTTGGAAGCTGGAGAGGTGGCTCTTGACATGGATGGACCATTAGATGAGAGCACCCTGGAGCAACGTGTGTAATTGGAGGCACTGTACATTTTTCTGGTTCATGTTTGGTTTGGGAAAATTTTCCCCTATGGACTTTGGTGTTCTTTTTAAAGGGTAAACCCCAAAGTAATTGCTTCTCTGACACATTGCATAATGAGTCTCAAAATTTATAAGCAAGTGAAAGAGAAAATAAAAGAGAAAAAAAAGCCATTTAGTGGAACTACTTTGGCTGTGAGTTCAGGAAGGAAACTGTAAACATTATTATTTATTAAGCTCATTAATCAGCTGATCAGTTCTCCGAATTTATCGAGCATCTGCTCACTGGGGAAAGTAGTGTGTTGTAATAGTGAGCCAGAGCTCACAAAGCACATTTGGAGTGGGGGGAGTCAATACCTAGTAAGCTGGTTGTAATTATCTTTTTGTACTATAGAGTCCTTATGCTGAAGACCAATGGGGAAGATCATCCAGCTTGCTTTTGGATAAGTAGGCAGAGCCAAAGTTATATTTAGTTCAGAAATGATGCTAGGAAAAATATGTTTGTGTGGTTCTGGAAGTGGCCATAGAGTCTGGAGGTTTGGAGAGCCCTGCGTTCTGTCTCCAGCTTTGCCACTTGTTGGGTCATCTTGTTTAGGTCACTCCTTCTCTCTCTGCCTCAGTTCTGCCACTTGCGGAGAGGGTTGTGCTAACCTCTAGGGCCCCTTTTAGATTGTGGAACACAATTTAAGATGTTGAGGGATGCTGTCTAGAAAAGGGCCAACTTGAACTCTCATTCAGCATTTTGTCTGAATTTCCAACCTACCATGTGACCATCATTGTCTAAAGAATGGTGCGATTTATCCGGCCCATATGGCTCTTCTGCCAGGGTGAATATATTTTATACTATTAGCTAAATGGATGATCATGGTTTCTTCATGCTCTGCTGTCAAGAGTTCTACCCTAGGGAACTGGTGACCTTTGAATGGTGCCTAAGGTATCTTTCCAAGCTGGGTTTGGGTCATCTGGGAGGGTTGCGCTAAGAGCATGTCTTGACCCTTTCAAAGTGAGAGGACCTTATGTTTGTTTGTAGAGAGTAGCAATGGGCCTGAAGAGCATCTGTGAAAAGTGGGGTCCCCCAATGACCAACGAAGGGTGGACTTAAAGAGAAGGTGAAGATGGTCTCACATGCCCCCGTACAGCCCTCTCCCAGATAATAGCAGGAATCTGAGGCAAAAGAAGATACCACCATATTCACTATGGTGTAGGGAGCCCTCAGCTGGATGTGACTAATCACAGAGTAGGAAGCTCTTGGCTGTGTGTCACTTGTTGAAATCACATATGTTTCAGCAAACTGCAAGAACTGGAGTGTCCTATGGCTCAAGATTTCTTGCTCATTTTTTTAAATCCAGAGTGGAGATTGCAGAGTTAAGGGGCTACTAAGGTGGTTATGCCTTTTTATTTCTTAGATTCTGAAAATATAGATCTTTGGGACAGGTAGATTAAAATAGCTTTTAATTTAAGTCAGTTAGCTAGATAATAATGCAAATTATGCTTTTCTGTAAATAGAGTGTCTTTACATACATTAACTAATGTAATCCCTTCCAGGACTTATTTTTAAGTAAAAAAAAATAGATATCAGATTTTGGAACTATGTCAATGGTTATGGCTGAAATTGATGTCTCAAAATGGTTCTCTGAGTGCCAAGCCAATATTTTTCCTGCTACATATCAAAACTCAAGTGCTTAATTCCCAGAACCTCCTAGCACTTTGGATGACCCTCAACTCTGAGCCATTTTGCATTTTCTAGGTTTCTAGGTGGATAATACTGTCTTCCTGTTTATCACCTATTAATTTCTATATTGAAGAGTAAACTAAAAACAATACCACAAGTCTAGGTCAAGATGTCTGGTTTGACTCTGGCATGTAGATATTGTTTTATATTCATAAAGGACTTGTTGCATTTTTAAGGTATCTCTCCCTCTCTCTTTTTTTTTTTTTTTTTTTGACTGTGCTTCTAGGATGTTGCCAATAGTTGTGTTTTATAATAGGGAAATTTAATATGTAAAAACTCCAATTCACAAATTAGAGAAACTAGTGGGTGATAAGTATGTGAATTAGATGACTCTGAAGGTGCTTTTCACTGTAAAAATTCTATTTCTTACTTTTAAGCTTATTTTGAATATACTAGCTGCCTGGTCTGTCTTTAAAATAGCCCATTTGATAACTTGCTGTTGTATAACTTTATCTCTGTCATTTTGCTTCATCATAATTTTCATTCTGGGCTGGGAAGGTGACTGGGAAGGCTAGGAAGTGGTAGAACATTTGCCTAACTTGCAGAAGGCCTTGGGTTCAATGCCCTGTGCCAGAAAAAAAAAGAAAAAAAAAACTAAAAGCAAATTCTCCTTTCCTCAGTCATTTTCCTCATTTGGACATTTTCCTTTCCAATTAACAAATATTTGCTGTTAATTAGATTCATCCATTTAATATCTGTTCCATATAAGAAATATACAAGCCAGTTACCAACTTGTATGATCTAATTGGACAGAGAAGATGGAGGTATATGGGAACTATAATTCCACTTCTTTCAATTAGAAAAGTAGAGAAAATTCAGAGGATCACATGACAACTGTAACTAAGTGAGCCCTGGAGCATGCTCAGAGTTGAGGAAGGGGTTCTTTATTATTATTATTATTATTATTATTATTATTATTATTATTATTATTATAGTTGTATATGAACACAATACCTTTATTTATTTGTATGTGGTGCTGAGGATTGAACCCAGTGCCTCACACATGCAACCCAAGTGCTCTACCACTGAGCCACAACCAGAAAGAGATTCTTGAAGCATAGGTAAAGATTTGGGGGATGGATGTGTCAAAGAGCAGAATAAAGGTAAGGAGCATGGTTGTTACATCAGATGTTAGACTATTTGGAAGGTGAAAAGTTGACTGGTTTGGACAGATTTCCTGTTGGTGATGAAGAGTTACAAGGTCAGAAAGGCAAGGTGGGGTATTAGCATGTTCCTTTAGTTTTATTACTATAATCTAATTTTTCTCTATACTTGACCAGACTCTATTTGGAGTTTCTAGTGAATCTTGTCAGATTCCAAATGACAAAAGGCATTGAATAAAATTGATTTCTATCTTGATAAATCTTGTTTTTGAGTTTTTGAGTTAATATTAGTACTCTTTATATTTTTCAAAGTGCTTTGACTTCCTTTCTTTCTTTCTTTCTTTCTTTCTTTCTTTCTTTCTTTCTTTCCCAGGGATTGAACCAAGGGGCACTTAACCACTGGATTACACATCCCCAACTCTTTTTTCATAATTTATTTAGAGATGGGTCTCGATGAGTTGCTAAGTGCCTTGCTAAGCTGCTGAGGCTGGCTTTGAACTTGTGATCCTCCTGCCTCAGCCTCCTGAATTGCTGGGATTATAGGGGTTTGCCACCATACCAGGTTGCTTTGTGTCTCTTGACCCAGCAGATGTTCTCAAGCCTGCAGGCAGACCGGGTATTCCATCATCTTGTTACATGATGAACTTGGATCCAGAGAAGTTAATGGCCCAAGATGCCTTAGACAAATTGTGCAGAATATGAGATGCTTACCCTGCATTTCATAATGATTAATTCATAAATTTGAAAAAAAAATGTTATTATAAACTATGGAGATTTAGAGGATAATAATGATATGGTAACCCAGGATGTAGCTATCTATAAGATTCTATTCAGAGGAGAGTCATCTTAGTATTTGACCTAGGGCAGAGGCCCTGGATGTTTGGGTAGAGGGTAGAACTGATTCTTAGTGTTATTTGTCTTTGTGATTTGTCTAAAGTAAGCTCACTGTAAGAAAGTTTCTGAGAACTGGTTATGTCATTATGTCATCATTATATTGCATTCAGTAGCTAAAATGTTCCTAAAATTCTATAATTGTTTTATAAATTGTTGTTTTCCAATGGGTATATCTGAAATCATTTTATTGCTAGTTTTTTTTTTTAGTTAATGTCTAATGTACCAATGTATCTCTTTCAGTGGATGAAGTGTGAAGTCAATGACCATAACTCTTTCAGACCATGTTTTGTAGATCTTTAGCAATTTTCTTTCTGAAATATCTGTTTCTGTGGGTCTAAGCAACAGAGACTGACTCAAACTACCAGCATTGGCAAAAAAGGAAACTTATGACCCATGTAGATGGGGAGTCCCAGGGGAGGCTGGATGGCAGACCTTGAATGGCAGTGTCAGAACTGTCTCTTTGGCTCTGCTGCCCCTTGACTCTGCTTTTCTCTGTGTTTCTGGGTTGACATTAGTCTCTGGCATATTCTTTCCCCAAAAAACATTCTAGGGTATCACTTGTCCTCAGAACTGGTGAAGGCAGGTCAATAAGAAGGACTCTCCTCATGTGTTATCATGAAGCGGCCAGCATCTCGCCAGGGGTAATTTTTCCTTCCCAAGAGGGTGTGGTCACATGAGAGAATTAAAGTCTGAAATAATTAATGAAGAAATAAGCAACAGAGTCAGAGAATAGGTTTTTAAAGCAGAGCATCTGATAGGTCCAGCCTACACAGGAAGTGGAGCTGAACAGTTTAAAAATGGCTCCGGTGGTTTATTTAAGGGGGTACATCAAAGTCAGGGATAAGATTTCAGGGGCAGAGTCTTGCTTCATAATGTCTTGCAGTCAACAGGTTGATTAGCATCTTGGCAGGATACATCCATCTTTGAGAGACTGTGTGGCTATATGGCTGCAGTGGGTCACCCCATTTTTGGAGCTGTGTTGAGACCTTTTTGAGCAGAGCGAGTTCATATGCAAAGGGTGGTCTTAATAATGGGATTGCCATTATAAGTTCCAAAACACCAGATCTATCCCAATGCTGGCTCCAATGCTGGAAAGTTCCATTCATAGTCCATGGATGGCTCTTGGCAATGACACTATTCACAAGCTCTTTCTGTCTCTCTTGGGTAACAGACTTGTCCTGGGCCAATTCTTGGTTTCAGGGATAGGGATTTCTGACCAAGCAGGTTAGCACCTGTGCCCAGACCTATGGGGAGGAAGTAGGTGAATCGGTTAGCTGATACCCCACCTGGTATCCTATGGAGTGGAAAGGGCATACTCCTGAATGAGAAGAGCTATTTGACCAAAAAGGGGGCAGCTTAAAAATACAAGGGAAAGATATTAGATTGTTATTACAGTGTTCTG
This sequence comes from Callospermophilus lateralis, assembly GCF_048772815.1. NCBI lineage: Eukaryota > Metazoa > Chordata > Mammalia > Rodentia > Sciuridae > Callospermophilus > Callospermophilus lateralis. The sequence goes on along the minus strand of NW_027513809.1, from coordinate 885,032 downwards.
CACCTTATGTACCATTGTAGGACTATTATGAAACTAATCATGGAGAAAGCATGGGTTTAGTTCTCTCAAAATAAATATAACTGAAAAAATTTAATTGTCTGAATATTTTATGCTAGGTTGAACACGTCTCACTATCTGTAAAATGAGACAAGAAGAGCTACCCCATAAGATTTGGGCTAATTCAATGAGACATGCATGCAGTGTTTGGCACTGTTTTTTGGCCCGATGCAAATTCATAGTTAGTATTAATAGTTGCTTGCTTTGTCTTAAAATGACAGAAATGACCATTTATTCCAAATTTTTCTCATTGAACTCCTGCATGAGAGCCAAACTCAATATAACACAAAAAAGAAGTTGCCAAACTCTGTCTTTTGGTGTCCCAGTCTCTGGGCAATAAATAACCATCACTGTATAAACAGCCAATTATTTTTAAAAAGCAGATGTTCCTAGGGTCATGTGAACCATTCCAGTCATGAACAAATTTAAATTACATTTCTGCCTTAAATAACTTACAAAATTTTCTAATCCTCTGAAGAGAGATAATTAAAATATGGATGACAATATGTTCTCTCTGGCAAATGTAAAATGTATGCCGTTCAGGCCTGCTACCCATGATGGACAGCTATTAGTGCATCTCTGCTAAGAATTAATTGCATGGCTGCTTTCTGAAGCTTAGTAGTGGTTTGGAAACTGCACATTGCAGGTAGAGATAGCAGTTTCTCATTGAATTTTATGCCAGCATATGAAGCCTAATGAAACATATGGTTTAGCCTGGTGGTAATCAAAGGTCCTGGTAGTGTGCCTGACTGAGACCATGTGGTACACATCTAGTGAGGAGACTGAACTCCAAAGTCAAGGTAAATTTGGTTTGCAGCTCAGACTGCCTTGAAATGAATGAATGCTCTCTACAACCTGGGTTCAAACTCAGTCTCACAGCCTAGACTTGGGAAGCAGTTTCTGAGTGGCAGACCCAGTTCATCTCCTCAAGGAAAGTCATGTACATCAGTGGTTTTAAGGATCATCTGAACAGCAGTGGTTCCCAAATTGTGTCTCTGGCAAGGTCCAACTGCAAATCCAAACACTTACTAGATTTACCCCTCTTATTATCCCATAGGTACCCCAAATTCACTTCCCCCCAGAGAAGATTTCTTATCTTCTCCCTGGTCCATAAACCTTGCCTTGGGAGATGGTAGCATGGTTTTGCCTGTCCCCTGGGACTCATCTTTGACTTTTGTTCTCTCTCATCCACCTGGTCCAGTGGAAGCCTATGCTGCTTCTGCTTCCTCCATTTTGCTCTCACCAGCCACCTCCTGCTCAATACCTCCCCTAACTTGAATTTCATGCCCAGAACCTCTTCCATCTGGGCTCCCTGCAGAGCTGCTCACCTCTCTTCCTGATTCTGGTCTCTTTGCACTATTGTCTGTCCTCACTGCTTTTCCCAGAGGGAATTATAAAGAGAAGATCTAAGTTCTCTAACTGAAATATCCAATGACACCTGATCATAAAAGGGATAAGACTCAGGTGTTTAATATTTTATATTTCTCTCTTGAAGACCTGGCCTCTGTCCACTTGCCCAGCCTCATGTCCCACATCAATCCCTCCTCTACCCCTCAAAATGTCCTCTCTCTTCTGGTCCCAACTTTGGCAGTATTGAAGTACACTCATGTTTAATGACAGAGATTCATTCAGAGAAGTGCATTGTAGGTGATTTCATCATTGTACGGACACCACGGGGTGCAATAACACACACTGGGACAGTGTGGGTAGATTACTCCACGTGGCCTCTTGATGCTCTCCTGAGACCTGGTCAATGTGACATGGATCAGGCTGCATGTCAAAAAAAATTCTTTTTACAATAAGTAGGAGCACACTAAAATAAACATGATAAAGTGTAGTATAGCAAATAAATAAACAAATGATTCAGTCATTTTTATCATATTCAAATGCTATGCATTATAAACTTGTGCACACTAAACTTTTAACCAGCTGGCTGCACAGTAGGTGTGTTTACCCCAGCATTTGCACAGGCAGGTGAGTATTAGGGTTGCTGTGATGTCACCAGGAACAGGAAAATTTCGCCTCTGTTATAATCTTGTGGAACCATCATTCATGTGGTCTGTTGTTTACAAAAATGCAGTGTGTAACTATTTCTATTTCCTACGAATGATACACTGCCTCAAATCTGTGTACGTCTGTCTGAAGTGTGTTCTTTTCTCTGTCTGGATTGTTCTTTTTTCTTGTCTTCCTCTTCACTTTCTCTTTCATTTCATATGAATATATATGCTTGTATTTATTTGTGTATATACAGATGGATAGACACATAAATACACATAAGTTCACTTATTGTTATGTGATATTTAACATGTCTGTCTCCTTTTTTTTATAAATATGTCTCCTTCATTCACTCAACACATACTCATTGAGCACCTACTATCTTCTGGACACTGTTCTGATGTGAGGGATACAGTGGTGAAAAAGACTGATATGGCTTTAGTTTTCTTCAAGCTTAGGTTCTTCTTGGGGAAAAAAACAACAGAAAAATAATCACATTGAAAATAACTAAAAGAATGATCAGGGAGTGATGGGTTCCCCATGGTGAGTTAAAAACCATGATTAGCAGCAGGTGGTGTTTGGATGACAGCTTTAGGGCAGAGGGTGGAGGAAGGCTTTCCTGGGGAGACAACATTTCAGCTGCAAGGTGAATGACAAGAAGAAATCAGTGGTGAAGAGTCCTGGGTTGGGCATTCCACCAGGGTAAAGGCCCTGAGGCAGGAAGGAGTTCAGCAGGCTTCAGCACTTTGCACTGTACTCGGTATATTTGCTAAAGTCAGCTGTTGATTTATCACTTCCTGGCTCTGGGAGGAATTTCAGGTAAGCACAGACCACAGACCTTGCCTCAGCACTCACATCTCATCAGGGAAGAATTAATGGTAAGCTTTTAGGAAATACCATACAACAGAAAATGGTCCCACATCAAAGTGTATGGCTCTAACAATGTGTAGGGAGGAATCCAGAGGAGTGAGATCTAGAGATCCAATCAAGAGAGTTTAGAGGAAAATGACATGGAGCCATTTTGAAGAGTGCATATAATTAAAATTGGGAAGAGGAGAAAGAACTTCTGAGATGGGAGAGGGCAGAGAAGAGAGTGTGGAGGGAGAGGGGTTGGACTGAGTCAAGGCGAGGATTCAGGATCAGGGTTGTGGAGGACTGATACTGGCTCAGTGGTTGGGACCAGAAGAGAGAGAACATTGCATTTGCAATTCTCTTGCAAGAAACTGGTTTGGAGCCACAGCACTTGGGAGACTCTCTTCTTGGAAGAGACTGAAGTAATGGACATAGGGCTTGGGAAGTTCAATCTGGAAGTGAATGCAAGGTGTGCTGGGGAGACCAGAGGGGAAAAGGTAGCATAGAGTAAATTGTATCAGGGTTTGGGACAAGGCAGGCTGGATGTGGCAGTGAAATGAGAGGGGAGGAATGATTTCTAGCAACATTCTGAGGGGAGACTCATCAGGACTTTGTGATGGATTGGTGATGGGTGACCATGTACTGGAAGGAGGAGTCTGGGGACTTCAGAGCACTGGCAGCCCTGTTTGTAGGGAGTATCACATACATGACAACAGAGGGGTGGGAAACACAATTTGAAGAAGAATAGGTTGTGGTTCACTTAGCACCTCCAAGTCGAAGGTCCTGAGGTTACAATGGGATTTGCCAGCAGAGATGCTGAGGGGCAGTTGGGGATATAGGATGAGTCAGGTCCAAGATTAGATTTGTGGTAGAGACAGATCCAGGAGTGATAGTAGGTGCACAGAAATCCCTAAGAGAGACTGGAGAGAGGAAAGTACAGAGGCCAAACCTTTCAATAGACCTGGTTAAAAAGAAGTTCTATGACCTTATATTATAAGATGGCATTCTTCCAAGATCAAGGTCACCTTAGCATTGGAATTAATTTACCTCACATTGAATGTACCACATCGCCTCATTAAAGCTGTGTGAGAGTTTTTTTGTTTTTATTTTTTTCCCAGATGCAGCTAAATGCTGTTCCGTTAGATGGCAGCACTTTCTCACAGATCTCTTTAGGGCATCATTGAGCTAGGAACATATATGTAAGAACTATTACTGAATGTCACAAAGTAGCTGTATCTCTCTCTCTCTCTCTCTCTCTCTCTCTCTCTCTCTCTCTGTGTCTCTGTGTGTGTGTGTGTGTGTGTGTGTGTGTGTGTGTGTGTGATGCAGGGGAGGCGGGGAGAGAGGTGCCATTTCTATTGTTGAATACCCCCCCACTCCCCCGCCACACACACACTTGGTGACTTCAGAACTGTCTAGTCATGCTTGCCAAGCTGTCCTTCAGGAACTCCAGCAGGACACAGAGGTGAAGGATTTTCCCTGCCCAACACTGAAGACTCAGCTAGAACAGTCAGGGGCTGGGGTGACTTGGCAGCTGGAGTCTGAAATCTTCTGGAGGCACCTTCGTTCATGTCTGAGGGTGGGCACTGCCATCTCCTGGACCACAGGTGGTTCTGTTGACTGTGGCACTGATTAGGGCTTCTTTGTGTAGCCTGGGCTCCCTTAGAATGTGGCTGCTTCCAGGTAGCTGAATGGACACAGCGGCACAGGGTCCAAAACTGAGCATCTGAGCTAGCAGGGCAGAGCTGAATGAATTCTGTGTTGCAGCCTCAGAAGTCACACAGATTTGCTCACTAAGGCCATTTGTCACTAAGGCCATTTTCAAGGGGAGATGATTTAGACCACCTCTGGATGAAAGTGGCCAATTATGTCATGTCTAAAATTTCCATGACCTGTGTGCACTCTGTGTATCTTGATTTCCTGCTCCTTGAGGGGTCTTTTACTTTTTGCATTACTCAGGATCTGTCTATGGGGCCTGGCTTTGAAGAAAGATTTTATTAATATTGATTGAATGATAGGTGGATATCGGAGATGTCAATTTTTTTTCAGATCTTCATCCATATTCTGAACATTTGGAGGTCACATGTGTTTTGTGCCCTGCTGTGCCTTCAGAGAACACCAATGTGTGAATGAATCATGAGGAAAGCCCTTCTTTGCTTGCTCAGTGACCTCTAAATTCCCTGGGTTTAGTTCTCATTGATGGATAGAAGCTGATAAAGCAATAGTGTCACTTCCTTTACTCGCTTGGTATTTGGACTAGTAACTTGTTTTTGTGTCTCTATTGCCCATGTATCAAGGTACAAGAAGGAATATAGCTTGTTATTAAGACTAAAATGCTTTCTTCTCCTCTGAGGAGTGTGAGAATAATTGAGCTGTAATGAACATGGCTGAGGTCATTTCCCAGGAATTAATGAACAAGAGAATGTGTGCATGGCCTGAGGTTGAGTCATTGGTCATTAACCTATTTGGTCATTAATACTGGCCAGGAATGCTTTACACGAGGCCATTACAACTCATGCCATATGCAGCTACAATTGGGAAACATGAACATTACCTGTGTCAGCAGCTATTTGTTTTCTCTGCATTCTCCATGACTACAGGAGCAGGCAGCCTTTCGAATCCCCACTCCAAAGGCTTGAAGCATCAAGGGCAGGACAGGTGTGGAGCTGAGGGCCTAGGAAGTACACCTTCTCTTCTGCAATATGATTATTATTATTGTTCTTATTTTTCTGGCAAAGAATGCTCTAAATTCAGAATAGTGTCTGGACAGGGCAATCAGTAATCTGAGCTTTTTCAAGTAAAATATGTGAAAAAACTTAAGTAAATCTTAATTTTTTGACACTTTTGACTGGCTTTTCTCTTCAAGGAGAAAGCTCCAGCTTTCTTCCCTTCTTCCCTGTCCTTTCCAGTCTCTGTCTTCCTCTTCCCTCTTCTTCGTTACTTTTAAAACTGTTTATGGAGGATGTCAGTCAGAGGCATTGGGGTCAGTGCTGAGGATCCAGTTGAAAAAGTCAACAAACAAACAAACAATTCCAATACAGTGAGGTCAATGTTAAAGCAAAGAAATAGTTGAGGTACCATAGAGCACAGGTGAGTGATTCAGGGACCCTCAAGTGGCACTGGAGTTAGAGACATTTTGAAGAAGTTTGGTGAGTGTGAAGGTGGGAGAGGTGGGTGATAGTGGTGGATGATTCCAGGTACAGGAAACAATCTACACCCATGCAAAGGAGACAATTGCATGTCCCAACAACCGTGTGGTGAAGGTGAAAGGGAATAGAGGATAAAGTGCCCCAAATTTGGCTAGAGGCAGACACAAAACCCTTATGATTACATGGCAAGAGGGTTGAAGTTGATCTTGAAATTTTTTGGGGGGAGTACCAGGTATTGAATTCTGGGGGACTCAATCACTGAACCACATCCCCAGCCCTATCTGTATTTTATTACAGACAGGGTCTCATTGAGTTGCTTAGTGCCTCACTAAATTGCTGAGGCTGGCTTTAAACTCTTAATCCTCCTGCCACTGCCTCCAAAGCCCCTGGGATTACAGGTGTGGGCCACTGTGCCCAGCCTTGATCATGAATTTTATCAGGAGTCATTAATGATTTTAAGCAGGAAAGAACATAATGAGGGTTGAGCTATACAAATCACTCATGAAATAACATGGAAGATGGATTGAAATACACCATGAACTTGAGGGGAGAGGCCTGGCTATGAATGAACAAAAGGCATATAACTGAGCTTAGGCTTGGCCTGAACTGATGGCAGGCCAGTTAGAGCAGAGGAGAGAACAGAGGCCAAGCCTTCCCATGGCCCTGGTTGAAAAGAAGTCCTATGACCTTGTATTATAAGGTCACCTTGACATGGGAATTCATCTACCTCACACTGAATGCAACACATGGCCTCACTGAAGCTGTGTGGGAGTGTTTTTGTTTATATTTTGGCCTGCCATCCATTCAGGCCAAAGCCTATTGCTCAGTTATATGCCTTTTGTACCTTCTTTTTGTCACTCCATGTGGAGGACAAAATGAGAGAGAGAGGTTGTTCATATGGGCTCCCATTATTAAGTAGAATAGAGACCTGCTCCAACAGGCTTTAAAATAGCAGACTTCTTGAGTTCAGGCACTAAGACTTCATGTGGAGCAGTTTTCAGGCTGTGGCTCTGGCTCCACCCTCACCCCCACCCCCTTAAACCTTAGGCTCTGCTCTTATCGTGAGTTCTGTCTTCTGTTTGGCTTCCCTCATGTGGTCACAACCTAGCTGTCAGCAGTAACTGTTCAACATGCTTCCTTATTCAAGCTCAAGAGGAGACAAGAAAACTCTCTACCCCAAATTGGAATGTAAATTCTTTATTTTTTTTATAACTTTTCAGGCTGGGAAATGCAAGACATAGGAGCTGGCATTGGGCAAGGACCTTTTTGTGCCGTTATCCCATGAAATTTTTGAAGAGAGCCCACCTTGAAATTTTTGAAGAGAGCTTCTCAGATATTTTGTAAAATATCCCCTGATTGAGATTTGCCTGATGCTGTCTCATACTTAGACTGGAGTCATATCAAACATATTTCTCTTCCTTCTTTGAATTTCCAAGCATAAGTAGTTGAATTCCACAGCACAGCAGTTAGATACTACTCATCATTTGGCATTTCACCATGCAAGTTTATATGGTGATTTCTCAATCTAGACTGCAGGGTCACTGAAAAAGGTATCATGTCTTTAAATTTTCTTGTATGGAACTCCTGGTGTTATATAGTTATCAGGGCTCAATGTGTATTCAGGAATTAAATCCCAATCCCAGATATCAGCTTAGTAAGATGTGCTAGATAGCTTCTTTGTGCTTTAGGTTAAAATTAATTTGATATTTGAAAAGTGTAATAATCCATTTTCTCAGTGAAAATAAAAAGAAAGTGTGCTCTGAGAAAGGGAATAAAATTTGGGTATAATTCTTGGGATATTAAATTAAAAGTCCATCTGCCTTTGAGCTGCAGCAGATGTGTAATTGATATGCACTGCTCAATTGCCACTTGAATTTTGCAGACATTTAATGCTGTAATTATTTATACAGTAAGAGTCTAAATACCCTTTGGAGAATAGCTCACTTTTCTTATTTTTTTTCTTTTGAAAAAGAAACTTTTTAATATATTCTGTCATTGCCCTGAACAGGTCTTATTTGGCCCTTTCTTACCCAAAGCATAGTCCACAAGGTGGCAGTTTCTCATGTTGCAGGTAGAGTACCTGAGGCTTAAAAAACCTCTAGGGGCAAACCTGTAAGTATAAGATGGAACTGCTTTTAAGAGTTTAGGGCAAAATCTCTCCATAAAGGGGAAAAAAACTTCCTAGGGGGAAGTTTACTTTTACTAAAGTGCAGAACTTTAAGAAAAAAGAGTAAGGAAGCCAGGAGCCTGTTTTAAGAAAGTTCATGTACCTTAAAATTAATAGAAATCCTCTACCCTTAAAGGATGCTGGATAATCACAACTCAGAGATGGACAAAGAAAATGTACTATTTCTCCAAATCCTTCATTTAATATCAGCTAGTGTTTCAACCCAAACACACACAGTATACATACCTAGAGAAAGGGCCCTGAGGGCATCTGAGTCATGCATGCATGATGCAGTTAAGTATGTACCTTGGCCCAATTCAATGGAATAGTCAGCCAAGGGCCTGAAAGGATGGTATGCACTTTCCCCTCCCCATTTCTCTTTCCTATTGGACTTACTAGAGTCCGTGAAAGAAAAGTTTTCAGTCGGTGGAAGTGATGAGGCCTCAGGGCCTTGGAGGGTAGATTTGGTTGCACAGTATTATAAAACATGTTTAAGAAAAAATAGCCTAGGCCTCCCAAGAGCAGCCCAAATCTTGGCTGGTCCAGTGGCCTGAACTCTACATCTAGACAGGGAAGGGGTGACTGCTGGGCATTGGTGTAGGTTTATGATGGAGCAGCATAAGATATTCCCTGCCCTGTGAACATGTACATAAACACTTGTAGCCCCTTCCCCTCAGCCCTACTCTGCTGCAAGAAAGCTGCTGAGAGTAAGTGATAGCTGGCACAAAGTGTCTGGTGAGACCAGTTATGGGGTCTAATGCAGTGAAGTCAGTCATTCATTTAGGTCCTATTTTCACATAGGGATAAGGAAAAACATACTTCTTTCATTCCCCTTAAGCTGAGACTCCACCATATACAACTACCTGAAACAAGTGTCTCAGCTCAAATGGAAAACATATAATCCAGCTCTTCTCTTTCAGCCCAAGATCTAGCTTGTCAGCAAGACTGTATTGAGAGGCAGAAACATCTGCGGTGAGGAAGGCAGCTATTGAAGAAATTCCAGGAGCATGAGACTGAGTTTGCAGAGTGGAGTGCCATCAGTTTCCTTTTCTACTGATATCTTCTTCCTTCAAAGCAAACTTCCTCCTTAGGACCTCAGAGATAAGTACAGCAGGGTCTTCCTCCTTCATTAAACTCCGTGTCAGATCTTGGCTCTGTTTTATCCGGTGAAAGTCCTTTAGGATACCCATCATGTCTGCAAAGCTGCTGGCCTTGGACAGAGAGATGCAGTCATCCTCTTCAGACGAGCTGCAGGTAGCTTTGTGTTCTGGTTTACAACATTCAGGGCTGGCAGAACAAAGCAGGGGGACTGATGGAAGCTCAGGGACCTCTACCTCGGTCTCCTCGGTGATGTCACTAATGACAAAGGAAGTTGTAGAGTAGAATGAGGATCCAAAACAAGGTAAGGGAGAAGGGACATTTGAACTTCCTGGAGATAAGAAATCTGGCGTTAATGAAGCCGAAGCTGCATCAGCTGCTACTATCTTGGCAATCTGGCTGTGCAGGTGGCTCAGCTCATCCTGCAGTTCAGTGGTGCGGCTTAGGGCTGGCAGGGCTGGTTTCTTCAGGGCCAGGAGCCTCTCCTCAGACCCACGCAGGTTGGGCACAGAGGCATTGCGCTGCATGACAATCAGAGGACTGGGCTTCCAGGTATGCCTCAGGGGCAGTGTATCACTCCTGACCCGGGCATATGTCTCCTCTTCATCTGCAGCAAACCAGGCAACGTCTGCCAGAGTAGGGCCTGGGGGCACATCTCTCATGCACAGGTCAGAGATGTTGGGCAGGGTCTCAAACGATGCCCGGGGATATGGTTTCAGGGGAAGATTGGTCCCAATTCTTCTCACTACACTTCGAGCAGCCCCATGTGGCTTGTTTTGCCAGATTGGAATAGTCACATTAGCTTCCATTCCCGACATTTCAGCCAGCTCCTGCACTTGAAGGACAAGGTAGCCACAGGGCAGCTCGGGAAGGCAGGACGTGTGACTCCTTCATATCAGGCCATCTCAAGGAACCACAGATTTCCCTTCTTTGCTGGAAACCCCGCCCACGTGTCACTGCTGGAGAAGGCTCCTGCCCCCGAGCAACAGCGGCGGTAGGTCTGAGCACCACGGCGCTGCCAAGGCCGTTTCCGTGGCGGCCGTCAGGACGTTTGCGAGGCTTTCCCCGGGAAGCTGGGAGCTGCTCCAGAGCGGGGCCTGGTCTCGGTGGCACTGGGCCTGGCACCCCGCCGAGGCCGGGACGCTCAGCAAACTTTGCCGAGCGCAGCAGCGGGCGGAGACCTGCACGGACAGCTCCCACGGTTCCCGCGAGGGCCCGGAGCTGCTGCGCCAGGGGCAGCCGCGCGGGACCTCGCCAGGACGCGTCCCCAATCCGGGCCAAGGTCGGCCAAGTCCTCGTCGCCTGCCCAGCGGCAGTTGGACCCGCTGACCAGGGGCCGGAGTGCGCGGGAGCGAGGAGGCGGCAGGGCAGCGCAGCCTAGACCAGAAGCCTCCGGCCCGTCTCGGTCCCTGTTTGGGGATGACTCGTAAAGCAACCACCCCTCGGAGAATCAGTTTCCCCCGCCACAGGAGACGGACAACGGCGGCTCCCGCGAGAACTCGCGCGGGAACAGCGGCCGTCGGCTGCGCTCGGCGCCCCGGCACCCGGGCCCTGCCTGCGGCGGGGCGGAAGGACCGCGCCCCCGCCTCCCGAGCGGCCCCCGGGGTATTTCTCACCTCAGACTCCCGCTCACTTTTCCTATAGTCCCTGTACTTCCTACCAGCAGATTAAAATTGGCTCTTTATTTAACTAGAGCTTTTAACATAGAATTAAAATAAAACAAATTTGCATAGTGCCTTTTTGAAGACAGTAATTGGACAATATCTATAAAAATTAAAATGATAAACTCTTGATCCTGCATTGTCCATCTAGGATTTCAGCTACGTGGACAAAGATGTACACACATGAATGTTCTCTGAAGACAGCTTGCAATTATAAAATATTGAACATTGCCTAATGTCCATCAATAAGGGATTGATTAAATACATTATATGTCATTCATATAATATGATATTATGCAGCCTTTAGGAAAAATAAAGTACTGCTATAGGAACTGACAAGGAAAGATTTGCATATATGTAGAGTGTTTTTGGAAGGATACACAAGAAACTACCTGGAGTGGGAGCCAAACTTATTTTTATAATATACCCCTTTGTATTTTAAATATTTTGAATCATGAAGCATTTTATTTTTAAAATAAAGAAAACAGTATTAGCAGTTGAAAGGATTTAGATCCAAGACTGAACTTGCTAAATATCTAGGAAGAGTTGCAAAAACACCCTTGCCAAATTATTTTTGTCCACATAATCGTAATTAAAATAATAATATTTATTACCAAGGTAACTTTTCTCCTTCCTTTTCTTTTTCATTTTGTTCATCAGATCCCAGTTATTTTGTAACTGTCACTGCTCAGATTTGGACGGGTGGTTCTGACTGATGCTTTTGAGATGGGTGTCAGCAGAGGTAGTAGAGATGAAATAGGCTTGGGTTCTGGGCAGACAGCTCTTCAGGACATGACTTTCACAGAAAGATGGTTATGTTTTAAACATTTTGATGTTCCCCTAAAAAAAACTCATGTACCAACTAGAAGAAAGCTCTTTTAGTTCTATTTACATGCACACTTAACTACAGATGCTTTCAGTTGTCCACACAATAGCATGAACCTAGTCCTCTTCCCCTACTGGAGGATCCTAAAACTGTGGCCTCCTCTTTCCAGTTTCCGTTTTGGTTGCAGTAGCCTAGGTTGTTCACTTTTCAAGGTTCTTAGATGCAGACAATATTCACTCTAATTTGTTTCAACACAAAGGGACATTTTACCAGATAGTGGAACATTTAGGAATATGTTGGAAATCAGACAATGAAGAAAAATGCCCAACCTCAGGACTGATAAAGCAGAAACGTTACTACTGTCACTGAATTACCACCTCTAACATCAGAGACAGACATGGGCATTTTCACAAGAGCAGATCAAAAAACAACAACAACAACAACAACAACAAAAAGCATATTTTCCCACTTTGCTTGCAGGAGAAGCCAGATAACCTATGTAACCTCTGTAAAAGAGTCTAGGAGATGCATGTTTAGATCCCTCATCTCTATAACCTTGAAAGAATTCTGCATAGGGGTTGTGGCAGGGGGCTGGGCAAGTAACCTGTAACATGTCACGTAAATGATCCTGTTCTGGCCCATAGAAAATAAGCAGACATGTCCTGGGGAGCTTCCTGAAGAGAGTTTCCTCTTTCATAAAAATAAAGAGACACAAAGAGAGCCCTCTTTACTGTTCTTTCTGTTTTTTGACACAGGTGTATTGGACATGATGCTTGGAGGCCCTGTGGCCTTCTTGAATCAATGAGGGGGATGCCCTGCAACATACCCACCCCACTCAAATTTTTCATCTTTCCATGTACATGAACTTCTTTCCTTGAGTCTGTAACTGTGCTTAAAATTACCTCTCCTCCTCCTCCTCCTCTTCTTCTTCTTTTTGAATGCAAGAAATTTATTGAAATTAAAGTGCAATAAAACTTTTCAAATGCAAACTTGTCAATGTCAAAAAGGGAAACTCAGACACCTCCCCACAAGCGCAGGACCAAGTGCAGAGTGGATTCCTTCTGCATGCTGTAATCAGAGAGAGTGTACCCATCTTCCAGAATTTTACCAGCAAAGATCAACCTGTGCTGGTCAGGGGGGATGTCTTCCTTTTGGATCTTTGCCTTGACATTCTCAGTGGTGTCACTGGGCTCCACCTCTAGGGTGATGGTCTTGCCCATCAGGGTCTTTACCAAGATCTGCATCATCAGTGGCAGCAACAGATAGCACAGCAGCAATGGGATGACCAGCCTCCATGGATCTCATGTGCTTACAATTTCTGCATTCCTAAAATCCCCCCTTCATTTCCTCCTATTCCTCGAATTCTCATCCAATGTCTCCCCTCTCCATCTCCTAGGTCTTCTGTTTACTTATTCACCTCCTATTCCTTATTCATTCACTTGCCACCTGACTCCTGAGTCTGTCACACCTGCAAAGCATCTCACCAAAAGGTCCTCATGTTGTACTGACTGGAAATTCCACTAAGTAAAATCTCTTTGCTGCACTTGACACTCTGTCTTTGTCTTAATTCAAGGCCTCTCCTCCACTTTCATGTAAGATATTATAGTCTCCTTGGTCTCCTTCTAGCCCTTTTTTTTGTTCTTCTGTATCTCCTCTTGCATGGGCTCTCTTTCTGTTCTCTCACTGTAAGTGCTCATCCATGGCTCATGACTTCCCCAGTCTCCATTCTGTGGTTGGTTCCCATACTTTCTCATTTTTTCTAACCATCACCTGAATTCTGAAGACCCTTAATCATCATGTCTAGTCCAGAAGCTTCTTTAGCTTCACACACATACACCCAGCCACAGCTAACCACCTCTGATAGAATGTCTCCTGAGCCCCTGAGATGAACATGTCCCAAACCTACCGTTAGTTCTTTGCAAGTTGTTTCTCCTGCAATCTCCACCTGCTTGCTCACCCAACACAAATACCTGGAGTCATCTTGACTCCTCCCTCTGCTCATATATACCATGAAAGCTGATTCCACCATATTCTTCCTGTCCTGCATCAGTTTTCTACCCGCTATCAACAGAGTGACCTGGTCAAAATGCAAACAGGACTATTCCATGCTGGTTATTAATAACAAAAATGCTCTCCTTACAGGTGCATAGATTCAAATTATGGACTTAAAATATCAAACCAGACTTCCTTACCCTTTCTCCATGAAGAAAATGTGCAGAGTCCTGGTAGAGAAGTTTCCTGATCCATGTACTTGAAACTCACTGTTTTTTATGCCTGACCACTGCACATTATTGTAATGTCCATAGACTTGAAATGCAACATTAGATAAATTCAGTGTCATTTCCACTTGCTGAGCTGTTTGTGATATTATAAACAATGCCAAATTACTATTTCTGGCTCCTTTTTGTAGCAGTCTGTGGGATTCTCCTTCAATTTTCCCACAAATATAGTGCTGATGCTGGGTGCAGTGGTGCACACCTATAATTCGAGTGACTCGGGAGACGAGGCAGGAGAATTGAAAATTCAAGACCAGCCTCAGCAACTTAGTGAGACCCTTTTTTGTTTTTTGTTTTTTAAAATGTTTGGGCCAAAAGGGCTGAAGTAAAGTACCCCTCTCCCTCCACCCGCCAAACAGTGTGGATGACCCGTGTATGTTGGGAAAAGACATTACCCCACTCCTTGCCATCTTTCACATTTGAACTTGGCTAATTTTAATTTGCATATTCCTACTTTAAAATTAGTATGCAATACCAATTAGGAAGAACTTGGATGTTTCTCCTGTAACAGATGCTTTCATAGTTCACTGTCTCTATGCTAGTCAAAGACCAGCTATTTATGGAGCTACAGCTAACCACCAAAGGGAACTTAGCAGATGAAATATCTGGCTTTTAGGATTGAGTGATCAGTAAAGGAATTACCTTATTAGTAGCATTAAACTCTATGAAGATATTTCCTTAGAGTGAGAGACATTTGGGTTCTAGTATGTGCTGCCTTGTAGCACTAGAGACTCGAGGATTTTTTTTACACAAAGGGGTACAAACCATATTGTTAGCTGTGTAAACAGTTTTGCTATTTCTCAGCAATGTTCTGTGTATGGTATTCAATACAGAAAATGTATTTTATAACTAAAGTTGAGCGTAGGAGCCACAAGAATCTCCCTTGGGCATGTACATATTTGGGGAAAATCTGAATAATAGAATCAATCAGATACATCAAGGGAAAAACACAGACTTCCCTAAGTATTTCTATAGTCCTGAAAATCTGTCACTAGCTCCCCAACACCTCTAAGTGAGGGCTAATCTCGGGCCATTTGCTCTCAGGTACTGATTTGCCACTTTGCATATGCTTGTGGGAGAGAGGGGCATCTCCCATTGCTGGTCAACAGAGCCCTGAGGCCGAATGTTTCCATGGGCAGAGTGATGGGGTGGGGGTGGGAAAGTCCAGCAGAAGACCGATGAATAGAGGAGTCACTCTGAACATGAGGCCATGTGCTCTGAGGCCATGGGAGAGGAATGGCATAGCCCCTTGATTCAAGCATTCTTTGACCTCCATGGAAACGAAGACCAACATTCATGATGGGCCTCAGCAAGTGACCTGAGATGATGGTGTATACTGTGGCTTTCAATCATGAGATGCCATCTTATAAATGCCAAGAGTAAGATTTCCCATTTTTACCAAAACTCCTCTTCTCAGCATCACTGATCATTAGGAAAATTCTAATCAAACCCACAATGAGGTACCGCCTCACACTCACTATGATGAAACTCTCAAGAAAACAAAAAGCACAGAAAATAGCAAGGATGTGGGAAAGCGGGAACCCTTGTGCACTGATGGTGTGAATGTAAAATGGTGCAGCTTCTGTGGAAAACAAAACGGCAGGTCAAAAAATCAAAAATAGAATTGTCATGTGATCCAGCAATACCACTTCCGAGCATGCAACCAGAAGAACTGAAATCAGAATATTGCATTGCTATTTGCACACCCATCTCCATAGCAACATTATTCACAATAGCCAAATGGTAGACATCCCAAGATTCCATCAGAGATGAATGGGATAAAAAAAAAAGCGTGGTAAATACATAAAATGGAATATCATTCAATTTTACAAAGGAAGGAAATTCTTGTCAAATTCTGTTGTGACATGGCACACACAGTATTGATGAACCTTGAAGACATTATGCTGAATAAAAGAAGCCAGTCACAAGAAGGCAAATACTGCATGATTCCACTTACATTAGCACTTGGTATAATACCATTCACAGAGCTAGAAAATAGAATGATGGTTGTCAGGGGCTGGAATTATAGGGTGTTTTAGTCAGTTTTTTCACTGCTGTGACTTAAAGACCCAACCAGAAAAACTATAGAAGAGGAAAAGTTGGGAGCAGGGCTCATTGTTTCAGAGGTCTCCGTCCATATGCAGGTGGCCTCATTCCTTGGGTGCTTGAGGTGATGCTGAACATCAGGGCAGAAGAGTGTAGGAGAGGGAAGCAGCTCATATGATGGTTAGGAAACAGAAACTCCACTTGCCAGATACAAAATACATACCCCTAAGCCACTCCCACAAGGCCCTACCTCCTCCAGCCATACCCCACCTGCTTTCAGTTACCACTCAGTTAATCCCATCAGGTGATTAATCCACTGATTAGGTTAAGGCTCTCACAACCCAATCATTTCTCCTCTGAACTTCTTGCATTATCTCACACATGAGCTTTTGGGGGACACCTCACATCCAAACCGTAACACGGGGGATGGGGAGGAGAAAAACTGTTGCAAACCTAATTCCTCCACTTGTTCTTGTTCATAAGTCTCAGATTCCTTCATTCCAGCTATAGATGCTACCAGTGTCGCCTTCTATCTCTATTGGCCCAGCCCCACACAGCTGAATTCATGATGCCTCTATGTGCAACCTCAGACCTAGGGTCCCAATCGTTCTGATAAGGATGTGATAGATTTTAATGCTTCCCTCTGGTCCAGTATGCTTAGGATTGAGCCCTTCCCAGTGATAGGACCAAGCAGCCAGCTCAAATCACTGAGCACCCACTTTTACTTTCTCTCCAAACACTGCCTATGCAATAGACTCCAGACCACAGCCCAGTGATTAGTAGCAGCAGCATCCTCAAGAAGCTTTTTAGAACTGCAGACTCTTAGGTCTCACCCCTCGCCTATGAATTAGAATCTATACTTCAGCAACAACAGTGTGATTTTTGTGTCCATTAAAATTTGAGGAGCAGTTTGGTAGACCATAGCAGTGTTTTCAACCTTGGTTATACCTTAGAATCATGGGGATAGGTGCCTGGCAGAAGTTATTAAAATTGCCAACACTCAATTTGTAATTGGCTTGCTGTGGGGTTGGGCACTGGCATTTTACAAAATTTCTCCAGGGGACTCTATTATGCTGCTAAGGCTGGGACTCACTAGTGTAGGGCAAGTTTTGGTATCTCAGGTTGGCCCTAAATGAAGAATAGGGTTCCTGCCTGGGACATTCTTCTTTTCAACATCTGGCTTCTCTGTCCCTTAATCCTCCAAGTTCAAAGTCATTTTGTCAAAGGGTCCTGCTATTAAATGTTGCTAAAGAGTCCCTTTCTCTGGACTTGGAACCTTGGTATAGGGATTTCTTCTGGTCATGTTCTGTCCCATGCAGATATTTCAGAACAAAAATTATCTGATACAGTACGTAAAATATCATTTGATAAACTAGGTCCCATTTTGATAGGTCTGGACAGTGTCTCTAATTGATAAACACCTGACCACCAGTAGTCAGGATTTGAAAGTACTCTACCCCTGCCCAAATAATGAGATGTCCGGAACAAGAATCTCAATGGTTGTACCATATTAGAAACTAGAATTACTACAGCTCTTGGCTTTTATAACTGGATAACAGATGGTCCTTTAGCCCACTATTCTCTGCCTAATGATAATAATAATAGTTATCCTTTTGAGCAATTGTTACATGCTCGGTATTATTCTTTTTTTTCTAATATTTATTTATTTATTTATTTTTAGTTTTTGGTGGACACAACATCTTTGTTTGTATGTGGTGCTGAGGATCGAACCCGGGCCGCACGCACGCCAGGCCAGCGTGCTACTGCTTGAGCCACATCCCCAGCCCCTCGGTATTATTCTTAAAAAACCATATGAGTTAACTGATGTAAGCCTCAAGTATCTTCGTTATGTAGTGGAGGAAGCTGAAGCACAATGAAGTTCGATAACTTGCTCAAAATCATACAGTAGGTCTATGGCAGAATTAGAATCTGGAATCTGATTAAATAGCCCCTGCTCTTCACCATGGTGCTATTTTGGGACAAAGTTTCTTTAAGGCAAAGTAAGATGGCTTCAGTCAATAAGTTATAGCTGGCAGCAAGTTTATTGTGTAGCTCTTTTGCTGAATCTGGGTTGACTCTCCCTAATATGTGAGTTTGGTTCTTAACAATTGTAATGGTTAATTTGGATTGTCAACTTGATTGGAAGATGCCAATGATTAAGAGGCTTATGGGCGTGAGGGTGAGTGTGTATCTAGGAATGATTGGTGTGTGGGATAGACAAATGAAATGGACACCCTCCATAAGTGTGGGCAGAAATGACCAATAGGATGATAGCTTGGATGGAATAAAAGTTGGAAGAACAAGGAAGCAGCAGATGCAAGCTTGATTCTTTTTAATTGGGCTCTTGGTTGCTCCTGTGATCCTCCGAGGATATGTGACTCTGGCTTCTTCACTCTTTGAAAGCAGACTCTGTCAGTGATTCCCCAGAAGCCTTTGGCCTTGGACTGGGGTAGCCCATTGATCCCTTGGACTTTGTGGCTACTGGTTCTTCTTGCTCTCCTGCCTGCAGAGGCATTGTGGACTATCCAGCTTCTGGTCATGTGAGCCAACCTAATAAGTCCCCTTTTTGTAATTGTGTTTCCTTTTCATTCTGTGTCTCTAGAGAACCCCAATACAACAGTTACCGCTTAGACTTTTTCTGTAAGCCAGGCAGTTCAGCCTCTAAGTGTCAAGCTTTGTCAGTGTCCTAGAACTGCCTGTGGCCAGTAAATGGAAAGAAAATCCTGGAGGGAAACCAGCATTTAAGGAAAGGGCTGGAGTCATGAACTCCATGTACGGTTGTTTTTCTGTTTTTAGTTTGTTTTTGTAGTAGGGATTAAACTCAGGGGAATTTAATCACTGAATCCCATACCCAGTTCTTTTCTGTATTTTGACTCTCACTAAACACAGGCCCCCAAGGCCAAGAGTTTAAAAACCACTGATGTCCTGGTAGAGGTTTGGCAATAGGCTTATTAGGAAGCAATATAATTGATTTTTGGTTTTGATTTGTTCCCCTCCCACCTTTTTGCTATGGATTCTTGTATTGACAGGGGAATTCTAATGTTATATGCAGCAATCAGAAGGTAAAATCAGTTGGGACCATTAAACAGAGAGGAAAGTGGTCTCTGAGCTGTGTAACTC
Organism: Callospermophilus lateralis; assembly: GCF_048772815.1. Lineage (NCBI taxonomy): Eukaryota > Metazoa > Chordata > Mammalia > Rodentia > Sciuridae > Callospermophilus > Callospermophilus lateralis. The sequence goes on along the minus strand of NW_027513809.1, from coordinate 865,785 downwards.
TCCCAGGTCCTTGGCTGGTTGTTTCACTGGCCTTTTAAAATGGGGGGAATAAGTCAACAGAGCAGGAGCAACAAAGAGAGGCCTTCAAGGTGAATTCAACAAGGTTCTTAAAGGAAGAAGGGCCCTTAGAATGAGCGGCAGCAGAGTCAACTGTCAACAAGTCAGACTGCCTTCGAACAGCACCACTTCTGGACTCTGAGGCTTAGTCGGGTAGTGCAAAAATTCACCCAAGAAAACCAGCTCTCAAAGGCCAGGGTGTGTTTTCACCATGAGCTCATATTCATTTTGTGATTTTTGAACACAGAGGGATGGTTGATTTGGGGTACCAATTTGACAGAGCTCAGGGATGCCTAGGTAGCCAGTAAGTCTTGTTTGTGGGTGTGTCTAGGAGGGTATTTCTAGAAGATTAGCATCTGAATCAGTCAACTAAGTGAAAAAGACTCACCTCGCCAATGTGGGTGGACATCATCCAGTCAGTGAAAGATGAGAATTGAAAGAACGGGGGGGGGGGGGGGAGGGAAGGTGAATTCTCCTTCTCTTTGACCTCGGACGTCCTCTGATCCTTCTCTTGGAAATCTGAGCTACCAATTTTCAGGCCCTAGGGCTTGGGCTGAATCATACCACTGACTTTCTAGGTTCTGCAGCTGGCAGACAACAGATGTGGGACTTCTTGACCCCTGTAATCAAGTGAGTTCATTCCCACAGTTTACCAATCCCTCCATGCACACACATATGCACACACACACACATGCACACAGAGTCATGCATTGTGTAGCAATCAAACTAGATTACATGTACAATGGTGGCCCCCATAAGATAATGATAAAGTGAAAAATTCATATCACCCAGTGACCTCATAGCCATCATAATGTCACAGTGCAACATATTCCTCGTGATTATGGTGGTGCTGGTATAAATATACCTACTGCATGGCCACTTACATAAAAGTACTGCACCCAATTTTGTGCAATAGTTGATAATAAGTGTCTGCATCATTGGTTTATGCATTTACATTTTATCTTTATTTTACAGTGAATTTCTACTTTAAAAATTTTCTATAAAACACTGTGCCATACCATGCCCGCAGACACATGCATCTCATGTTTTCCGTGTCTCTTGATTACATACTTTTCTTTTGCACTTGATTTAATCTTGAGTTGTTTCATTCATCATGGACCCAAGAATGGTGGAGGACACCATATCTATCTGTCTATCTATCTATCTAAACCATATAGTTTAGATGTGTAGTAGGCTAGAACACCTAGGCTTGGGTAAGAACACTACATTCTGATTACACAATGATGAAATTGTCAAACAAGGCATTTTTCAGAAAAAGTCTCCATCTGTTTTTTTTTTATTTTCTTTCTTTTTAATTTGTTCTTTTTAGATATGCATGACAGTCGAGTATATTTTGACATATTATACACACACATTGTAATTGGGGTCCTACTCTTGTGGTTGTACATGATGTGGAGTTTCACTTGTTGTGTATTCATATGTAAACATAGGATATTTATGTCGGATTCATTCTACTGCCTTTCTTATTTCCATCCGTCCTTTCTTCCCTTCATCCCCCTATGTCTAATGAACTTCTATCCTCCCCTCTGCCCCCTTATTGTGTGTTAGCATCCACATATCAGAGAGAACATTTGGCCTTTGTTTTTTTTTGGGGGGGGGTGGGATTTGTTTATCTCACTTAGCATGATGGTTTCCGATTCTATTCATTTACCAGCAAATACCATAATTTCATCTTCTTTATGGCGAAGTAATATTCCATTATGTATATATACCACATTTTCGTTATCCATTCATCTGTTTAAGGGCATAGGTTGATTCCATAGCTTAGCATTGTGAATTGAACTGCTATAAACATTGATATGGCTGTGTCACTTTAGTATGCTGTTTTCAGATATTTTAAAACAACCATGTTGGTATTTCAAACAGGATCCTCCTGAAGTCATTGAGTACATTGTCTCTTTCCTCATTAACTTCTGAGATAGGTATAGTCCCCATTGTGGGTGACAAATAACCCAAAGTTATGCAATGGACAAATGATTTCTTAGCAACCAAAGTCCTCATTTCCCTGTCTCACACAGGTGACAGTTAATACTGAACCTGGCAAGACACAAGATGGCTCTCAAAAGTCAAAATGTATCTGAAATGATCAAGATGATCTGAGTGGAGAAGACGGCCAGGAGTGACTGCTTGTCAGTTGAACAAGTCTTGAAGGCCCTGCTCCTCTTTGTACAGTTGGAACCAGTCTTTTTTTTTTTTTTTTAAAGAAAGGTATATGTCCCAATCTTTAAGCAACACATGACTGTAAATTTATGCAAGTGATCCCTGGATCATATGGAGCTTAGGGACACTAACCTTGTGTAGTCCAAAATCCATTAGTAACTTTTGAATCTTCAGAAACCCCACTACTAATAGCCTGCTATTGACTGGAAACCTTGCCAGTACCATTAGTAGTCAACTACCACTCTATATAACGTACCATATATACTATGTGTAGTGAAAGATACATGAGAACTGAGAGCCACAAACTTTCACTTTTTACTACTACAGTAATTTCCTGGAGAGGTGAACAGCTCACACCAAGGTGGTTAGTGTCACCTGGTGGAGTAAGCAGACCTCTAACACTTGGGCATCCCACAAAGAACAGGAGGTGAATCTGAATTATGGGAGTAGTACATCATGAACTGCAGTTACAATTTAATACTACATCTTTACATTTGCTTTCATTTCTCTTAACTGAAAATGGTGCCACATAGGCTCTGTGAGTGTGTAAGGTTTAATAAAGTTTTATGAGACTTGTGTAGATTTTACAGTAGCAAAAGATAGATATTAACAACATATCATGAAAACATAAAAAATGTTTTTTTTCTCAATTCTTGCTGTAATTCTATTCTCTATGATTTATCTGTAAGTTTTTTGTTCCAATTCAATACAAAGCTCAAAATAAAGAATTCAAACATAAGGGAAACTGAACAAACCTGGGTTGATCAAGGACCTAGTGGATATGTTATATTCATCCGTTCATCCATTTACCCATCCTATTAATTCCATTTCTCCGGGAGGTATGAAGGCAGTCACGGTGTGGCTGGAGGAGGTGGGTCACTGGGGGCATGCCTCTGGGGTATGTATTTGTGTCTGGTGAGTGGAGTCTCTCTGGTGCCCTCCTTTCTTCTACCACATTCAGCCTCACTTTGAGCCCTGAGGTATGGAGCCGGATGTCTCTTGTACTAAGACCTCTGAAACTGAGCTCCCAAATAAACACCTCCTCCCCTAATTGTTCTGGTCAGAGTTTTGGTCACAGCAACAAAAAGTTGACTAAAACATGGATACAAACCATAAAGAAACTGAAATCACTTTGTTTCCTAGGACATATAACATAAACACAATTGAAAATCTCTCTTCTTTTATGTGGAAACTGACATCTTATGATTAATCATCATAAATCACAATATGGTATTCTTTGTTTTCTCATAACACTAATATGAATTGTCAGAAACTGAAGAATTTCTCAATCTTCCAACATATCAGAATCATTAACTTCTTCCCACACTAAGTTCTTCCTAGATCAACTTTACTTACTTTTGGAATTGTGTCCCTTTGTACACTCATGATTCCTGTGTCACTGTAGAATACTAATCCATTACCATTATGTTATCATGGATGTTCCCCAGTCTTGTTGGCTCCAAATTTGTAAATGTAAACTGGCATATGAAGTGCAAAGAATTTTCTTCCCATTGAGAAGTGTCTTCTGTTCACATAAACCTGGGTGTTTATTTCTACTTAGGTTTTAGCACTTGAACACATCCTATACTTACACAAGCACAGAGAGGATGAATAGATGATGCATGGCAGATAGGGATACAGTCAGGGAAACAAATACACATCAGTGGAAGGATCAACATGTAGTTGGATTTATCACATGTATTCCTACTGTATAAGGGCAAATTGTAATCAGTCTTGGAAAATATCTCCCACGTGGTTAGACATAACTTGAACCTGGAAGTGGTGGAAGGGCAAAGACTGATCAGACATAGGTTACTCAGCCAAAGAGAGAGGCCCACGTGAAGCGCGGGGAGGGAACAGGGAGGACTCTGCAGCCAGGGGCGGGAGTGATAACAGATGGCACACTGAGGGAAGTCAGAGCAAAATCAGGAGTTTTAGTCTTAATTATTTTGACTCAATTATGTTGATTAAGATTATTAAAGGTCAATGCCAATGAGTTAGTAGGGATTTGTTTGTTGTAGACATGATTTCATTCATTTTGCAAATACTTCCAAGAGAAATGTCTTTAGAGCTAATGAATATATTCAGATATGGACAAATAAAAGTTATTTGCAAAATCAGAAACCCCTTATAGCTTACCAGTAAATTACATCCACGATATAGGCAGAGATACATAGATGTCATAATGTAATTGGAGGGGGAAAAGTTACCCCATGTACTCCTATGTATCGTTTCTAGGTTTAGATTTCTTCTGTCAAGAGATATGGAAAGGCACATTGAAGGGTAATCTAGTTGGGAAATTAATTATATTTTGATTATTTTTCTTCTTGTGCTAAAGTCTTTTCACAACAGAATGATGTATTTTCCCAGCACTCCATGATTTAAGAAGACAGTCCAAAGCCTTTGAGCCCTGGAAGTCAGGGCTTTCTTAGACTGGCAGGAATTCATGAGTCTGCTTTCAAAAGTACAGGCTACCAAGAGAAGAAATGACTCCTTCAGGAACAGGAGGGCTCTGAGGTTTGTAAGAGAAGGCACTGACCTTTTTAGAAGACAGTAGGGACTCCTGAAGACAGGAAGGAGGGAAAGAGTGAGTCATTCCAGGTGTGGTGGGGACTTGGCCTCTGTTCCCATGTGTTCCCTGGAGACAAATGGCAGGGAGGCTGGACACTAAGCCCAGAGCATTATGAGCTGCAGTAAGGGTGTTCTCTGGCAAGCCTGTGGTCAGAGCAAGGTCTCTGTGAGGACCTCACGGGCACAGGTTTGTTGCCTACCCATTGACAAAAAGGAAGATGATTTAAATGACAACTCACCAATCTACATGAACCTGGAGGAGTCCTTCCCAAATAAACACAAAGGGCTGTTTACTAAAAGGGCCATGCTGGGGGAAAAAAAAGACTTCCACTACAGATAGTGACCCCTGTGTGCCAAGGAAAAACCCCTTCCAATTTTTCCCATACTCATGGAAGACCCAGTATTTTTGTTGACTAGGAGGACTCTATCTATGTGTGTGTGGGGGGGGGCGTGTCTGCTATGGTAAAATGTTTCTAGAGCCCATTTCACCTTTATTTAGAAAAATAAACAATGAGGCATTTTTTTGTGCCCACATATAATGGAGTAAATTCATTCCAACCATAGTTGCTCTTGATTTTCTACTTGTTTCTTCACATCACTTTCTGCCCTTAACTGATATCCCAGGCACCTGACCAATGTAGAATGTTGTGGGCTCCCTTGCCCTCTGCTTTATGACTTAGTTGGTCCCTCCATGGGAAGTAATAGCCTCAGTTCACTGAAGGGTACTTCACTGCCCCTTGTTAGTAACCCTCCCATACTTTATGAAATGTCCCTTTCGGAATTTAGCCCAATTCTACTCTCCTACTACAAAACTGCATTGTAGTAGCCTCTCTTGAATAAGATCTTCCTTACTATCTATCAAGTGTTCTATAAGTATTTTTTCTTTAGCAGTTACTGGTGACCTCAACTTGGATAGGTTCAGATTCATCACTGGATCTCCAGACTGCTCTCTCCCAACCCCAAGTGTGCTCGTTTTTAATGCTTTTGTGTTTGCTCCTAGCTGATTCACTGAAACTCCAATTTGAGTCAGTGCTCTGGATGACAGTCCACTAAAGTACAACAGTACCTTCTTTTTTAAAAAATATTTTTTAAATTTTTGTTGGACCTTTATTTTATTTATTTATATGCAGTGCTGAGAATCAAACCAAGTGCCTCACATATGCTAGGCAAGTGCAATACCATAAGCCACTACCTCAGCCCCAACATTATCTTATTTAAATTACCTCTAGCACTACCAAGTTGCTACAGATGTTTCAGGAGATTCCTTAATGAACACAAGGTGACCAAATCACAAAATGTATTCATAACATTTAAAGGAAAGAATATCTTTTCTTTTCCTGAACAAGAGGGAGAACTACAACCCTCTACCTGACCAATCTCTAGCCAGGTTGCTCTAAATTCTCAAAATCCCCCAACCTGGGCTCTGTTTTAAGATTGTTTACACTAATTTTAGCAAGAATCTTGGGGTCAGATTAGCAAGAATCCATACCTTGACATCTGATCAAATTCCTTATTTTCCACCCTTGATATCTTATTACTTGGAAAGCTTTCAGCAAGAACTAGGTGGAGTGGGTCTTGCAAGAAACCCTTACCCTTAATGTTTACTCTTAGTAATTGTCCATTTACTACCCCTCAATCTGCTTCTCAATTGTAAATCTCCACTTCTCCTTGTTGTATATGGAGCTGAGTTTGGTTTTTCTGCAAAACCCTATTCTAATAGCACCTACTGCAAAACCCTATTCTAATAGCACCCCAAACCCTTTGACATGAATAAAGTCTTTCTTACCATCTTAAAAATAATTAAAGTCAATTTAACTAACTCTCTGCAATTACTCTGTTTCAGTACTCCATCTGTTTCTTGCCAGGATTTTGATATATGTAGTAAAAACAAATCCAGGTTGACAGGTTGGAAATGAATAGCCAGAGTGACTCAACCCATCACACCCTGGTTTCTAATGCTTATGCTGGTCCCTTCTTCTCCCAAAATTAAATATGATCTGGGTCACTGCAGATGCAATTCTGTATATGGCAAAGAGATCAGGAGGGCATAGAGCAACTCTCAGTGCTGCTTTTTCTTTGGGAAGGTGTGGAGCCACGAGTCACAGAAGTACATGCAACCCCAATTCCTTTCTTCATACAAAAGTCACACAAATCAGGCTCATCTCAGCTCGCCTGACATTTTCACACTTGAAGAGAAGGGGCAAGATGGCTGCTGGGTTTGGGAACCCCTACAGCCGCACGGAATCAGACAGGACCCTCACCTTCTTCACCCTCTTGGCTGCCAAAGGCTGTGCTGGGGCCATCTTGCAAGGTTTGAACCCAGCTGCCATAGTGGAAGGAGGTAGCTAGACCACACACATTACATATGTGTGAGCCTGTGCTGGTGCCAATTAACAGCTTGTGTGGTTGATCCTATTTCAAAAGTACCCGACAGTCAGCGTCACCAGGGGAATGAAGCATGTAGATCTTCTCAGAGGTAGATTCAGAGGCAGAATGCCATGTGGCATTATCGCTAGACACAGCTGCACCCTGTCCCCAGAGCAGAGCTGCAGGAATCAAGGCCACAGCAGAGGCACGTGGTGCTTAGATATTTAGAGAGTTGACTTTTGCCTCTAACTTCTCAGAAAGACACACCAACCAGCTGCTGGTAGTTTCTCCTATAGATTAGGAATAGCTCCTATGAGTTCCAGGAGCTTTCAAAACCAGAAAAACCATCATTAGCAAAAGAAAGGCACAAAGAACTTAAATCTCAAAAGCTAAAAATGCTAGATAACTGAACTGAGGTAGTCGGAACTTAATAGCATGCAAAAAGGTAAACACTAGAGAAGTTTTGAGGAAAGGGGACATCTCTCTGAGTCTGACTCTTGTCAAAGGCCATGAAAATAAAGAAATGTCCTCCCACCTCTGGAAGATGCTACAGGGTGGCTCACTTGACATTCCTTCTGCTCCTTAATGTACTTTCTGCTTATAAAGCCTCAAATGTCAAAAACAGAATCATATTTTTTGCCTCTCCTGGATCCAGAGTCCTGAGTGTGTTTTAGGTTCAATCATACCAAGCAGCCCTGACAAATAGGTGCAGAACTAGTTATGAGGAGAGACGGCAGGGCAGGGAGCATCCACTTTCCAGGGCAAAGGCAGGATGGCTCTGCAGTCCAGAGCTTCCTGCTTCAGATTTATCCTGTGGAAAAGCAGCAAGCACCCCACTCTACAGAGGCAGGATGGCTCTAGGGCTTTGTGGAGAGTCTGCTGCTAGACTCTCAAATGTTTTTAAAAGTCACCTGCAGTCTTGTATCAACTCTTCCTGTTTCAACTAGTTGAAATGGTTTTGGTTTTCTGCAATTGATCCCCAACTAATACACTACCCACCACACCACATCCTCATACATTATCCTTTTGCTGAGACAGAGGGAAGGAGGGAGGGAGAGACAGAGGAAGTTCTTAGGATGCATGAAGATTCTGCATTAAACAGGAGGGGAATCCTTAGTTTCCATCATCACATGGAATTGTGTTGGCAGTAAAAGTTAAGGAATGCCAAATGAAGAATAGGCCAGAAAAGATTTCTGTACTTCTTTTATACTTACCAAATTTTCTCAATAAAAAAAATGTGTTCATATGCTCAGGAAAGGTAAAAACTTTATAAAGAGATAAAAATTACATACTTTCAAAACTCCCTAAGCAAAAATAAATAAATGAAGACTTTACTTCATTTGTGACATTTTTCTGAACGATGAGACCAAGCATTGACAGGATGATATGGGGATTAACATATGAAGAAACAAAGGAGAGTAGAGACCTGATAGCTCTTTGGCATGTAGATCAACCTTATATCTGTTTCTGGGGCTGCTGTGTCTTTGTACTATAAGCTGGACAACTTAAAAGAATAGGCATTTATTGACTCACAGCTCAGGAGGCTGGAAGTTGGAAATGGAGAGGCTGGAGGTGGGCTCCTTCTGGAGGCTCTGAAAGAGAAACTGTCTCTTGCTTTTCTCTCCAAGCTCCCAATGGCTGCCAGCAAGCTGTGGCTTTCCTTGTCCTGCAGCAGTGAGTCCAATCTCTGCCTCCATTGTCACATGATATTGTGTGTATGTGTGTGTGTGTGTGTGTGTGTGTGTGTGTACACGCGTGTGCATGCACATGTGTATGTCTGGGTCTCTCCTTTTCTCATAAGAATCAAAAAGGATTGGGGTCCACCCTACTTCAGTGTGACTTCATCTTGATTTCATCTACAAAGCTCACATTCAGACTTAAACGAGATTTGGACTTCACCTTATTTTTGGAGATTACAATTTAACACACAACAGTTTTTTTTTTCCTTTGGGAGAAGGAATTGAAGTTCACTCCAGAGTATTACTGTAGTAATAGTTTTGTAGTTTGTTGGTAGGCGATTTAATTGAAAACAGTTCAACTTGCACTCACGAGAATATGTCCACTTCTCAATTGATTCTTTGTTGCCTTTGAAATAACTTAGAGCTCCAATGGCCCATGGTATGCAAGGACTTTGTGCTCAAAACTAAAATTATATCATCTAGAGAAAATAAATGAAAACTAAACAAATCAATGTATATAGCATATTCATGGACTGTAGGGCATAATATTATAAATGTGTCAATTTTCCCCCTAAGGAATTGTTGGATTTAATGGATTCCCACTCAATCCTAAAAACTTTTTCCTTAAAATATGACAAGCTGATTCTAAAATTCTTATGGAAGTCCAAAGGGAAGAGAAGCAAAGTTAATCTTGAATAAGTTTAGATGTCAATACCTATTATAAAGCTACATTTAAAAATAGAATAAACTCAACTATTGATAAGCTTACCAATTCAAAAGAAAGCCCAGACAAAGCCTCATGTATCCAGATACATGAGAATACCCTCATGACTTTGGAGCAGTCAAACATTTCTTAACAGGACACAAAATCATGGAACATAAACAAAAAATTATAAATTAGACTATGTTAAAAGTAAGAAATCCAGTTCATCAAAAGTCCTCAAATTATAGAGTGAAAAAGATAATTTGCAGAATGAGAGAAGGTATATTACAGATTTATCTGATGAATGACACATAGTCCAAATATATCAAGAATTCCTGCAAATGAAAAAGAAAAAGACAAATAACCCAATAGAAAAACTAAAAAAAAAAAAAAAAAAGTGGAAACACTCCACAAAAGAGGATTTCCAAATGACAACAATCATATGGCAGCAAACCATATTGAAAATGATCATCAGGAAATTGAAACATTAAAACCTACCATGTGATATACCACACACCCACCAGAATGCCTGAAGCAAAATGGATAGGCAATTATCAAATGCGGAGAAGATTTGGAGCAAGCCAAACCCTTCCATTCTTCTTAAGAGAATGAGAATTTGTAAAAGCACTATGGAAAACGTTTTCATAGTATCTACAACAGCTGGACAAATGCAAACACTTCTGGGATCCAGTAGTATCTGTACCTTGATCTAGGCGTTCACCTGCTGACAATACTTGAGTGTGTACTTTTCAATGTGTGTATTTCTGTATGAATACTACTTCCAAAACATTTATTTTTTGGTTATAGTCATTTGGATATTGTTAAGCAAAAATATTTCACTTGGAGGAGGACCTCCCTGAATGGTCATGAGAACTTTGAAGTGTCTCCAGAAGCAGATCTTCAAAGAAAAATGTTTAGGAAATGAAGCCTGAAAATAGAGACATGAAACTAGAAATCTGAGGTATAAAAAAAGAAAGAAGCCAAAAAAAGGATCCACGAAGCAGGCAGTAACCACTGAGGGCAAGGAGATGCTAACAGGTCCTTGGGAAGACAGTGAAGGGCTAAAATGGTAGTGTTTTCCCACCAACTCCCCATCTGTCATGTGTTCAGGTCCACATCCCAGGGCCACAAAACCTCCCAACATGTTTAGTCTGCACAGAAAGCAGATTAAATGTGTTTTCCAAACCAGAAAAGAAAAAAAGTCTTCAGGTTAACACAAAAAGTCCACTGGTTTAGCTGGGGTTGTAGTTCAGTGGTTGAGTGCTTGCCTTGCATGCATGAGGCACTGGGTTTGTTCCTCAGCACCACATTATATATATATTTAAATCCACTGGTATGTAGAAGAATGCCAAAGGATACAGGAGTGGCACCAACTCAACTCCCCTCTCCAACTTGTTAAGTTTACTGTGTCCTTCCAAGTAGTACAGACTTGCAGATAAAAATATATTTTTAAAATGCTTGCAATGGAAGTATAAGTGGGAATGACATTAACTAGAAGATCCTTCTAGCAACTAGGAGATCCTCACTTCCAAGTAGTAGAGTGTTGTATGACCACCTTAATGCTATAGGTGGTCTCAAAGATAATTTCTTCCTGCAACACTCTTTCTAGATTCCTTTCACCCATTGTTAGCACTTCAGTTGCTCATGATGGGTAATTATGATCTTTTCTAAAGGGATCTGAGCCTTGGGAATAATGCCTTTGTCCGTCTGTAATCAAGGATATGAAACACCAACGTTCCAGATGAACCTCTGCTGAACAATCATGTCTTCCCCAAATTCATGTTGAAACATACTCCTCCTCATGGTGGTATTAAAAAGTGAGGACTTTTTATTTAGGTCATGAGCTTTCATGAATTAATTGGAGCTTTTATAAAAGAGGCTTGAAAACACTCAGCTTAAAGTGGATCAAGGACCTATATATCAGATCAAAAACCCTTCACATACTAAAAGAAATGGTAGGCCCAATTCTCCAATGTATCAGCTTGAGAACTGACTTCCTTAAGACTCCTATAGCACAAGAAATAAAATCAAGAATCAATAAATGAGATGGCCTCAAACTAAAAAGGTTCATTGTAGCAAAGAAAACAATCAAAAGCGTGAATAGGAGCCTAAATAAGAGAAAATCCTTGCCACTTGTACCTCAGATAGAGCATTAATTTCCAGGATATAGAAAGAATTTTAAAAAGTTAGCACCAAAAAAATTAACCTAATCAATAAATGGGTAAAGGAACTGAACAGATACTCCACAGAAGAAATATAAATGGACAACATATATGTGAAAAAATGTTGGTCAACATCTTTAGCAATTAGAGAAATGCAAATTAAAACTACACGGAGATTCTATCTTACTCCATCACAATGGCAATTATCAAGAATACAAGTAACAATAAGTGTTCACAAGGATGTATAGTAGAAGTTTCACTCAGACATTGCTGGTGGGACTGCAAATTGGTTCAAACACTCTGGAAAACAGTATGGAAATTCCTCAAAAAATTGGAATGGAACCACCATTTGACCCAGTTATCCCACTCCTCAGTACATTCCAAAGGATTTAAAACCGGCATACTACAGTGATGCAGCCACATGGTTGTTTACAGCAGCTCAATTCACAATAACTAAGCTATGGAACCAATCTAGCTGCCCTTCAACAGATAAATGGATAAAGAAAATGTGGCATATATACACAATGGGGTATTACTTAGCCATAAAGAATGACTATGATATTAGCCAGCAAATGGATGGATCTGGAGACCATTATGCTAAGTGAAGTAAACCAGTTCAAAAAAAAAAAAAAAAAAAAAAAAAACCAAGGTCAAATATTTTCTCTGATCTATAGAAGCTAAGCCACAATGGGAGAGGGGGGTGAGGGGGAAACTAGAAGGTCTGTAGATTAGACAGTGGGGAATGGAGGGAAGGTGGGGAGAGGAAAAGGAAAGACAGTGGAGTGAATTTGACACCATTTTTCCATGCACATATATGAAAACAACACAGTGACTCCCATGAGCATGTACATTCATAACAATGGGACTCTAATGAGAGTAAGATATATTCCATGTTGTATAATTATATCAACATGGATTCTGCTGTCGTATAACTAAAAGAATCAATCAATAAAAAAATACAATGAAACATTTTCTGGATTTCTTTAAATATTTTATGAGCACCAAAATAAAATTAAAATGAATTAAAAGAAAAGGGGCTTCATTAGAGTGGTTTATTTTCTTCCACTTATCTGCTAAAGGATGACACAGTCATTGGGACATACGTTTCCAAGTTCTGACCTCTAGAACTGTGGGAAACAATTTTCCTTTTTTTGTGAATTATACAATTTTAGGTATTTTGTTATGTATCAAAAAGGGTCTAGGACATCTTCCCTATCCCATTGTGTAGCAAAAACTTTGACTTTCAAGATAATCAGGGTCAATCATCACCACCAGTAGAGCAACACCTTTGTCTGCTCAAGGAGCCCAAAATGACCAGGAGGCAGCCATAACTTTAAATTGAGGAATATTGTTTTCTGATGTCCCTTGATAGAAAATCCTCACCCCCCAAGAGAATGTGAAAGTTGTCAAAACAGGGAGAAAAAATTACCAGTTCTGCATTCATCCCTGGTTGCCAGTCCTACATATTTTATTTCTCAGGAAACAGCATGTGATGTTCAAGATCCCATGACAATAAGCCAGACACCAATTAAGCCTTTCAGATTTTTATGGAGACATAGTGGGAAAAATTCAAGCCCATAACCAGAATGTGTACCCACTGCAATACAGAAGAGTTAGTGACTACATTCACAAAAAAGTCAATGTCATAAAAGAAAAAGAAATGTTCTAGGTAGAGGGAGACTAAAGAGATGTGACAATAAATGTGATACCTGATCCTGGACTAGGTCCTATACTGAAGCAAAAGAATAAGTATGGCTTATTATAAATAATCTTTATAAAGAATATTTTGGGATAATGAGACAATTGGAATACAGGTAGTCGAGTAGATGAAGTACTGGGTCAGTGTTAGAATTATGGGGGTTAACAACACAGGTATGCAGAGAATACTCCTATTGTTAGCAAACAAACAGAGAGACTTAAGGGTAAACAGCAGTGATGTATGCAACTTATTCTCAAGAGATACAACAAGAAATAATTCTATGAATAAAAAAAGAGAGAAAAAGAAAAAATGAAGAAACTGATATTAAACAATAGTGAACCTGGGTAAAGTATGTACAAATGTCCTCTGCACATTTTCTTCCATTTATTCTATAAATTATTGGAATTATACCCAAATGAATGTTTGTTGTCTTTTTTTACTCCTACTTGAGTTCAATAAGCAAATAACCATACAAAGTTTCCTGTGTGCCAATCCTTGGGGATACATGAATGACAATGACTTGGCCCCTCACACACCCTGGTCTAGAGTGGAGGACCCAATAGCCTCTGAGTTGAGACAGTTTGGCTCAATTAATCTTGCATGAATTTTCCTGGGGACCACAATCTCTTTGTAACCAATTGAAGTGGACATATTATCCCCATTTATTCAACATCCACTCACTGACATAACCGGACTTTGAACAATCCCTACAGTACAATATTCTTTTTTAAAATTTTCAAAATTTGCCTTAATTAGTTGTAAATGACAGTACAATGCACTTTGATACATCCTATATAATGGAGTATAATTTCTCATTCTTCTGCTTATACGTGATATAGAATGTCACCAGTCACATAGTTATGTATACACATAGGGTAACAATGTCTGATTCATTCTACTCTCCTTCCTACACTCATATCTTCTCCCCTTCCTTCACTCCCCTCTACCTAAAGTTACTCTATTCTTCCATAGATGCCCCCTCCTTGTGAATTAGCCTCTGCACATCAGCTAAAACATTCGACTTTTGGTTTTGAGGGATTGGCTTATTTCGTTTAGCATGATATTCTCCAGCTCCATCCATTACAGGCAAATACCACAATTTCATTCTTCTTTAAGGCTGAGTAATATTCCATCATATATATACACACACATAAACATAAAATAATGGAATATTTTTACCACATTGTTTTATCCTTTCATCTGTTGAAGGGCACCTAGGTTGGTCCATAGTTTAGCTCTTGAAAATTGAGCTGCTATAAACCTTGATGATTTTATAATAAACTGATTTTAAGTCCTTTGGGTATAAACAGAGAAGTGGAATAGCTGAGTCAAAGGGTGGTTCCATTCCAAGTTTTCTGAGGAATATCCACACTGCTTTTCATAACAGTACCACATTCTTTGCCAAAAAAAAAACAACAAAACAAATCAAAACAAAAACCTCACATATCTATAATCTCATCATTGCTAAATGGAGAGGACCCTGCAGAGAGTGGAACAGTTTAGAGACCTGGTTTGAGATCCACAGTTCCCATTGCCCATCTTTCCTTCCAGGACATCTGAAAGCTAGAGTTGAAAGCAAGGTCGGAACTGACTTGCCTGAGAATACCAGAGGCCTCCAGAGGCTGAAGAGTCAATGGGAGGGCTGACCACTCCATTTGGATCCCTGGGCTGGTGTGTTGGTGGAGCATCCTTCAACTTCCCTACCCCAACTGCAAGAGAAAGAAATGCTCTGTGTGCTCACTCAGCTTGTCTGCATCCACCAAGGGGAGCTGCCTTCCAGGCCAGACTAACTGGATTTGTCTTTATTGCACTTGATATCAATAGGTTATTAGAAACTGAATAAATCAACATTTTCCAACATGTTGCTTCAGCCTCCAGCTTAGATCAAGTGTTTTAAAAGCTAGCTTCCTGAAGTTATGTGCAATGAATCAAAGAAACCTTCCTTTCTACAATGCAATTTCTGTGGACTAGGGCAGTGAGAGATGGTACTAGAATTTAAATCTGATGAATGTAATTTCCACAAGTATTCTTTTAAAATGGACGGAGTTTTTACCCAATCATGCTATTGGCTTTTCTCTTGGACTTATGTTTTCATCTGCTTTTCAGACAGTGTGCTTATTCTGAAGGGACAGTAAGCCCTGTCTGAGGAGAGCAATGGGTGACTTCTCCTATAGGGTGGGTCCAAAACCACCTAAATCTCACAGGAACTCATCAGTGCCAGTGGAGCCTGAACTCTGCCAGATTTCAATGTGACCAGTTCCATTTTCCTGAAGAAGCCCACTTTCTGTCCCACTCCCATTTGGTACAACATATCATGACTCTTCAGTTATGCCAAAATATTTCAGATTCAATTTCCCCACCTCCCACCCACATCTTGCCTCTTGGATGTCAAGGTACATGCGTGAAGGAAATGTAAACACACCTATTATGTGAGTACATGAAAGAGGTCCGTCTTTCTAATCTAAGACCTAATGAAATTCCAACTGATCATGGAGAATCTAGTCATTCTACTCCCTTGACCCACCAAACTACAAGTGAAATAAGAACCTAGACAACTTCTAATAAAAGCCCACAGACTACCCTTCTTCAGTGATGGCTGGGTCCCATCCATACTGGTTCAGGTCACCAGCACAGTGACATGATAGAAGTCCCCTCTCAGTCACCATCCCATTGCTTCTGCTTCCACCACCACAGCTGCCATTTTCACATCTGTTAACTCTCAGACAAGGGAGAGAACCCCCACAAACACACCCCATTTCATTCTCATGGCCTAATACCACTTTTCAGAACCTTTTTATCTCATCAGGAAATCTCAGCATATTCACTAATAGGAATTAAAGTTGAGAAATTGAAATAGTTACTAATTATCTAACATAAAACAATACCTTTGAAACCAGAGTTTTGAGATAAAACTCAGCTGCTTCTGTAGGCGTGTGGGGGTCTGTGCAAGCTGCAGGCCCCTGCATGCCTCTCCCAGTGGCAGGCCCTGCCCTCCAGTGTTGCAGCAGACCCCAGAGGCTCACCAACCACTTCTTCTTCTTTCTAAATTCTTATCACATGAAGTTGAAGAATTAACTCTGCACCAGGAAACAGAATGGAACCCTCACACTGGAATACCAGGCGCATAGCAGGTTTTCTCCATCCGAGTTCTTGGCTAGGCATTTATATAGTCCTTGGTTTACTGCTATTGGTCCAAAATTATGCTAATTAGGGTTTGAAAGAAGTACCAGTGCTATTGGTCCAAAGTTATGCTAATTAAGGCTTGGAAACCTTAATTGGCATATTTAATTGGCCAGGATTTTTTTGCCTTTTTTGCATATTTATAGTAGGTTTATTCATAGCTCAGTGGCAAATGCTTGCCTCACATTCCCAAAGGCCTGGATTTGAAACTCTGTTCCAAAAGAGAAAAAAAGAGAACCCCACCCCCACCCCCCAAAAAAGAATAAAAGAAAGAAAACATGTGACTAAACAAAGTTTATCAGTACACAAAACCTTATTTAGAAACATATATGGAATAACATGGACAAATCCTGAAACATTATGCTACATAAAATAAAGTAGATGTGAAATATATGTACTTCATGGTTCCATTTTTAAGATATTTTGCAAAGTCAATACTGAAAAAAAAGCAAATTATGGTTTGTAAGGGATTTTAGAATGGTTGGAGCAAACTAAACAGTAGCATACGATAATATGTAAGGGTGATCAAATGCTCCTATCTCTTATTTTTCATAGTAGTCATATAACATACATACTTGTGAAAATCCAGAGAATAATACAACTAAAAATAATAAGCATTATTTTGTTCTAGTTAAATTTCAATTTAACTAATCTAAACATTTTCTTTAAAATATGTAGGTTTAAAATAATGTTGATAACCACTAGTGCTAATCTATCCATAATGGTCTTGGCTCCATTTCTAGCATCAGTTTTCTATGTGTCTTGAGAACCCTTGTTGGTATTTTAATTTTTATTCTATGCATTAATTTTGGAGCAATTAATTTTTTGATTAGCTTTTCTTTCTATCCACAAATATTGCATAAACAACTCATGTTTTTATTGTGCATATTTTATATTTTAAAATTTTTATTGGTTCTTATTAGTATGACAGCAGAATCCATTTTGATATAATTATACAAAATGAAATATATCTTATTCTAGTTAGAATCCCGTTCTAATGTGTACATGGTGGTGGGATTCATTGTGTTCTTTTCATATACACACATGGGAAAACTATGTCAGATTCATTCCATTGTCTTTGCTTTGCTTGTCCCCCATCCCCTCCCTCCATTACCCATTGTCTAATCAACTACACTTCTATTCTTCTCTCACTGCACCCCGCTTATTGTGGGTTAGCTTCTGCCTATCAGAGAAAACATTCAACCTTTGTTTTGGGGGATTGGCTTAGCACAATAGTTTCTCTTGATCCATCCATTTGCTGGCAAATGTCATAAAGCCATTCTTCATTATGGCTGAGTAATACTTCATTATGTACATATACCACATTTTCTTTATCTGTTCGTCTATTGTAGAACACCTAGGCTGGTTCCATAGCTTAGCTGTTTGTGAATTGAGCTGCTATAAACAAGGATGTGGCTGCATCACTGTAGCATGCTGGTTTTAAATCCTTTGGGTATATACTGAGGAGTGGGAGAGCAGGGTCAAATGGCGGCTCCATTCCATGTGTTTTGAGAAATCTCCATACTGCTTTTCAGAGCAGTTGCATCAATTTACATTCTCACCAAAAATGTATAAGTACATATTGGTAAGTTCTTAAGTCCCAATTTTCATGAAGTCTGACCCACTTCTATTTTCCCACAGCAGATCAGGAAGCAGGAGGTTGAGGTTTAGTGTGGAACTGTAGCAATGTGTGGAGTGGACCTCTGTAGCAGACGTCCATCCAAAGGATGACAGATTGGTGTGCCTTGGCTTGCCTGGCATTGACAGTCTGCATCTGAATGGCAGGCTCCATGAATCCACAAGCTGTGTTTGCCACTTGCTGTAGGACCCACCTGGGCCAACACTCCACCACTCCACCACTCAGCAGCCACTTCTATGCTGGGGCCCATAGGCTTGGCAGCTTGGCAGACAAAGTGTGAATGTTACTTTTACATTACCCAAACAACTACATGTTTTTCAATTTCAAACATTTCCATGAGAAAAAGAGCATAATTTGACATACTCACAAAAGCTCTTAAATATCTGGCTGAAAAGAAAATAGGTAGATGCTCATATTTGCTTCTGCCTTTGATCTACTAAGATATCACACAGCATGAAGTCTATGGAAAATCCCACCATGTACTCATGGGAGAATGAGAAGGAATGAGGCAAATACATTCTTGGTATTATTGTACAGCATAGTTGACCTTTGGGACCCTGAGCCTGGCTGGTACAGGTGTTGTAGTTGGGACTTTAGATGGAGTTTGAGCCACTCTGCACTATCTCTGCTATAAACACAGGTATGCATGTATCCCTCAGTTCTTATCCTGGTCATCATACTTCATCATACTTCATTATACTTTATAGCAGCACAATTCACAATCGTCAAACTCTGGAACCAGCCTAGGTGTCCATCAATGGATGAATGAATAAAGAAAATGTGGTATATATACACAACAGAGTTTTATTCAGCCATAAAGAAAAATGAAATTATGTCATCTGGAGGAAAATGGCTGGAACTAGAGACCATTATGTTAAGTGAAATAAGTCAGATTTGGAAGGTCAAGAGTCATATGTTTTCTCTCACAAGTAGAAGCTAGAGAGGGAAAAGGAAAGAAGGTGGGGTGGATCCATGAAAATCAAAGGGAGATCAGTAGAGGAAAGGGACCAAGGAAGGAAGGGGGGAAGTGCTAGAGAGTGATATTGGTCAAATTATATTATTATAGTGTGTGTATGTATGAATATGTAACACTAAATCGCATCATTATGTACAAATATAATGCACCAATAAATATGTGGGAAAATATTTTAATCAAGCTGAATATTAAATTAAATTCTTTTCTATTTAAGAAAAAGAAGAAGGCTATTCTAGCCATATTTGCATTCCTGCCAATGGAATGGGGAGGAGAAAGACACAGCCCCTCCTTTGAAGGACCCTTCCTGGAAGTTGCACACATTCCTTCCATTTACACCCCATTGGCTGGGATTCAGTCATACAGGTACACTAATTTGCAAAGGGGGTATGATGTATCGTCTTTATTCCCACAGGCTATAGGCAGAGCAAGAAGGGAATACTGGATAAAGGGAGAACAGATATGGGTAGCACAATGAGCAGCATCTGTCAAGAATAACGAATGAGGATCCTCATGGCTTGTCCCTTCTCTTCTGTCTTTGACATCCTACCAATCTCATGTAAACACCTATCTCCTCCCTTGCAGCCATTCTTGACTGCTTGCATCTAACCAAGCACTCTCAAGTCTCCCCATATTCTAGTCCTTTTCTTTCTGCTGGACTGGGCCTCTGTACATTCTTTTTCTTCCCCAATTTCTTTTCTTCTATCTCTTTTCCAGCCTCATTCTCCTGTATTCTGCTCTGACCCTCTCGGCCCCTTGCTCCCAAAGCTAACTCTCTCTCCTGCAACCTCCACAGCACCTTGCACTTCCCTTTCATATGGCACAACATTGTCACCAGTTGTTTTCTCTGTAATCTCTTCTGGTAGGCTGCAAGTGCCTTGTGATGGTTTGAATATTTAATGTCCCCAGAAAGTCCATGTGGTGGAAGTGTGGACCCCCAATGTAGCAAGGTTCAGAGGTGAGGCTTTGAGGGGATGACGAGAGCTGTCACATCACCAGTGGATTAATCTTATTTGGTAGATTAATAATTTAAATGGACTTCCAGATAGTGACTATAGGCAGGTGGGTGTGGCTGGAGGAAGTAGAACAGGGATGGTGATGTCTTGTTTCTGGCTTCTCTCTCTCTCTCTCTGCTTCCTGCTACCATGAGTTAAACAGCTTTCCCCTACTCTGCCCCTGCCCTTTCTCTATGATGTTCTTCCTCATCATGATGGAGTGACCATGTACTGAGTCCTCTGAAACCATGAGCCCAAATAAACATTGCCCTCTTTGTCAGGTATTTTGGTCCCAGCAGTAAAAATCTGACTGACAGATTCCTTCAGGACAGATCCTGGTTCTTCTCCATCTCTCCCTCTCAAGCCCCCTCTCAGCCCCTGCTTAACACAGGTGGGTGGTGTTCAAAAATTCCATGATTATCAAAACTCTTTGCAGCTCACTATTCCACTGTCAGAAGCAAAGCCAGAAGTCACTGGGGTCTAAATATGTTTGGATGTGTCTCCTTTGTAAAAAAAATGTGAGGAGAATACATTTATATGACTCTAATATCAAAACTCTCATAAAGGAATGCTCTGAGGGGTCTCACATCCATGTCTTCATCTGCTCTATTTATCTTGTCCCCCAAAGGAACTATTTTTATTAGTTTCTTTTCTACCTCCCAGCATTTATGCATATGAAGCAGATATGAATATATGCTTATTTTCCTCCATTTCTTATGCAAAAGTTAGCACCCTTCTGCTTCTTGGTATTTTTTTCCCATGCTGAACAGCCTATCCTAGCAACCTTCTGATGTCAGTAAGGAGAATCTCCTGATTCCTCTTTACAGTGCAAGAGAATCTCACTGTGCAGATAAAGCATTGCTTTTTTAAAAGAGTCCTCTCTTTGTCCTTACAAACATTCCCAATGTGTCATTTCACATACAGGAAATTGGGTCTAAAATAAATTCCAAAATGGGATTTCTGCATAAAAGGGTAAATGCATTTGATAGTTATTGTGGTATGGCATTCCTAAACTCAAAAAGGGGGACAGTGGGGGGAAGAGTCAAATATAAAAAAAGGTAATCCTTCAAGCTTTTTAAAAATCATCTTTTCTAAGGAAATAGACCATGAAGATAGTCAGGGAAAATGATCTCACTGTCATTGGGATGTCCTGTCATATTTGCAGTGGATTAGGGTGGGCACCAGGTGTGAGAAATCACTCTGGTTTGCTCTTTTTACAAACACAATACATCTCAATCCAGTGATTTTCTTGGCATTTACAAAAAGCTCATTTCTGCCTGGGGTTTGTACCACAACAAAGCTTTTAATGGAGTTAGAGATAAAATGACAAATTTCTCACATTGGAAGCACTTTTCCTGGAAGTGTGCAATTTGGCTTCCCATCCCATTCTGGGAGCTCTGAAAACATCCAGCATATCAGATTGCAGGGCCATCTGTGGTTCCCTGACTCCATGGGGAGGGGCACAGACAGGAGCTGCCTCTGGCCCTCAGCAAATGTGCTGGAACCAGGCTTGGACCAGGGCACCAGTGTCCTTCTGTGCCCAACAGATGTCCTTCTGTGAGCTCAGAGTTTCTTTCATCTCTCTGAACAGGCATCTGAACTCTCAGCTCAGACATCCTTAATCCCACAAATGCAAGTGTTCAGGGAGCTCATATAATTACAAGCCCGTTTATGGCCACACAGAATCCAGAGCTGTCGAGGACCAGGAGGAGGTAAAAAGACTCCAGAGCCTCTGACCTACTACAAAGAAGCCTGAATGCCAGCCAGCCTAGGCAGAAGTTGGGGGTGAGGGGCCGACACGTCACACTTGCTGGGAAGAGACACACAGGGTGGTGGGGGAAACAGGCCTACACTCCAGAGGGAGACAGCAGAGGGAGAAGAAGGCCTCCAACTCAGGCTCCAGGTGGACTCTAGATCCAGGTGTGTCTCACAGAGGCAGAGAGATTTGGAGCAACATTAGAAACAGGGAAATTCATGAAGAAGGCCGTGCTTGTTCTCAGGGTCCCTGAATCTTCCTTCACATGTTTTTCTCTTTTCAGCTCTCCACTGAACTCACCCCACCAGACTGCGGCCACAGGCTCCCTCTGATCTCACAGCTTACTTTATTTTCTCTCCTAAACACAATATCCACAATTTCCCACTGAAGTTTGACCTGTGGCTGCTCCACTCTGAGCCTGCTCTGGGCCCCATGGCCAAGCCATCCAGCCTCTTCCAGCACTCTGACCTCATTCCTCCCCCAACCCTCCATTCCCCTCCTCATGGGGCTCCCGTCTGCTCTTCCATCACTGTCAGAGTCCCAGCCCTGGACTTTGGCACTGGCTGTGCCCTCTACCTGGAACACATCCAACCCGAACAGCCACATGGCTCCCCTCCTCAGGGCAGGCTTCTCCCTGACCCTTCTTCTTCAAAGGGCATCACCAATCCTCCTCCCACTGGAATTTTTTACCTCCCTCCATTTTGTTTTCCTTCACAGTAGTTATTACCATCTGTGTACACTGTTCATTTTACTTATATCTCCATCATGTCCCCTGAACACATGTCCTCTCTGAAAGGGAGGACTTCTGTCTGTTTTGCATATCTGAAACAGTGCCAGGCACACAGTAGGGCCCTAAATTTTTGTTGACTAAATGAATACAGAAAATGAGAGGATGGATTCCCATAATGGACCTCATCTACATGGTCACAGAAGATAGCTAGGATTCCAGACCAAAAAAAAAAAAAAGGCATTTTCCCTGTCCTCTGTGTTGCTTGTCCTGTGCCATCGGAATTAATGTGTCATCGTTCTGCATTTTGAATGAGAAAGCCCAGAGACTCAAATTCAGAGGAAGCTCTCTAACATGGGTATTTCATGCCATGGTGGCTGAGAGAGCTTTGGCCAGAGTTTTTCTCGGTTTTGTTCTTTCCCTGCCCACTGTCTGCACCAGCCTCAAGGGATAACAGGGGACCATGCAGGCCCTGGTGCAGGTCAAACCAGACAAGACGGGATGGTCATGGAACTGCACCACATGTCTGCAGGTGGACTCTGATCCCTCAGACAGCATCAGCCAAGTGTGACCCAAGCACTGGGCCACTGTAGCCCAAGTGATGAGCACATAGCACAGGGCACTTGTCTCTTCCATAAAAGCCAAACTCCTAATGAGTTTATATGTGATATTAAGGCCAAAGAACAATCACTTTCAAATCACATGTACATGTACTTATGTAGTCTATATATATATATATATATTTGGTCTGGACAGTAGCCAGGCTACAGGGCTTTAATGATTCATGGTAAAAGGGAAAGAAAAGGTGGGGAGACAAGCAGAGAGGCTCTTTGTAGTATATTTACAGCAAAATCCACCTTTTCTCTGTCCTGGATGGTTATCAGGATTCCATGAGATAATGTGTCGGCAACTTTTCACATCACCTGTTAAACACTCAGCACCATTAACTAGGATTACTTAGAAAATATGAATTGAGATGAGGATGAAATGGAAAGAATCTTGAAAACACAAAAATGTAGTCGCCAGCCCTGTTTAGGGTGTAGGAGCAAGTAATGTCTCTTTGTCCTGCAGCAGTGCTTTTCTTTCATTTCCTTTTCCTGTTGGGCACACAGCTAGATCACCAGCTCACTGCTTCTGCAGATCTCCCCATCATAGGTATTGGCAACTCCAAACTTCCTGTGTCTCAGCTCAAAAAACTGAGTGAACCTTGATCCTCTTACTCTGCCTTATATCTAAAATGTAATGGATCCTGTTGATGCTTACTTCAAAATATCTCCCAAAATCAACCAGTTGGGACCTCCTTGACCCTAGATTTTGGTCCCATCAAGTATCACCACATGCCTTGGCCAGTGACACTGTATCCTGACTGGTTTTCCCAATCCCACCATCACTCCTCCAGGACTCCCTCCACTCAGCAAACAGGATGGTCTTCTAATATGCAAATCCAAGTACACTCTTCTTTCTCAAAACCCTTCTGTAGCCTCCACCTCACTCAGGACTTTATAATAACTTCTAAGTTCTTACACAAGCTGGGTCTGGAACTGGCCTCATGTGCACACCTCTTTTGCATAACCCTGCACTAGCCCCCTGGCTCTTCCTTGAAGTAGCCCCCTTGTAATCCCCTCTGACTGGAATGCTTTTATTTCCAGATCTCCATGTGGCTCCTTCCTTTGCTTCCTACATTCAAATGTCCCTTCATTAGGGCTATGTTACTGGTCCCTGTGCATATGTGCATGTGCATGCATGCACGTGCGCATGCACACACACACACACACACACTTCCTGCTTAGCATCCATTGCCAGTGGACATATAACAAGTCTGTGTTTCAGTTTGAGTCCACTTGGCCTGGGACTTACTCTGTTTTGTTCACTGCTGTATCTTTAGTATGTGGAACAGAACTGGAATGCAGTAGATGTGCAAATAAGATTTTTCTTTTTTTAATATTTGTCAATGAACTAAATGAATTTAGTTAAAGGTTTGCATGGGTGCTAATAGTCCATGCACTCTTGAAAAACAGACAAAATCATTTTTCCTTTTCATCACATAGAACAAAAAGGGAAAATGGATCTCTCCTAGCCACATGAGTGCCAAGGACTTATCCCCTGATGTTTCTTCTCAGAAAAGTAGTGGTACTCAAGTGTCCTTGAAGGTCACAAGCTTGCATGTCTGTGTTCACACAGATACAGTCAATTTCAAATGTGTACACACACACACACACACACACACATGAACACACAGCAGTACAGGAGAAAATGTTTCCAAAGGAGGTGGGCAGTCTACCTCTGGGCTCTGGTGAATAGCAGCTAGAATTGCTGTTATTTTAAAGATCTATAATTAATTTACTCCATGACCCCAAAGGGCCATGGGTATTATCTTCATGCAGTGTTTTTTCAATAATGGGCCCAGATAAGCAGCTGCACCTGGAACATGATGGAAATTCAAATTCTTGAGACCTGTGCTTCAGGAACTTGGTGTGGGTCAGCCCACCACCTGGTGTTTCAACAGACACTACAAGTGATTCTGATACATTAAAGATGGAGAACCACTTTCATTTGAATAAGCAAAAACATTCCGGAGGAAAACAAAGTATAGAAAACTGGAAAAAATGTAAAACACGACATTAAGTTGAATATTGAGTTCTGGCTTTAATGTATCAGAAATACAAGGGGTGAGAAGAACTGACTCTCAGGAAAGGGGAACTCTTATCACTTTACCATCACTGATCTCTTACTCCAATCCAGCTGTTC
Organism: Callospermophilus lateralis; assembly: GCF_048772815.1. Classification (NCBI taxonomy): domain Eukaryota; kingdom Metazoa; phylum Chordata; class Mammalia; order Rodentia; family Sciuridae; genus Callospermophilus; species Callospermophilus lateralis. Next base: position 840,348 of record NW_027513809.1, on the reverse strand, counting down.
CTTTCAGGCTGCTGTGAAATAAATTAGCAATGTCAACAGTTCCAAAGGAACAGGTCTCTGCCATACTCAGAGCAACAAATATCACCACTTACACTAACTGGTCTGCTTCTGGGAGCCATTAGCCAACTAGGTATAACAATTTCCTTGCCAGCGTACCCCCATGTTTCTTTAGTGGAATAACTCGTGGAAATAGGACATTTTGCAGCGACATTGCTGTAAGGTGACCTTGCTCAAGGACCAGGGCGGATCCGTGTTTAGGGTGTTCCTGGTTTAGGATAATCCGAGTTTAGGGCGTTCACAGTTTAGGAAGATTATTCATGCCGGGAATAGGGCGTACCCTGCTGCCTGGGTTCCTCTTGAGTTCTTAGGGTCAGACAATATATTTGGGAGACAGAAGCCCAGTGTGTGTGGATTTGGGCAGAGAACGTGGATTTCCCCAGAATGTGTTTGTAGACGGCCGGTGTGAGATCGGGAATAAAGAATTGCTGTTTGAATCTACAAAGTTGTGAGTGGCTCGTGATTTGTGCCCAGGGAAACTTTATAACTTAGAAATGAACATTATCCTTTCACCAGTAACCTGTGCTGAGATGTGTGGGATTACAAAGAGAAAGTCCAAAATTAAATATTAAACTTGCTCAGTATACAGACTAAAATGTCTAAATGAAAAAAAAAAAAAGAATTAACAAAGGACAATTATGAATTGCTTATCATTAGATATTCTCCAAAACCCAATCCTCTAGTTGGAAAACAAGAAACATCATAACAGAGCAGCTGAGATGTAGGGGATAACAGCTCTGAGAAGAAACCTGTGTCTTCTTCAAAAATCCCTTCATCTCATACCCTTCACTGTTACTGACCAACACAGAGGACCAGTCACAGATGAGCCCATATCTCTGTGAACAAACCTTCAGGAGTAATGAAAACACTACACCCATTAATCTTATTCCTACTTGTCCTTCAGGACTAACCAGGGGAATCAGCATGTCTAAGACACATTCTCTGATCACTGTCCCTCAATTCTACATTAAATGTCACATTTATATGCAATTATTGCAGGTAGAAAACACCACCAGAATGATGTATTTACATTTTTATTTTGAGTACTTTGAGTGCAAAGTTCCTACAAACAGGCAATTATTATTTTACTTTTATATCCCCAGGAACAAGCCCAGACTAGCACATAAGTGCTCAATAAATGTTTATTGAATGTTGAATGGAAGTTAAATGCAGATACTGTGACTACATCTGGCACATGTACCACACTAATGATTTAGAGGTGAGGAGAAAGACTTAGTTGCTTTAAAAAATGCAAAAAAGAAAGATTATTCATTGCAAATGTAGTAAAAATGCCACTGTAGGGCTGGGGATGTGGCTCAAGCAGTAGTGAGCTTGCCTGGAATGCCTGCGGCCCGGGTTCGGTCCTCAGCACCACGTACAAACAAAGATGTTGTGTCCGCCAATAACTAAAAAAATAAATATTAAAATTCTCTCTCTCTCTCTCTCTCTCTCTCTCTCTCTCTCTCTCTCTCTCCCCCCCTCTCTCTCTCTTCTCCTAAAAAAAATGCCACTGTACAGTCTCCCTAATGGTGGAAAAAATGCAGTTATTATACCAGGAACCATTTTGAACCTGCCATTATTGACTGTGTAAAAACACCTCTGAAGTCTAAATATGGAGACATGCATTATTTATTATAATGAAAGTACTTTACTACCAATGACACTTTAAATCAAGAAATGTGATTTAGAAAAGAATATTTTTAGAACATTTCTTTTTCCCCCTGGGACTCCATATTTTATATGTAAAACTTACGTGAAGCTTTCAAAGTATTACCTTATTTTTTCTCTTTCCAATTATATATAGTAGTATCTTGTCACAAAAAAAAAATTCAGAAATTGTTTTAAATATTTAAATGGACAAATTGATATCACTGAATTAAAAACACATTGTGTTACAGATGGCTAACTCTCTAAAATAAAATTTCATTTTCTTCTTTTGAAAAAATGATTTTCAAAAGTGAGGCTCAATTTAAAAACTACCTATGTGTGGAGGAGTTAGGGGTGTATTTCAGTCGTACAGCATTTGCCTAGCATGCACAAGGCCCTGGGTTCAATCCCTTGTGCCACAATAAATGAAAAAATAAGAGAAATGTGTACAGGAGCAAAACATACATATGCTTCACTAATACATATAAAAAGATATTCTATATATACTAGATTAATGGTTTTCATGAAAGTAATGACCCTGAAGAGACTTAAAAATCTTTGCAAATGTTTCTGTCATTTATGGAACACATAAAACACTAATTTACCTACCACCTCTTTCAACTTTATTCTATTTTTTCTAAAGCATCCTTAAAATAACAGAGGGACATCTTGAGATGAGGACTGAAATGTGTACTTTGCATGTATATTAAGGATAATAGGTGTGATCAAGGGAATTTTAATCAGAGAATAAAGCAGACAGACTTGAATTATTATCACAGTTGCACACACAACAAAGCTTGATTAAGTATCGGAAGACAAAGTGCTGCATACACAAAGCACAAAAAACAGTCTAATAAATATTTCACATGCTTAGCTGATTTCAATTTGTTTCTTACATTTAACATTTGTTTCTTACATTTAGTCTAATCTAAAGTATACGTTTAAATGTTCTCTTTTTCCTAAGACAAAATGATTCAAAACGTTGTCAAAAACCACTTAACCACTGCATACTTTACCATACAAGAGAAAAAAAAAGAGATAAATGATTAATTTTTAAAGTTACCCAGCAACTCCATTGCATCATTTTCATTGTCAATGCCTTCTTCTGTTACAGATAGGGTAGGGCTGTGGATGGACTCAAAGGAATCCTGAGAAAGCATGGCTGCCAGAAGTTTCTTATGCTGCTGTTGCTGTTGTTTTAATCCTTTCGTCTTGGGCTCCATCTTCAAGCTGAAGAAATATTTACCATTGTTTGTGGTGAGTAAAGAGAATTTACAATTTTTTTCATTCGTGTATTCTGTTATGCAAATCAATGGACTGATCAACTAATATTTTCCCCAAAGATAACAGAGTCATAGAATCTCTCTGAAACAACCTGTGGTAATTCACTAACAAATTTCCAAGTGAGTGTGGGAAACCTGAAAACTCCAACACTCACTTAAAAGAGGAGGCACTATTTTCTGCACCTACCAACTGTTGCCATGTGAGAATTAATAGATTTTCTGATATTTTAAAAGAAATAGAAAGTCCAGGTAATTACTTGCTGATTTATAAAACACATATTGTCAAGCAAAATATAATCCATGGGATAAGTATTTTAACCTGCTACACTAAGATTCAAAAATTAAAAATAACAGCTTTAATTTCTTTTGAGTACGTGTATAGAGTTGTCCCAGCACCATTTATTTGAAAACACTACCCCCTCCTCCAATCATCTTGCAATAATTATAGTGATTTCAAGTCCACCTCTTTGCATAATTTCCTAGTTGACTGTTCTTTCTATTAATATATACATGTGTTTCCTCAAAGCCAGGAGACTGTTCTATAAGTATCAACATTTACCACCTTGAGTGAAGTGTGGACACCTCACTTCTGCTTCAATTCCTTTACCTTTCTTACTTTTAAATATTATTGTTATGAGTGTCCAGTAGCAATATAATTTTTGTTTCAAAAACCACTATAAAAAATCCCTTGTATATACTCATATTTCTCCTTTTTATTCTTTCTTTCTTTCCAATTTCCAAGATTCTCTTGTTCATCATTTCCTGTTTGTAAACCTTCCTTCCTTCTCTCATGTCCTGAGCCTTCTTTCTCCACCATCCATTTCCACCTTGATGTTCTATTTTATCTAGGGCCAAGAACTTTGGAGTCAGCTAACAATGGACTGAACCTCTGAAACCATGAGACACAATAGGTTTTTCCTCCTCTAAGTTGTTCTTGTCAGATCTTTTGGTCATAGTGATGCAAAATCTCTTTAACATTTGTTGTACTTGGAATCAATCTCAGGACCTCATGAATGCTATGCAAGTGCCCTACCAATGAGTTGTAACTCTGATTAATTAACTAAAGTAGACACCACTTTAACCAATCAAACTGAGTGTCACCAATTATGGAGCAAGGTGACATTATATACCTCCTGATATGATACCATGAGGAAATATATAATAAAACTATATAATTGTTTGCAAAAATGTTTAATCAAGAAATAATTTGAGAAATACAGATATGGGAACTTTTTTCAAAATAACTAACATGTAGGTAGTCTTCAAAATCCCAATGTCACGAAGGAAAACAATGCCAGAGGACTGTTCTAGATTTCAGAAGACTAAAGAGACCTGACAATTAAATTCTACACACAATCTTTATTGAACACTAGCTAAAAAATAATAAATAAATATACAAACAAAAGCCCATAAAAGATCTTACTGGGAAAATTTGAATATGTTATAAAATTATTATTAATATAAAAACTCATGGCATCATTGTTAAAAGTTTTGATATAATCATTATATTTTAGCTATACAAGAATATATCCTTATTCTTAGGAAGTGCATTCCAAAGACTTAGGGAATTGATAAGTGATAATATCTACAACTTGTTTTTAAATGCCTCAGAAAACAAAGATTGCAAAATGCTAATGAATATGAGTGGAATATATGTGAATATATCACTACTCTTAAGTTTTCTATGGTTAGAAATTTTTCAATGTAAAAAATTGAGGAGAAAAATATATAGAAGCACACACATGAATATGTATTTCATATCTGTCTTCTATTCCAATTAGGTTCCCCAACAAATAAAGTATTATTGCTGAGATATAAAAATGTACCCCTTTAAAAATAATTTTAAAATATATTAATTACTACCCATGTAACTTTAAATAATTAAAGAAAATTAGTTTTACTCAATAGTAGTATGGTTAAAACATAACTGTACATTTGTCAATTGATGGAAGAAGTTTCTTTAGTCCCGATTTATTGTCATGGCATTGGTATCTGTATCATTTCTGTATGTCTATTAACTGAGAAGTAATGTAATGATATGAAAGTCTACCATGACCAGTTTTATTCACTGAGAAGTAATACAAAAAAAATCACACAATTTTAGTTTTGATTTCACAGTTGATAGATCTAACATGCAAATTGTAATTTATATCTGAAATTATTTTAAATCAAATTATTTTAAAATAACTGTATTCGTGGGTTACTGTGGCACCATTAGCTTTGGATTAGGACAATGGACATACATATTATTTTGAACCAAATCTGTTTTCAACATGAATAACATTGGACAAGTTATTTACCTTTTCTTTTCTTGCTTTCATTGTCTGTAATGTAATTATAGTATTGCCTATTATATAGAAAATTTGACAATTTAAAAGAGCTAATATTTGTAGCACTATGGAAAGTAGCTAGATTAATATGCCTGCTGAATAGGGCAATTGAAGTTCTCATTTAAGATTTTGCATTTTATACTGTAAACTTAAATGACAACAAAATATTTTATTGAATAATATCATATGCTTAACAAAATTACTTTGTTTTAATGCAAAAATACAATTATAGTTCTATAAAGATTTTCCCCTTTAGTAATAAATAATAATTCTCCAAGTACTACTGTTTGAAGCAGGTGTTTTATGAAGATTCTGACAAGTTTATTTATTATTATCTGCCTAAATTATATACAGTAACTAGAAATTACATGTTTCATGCAAAATTAAGATATATACTATCTTAAAGATGTTATTTGATATAAATAAACATAATGCCAATGTTTATTTTTGTTCCCATATAATAACATTGTTTTGTAAAGCTAATATATGATCAAAACATGCCTAGTTACAAATAAGTTTATCTTCCTGAATGTAATCTTAGATTTCTACTCCAGGTCCATAACTGTTTTTCTAGATTCCTTGGGGTTGGATGTGCTCAGCTGCATAAACTGTATATTATGGAACACCTCCAAGGAGGGTCTGAAGCTTGACTTTGGTATTAATTACAGCAGTTTTCTATGTTTTTATGTATCAGCATCACCACTGAGTAGGTTAAATAAAGAATCTACAGTGTTCAGATCTGGTTTTGCTGTCAGGAGTTACAAAACCATTTCAGTTTTCTGAGCAGCTTAAATTTTATAATTACAGATAAGGATTGTGAGAATCACATCCGAACACACAATTGATAGGTTCCCAAATGCTGCTGTTAGGTGAGGGCTGAGCCTTGATGATCCTTGAAGAGCCTTGATGCTGGAATTTCAGAAGGCAGAAGTTAAGTCATTGGAATGACAATGGGAGACATTAAAAGCCTTCTGGTTGACATTGATAAAGGTGGTTTCAACAGGTGAGGGAAATAAAATTCTATTGGGAAAAGATTACAAGTGGAGGGGGACAGTGAACAGAAACTAATGGCAGTGAGGAGCCTGGCTGTAAGAACAATGAAAAACAGAGCATTGACAGCTGGGGCCAGGGAGGAGGCTTCCTTTTGTAGAGAGGCATCCCATTAGAGCTTTATGCTGATGGGAATGATCTAGCAGAGAGAATAGAGGCAGACACAGGGAATAAGCAGCTTGCACAGTAGCTGACACTAAGCATCTAGAACCAAGTGAGGGGCTTGCTTTGGGTGGGAGTGTGAGCTGCACCCACTTGGGCACTGGTGAGCCAAGCCCACCTGTGGTGCTGGGAGGGTGCTTGTGGAGGAAGAGTCTCTGAACCTATTTCCTCCATGAAACAGGAAGCAGCAGCATCAGTAGAGAAGAAGATGAGGAGAAGAGTTGGGGATTTGAGGAAAGAAGTGAAGACATGAAATCATTCCTGAGGAAAGTGGATATGTGGATTGTTTAGCCACTGGCAGCAACTTCATCAGGCAGCTCCAGCATGCACCTGCAGTTGGGAGAGCATGAGTTCAGTGACACCAGCCAGTGGAGCCACAGGTTCTCCAGCCTTTGCTGGTTTCACAACAGAATGAAGAATTGGATTATTAAAAGGAAACTAAGACAAAGGAAAAGAGAGTCCAGTGAGTTGAAGGTATCTTCAAGAGACTGACTACAATAGTGGGCCATGGACAAAAGCTGAATAAGGATAAAAACAAGGAACAAGGTGGTGGGTCAGGAGCAATGGAAATTTAACACAATCAAAAATTATCAGGATGGAAAGTTGGCATACCCAAAAGTTGTGTGCCAGAAGGAATGAACATGGACAAAGGCCGACAAAGGGTGAGAAACCTAAAATTGACATTAGCAATGGCAGATAATGATAATGAGAGGGTCCAGGATATGACAGAGGGAATCAGTGGGTCAGGAAAGGTGGAATTCAAAACCAATAATGAAGAGCAGGTAAAGGAAAGGAGGGGCCAGATTCGGGGAAGAATCACTGATGTTTATATTGATTTCACCAGGAAGGTAAGGATTTAGGGAAAGTGCTTAAGTGGGAAAGGGGAAAGACCAGGGGATGGTCAAGCATGGCTTCAAGAACATGTGGATGATGATCAGGCTGAAAATATGGTAATCTGGAAGGCACAATTCTAGGGAGAATTTTTTTTTGGAGGGGGGGGAGGGTGCGGCAGGTAAAGTGATAGAGCAAAATCTGTAAGCAGCAGAGAAGCAAAGACTGGTCCTGCCTCTTCTCTGGCCCCACAGGCTGAGGATCAAAAAAGCAAAAATAGCACCATTAGGAGAAAATAGCCTCAAAATACAAATCTTCTTTTTGGCAAAAGAAACAATCAATGTGTTGAAGAGGGAGCCTACATTTTGGGAGCGAATTTTTGCCACATGGAAGTCTGATAGAGCACTAATATCCAGGATCAGAACTCAAAAAAGCAAGCAACCCAATCAATAAATGGGCTAAAGAGCTGAACAGACACTTCTCAGAAGATGATGCATAATTGATCAATAAATATATAAAAAAGTTCAACATCTCTAGCAACTAGAGAAATGCAAATTAAAACTACTTTTAAGATTTCATCTCGTGCCAGTCAGAATGGCAGTTGTCAAGAATACAAACAACAGTGTTGGTGAGGATGTGGAGAAAAAGACACACTCATGCATTGCTGGTGGAACTGCACATTGGTTCAACCAAACTGGAAAGCAGTTTGGAGATTTCTTAGAAAACTTGGAATGGGACCACCATTTCACCAGGTATCCCACTCTTGGTTTATACCTAAAGGACTTACAAACGGCATACTATGGTAATGTGGCCACATTAATGTTTACAGCAGCTCAATTCACAATAGCTGAACTATGGAACTAACCTAGATGCCCTTCAATAGATGGATGGATAAAGAAACTGTGGTATATATACACAACGGAATATTACTCAGCATTAAAAAATAAAATTATGGCATTTGCAGGTAAATGGATGGAGTTGGAGAGTATCATGCTAAGCAAAGTAAGCCAATCCCAAAAGACCAAAGGCTGAGTGTTCTCTCTGATAAGAGGATGCTGATGCATAATGGGGGGGAGAGCATGGGAAAAATGGAGAAACTTTGGACAAAGGGGAAGACGGGGTAGGGTGGGGGTATGGGGGAAGGAAAGATGGTGGAATGAGATGGACATCACTACCCTAAGTGCATGTATGACTGCATATAAGGTGCAATGCTATATTGCGTACAACCAGAGAAATGAAAAGTTGTGATGCAATTATATACAATGAATCAAAATGTGTTCTGCTATCATATATACCTAATTTAGCTTGAATTAAGTAATTAATAATTTAGAGGGAGAGAGACAGAGAACAATGTTGTGGGCAGCCAGAATGCAAAGAGCAATGCTGAGTGAAATAAAAGGAAGAGAGGACTGGGGTCTTTCTAAGAGCATCTAAGGGTTCTCCGAGCCTTCATCTGGCCCTCCCTTTTCCAGGTCTCAATCTTGGAACTCTTGTGCAGAGAGAGGCTGTAAATCATTTAAGGGCACAGAAATTGGAGCAAGAGAGTCCGGTAACCAACCTTGGAATAGAGAAACAAACACTCTGGGACTTGGTTTCCTCATTGCTGCAATAAGGATAATATTAATGCTTTCATAAAGATAAAGCAAATCTTAGATTTCATCTCACTCCAGTCAGAATGGCAGCTATTATGAAGACAAACAACAATAAGTGCTGGTGAGGATGTGGGAAAAATGATACACTCATACACTGCTGGTGGGACTGCAAACTGGTGCAGCCAATACAGAAAGTAGTATGGAGATTTCTTGCAAAATTGGGAATGAAACCACAATTTGACCCAGCTATACCTCTCCTCAGTCTATTCACAAAGGACTTAAAAACAGCATACTAAAGGGACACAGCCACATCAATGTTACAGCAGCATAATTCACAATAGCTAAACTGTGGAACCAAATTAAATACCCTTCAGTAGATGAATGGATTAAAAAATGTGGCATACATACACAATGGAATATTACTCAGCAATAAAAGAGAATAAAATTATGGCATTTTCAGGTAAATGGATGGAGTTAGAGAAGATTCTGCTAAGTGAAGTTAGCCAATCCCAAGAAACCAAATGTTGAATGTTTTCTCTGATATAAGGAGGCTGATCATAGTGGGATAGCAAGAGGAAGGATGGGAGAAATAGACGAATTCTAGGTAGGGTAGATTGGTGGGAGGGGAAGGGAGGCAGTAGGAAGTTAGAAACAATGGTGGAATGTGATGGATGTTATTATGCAAAGTACATGTATGAAGACACGAATTGCTGTGAATACGTTTTGTATATAAACTGAGAAATGAAAAACTGTGCTCAATATGTGTAATAAGAATTGTAATGCATTCCACTGTCATATATAAATTTAAAAAATTGATTATAAAAAAAGATAAAGTGAAACAAGATAGAAAACACGGAGCATTCTCTAAGTGGTAATTTAATGGATCATGTGTTCAAAGAACACCAGGTGGCATCCTGAAGATTTGCATGGCTTCCAATGTAACAAGAAAGGGAATATTTTGGGAAGCCTTATGAAAAAAAGTAGCAGTCAATATTTCTGTTCGGTGTTAATATATTCAAAGAATCATTTTGCTTTGGTTTAGAAGGGTAAATGGAAAGATAAAAGTTTAAATTTAGTGGCCAAACTCCCCTACCTCAGCCCCCATGGGCTTATTTGTCCTGGTGAAACCCCTCCCAGCCCCCCACCCATCCCACCTTCTGTCTCCAGTCTCCCCTGTGTTTCCCACCTTGCTCCACTCTGCTTCATGCTCTGTCCCTGAGCACAGGATGGTAAAATTCGTTTGATCTGGCCCAGTGTCTCTGGGTGGTAGAAAACTGGATGATGCCTCTCAAGAACTAGATCCTGAGCTTGTAGAGTGCACCTTCATGGTATTTTAGAAACAATCTATCTCTTTTCTTAACTCCAATTAGAAATTAAGTGGTTCCCTTCATATTAAAGCCCAGGGAGTTGAAGAGATCATAAAGTTTTATGCTTGGCTGTTGTACTTAGGTTTTTATGTAGAAGAGCTTAAACAAAGCTAAATACAATGTTTTATAATCAATTTAGTGAATTTTCACTTATTAAATGCTTATTATGTGCCTAGCAGTGTGGGAGCTGAATTGCAGAAGCAAGACTCTTCTTTTTCTTTTCCTTCCTTTTTTCACCTCTTTCTTTCTCATTTCCTGAATGATATTTTGAATACAGTATTCAAATAAGAATAAATATTTTGAATACAGTATTTTTTTTCTTTCACATTACTCTTACCCAGTATCTAGCACATTATCTGCTATTAATGTTCAATAAATATTCAGCAAGTTGACTTTTTTCTTTTTGAACTACTTTTTTCCCTCTTAAATACACATTAAATAAATTCAAAATTAAGGGGATCCATATGTCTTCAACGTGAGAGATAACAAAATCCAGGTAAATAGGAAGATTGATAGTAAAAAGAAGAAAAAAAGATGAATAAAAGTTAGATTATTAATGCATAACTTCTATGCATCAGTCTACAATGATCAAGATGAATTCAGGAGGGTTGAAGCAAGTATTTTTTAAATCTCATTAAAACACATGGTTTTGACATAAATATGGCACAGGTCTGGAGGAACTAGATATGGAGTAAGCCCCAAATGTTGCTTAACACACATGAGGTCTATGGATAACTAGTGCTGTGTTTTACAAAATAATTATTAGAACTGAGACATGTTTTTCTACACAAATAAATTAATGTATTTCTAAACACCTTAAAATAAATTTTAAGCCCTATGAAAATAACTTCATTGATATTCTGGAGCAAGTGTGTGCTTTATATTTCTGGTTTTAAAAGAAATGTGTTAGTCATGAGGTACAAGTTTTGTATATTTTGGATATTAAGGCTTCTCTATTGGATTTCTTTGGCAGATTTACCACTATTAATATTTTATACACTTAAAATTTTCATGTTAGAGTATTTCTAAGTTACTTAAGTTTGACTTTTCTTTGTCACATTTTACATTTTTTTGTATTATGTCCACAATAATAAAAATATGACAATATTAGGGCAATTTCTTTGCTCTTGGTCTTTGCATGTAAAGGATTACCCTTTCTTTGATCTACTTTGTTCTTCTTATCCTGCTTCATTTCCCATCATATGACCTAATACCTCCTAAATTTATGTCACACATTTGTAATTTGCCTGGTCTGTTTCTCTGGAAAGGAAGCATTTCCTAGCTTTATTCACTGGCATATCAGAAGTCATTTTGAACTTTAAAGAAAGGGAAACTTCTTAACAGGAAGTAAATTTAGTTTCTATAGGGACATTTAACCTACATTTTTAAATAATAAGTTTTCTATTAATTATATGGCATGTTTAAAATCAAATAGCAGTGCTAAGTTGCAAAGCCAGTTCACCAGATCTATAATATTTATGGATATTATTCTTGTTTTAATAAGGTGGTTCAGCTTCAAAGGAGCCTCATTAGATTTTCAAGGCTTGATGAGCCTATTTACAAACTCACATTAAGATTTAACAAGTCATTTTAGGAAATTCATTACATGGCTATTGCAATGTCTAATTAAGATGGTTTAAAATAAGATTACATAGGATTATGAAAAATTTTGTTTATATTTATTTTGTAAACATGTGATCATTTTTTATAACTCTTCATGTGCAGTAGGTATATATGCTTTCCCACTAACTGGCCAGACAACCTACAGCTTGTCTGTAATAAGTGGTATCTGACAAACACAGGAAGTCTTGAAGCATTCCCCAACACATCCCCCTCACTTTTATAAACACCCTTTCTTCTCTTGTTCAGGTGTTTTAATTTCTTTTTTTAAAGCTCTCTCAATTATTAATTTGAACGTCAAAGAAAGATTAAGTGGAAAAATGTCCATCAACACAAAATACAACATTTTGCATGGAATTTAAGAGATTCACAGAGCTCTTGAGTCCCATCCAGAGAATTGCTAGGGGTCATGGATGTCATATTAGTGTCTCCTGTTCTTTTCTGTTAGTTTCTCCATAGTACCCTTGCAACTGCCTTCACTTTAACTAGCACTGAACCATTAGAGGTGTCAGTTACATGTTCCAAAATTGTTGAACCTTTTTGTACAATGCCATACTTGGAGGAGGGAGGATAAGCAAAAAAGTTTAATTGACATACATTATTTTAAAAATATTCTTTAAGAAAATATTTCAGGTAAGTTTCTACCCATAAGACTCACAAGGTTTAGTATAACATCTATTTAATTATCTATAAGAGTGACAATTCAGCCCGTCATGTTTCTATCATTCTGCATGAAAGGGAAATTTGGCTACTTGCCAAAGATGGAGTATTGTAATAACAACAATTCAGAGGAAAATATGAACAATAGATGGCAGGAAAAAATGTGTGCGGGCAACAACTAAAGATAGAAAATAAGTTAATAAGCTGGTGAATTAGCTTTAACTTGCAGATGTCTAGTAACAGTCCTTACCTCCATCACTCCTTTAACAGATGCCTATTGACAACAACCATATGCCCCAGTGGGAGAAAGAAAAATGGAAGAAGTCAGGCTTAAAAATCAAATTTTCTTTGAGCAGTCTAGAATATCATTCAGCCTGCTAATGTTTAAAACTGCTAAATTATTGTACATGTTCAGTACTATTTAAGGGGAAAGACTAATATTATAGGTACAGACTCTACAGCCATTAAAAATTTATCTACAACACTTTCTTATTCATCCAATTCAAGCCGAATTCTGTGTGAGCTATTAGCAAAAACACAGGAATCCTGTCTTGAAATAGAAAAGGGAGAAATGAAGTTTCTAACAGAATTTACCACTGTTCTGTACATGTAATTCAGATGTGCACATATTTTTTTTCTGCTCTAATGGAACATCAAGGTTTCTAAGAAATTTTCACTACTTTCTTATATTCATAGGTATGTCTGAACCCATAACTTAAACACAAAGAAAAATAAAAGTGAAAGAAACTTTCCAAGACAAATATTTGAAAGCTCTTCATAGACTGCATGCCTGTAATCTCAATGACTCAGGAGGCTGAGACAGGAGGCTTGCAAGTTTAAAGCCAGCCTCAGTAACTTAATAAGGCCCTGAGCCACTTCAGGAGACCCTGTCTCAAAATTTAAAAAATAAATTAATAAATAAATAAAAGAAGAATGGGGATGAGCCTCAGTGGATAAGCATCCCTGGTTTCAATCCCTAATACTACTACTAATAATAATGAGTTTTCTGAGGAAGGGATTCAATTAGGATTGCAGAAAATGATTCAATTAGGATTCCCCTTTATTCAACATGCCAGAGAGAATAAGAGCCTCCTCACTGAAGCTAGGAAGAACATAGAAGCAGTAAGATAGCCCTGATTATTATTATGATTAAATAAAAACAAAATGAAAGCTGACATTTCTCTATTTTATATTTAAGAACTAAATATCTACCAATGAATAAAGATAAAGGTCTAGTGGATGTTACAAGTCTTATATTAAAAATAAAATTACCCTCATTGATAGGTGAAATTGATCTGGCATTTCTCAGAAGAAGATAAATGGATTTTTAAAAATGTTTTTCTCCTCCTTATATAGGACACTTCAAGCATTTATATAATTTAAAAGTTATTTCTCATGGAAATAGAATCAATTTTCTATATGCCTGAAGCACATTAATGAGTATTTTGGACTTCTTTCCCTCAGGCCAAGTGATAAGTCAAAGCAAAGAACCTCTGAAAGTTATTACATTGTAGAAAATGGTTTTCTCTTAGAGAAAAAAGTATTATTTATGGGCTGCTGCTAAATTTAACAGAGGCAATAGCAAGTTAGTGTGGCTGATCTATGCATAGGAGCAAGGTTTTTGTGGTGGTCAGCTAATGACATAGAAAGTTCCTATTACAAGTTCCTGGTACATTTTAATTATGAGTATTTAATCTGTTTTCTCAATTTGGTGTCAGCCAGGCCTCCCATAATGCTTTCCACCTCAACTTTCTTGAAGTTTTCATTTTGCTTTGAGTTGCACTCTCAAAATGGTATTACAAAACAACAACAACAAAACCAAGATAATCTTGAATATGCTGTGCCTAATAAATATGATCTGGACATCTCAACATTACTTCACTTGTACCAGAATAAGGATGCTTAAGGCAAATTTGCCACCATTTGGGCATCAGGGCTCTGAATAAGAGTTATATGTACTTTCAAGTTTATAATAGTTTTAAAAATTAAATATATTATGGATAATTATATTCAATCATAGTTTTCAACTATAAACCTAAAGAGTTCTAAAGATTTCTATTTTATTATATTTCACATTTACTCTACTTCTTACAGTATATTATGCATTTAAGGTTTTTTTCTTCCTGATAATGAACTACATCATTCTAATACCTCAGGAATCCCCTCTACAAGTCTTAACAGCCAGCCACTTGCTGCCCAGTGTTATAGTTGGTCTTGACTAACAGCTTATAACCTTGAAATTATTTTCCCTTTTGGTTTTAGTAGCAAAGAGATGGTAACCACCAAGATGTGAAGAAAAGCACACAAACCAAGAGCAAGCCTAATGACACTCTAAACTGACATGTAAAACTATGTATTTATTATGTGTGATGTGATGTTTTGAAGTACACACACACACACACACACACACACACACATCATGGGAAAGTTAAATCTAACTAAATGTTTTATCCCACACAAAGCTTACCAGTTTTTCTATATAAAATTACTATGAGGTATCTCATCAAAATCCTGCACTTGGGTTTATTTTCCATTCATCTTGTAGTGACCAGTCATAGAATCCTGGAAGGCATCTCTGCATATCTTCCTGCAGGGCTACAGCCACTGTCTTCGCTTTCCCATAGGTCATTTTTACTTCTTGAAACTGGGGGCTGCAGCATTTCAGCAGCTAGTGGGTCAGCATCATTTTCTTTTTTTTATTATTAGTTCTTCAAAACATTACAAAGCTCTTGATATATCATATTTCATACATTTGATTCACATGGATTATGAACTCCCATTTTTTTACCCCATATACAAATTGTGGGGGATGTAGCTCAGTGGTATAGCACATGCTCAGCATCCTTTTTTTCTCTACCAATCCATTCTCCAATCACTTGGGTCCTCAGAAGAGAAGAATTGAATTCCACTGTTTCCTGAAGAGAAGAAGAGAATGTGCTACTTTAGATGGCTTTTTCTTGTTCACGGACAACAGGAAAATAACCCTGTCTAGAGGGTTGGCTGCTCACTCAAACCAAAATGTTCTTTTCTTTCTTCTGAATTGACATAAAACTTCAGTTCTCCTCATCCCTACTCAACTTCTTGTTCTGTGTGGTTTATGCTGATTCCTGAAGACCACTGTGATACAGGATTTAGTAATAAAATCTTGGATTTGGATTTGGAAGGATACACATGTGTTCTCAGATGAGGAGTAGGACTAGCATTCCTGGTGGAATGAGGAGGGTGCGTTAGGGCCCACAAAATGAGAGCATGGTGTCACTCCTGGGAAATGGTACATAATCTCTCTGGAAGAAATTAGGTTGGGGTCAACAGAAAAAGTCAAGAGGCAATAGGGCCAGATGGGCACATCATCTCCAACTGTGGAGGATCCTGGACTTTTAAAGATCCAGTAGAGGTTTGAAGCAGGGCAATGTCAGGGAGAAGTATGTCATACTAATTCAAAAAATGTTAACCTCTTTTCATAGATTTAAAATGAGGTAACTCACACAATTGAATGACTTGAACATGATTCAGCTATAAAAATTGTATTGCATGAAGATACTGAATATATGTAATTGCTAGGGATATTTTAAGTGAAAAAAGGACAAGTTAAAAAAATACATATACATTGATCTAATTTGTGTTTAGAATTCCTATGGATTGACATCCATCATTAATTCATTTTCTAATGTCCATTGAGTCTTAGTATGTGCAAAAAACTGCTCTTTACTAGGCAAAACATTGAGTAAAACCAAAGTTTTATAAAGGTTTTATTTAAAGGGAAGAATTGAGGGTGATCTTAAACTTTTGATTTGGTATTTCCATGTCTTTTCAACATTTTATGATAAATATAATCTGGTGATTTTGAAAATATTTTGATCTAAGAAACACATGCATTGTTTAAATTATGTCTAATGATAAGTTTTAGTATTAGAAGAGTCTTGAACAAATTTGAAAATTTAGATCTTGTGTTCTGATTCTTTATAATTTACAAATATATAAATCCAATACATGATACAACAAAATAATAATATCATATATGTAATACAGTGTGTAGATAACAAATATAATTTCAAAAGAAGCATATAAAGAATGATGTAGATAATATTTGATAATAATTTCTCCAAGTGCAAATAAGTAATAAAAGGTAGTTGGATACCTAAATATTGTTTTAGCCTATAAAACATAGTAGATATACTTTAATAAGAGTGTGAAACTTAACAAGTAATTTGAACTCTCTCTGCACTTATGTTCCCTGAGTTAGGAAAACAAAGAACTCCAATAGATTTCAGTTGTGAAATCATGCAATTAAATTAATGTCATATTTATCTGCCAAAATTGAATGTCATTTGAAGTAAAGTAATTAAAATGGAGTATTTGGTAAAAGTTAAGTCTGCATTTGCTTTTCAAAGCAGACTAGGGAAAATACATGTTTCAGAACTTAAAAAAATGAATGTATTTACAGAGGCAGAATCTAGTTTGGGCAATTTGAAATGTTATTCTCTGAGTTTTATTTCATCCAACTATAAAATGTTGGTAATGGGAATTATTAAATCTACTATAGCAAATGAATTCATAAGTAAGGGTGGAATCATAAAATTCTGTTTATATGCTAAATATAATTATTTATGGACATGAACTCTATTCAAACCATTTCTCTGCATATATCTGGAAGAGCAGAATTGCTACAAGGCTTGAGTTGGGTAAGAAGAGATGTTTGGTAATCAGTAGGGGCAGAGGATCAGAACAGGAAATTGATGGTGTGGTTTAGCAACCTACAAAGTTTTATTTTATAGGTGATGTATCAAAAAGGTGATACATCATTTTATTTACATAATGGGGAAGGATTTGGTTTGAAGATCTGTCCTGCTATTTGCTCATAGTAGTCTAAGGACTGGTACAAAGAAAGTAACAGTCAGAACAACAGAATGAATAAACTTAGGATCCATAATACAAAGAAAAAAGAAGGAAGAAAGAAAGAGGATTTAAAGTTGGGTATGATCAAAAAATTGTGAACTGCAGAGTATCAGAAAAAACTCTGCAGTGCCATGCTGGGAAATGAAATAAAATTATAGACTCCACTGCTGGTGGAAAGTAGAGTGCAGAGAGAAGGATAAATGGTTTGGTATCCAGGATATTTAACTCCTCTGGCAACAGAAATTTAATAAGAAATAGCTGACAAGCAAGGCAATAAAAAGTCACAGAATCTTGGAGTGAATTTTTAGCTGGTAGTTAAGTGAGATACGGTGTTTTTAAATAAAAGACTAAATTAATGCCTTTGGCTTTGCAATATCGTGGTTGGCAAAAGCTGTTAAATGGTAAGGAAATTATCATGGGATGCTTTTTTATTTTTTATTTTTTGTACCAGGGATTGAACCCAGAAGTAATTAACCACTGAACCACATTCCCATCTCCCTTATCTTTTTTTTTCCTAACTTTGATACAGAGTCTCACTAAGTTGTCTAAGGCCTTGTAAAGCTGCTGAGGCTGGCCTTGCACTTGTGATCCTTCTGCCTTAGCCTCCGAAAATTCTGGGATTGCAGGTGTGCACCACTGCACCCAGCAAGTGGCTGAATTTTGATTCTGACAATTTTCACCAAAAATATAGGTGCAGAAACAGAACATTCAATATAGAAATATAAAGGAAGAAGGAATTCAGGAGAACCTCTGGAATAGCCTGGCCCACACTCCCCAAAATAAACAAGAGGAAGCATCCCTGCTATAAACAATGGAGCCGAATCTGAAGTTTTCTCCACTCTGCTCTGAAGCATCAGAAGGTAAAATTAAACCATGCCTAGTTCTGCTACGGCCAACATTTTTAAAATTATTCAGAAGGTCTTATGTAAAATAGTGTTCAGAAAGCATTTTAAATGAAGGGCCCTGGGCTTTGTCATGCTAGAAACTAACGTCTCTTGAAAGCACAGTTCATCCCAGACCATCCTTAGGAAGGAATAAGGGAGACTAACAGACTGTTGTTCAAGTCATAGCTTTAGTATGCTCCAGCTAAGTTCCATTAGAGAAGAATTCAGTCTCTTCTCTGAGACAGGTGGCTATTTGCTCATGACCATGAGAAATCATAGTTCAATACAAAGTGATTTCTACTAAGAAGTCTTTATTTGGGCATTTCTTTTGCTCTCGTTTTTCCATTTGGCCAGGAAACAAAATATTCTACATTTCAAAAAGTCAAATAAAGCTAGGCAGAATCAGGTGATGCCTTTTGTGAATGGATGAATTTGTAAAGTGGCCTCTTAGAAACCCTGTGGTTGTACTTCCTCACAGTGCAGACCTAAAAGCCCAAATCTCACTTTCCAACTAGTTTCAGAGGTCTGGCAGTATTGTTTCAAGAAACAGAAAATAATGTCTTGTCCATTCCAAAATGAATAGAATAAAAATGAAGCTCACTCATGGTTTAGTGCCCACGACATTTACAACAACACAGTGCATACACAACCTTCAAGGCACCATCTATTGATGACATGGCCATCCAACAGAAGAGCCAAAACAACTGCAGGGAACTACCTGAGATCCACTGCCATGATCCCAGTGCTGGGGACAGCCAGCTCCTTAAATTAACCCCTCCCAAGTAACCTGGTATTTAAATTTCACTTCACTAGGAAACAGGAACTGTTTTTAATTGATTTAAATGAGCATTCGAAGTCCCAAACCAAATGATGTTTGATAAATTTTTGTAGATAAGGGCAACATTGTCCTGTCTGAGTGTAGGACAAGAATATATACATGAGGAAGAATTGGGAATGGAGGTGATGGGGCAGAAAACTCTTTGGGATTTTAAATGGGAGCAAAAGTCTCAAGAAATGGTAATGGTGGGATGGTGATGGCATGCGTGCGGCCCGGGTTCGATCCTCAGCACCACATACAAACAAAGATGCCGTGTCTTCCAAAAACTAAAAAAATAAATATTAAAAAGAAAATTCTCTCTCTCTCTCTCTCAAAAAAAATGGTAATGGAAGTGAGTCTATGCTTATAGAGATAGGGTAGTGGGAAGGCAGCAATGGTGAGAAAAGGGAATTAAGATCTATTTGCTCACATCAGAAATCAGTAAAGGTGTGATGTGTTAAGTTTGAACAGCTATTGCTGAGATCAGTGAGAAACTGCAGAGCTCTGAAGACTAGAGCCTGTATACCACAGGCAGGTGTCAAGAATGTTGGACAATCTGAAGGAAAAGCTGGGTCTTGTCTCCAGGTATTCCAATAGATGTCACAAAGAATCACAAACCAAATACGTAGCAACAGGGGAAAGAAGAAACAAAGAAAATACTATATACTTACTTGGCTGAGCTAATAATGCACATTTTGTTGATTATTATTCTTTGAAAATCTCTACATTTTTAGTGTTTGATTGATGCTTGTGCATGAGGCATACTCATCTCCTGGCGAGTTCAATGTCAGTAAATTGACTTTGGACTCCAGGTAGGAAATTCAGCAGTTAGGTTAAAAAGTGTTCTATAGTATATTTCATAATTATTGAATGTATCTCTAAGAATTACCAAAGAATTAATTAACTAATCAGAAACCCCTTATTTCTAACAAGCTACTAATGTATTCCAATTCTTCTTCCAAGATCAATTTATTTTTCCATTTCTATACTTATTTATTCAATTTATTCTAGTCAGGCTTTCACTCCTTCTCTTTTGAATATTGCCTTAACTGTTCAAAGTTGGCCTGAAGTTGAGCCTATGCCTTATTGCCAGATAAAGAGTCCTGAAATTTTCATCTTATTTCTCCTGCTCAAACACTCTTTTCTGTGTACACTCCAATATTAACAGAATAATACTCAAAATGTTTGCTGTCTAATTTTTAAAATAGGCCAACATGCCAACATATCATGCAGTACAGTAAGAGTCTACATTAAAAGAAAATGAAAAGCCAAGGTGCCTTCCACTCTGCTTGTAGCACATGAACTTGCTGGATTCAGATGGACTTTGCTTATTATCACATTCCTGGTGCTCAGGAGCTAATCCTTTCTAGACTTTACATCTCCTTTAGCTTATATCCCACCCTTTGGGTTTCATTGCTGTTTCTGCTTTTTTCAATTTGCCCTTAATATTCCCTTGTGGAACTCCACAAAGATTAATATGGGACTGTAGGAAAATTTTGTATGAGCCAGCAACGGTGTTCTTCCTTTACAACTTCTAGAGTTTTCTCTTTCTTTCTTCTTTTTTTTTAACGTTTTTTAGTTGTAGATGGACACAATGCCTTTATTTTATTTATTTTATCTTGTGCTGAGGATCAAACCCAGGGCTTAATCATGCTAGGTGAATGCTCTACCCCTGAGCCACAACCCCAGTCCTCTACAATTTTCTTTTGATATCTTAAATCCAGATGGTTGAAGGAAGCTTCTATTACGCTTCCTTCTATTTACAATTTGTGTAGACTTGACTCGCTCATGTCCTGCATGGGTGAGAGGGTGGGTACCCCTAGGAGTGATAGGCTGGCTGTGAAATAAAAGTTATGAAACTAATATATCAAGAAATTAAAGTCAAACAGGCAAGAATATATGTAAATCAGGGGCATGGCCAGTTGAGCCTACTAGAGGGGTCAAGCTTCTAACAAAGAAGAAGCCTGTGTCTGCTTTATTTATAGTGGTACAGATCAAAGGGGATCTGTATGTATAAGGTTTCCATGTGGGAGAAGTCTTTTCTTGGTGCTTGCTTCGCTGGGTGGCAGGGGTGTCACAATAAACAGGTTATTTGGCCTTTGGCAGGCAACACCCATCTCCAGGAGGCTCTTGAGTTGGGTGGCAGGGGTGTCACAATAAACAGGTTATTTGGCCTTTGGCAGGCAACACCCATCTCCAGGAGGCTCTCCTAAGGCTGTGAGTTAGGACAGCATGATCCAGGCATTCTTGTGGTGAGGGTGGGGGTGGGGGTATTCCACCCTGGAGTTTCTGAAAGAGTGTCCTCTCTGCCTTAATGACTAGAACAAATATATATTTATATATAATTTTATATATGGCCTCCAACAGATTTGGTCAAAGACGATTCTTTATCTCAATACTCTGAGTCTAGGAAATTTAGAATGTTACAATATTTGTGTTATGAGTTGGAATTTTTAAGGGAGTCATTTGATTGATAAGAAACAACTTGGAAATAAATTCAGTACTAATATATAGCTACAGAAAATGAAAAAAAATCCACAATTATAAATATATAATAAAATACATACCTTCATTAATGGAATTAGGTGTGTGCTGTTTAACAATGGAGATATGTTCTGAGAAATAGAAGTATATCCCCAAATGGGAAAATACAACAAACTTGGAAGTGTACAATTCATTTCACTTTCCTTTTGCTTAAAGTATTAGTTGAAAAACACTGGTACCTGAATAGAGCATCAGGTTACGTTAACTAATTTGGGAGCAAAATCTACCACTGAGAAACAAAATTATGAGCTTATCTCACATCATTAAAAGCAAAGAGAAAATCACTCCACACAAAGAAAACCTGACCTATGTTCCCAGCCTGTTTGTATATTATTAATGTCATGATGCCATTGTCCTCTGGAAGGTAACATTTGGTTGCTGTTTGCATTGTTATTACTGAGTCTTTATATAGCACATTCATCTTTTATTGGGTTTAAAAGGTCACTTGTGATCTAAGCATTTTCCAGGTTACCCTTCTTTTCTTTTCTTGAACTTGGTGATGGTGTTTGTTTGGTTTGTTGTATTCTGAAAGATTCCATGCTCTGAAAGATACTCTGGACACTGAGGATATATCCAGGATACCTGTCTTTAGAGCCTGCCACTGTACCTGTGGGAAACATTTAAGATGCATGTGTCCTCATATGGTTAGAACAAGGCTCCCATCCTCAGCATTCATCATCAGTCTCTGCAGATTTTTGTCCAAAGTAGATAGGTGAAAGAGGTAAATTGTGTCTGCTTCAAACTTCTCTCTCTATTGGAGAGAATACACTTGCTCTTCTTCAGTAGGTAAAATAGACTGTCTCTAAAATTATGTGTTTTGCAACTATTTTTTAAGGACTTTCACCTAAATGACTTAGATTGTCAATGTGTTCATAGCCACAATTATATTGATCTGTGCCACTCTTTGACCTGCTGCCTCAATTGTATCTGGTCATGCAGATCAAGGGAGCTAGATTTTGAAAAATTTTATAAATTCTTGACAAAAGTGATAGGGATCTGATTTCAGTATTGTGGCTTCTCATGGTTATATAGAATTTTAGTTGCCTGTGTACAGGACAAACTGCAAGACAATTTATCTTTTCTTTCTA
This sequence comes from Callospermophilus lateralis, assembly GCF_048772815.1. Lineage (NCBI taxonomy): Eukaryota > Metazoa > Chordata > Mammalia > Rodentia > Sciuridae > Callospermophilus > Callospermophilus lateralis. The sequence continues at coordinate 817,520 of NW_027513809.1, read as the reverse complement.
CATTCTCCCAACTCTCCATTTACTACTTCTGGTCAATTTGGAATTCACCTCAGATCCATGCTAAGTATGGGATTAACCCTGAATCCTAACACAAGTAAACCCATGGCTATCACTTGGATAAATGTCCACCAAAAGCCTATGTCTTAAAGAATTGGTTATCAGCCTTTAGTGTTACAGGGAGATGGTGGCCCCTTTAGGAGTTGGGGCCTATTGGAGGGAAGTTAAGTCATTGGAGCAATGCCCTTGGAGGGGATATTGAGATCCCAGACCTTTCTTGTCTCTCTTGGCTCTCTGGCAAACATGCAGGTGTGCTGGATATTTCCACCATGATGTACTGCCTCACCTCAGGCCCAAAGGCCATGGGGCCATGCAACCATCTGAAACTGTGAGCCAAATGAACCTTTCCTTATTAATGAAGATTGTCTCAGTTATTTGGTCACAGCATTGGAAAGCTGACTAACACCTATTAATGTCAACTGATCCAGTTAATGCCCAAGATGATTCCACCTGGTGGTCCCCACATAAGATGGCACTCCTTTGTGTGCAAACCTGTTTGTATGAAAACAGAAGAACTCTAAATGTGTCACCATGACTCTTACCTGGCTATGCCTACTTCCCAACTAAGAGGCCTCATATTTTAAGGCAGAAAGTCAGCCACCAGGCAGATATTATTGTCTGGCTTATAGAGCTGAGTACTCCTGTCTGCATCAATAGGGAAACACTTTAACATTCAAGCTCTAGAAAGAGTTTGAAAATCAACTACAATCAAGACTTTAATTCCTGGCTTTCACCACCATTTTCATTAGCCCAAGCCTGTGCAATTCCTTTTCCATTTCTATTATTCTCAACCAAGGCCTTGGATTTCCAAATCTTTGTTCTTTTGAGCCCCTAGCTATTTCTTCCCATTTTATTCCACTGAACTCCACCTCATACTCAATCTGTCCACCCCAGGCTCACAAGTCCTTGCCTGAAGTATGGCCACTTCTTTTTGATGCAGCCAGAGCTGCATCCTGTCTGCATTCCATCACTTCTAAGCAATTCCTTGTTCCTCCTTCTATAGGGGATTGTAGGCTGATTATTACATTGATTTTTGCATACACTCTATTACTGAGATTTACTTCCCATTTGATCCCCAACTGGGGTAATTTTCAGATTTTGAAAATATTCACACATGACTTAAAGCTTTGACAGCACCCCTAAACCTCACCATCTTCCACCCATGTCAAGATACAATCAACATTATAGCCTCACAGTTACTTGCTTTTCTCCATTTCTTTCATCCATCTACTCCCATGGCTACACCCTAAAACTTGCCATCCCCAAAACTATCCCTTTTCTGATGCTTTATATTTCAGTATCTCATTCCTTGCTCACTTTCTTTGGTGATGTTGTCACTCACTCTCTGCAGTTCCTGGGCATCTCCCTTTTTGCACACTCTATCAGCAATTCTCTGATCTTACATTTTTTTTTCTATTAGCCTAGACCTCTTCATCAATTCTACTTTTCCTGTAAATTCATTAGCCTTATCTCATTATATATTTCATTATATACTCCAGTTGGTAAATCTTGCTAAAGAAACCCACAACTTAAAATATATAGCATCCTACCTCTGGTCTCTCATCAGATACTGAACATATAATTGGATGCTATTTTACCATCCAAGTGACATAAATTATGTTTAAAAAATGAGCTTACTCTATAAAAATTTAGTTAAGCTTGAGTGAAGAATTTGTTGTTGACTTTCACAAATTGCTGTTTGTGATGTTTAAAATCATTATCTTTTTTGCATTTAAAAATGAAGAAATGTCATGCTATATTTAGCATGGTATCTTCTAGACCAGGAATAGAAAATATACTTCTTTTTCATGCCAATTTCAATTGCTTAGAGTACCAGTAACTCATTTGTATTGACTGCTTAACACATAATGCATAATTTGGTTAACAAGATTTGGACATTAGAGGATTAGAGAAGGTAGACAGTTTTCCAAGCAGTGCTTAGCTGATATGTATTCAACCATCAGGATTCAGCTTAAACAGAATTTCCTCAAAGACAATTTATCTTGAAACTTGATCTAGATCTTGCCATGTGGTCTTTATCATAGGTCTTAACTAATATCCCTGCCATGACAGACTAACAGGTTCTGTAAGAGAACTTTCCTATCATGCTTACCATGGTATCCTATGCTTAAGTGTCTAGCAAATGCTTAATAAATATTAGCTGAATAAGCTGCATGGTTCTAACCTGCAAACCTGCTTTGTACATATTTTATCTGGCTAAAGAGGCCATTTGTTGTCTCCCTAAGGATACCATATACCCCAATTTTCATTCCTGCCATACGCTCAACATTTATAAACGAACCTTTATTAAAGACACTTCAATGCCATTTGTTAGACACTTCAATATTTTATGTTTTCAATGTACATTGTACCAAAATTTCTATAAATAATTTTGTACATAAAAGTAATACTTCCTCTTTCACATTGCCTCTCAGAAGCAGCAAATTCACATATTTGGTGGAAGTAACATTTATCAGTTAACTGTTGAGGACAAAACAATGGAACAATGATGACCTCTGGAACAATGATGACCTCTGACAGGAACATCTGACACAGGTAGCCATTTGGCTAATATCTCCCTTAGGCTTTTTGGCTAAAGAAATGTACTTTGAGATTTTTTTAAGGATCTTATTTGTTTCAATGTAATTTTCAGTGAATTACACATTGGCACTCACAAGACATTAGCTACAGGTCTCAAAAGTGCAAACACACCCAGGTCTAGGTCTTACATAGTCCATGCCCAGTCCCGTCTGTGTGAGGGGAGGGTGTGGACAGGCCTGCTCTGGCTCCTCAGTAGAAATAGCTCTGAAGGGTGAGAACTTGATCTTTTTATCCCCTAATGTAATATTAATTTGACAGAATTAAAACATCACTATTGAAAAATCCAGAGGTACCAAAACCAGCAGCCTTTGCCTTAATAAAAAGCCTCAGCTAACAATCCAGCGACATGGACAAGACCACATTTGCTTTTAACAAAAAGTGAACTTCAGAGAAGGGAGAAAGGCCTACCGTCCTAACCCATGACTTGTGGTGGATTAGCAACCTTCACTCCACCCCTCAAAGAAGCAGCCTCCAGGGAAAAGACCCTCACGGCAAAGGCACATTGCAGGAGCCACCAACTCAGGCCAAACGTGACTGCGAAGGGCACAGAACACCAAGGATGCCCCGTCCTTCCAAACCCACCAGAAACCACGGGAAACAAATGTGGTTTTTGTCTCTAAATTCCCGCCATGCACTAAGGCACCAGAATTATTCCTGACCCCCCTCCAAGGAAACAGCAACCTGAAAGGAAAATAATATTGTCAAAATTGTATAATTCTGTTGTTAACCATGCACCAAAGATTAAAATAGCCTCTGTCAAAGATATATAATATATAGGAAATCTATGGAAACTCTTATGTACAACCTTATCAAATACTTTTTCTGGCTTTTGTACACAAATAGCCTCTTACATTTCTGTGCTTCAGATGCGAGTTCTCTGCCAGGCTCATGTACCACATGGAAATGCCAACTATGTACAGTTCAGTGATGCTGACCCCAGGCTGCCTCCCAAGCTCTCCTTCCCGTGGACACTGGTGTGACAAGAGCTGAGGTAGACAGATCCTAGCTTGTGGGCGCCGACAGCAGTGGTCCCCTCCGTTTCCCAGGGAGCTGTCCTGTCAGTGGTGTGGATTCGGGACTGAAGTCACACGCCAGGGGGAGGTGGCCATTGGAAAGGAGCAAGTGCTGGGCTTTGCTAGAGACAGCAGGAAAGGCCAAGGAGGCCTCTGGGAGCTCCATGATGCCTGAAGGGAACGCAGGGCAGGGCTGCAGGTCTGCGGGGTCCACATCGCACAGCCTCCCTATAGAGTCCAGGCGGAGCCCTCTGGGGAAAGAGAAGGCTGTCAGAGCCAAGTCCCAGCATGACCAGCTGTGGTGGCCATTGCAGCTGCCAGGGAGGCCAGGAGAACAGTAAGAGATCACCTTTTCCATCCAGGGACACCGCCGGCTTCCTCAAGGATGTCAGCATTCTGTCGTGGTTGCTGGGGTAGAGGGACCTATCTACAAGGATGATGTGGAGAGACTCCTCGGTTGCCCTGGTTGGGATCCTGGCCACACAGTGCACTTGGCTGTGTGCTGTCCCTGCATGTGGGCTGAGAGTGGGGGGCCTGCTCCTTGGAGTAACTGTCCATGTCAGCATTGCAGTCACTGCATATGAGAGGGCCACCTGGGTTCTGAAGGAGAGATGAGCCAGGTCAGGGCAACTCCCACAGAACAGGCCGCCCACCCACACCCAAGTGGGGTCCTGCCCCCCGACCCTGCAAATGCCCCCTCCCCAAAGACCTTCACAGGAAAGGCTGGGCACACACCACACTGTTAGTGGAGAGAGGGTCCTTCTTGCTCACATGCCCCAGATTAAGCTAAACTTGCACTTAGAGTAGTCATGCTACTGTGATCAGAGGCAAAAGAAAAAAAATAGAAAAAGAAAAACCCCAACAATTGAATTAGGTACTATGCAGGGTTAAGAGTTTTCTGAACAATTAGAAATTTAGCCTCAAAACAGCCCTGGTGAACACATACTAAAACCCCCTATGTTGCTTATTATTCTGGAAAATTCTTGCTCAGGTTTATTGTACCATAAATAGGAACTAAGAGACACACTCTTCTAGAATTAAAAGGGCACCAGGCCAGAGCTTCCTGTTCATATACTAAATAACACATTCAAAGAGTGCTAGACGGAAATGTAGGCGTCTCCCCGCTGTTCATTTAGTGAGTGGGTCAACCCAGATCTTGATTTCAAAATGGCATTGCTTTTCCTGGTGGAAGCATCACCTACCCATCTTAGGTGGACCAGGTGTCCCAGTGGCTTTTTCTGTCAATTTCCAGGGCTCTTTACTGTACCCAACACAGAGCTTGGGCTGCCTCTGTGTGACACTGTGGACATCATCCTCTGGGAAGAGGCTCGCATCTCTCAGACACACAATTGCAACAGACTCCACGGTTTGGAAACTGCAGAGTGTCTCAGTGATCCTGAGAAGCAGGATAGGTGGGGCTGCTGAGTTACTACTGTGGCAATGGGCCTGTTTTCTAGTACCATTTTCCCAGTAAGCAGTCCTTGAGCATCTGCAGCCATGTTAGAGGAGCAGCTCTCTCATGCCTGGCCTTTAGCTCAGCAAGCGCTCACAAACTCCCACCAACTGAAACAGCACCCCCTGCAGAGAGCTTTCCCTGTGAGTCTGGAATACAGAGCAGGTCTGAGCACTGCCCCTGCACTCGCATCCCTTGGTACCTTCGTGGTGCCAGAGCCCCACACAGATCCCAAAATCCAGGGATGCTCAAGTCCCTTGTATATAATAACACAATATTTGCACATAACCTACATACATTGTCCCATGTAAGTCACCTCTAGATTAAGCATCGTGACTAGTAAAATGTAACTTTGTGTGCACAGCTGTTGGACTGTGTTTTGGGGGAATAATGACAAGGAAGAGAAGGCTGTATGTTCGTCCACCTTCTCCGCCTTTGATATTTCTAGTGTGTAGGGACTCGAACCCACAGATACCAAGGGCCAACTGTGGAAGCATGGCTTGGTTTCAGGGCCTGGGGTGTCCTTTGCAGCTCTTTCTGACAGTGGTCCTACGTTATCCCGACTGGGAGGCTTACTGCTAAGCCCAGATGGTGACCTTCCTGAGAGACAGGATGTTGAAACTTCTGAGAGTTTGCACAGACCAGGACTAAGCTGAACAGCAGAGGTCTGGGCCAGCAGCCGCCTTGTTCACCTGACGCTCCCTCCCACCTAATGTCAGACAACTGAATATGGAGCTAGAGGCCATCTCCACCTACGGAGGACAGTCACTTAGATAGAGCTCCACCTCACTGTGTCAGAGGCCTTACCGTTGCTCTCTCAATGTGCCCGTTGGCCCGATGACCACCCTCAGTCCTGACCATGTTTTCTTGCTGGTCAGAAAGGGTTCTGTGAGAAGAGAGGTAACTTGGAACATTTGGTGGCACAATGGTTTCATCTGCAAGGAGATAAGACAATGAAATATCAGGGTTACGATGATAACAGATGCAGATGCGCATTCACCATCAGGGCCCGAACAGGATCCCCTGGCAGCAGCCATCGAGGCTGTGCAGAGACTAGGAGTCAGTGCAGGTAGGAGGCCCTCCCAGATCTGAGTTTTACCTGAGCTCAGGTCAAAAGCATGCGAGACCACAAAAGACGGGGAGAGTGACAGGAAGGGAGACAGAACTAAAAAAACCACAGCACTGTGATGTTTCAGGGACAATCCACCTCCGCTTATGAGGAGGACATCAGCAGGAATTTTTTTTTTTTTTAGTTGTCAATAGACCTTTAGTTTATTTATATGCTATGGTGAGGATCAAATCCAGTGCTTCACTCATACCAGGCAAGTGCGCTACCACTGAGCCCCAGCCCCAGCCCCAAAGCAGTTCCATTTCTGGTTCTGCCCTGAGTATGAACCCAGTGTCCACAGGACCAAGGCTTCAGTTCTCCATAACCACATTCCCAGAGGTCCTGGAGTTCCCAGAGCACAAGAGCTTTTGACAAAGAGTGTGGACCTGGCTTCTCCTGCCCTGGAAATGAATGGCCACTGTGCCCACCTGTGTTAGTGACGCTGTACTCCTCGCTCTTCTTCCTGGTTTGGTAGATGATGCACACCCACACCAGTGATGTCAGATCGATGCTGCACACCACGGTGATGGTGAAGATGCCCATGGTGGTCCTGTCCTTCCTGCAGCCAGGTGTGGGCAAGATGCTCAGCTGGCTGTGAGTGCGATCCGTGCCCAGTGTGTTGGATATCTCGCAGGTGTACTGGCCTGCGTCCTCCACCACCACGTTCTGGACCACCAGCAGCTGGTTGCCGGGGATGAAGTGGTGCCTGTCAGTGAGGCTCAGGGGGTGGTTCCCCTTGAGCCAGGTGATGCAGGGAGAGGGGCTGCTGGTCGCTTTGCTCTGGAGGGCCACTGTCTCCCCCACAGACACCATGCGGTCTTCCAAGGGTACCACCAAGGATGGGGTCTCTGCAAGAGATCAAGGGATGGCACACTCACTCTGGGGCCTCAGTGCTATGGGTCTGCTTGGTTTTCTAAACATGGCACAATCCCACCTGAGGGCTTCCGTCAGAGTGACAAGATTTTCAGAAGATGGCTGATCTCTGGTCATAAAAGTTCCTGTTCCCAAACTGTCCTGTGTCCCTGTTCTTGACTAAGACCACACCCCTCCTGCATGCTCTTTGGTCACCAGTTGCTCAAGGTTCTGGCATTGCACTGGCCTTTACTCTTTTTAAAGAGATAGGAGCCAGAGTGGTGGGACATGCCTGTAATCCCAGCAGCTCAGGAGGCTGGGGCAGGAGGATTACAAGTTCAAAACCAGCCTCAGCAATTTAGCAAGGCCCTAAGCAACTCAGCGAGACCCTGTCTCTAAATACAAAATAGGGCTGGGGATGGGGCTCAGTGGTTCAGTGCCCCTGGGTTCAATCCCCATCACCCAAAACAATTTTTTTAAAGAGGAAAAAATCCTAAAAGCAGCCCAAATTTCAAACAGTAGCAACACTTTCCTGTAACCCCAAGGGTCCACAGAGCAACTCCGCAGGCTTTCCCCTCAGTATCAGTTCAGACCCCTACACACGTATGCGCGCATACACACCCCCAGGAGTACACCAAGGGTCGAACCTAAGACAGTCAGGGTGGCATTCGCTGACACAGAACCTGCCGAGTTCTGGGCAGTATAGCTGTAAATGCCCATGTCACCTATTTTCACATTAGTGATGAAAAACATGTCACCGTCTGGCATGACATGCATGTGATGCTCCCGAGCCGCAGGGAAGTATGTGCCTCTGTCCTTCTGCCAGGCAATCTGTGGGTTGGGATGGCTGGTGGCCACACACGCAAGGGGAGACATGATGCCTGTCCTGATGGTGATGTCTCTTGGCATTTTGGTAAATGATGGCAGCACTGGAAAACACACACAAAGGGGGAGGTCAGGGGACAGCTGGCTGTAAATGCAGGGAACAGCTCTGGGGCAGAGACTCCCAGTGTGCAAGGGCCACCACTCCATACCTCCATGCCCTGTGCCACCACAAGCCCAGGACTGCTGCAGCCACCTCAATCAGGAGCAGTAAGCTTCCCAGAGAAAGTGCCAGCCTCTCCCCACCACGGCCTGGCACTTCCTCCACCTGTCCACTCCAGCTGGGGATGGAGTCTCAGGCTGTGGCTGACATTCTGCCTACTGCACCTCATAGGTAATAGGTCACACAGGTGGGACCCTGGGAGTCGAAGCCTGAGGCTCGCCTGCCTTCACAAGCCACCAGGACAGAGCCTGGGAAACAGAAATACCTGCTCACCAAGCTGCAATCACAGAGGGAAGGTCCATGCATCCCCAGGCCACCTGAGGGCCATGCTGCTAAGCACACATAGGCAGAAGCACTGGGCTCACTGGCTCAGGCTCAGCAGGCAGTGGGATGCCAGAGTCAGTGTCCAGCTGCACAGCAGGCATCACCATGCTTCCTGTCCAAGCTGCTCTGGTCAGCCAGGCACCATGGCACTCTCCTGTCATCCCAGTGGCTCAGGAGCCTGAGGCAGGAGGATCGTATTCAAAGCCAGCCTCAGCAACTTAGCAAGGCCCTAAGCAACTCAGTGAGACCCCGTCTCTAAATAAAATATAGGAGAGGGCTGGGATGTGGGTAGGCACCCTGGGACCTCTTTTACCTGGTGTAAATAACAAATGCCCTGGTAGAGAGTCACTTAGTTGCCTGAGTCTTGAGGTGGCAGTGAGGCCTCTCTCAGAATACGCCAAGACAACCTGAGTGTGGTCAAGTTTGTTCTGTGGTCTGCGGCGCTGACTGAGCGTAGCCCGCAGGCACTTCTGATAACCTGTGAACCAACTCTGTCACTGGCACTTTAATGATCAGAAAAATCTCCCTGGGTTCTCAGGGTGTGGGGATGTGCCCACTCACATTCCCCCCTTCCCCCTCCAAAAATAGCAGCCCTGAAGAGAGCAGCTCTGACAAGCTGGTTTCTGAGTACAGGACCTCGTCCCACCCACCCCCTACCTGTCATGTTCTCTACTGTCTTGAGAGGTGAGGACCTGCCCCTGCCCAGGCTGGCCTGTGCTTCCACAGCTGTGCCACCGACTCAAGGGCACAGCTTCCCAAAGGGTCTGGGATGCGGGACCTAGAAACTGGACCACGTGGTTCCAGAGAAGTTCAAGGCTCAGATCTACAACGCACCCCGCCTCCCAATAGGCACCCAAAGCTCAGGGAGAGGGTACTTTAACCTGCAGAACCTGCCTCCGGGAGCGCAGGGGACAGTGTGATCTGATCGCCAGTTTGCCTCGGTCCTCTCCGAGGTGGGCAGCCATCGGGGCAGGGTGCCTGGGAGAGACCAACGGGGGCATCTACTGTTCACAGTGAGCCGGGCCTCTTTAGAGAAGGTGGAGCCAAAGTGGTTGGTGATGACACACTGGTAGCAGCCCTCATGGCCAAACGTGACCCTGCGGAGTTGCAGGATGGTGGTGTACTCCATCAATTCCCTGTCCTGCGTGTGCACATGAGAGAAGTTCTCCATGTCTGCGTTGGCCAGAACCTCTTTGTCCTTCTTCCAGGCAAAGGTCATGGGGAAGCTGCTGATGCTGGCTGCCAAGCATGTGAACCAGATTTCCTTGCCCACCATGGCTATTGTCATCTCTGGCTGGGTGATGATCTGTGGCTTTGGGAAGTCGTCTGGGGAGAGAAGGGCCACCGTGAGGAGACAGGGACCAGCTGCTGTCATGCTTGCACAAAACCAGGCAAGGGACAACAGGCCCCACCCAGGTGAGGTCATGAGCATGCCCCTGGACTAGAAATGGGCCACCAGCACCCGGTCACCCAGCCCTCTGGAAGCTTCCTGGAGACCCACATTCATTGCACCTATTGACATGGCCACATAAGAGGTGCCACTTGTCCTGTCCGCACAAAGGACTCTGGCACAATGGCTTCCAGAATGTTGGAACTCCCAGAAATCTGAACTCCCTTCAAATGATAAAAGTACTGCAAAAATGGTCAAAATCAATGGTTCTGATTTCTGGAAAATCAAACACAATGATCCATGTGGTGTGGACTCAAGAAAATGGTGGCCTCTTAGAAAGAGACAGGAGCTCTCTGGTGTTGTGAGTTACCCACCTGCCTCCACCCCACTCTGTAACAGCCTTGAGACTCAGCAGCTAGCAACCATTGAGGGGGCAGGTGGAGCTCCCCCAAAAGCCCCATAAGAGCAGTGTCACTGTGTGACCGGTCAGGCCAAGACCTGGAAAGCCCACTCTTGAAGAAGGCTCACCACAGGAAGCCCTGTCCCCAGGCATCTGATGAAAATAGTGGCCACTGTGTAACCATGCCACTATCCAAGGTGAGTGTGCCCATCGGGGTGAACAGGACAGTGGTCAAGAAACTGAAGGAAAGTCAGGTGGAGGAGATGCCAGTAGCAGGCTCTGTGAGGTCCACCAGAGTCCTGGGAATCAGGAAGGGCACGCCCTCATGCAGGGTGGACACACACCCCGGAAAGACCTCAGGGGAGCCCTCGTTTCTTGTCTGTGCTGAGATGGCAGACATGCACAAGCAGGAAGTGAGAGCACTTGCCAGCACATACATTCACGGCTTGGGTGAAGGACACAGGATTTGCTGATGGGGGTGACTTAAGGACTTCTGTGTCCACCTATTGGCTACTCTCTAGCAAGCCAACCAGGAACTCAAGGGGTTGTACAGAGCAGACTCCACAACACTCATCTAGGAGAGACCCTAAAGGAATGGTGATGGGCCAGCAAGACCTGGGGGAGGATGGGAAGATCTGAGTCTGGACTCACCATGTCATTTTACTTTTTTGTTTTTTTGGTACTTGGGATTGAACCCAGGGTCACTCGACCACGGAGCCCCATCCCCAGCCCTATTTTGTACTTTATTTAGAGACAAAGTCTCACTGAGTTTGCTGAGGACCTCCACTAAGTTGCGGAGGCTGGCTTTGAACTCGAGATCCTCCTGCATCAGCCTCCCGAGCAGCTGGGATGGGGCCTGTGCTACTGCGCCCAGCATATTATTCTATCTTAAATGTCCAATTTTCAACAACCAATTATGAAACAGGAAAAAAATGTCAATACAAACTGTCCCTGAGGAAATTGAGATCTTGGACTAATTAAACAACATTAGCTATTATAAAAATTCTTGAAAAACTAAAACTATGTCTAAGAGAATTAAAGCATGAGAACACTTTCTTACCCAAGCGAAATGATCAATGAACAGAAACTATAAAATTAAACCACATACAAACCATGGCATTTACTAGTAACTGAAATTAAAAATCCACTCTAGGGCGGATATAGCTCCATTGGTAGAGTGCTTGGCTTGCATGCACAAGGCCCTCGGTTCAATCCCCAGAACCAAAACAAAACAAAACAAAATCCACCCTAGGGCTAGGGCTGTAGCTCCCTGGTAGAGCACTTGCCTAGGATGGGTGAGGCCCTGGATTCAATCTCCAGGACTACTTAAAAAAAATCTAAGTAAAATAAAGGTATTGTGTCCATCTACAACTAAAAATATTTTAAAAAAATCCACCCTAGAGGGCTCAGTAGCAGAACTGAGCTTGCAGATGAGTCAGTGAACTTGAGACAGGTCGGTGGTGATATCCAGTCTGAGAATCAAAGAGAATGAAGAAAATACACAGAACTTCAGAGATCTGTGCAAGAGCATCCAGCATGACAACACACAGATACTGTGAGTCCAAGCACAGGTCACAAGGAGGAGGGAGAGTATGTTTGAAGCCCTGATGCACCCAAACTTATAAATTGGATGGAAAACATGCACCCACATATCTGAAAAGTTTAATTAACTCTAAGCAAAATTCATTCAAAAGGCCTAGGTTTATCATAGTCAAGCGTCAAATGCAAAGACAAAGCATCTTCAAAATAGCACAAGAAATATAACTTATCATGTACAGGAGATCCTCAAAAGTATTTGTGTAGCTGACTTCTTATTCAATACCAGGAAGGTCAAGAGGGAGAAATATTCAAAGTATTCAAAAAGTCTGAAAATCTCAGGTGCAGCAAAATTATCTTTCAAAAATAAAGATAAAATTAAAACATTCCCAGATTTTAAAAAATATCCAAACTGAGAGAATTTACTGCTACCAGACCCGACCTACAAGAAATACTTGTGGTGGTGCACGCCTGTAATCCCAGCAGCTCAGGAGGCTGAGGCAGGAGGATCGTGAGTTCAAAGCCAGCCTCAGCAAAAGTGAGGCCCTAAGCAATTCTGTGAGACCCTGTCTCCAAATAAAATACAACTTAGGGCTGGGATGTGGCTAAGTGTTTGAGTGCCCCTGAATTCAACAAAACAAAACAGCAAATGAATTAATCACTCTGATCAAAAGGCAAGGAGAACCATAATGGATAAAAAACTATGACACAGTATACACTACCTACAAGAGGCAGTTTAGATCCCAAGACAATTAAACAGTCACCCAATATGAGACAAAATATTTTATCATGCAAATGGGTCAATCCATCAGGAAGACATAAAAATTATAAATATATGCACCTAACAGAGCTTTACAAAATGTAGAGCACAACCTGTCCGAACTGAAGAGAAGAACAGACAATGTAACAATAATACTCTTATTTCCAATGAAAAGCTAGGCAGAAAAACTAGGCAGATGCAGAAGGAGAAAGAAGACTTGAACAATAGTATCAACCAATTAGTTCTAATATACACCTGTGGAACTCTCCACCAAACCACAGGAGAATATTCTTTTAAAATGTACACAAAACAGTCTCTAAGATAAGACTATATTTTAGGTCAAAACATAGGTCCAATAAGTTTAAAAAGATGGAAATCACACAAAGTATCTTTTTGGATGACAATGGAACGACTTTTAAATCCACAGTGAAATGAGTATTTGGAAAGCAACGTGTGGAAATTAAGCAGTGCACTTCCGCACAGCAGAGAAGAAGTCACAGGGACACTGGAAGATGCTCTGAGTTGAATGAAAACGATGTGTTTAGTTTTCAAGTCTTGGAAGCTGCGCCTAAAATGGTGCTCCTGGACTTATTGCTGGAAATGCCTGTATTAAAGAAGTTTAGGACTAATAATCCAGTTTTTAACCCAGAAAAAGAAGAATAAACTACACCCACCACAAGCAGGAAAAAGAAATTAATCATGATTTGAGCAGAAATGAAAGAAGGACAGGAAAATGAGAAAATCACTGCAAAGCAAAAATTGGTTCTTTGAAAATATCAACAAAATTGAAAAACCTTTAGCTCGACTAGTAGGCAGGAGGGAAAAACAGAAGGCACAAAAAAGGGCACTCCACTACTGACCTTCTTCCAGCCAAAGGAAAACAGGGAACACTCTAACAACTGTACCCAGCTAACCAGACCACCTGGCTGAAATGACAAACTCCTAAAACTGACTCAAGAAGAAACAAATTCTGGCTCAACACTAAGGAGACACTTTAGAATTTAAGAATTTTTAAATGTAGAATTTAAAAATTCCTATAAAGAAAAGCTCAGACTCAAGTTAATTCTACCAAACATTTAGAGAAAGAACCAATCCAAAACTTCCAAAGCATTTTTTTTCTCTTTTTTTTGGACAAGTAGATATAAAGAGAATATCTTCCAACTAATTTTATACAACTATTATTCTAACAATAAACACCTAAGAAAAACATGACACACACACACCACCAACAACCTAGAGAACAATGTCTTTTATAAGTATAGATGCAAAAACTTCAGCAAAAATCCCAGCAAACTGAAATGTACAGCACCTAAAAAGAATCACATACTATAATCAAGTTAAGTTGATCCCAGGAAAGCAAGGATTACCATTCAAAAATCAATGTACTAGACCATTATCAATAAAATAAAGAGGGGGAGAAGAACCCTACACAATCATCTCAGAAACACACACACATAGAATACACACAAGACAGAATCCAATAGCTTTTCATAATAAAAATATTCAAAAAATTAGGGATAAGAAAGGAACTTATTCAACCTCATAAAGGTCATCTCTGAAAAATTCACAGTTAATATGACAATTAGCTGGGCTCAGTGGCATGCACCTGTAATCCCAGCAGCTTTGGAGGCTGAGGCAGGATTAAAGCCAGCCTCAGGAATGGCAAGGCACTAAGCAAGTCAGTGAGACCCTGTCTCTAAATAAAATACAAAATAGGGCTGGGGATGTGGCTCAGTGGTTAAGCACCCCTGGGTTCAATCCCTGGTACCTGTCCCCCCCCCAAAAAAAAATATTGTAAATGGAATTCTTTTCTTGTTGGTTTGTTTAGTGCCTTGCAATTGCTGAGGGTGGCTTTGAACTCGAAATCCTCCTTACTAAGCCTCCCAAGCTGCTGGAATGATAGGCATGCACCACTGCACCTGGCCCTAAAAATATTTTTAAAAAATTTTTTGCACAACTCTCTAGAAACTGAAAAACCACCACCACAATTCACAGACTAGGAAATGCTATTTACAAATCATAGACCTGATGAGGTCTAATATTCTGAATATTCTAATATTCAGAATTGACAACTCACAACAAATATAGAATTCTGAATGTGCTAATATTCAGAATTGATAACTCATAACAAAATAGAGAAATGAATAAATGACATGAGTAGCTATTTTTCCAAAGAAGCTATGCACGATCCAATAAGCATCTAGAAAATTGTTCAACATCATGAGTCATTGTGGAAATGTTAAGAATACCATGAGATTCTACTCTGTTCCCACTAGCAAAATCTAAAATAAAAAAGATAGCAAGTGCCCGAAAGCATGAGGAGAAACCAGAATCTCGTACATTGCCAGCAGGTGTGTAAAATCCTGAAGACACTTTGAAAAAAAAAAACAGTTTGACAGTTCTTTGGTCACACCTAGAGCTACCACAGGACCCAAAGATTCCATTTTCAGGTGCAATCCCAAGAGAATTCACAGAACTAGTGCACAAATGTTCACACCAACATTAATCATAAAATCCCCAAAGTAAGCACCATCAAATATCCGCCATCTAATGCATGGATGAAACAAAATGTATATCCATAGAGCAGCATGTCACTCAGTCACAGAAAAGGAACTGATGCTTTAAAACTATGCTCAGGGGCTGGGGCTGGGGCTGGGGTTCAGTGGTAGAGCGCTCACCTAGCATGTGTGAGGTGCTGGGTTTGATCCTAAGCACCACATTAAAAATAAACAAATAAAATAAAGGTGTTGTGCCCAATTATACCTGAAAAAATATTAAAAATAAAACAAAACTATGCTCAGGGGTGGGGGCAGCTCAGGCCCCAGATCCAATCCCCCACTGTGGGAGAAGACCTGGCAAAGTGAGAAAAGGAAAGTTCCTCAGGCCACATGCCATCCACCGGCACTCATGTTAACTGTCCAGAGCAGGCAGGTCACACACAACCGTGGACTAGTGACCGCCATGGCTGGGGGCCAGGAGAAGAGGGAATGCCTACTAAAGCATGGGATTGTGGTTTCTTTCAGAAGTGATGAAAATGTTATAAATCAGTGATGACACAAATTTTGCAGACTCTAAATCCAAAGTTCACGTTTTAAAGAGACACATTTTTATGAATGTAAAAATTATATTTATAATAAACACACACACACACACACACACACACACACACACACACACAGCTTTACTGAGCAACAATTCACCTACACTGCAGCTCGCCCATTTCAAGTTCACAACTGAATGGTCTGTGGTGCATTCACGAGTAGGTATCATAATGACCACAGTCAATTTTAAGATATCTTTGTCACCTCATGAAGAAGCACTTTGTAGCTACTCACCTTCTCCCTCCATCTCTCCCCAGGCTGGAGCACCTCCTAGGGCACTTTCTGCCTCTACATATCTTCCTGTCCTAGGAATTCCCTGTGACTGGGTCATAGAATCTGCGGTCCTTTGTCACTGACCACTTTCCCTTAGCTTATCATTTTCAAAGTTCATCCAGGCTGTGGGAGGGACGGGACAGGTGGCATTTTATGGCCTGATAATCCTCCAATGTCTGGCTATGCGACCTTCCTCTATTCATCCATCAACTGGTGGTCACTTGGGTGCCCATTTTTCGGCTATTATACGTAACGCTGCTGTGAACACACATGTAGAGAGGTTTCCATTTGATGTGCATTTGTCCCAGGACAGGAACTGATCATAACTGTTTAAATGAAGAACTGCTAAGGCTGCCTTCCAAAGGAACTGTCCATCATGTACTGTCACCCAGCAGTGGGGGGACAGGGGGGCGGGTTTCAGGTATGTCCCCTCGTTTGCCAGTGGTGGCTCCTACCTGGCTCTACCTGCCATCTTAGATGGTGTGAGCAGGTCATGCTTTCAATTTTGTTTTTTTTTTTTTTTTTAAAGGCGTGGGAGAGCACACAGAGCTGGAAACTCTGATCACCTGCCAAGTGTTTTTGTGATTCCCATTAATACCAGATGGTTGGGGGTTTTGGGGAGCGGGGGTGGGGGAAAGCCTGAACTAAATTGAGGCAGAGGGCCGGAGAGAGGTGAAATCAACAACACCTCTAATCCAGAGTCTGCCAGTGCCTGAGGTCAGAGGCTGCTGTAGAAGTCCTCCCAAGATGTCCTCCCTGGATGGTCCCAGGAAAAGGCTGACCTGTGGCAGGAGTGGGAGGAAGTGGCAGACAGCTTCGCTCTAGGGAGCTGTGGAAAGAGATTAATGGTCCAGGGCTCCTTGAGCAATGGGCGATGAACCACAGACCACAAAGCCATTCCGTGCCTAGGGAGCCTGAACTGGGCACAGCCTGGGACCCCCCTGCAGAAGGCATCTAAGAAGGACCAGCAGTCTGTAGATCTGCTTCTGTGTTCTCCATGCTTACTTCTCCCTGGTCTGAACCAGGCAGGAGGGTGGCCATCAGGCCACACTAAGCAGGGGTTTGTACAGGTGGGGTGAAGGGTGAATGCAAGGACAGAGGACAATCCTCTTTCACGTCCAGCAGGAAAATGGCTACTGTCAGAGCCAAAAGTAGGTCACAGTCGTGGCCCAGCAGAACCCCTGTACTGCTAGGTGGGCTTCTGGTTAGGACTGTCCCAGCCAGGATCTGGCAGCAAGAGAGATGTGCAACTGCCCAACAGGGTCTGATGGGTGTGGAATCCTGTCCTCTCTCCTGCTCCAAGCAAATGCCAGGAACAACTCAAAATCTATCTCAATCTTTGCCTCCGTGTTCATGGCCAAGAGGCTGTGTCATTCCTGTCTGGCCTAGCTCATGTGTGTGTGTGAGTGTGTGTGTGTGTGTGTGTGTGTGTGTGTGTGTGTGTGTGTGTGGCTGTTCAGCATTTTCTGTATTCTTTGCAACCACACTTGGATCCTGAGCACTCCTAGTCAAAAAAGATGACATTCTAACAACCAGTAGGAAGGAGGAATCTCTAGTTACTCCTGCAGATTTCAGGGGTTTGGAGAAAACGCCAGAGTTCAGGTGAACCTGGAGGGACTGTTTTTACTAGAGCGAATGTTCTCCCCAGACCCATCCTTCCTACAGTGAACCATCATAAGGTGCATCAATTCCTAGCGACACCAGGACACCAGATCTCTCCTAAAACACTGGAAACATCTTCCCGTGACTGATTATTCTGTCACTGAGTCCCTTCATGCTGCCCTGTGATAAAACACATATACTCCAAGCATCACAGGAGGCACCTTGTGGTAAATGCCATGTGTGGTTTCAGTGGGAAGTAAACTGCATCCAGGGGCCAATCTGCAGCCATGGGATGGGGTTTCCTGGGATCACAACAATGACTCCCACAAGCAGGAGACCCACCTGGCCTCTTTGTCCTTCATGGAAAAAAAAATCTTCCACGAGGTCTTACCACACACAATACTCTCTGGTGGTACTGAGAAAATGTTCTGGCCCTTCAATGACTCTGGGTGGGCACAGGTGGCTTTCACAAAGGCCTGCAGTGTCCTGCTCTTGAGTCATGGAGGCAGTCACTTGAGCTGACAGTCACACAGGAAGCTGTCACTGCTGATGTGGATGAAAGAAAGAAAAGGACACTGAGCATGGGACTTAGTGGAAACAGTGCAGCTTTAACAGCTGAGGACATTCATTGCCACCCACAGCATGTGACGCCAACACCCACAAGCTGACTTGGGATGCCTTCCCCACAGTTTGTTCCTCTCTGCGGGAGGAACAGTGCCTAGAACCTACCTAGAGATTCACACCAAGTGTAGCTTCTGACGGAGTACGTCAGTGTGGAGCCCGACTCTGCCCTCCTACCGAGCTCCAGCGTGGAGCTGAGACCCAATGTCCAGAGGTTGTACTTGGCCCTTGTTCTCAGATTCTGCTTCTGTTACCTTGGGGACACCTTCTCACCTTTTCCTGACCTTGGATACACCTTAAAGTGGCAAGAGCACTTTCCTGATAAATTCCAAACTCAGTCCCCAGCCCTGGGACTTTGATCTCAACTCTGCAACAAGTTCTAATATTTCTTCTTTTTTCTTTTATGGCTGCTACTTTTTGACTGGCCAAGCTGGGTTCAGGGATTGAACCCAGAGGCACTTAACCACCGAGCACATCTCAAGGCCTTTTTATTTTTTTTATTTAAAGACAGGGTCTCACTGAGCATCTCAGGGCCTTGCTAAGTTGCTGAGGTTGGCTTTGAACTCCTGCTGAGGCTGCTTCAGCCTCCTGAGCCTCTGGAATTACAGGCGAGCACCATAACACCTGGCAAAGCTGCATGTTTTCTTACTTCTGAATGTCAGCCTCCCAGCCACACATCCCGCCTGCCTGCCCCTCTCTCTACACAAGCATCACTCAGGAGGTCAGGAGAATGCAGACCTGCTCCCTAAATAGTGATCATTAGTTAACTTCCTCTGCCCACGGAGCAGGAGAATGTTCAACTTGGGTTTTGTGAGCCTCCAAAAAAACCAGAGAGTATTCTCTTTTTCATTTCTTAGCAACTGAGGATAAGCTTTTCAAACAGAAATCAGAATGGGCATATGAGCGGACATTCCTTCCTGAGGAGTCTCACACAAAGATAAATCACCTGGAGAGTCTCACAAAGACAGGTAGCTTCCCTGTCATGTCCCTTACACTCAGTGACAGAAAGGGGCACAGTAAGCCTAGGAAATCCACACACGTGGTGCAGGCCAACAGTCCAGCCTGTTTTTCCAGCTCAGACCAACAAAGCAACCACGGGGACTGGCTTTCTGTTCTCTTTCACTCTGAATGTGATTTTGTTTGTTTGTTAGTTTGTTACTGGGGATTGAACTCAGGGAATCTCGACCACTAAGCAACATCCCCAAGCCCTAGTTTGTATTTTATTTAGAGACAGGGGTCTCCCTGAGTTGCTCAGGGCCTCGCTAAGTGGCTGAGGCTGGCTTTGAACTCACAATCCTTCTGTCTCAGCCTCCCAAGGACTTCCAATGAGCAAAGAAAGTGTCAATCTAGCAATCATCCAGGAAGAGTGTACAACCCATTTCCTCATCATTCCCAGAGGTAAGGTCAGAAAGTACTTCTCTGAAAACTGAAATGATTTATCTTAAAGCCATTATAATAGGGACCCCAGGCCCAGGGCAGAACACAGAGTAGTCCTGAGGCTTTGGATTGTATTTATCAGGCAGCTGACTTTCTGAGTCCTGCTAAGGAGTTACTCTAGGGGTGGGAGGGCAGCTGATGAACAGAAATGGCGCATCTCACTCCTGTGCAGGGAGGAGGGTGTCCCAGGCACAGCTCTTGTGACTGGCTCGCTGCGCCAGGACCTCACCTTCTTGGTGAAGAGCAAGTGGGAACTCCCACCATCAGAATCTCCTCAGGCTCAACCTCCAGGGCACTTCTGAAGTTCCCAAAGGCACTGCATTGGAAAGCCTGCAGACAGAGCCTGGGCCAGGGCTCAGGACAGCTTGGCCACACCACCACATAAGTTAGAGACAAAGGCCAGGCTGACTAGAAAGAGGGGACTGTGAGCTGCCAAGCCTCCGCTGATTCCTGCCTGTCTTCAGCACTCAGGCAAAGCTCAGCCTCCGCAGCTGCCAACAGACACAGCCCCCCATCCCACCCCGCTCCCTTCGCCAGCCACCCCAATACTTCGCTGGCTAAGAGTGTGCATTTTCATGACTCCAACTCAAAGTGTGTTTCTAATCATCGCTTGTGGAAATTTACCCAGAGGGCCACAAAGTGCACACCACAACCTACCTTGTGACATTGGGAAGAAAAAAACAATGGGAATTAACCCTCCAGGCCCTGCAGAGGACTGGGCCAAGTCCAGCCCCAGCTGGGTCAATGCAGTGACTGACTGGAACCCAGGTGGGGACTAAGGCTCAGCGCCAGAGCAAGGCAGAGTGGGGTTTTGTTTTGTTTTGTTTTTTCTTTGTGAGGTGGGGGTGGGGGTGGGTTGCCCAAGCTTCTAAAGGGTTCAGTTCTTCCCAACTAGACAACAGTCTCCTAAGGACCTAAAAGAGGAATCTTTCTCTTTTCTCCCTTCTTTCTCCCCAGATACCCTTTTCCCGTTTAATCAGATCTTTTGGACTCCTGACTCATTTGAAAGTTTCATGGAGGAGATCTGGATTTGTTTTCTGGTACTCGGGATTAAACTCAGGGGCACTTAACCACTGAGCCCCATCCCTGGCCCTTTTTATTTTTTATTTAGAGATAGGATGTCACGGAGTTGCTTATGGCCTCACTAAGTTGCTGAGGCTGGCTTTGAACTCACAATCCTCCTGCCTCAGCCTCCTGAGCCCAGGGATCTTTTATAACCAACATTCCCCTCTACTTGCTTTTTAAGTATCCAGCCCTACATCCAGTGCAGAATCATTTGTCAAGAAGAGGAACTGGGGAAATCTGTTCTTCCGAATCTGTCTCACTCAGATGGACAAGAGAACAGTAGTCATGGTTGGAAGTAGGGAAGAAGCCCAGAAGGCTCTCTCCCTGTGTGGTTCTCCACAAAGCCACGTGGCCCCAGTGAGCCTGTCATGAGCTCCCATTTGGAGGTTCTTAACCCTCCTTGGCAAGAACACCCTTAAGTTCCTCAGCACTAGCTCTTCATGGGACAAGTGCTCGAGCACCCCCTCTTATCAGAGGAATGTTGCCTGCTCTCTTGGGCTCTTAGTCACGGGGATTGGGCCTTTTCCCCATTCCTACCCTCCCTGCCCCAATCAAGGGTCCACCTGGAGTGGCCTCAGGAATGGGATGAGGTCAGGGCACAAAGATGACCACCCTCCGGTATCTGGCATCTCGTAGCACGTCTCAGAAAGCTCACTCAGTGAGACCTGCAGGGGACTGACGTTACAGATGGAACTTACTGGCCACAGAATCAGTGGTGTGTGGCAATGGGAAAGGAGGCAAGGCCATCACTCTGCCTGGGCCATGATAGTGGGGAGCTCCTCTAGCCCCACTTGGTCACGTGGCACCCCAACTCTGAGCATCCATCAGTGCTCCTGCTGCTCAAACCCACCCGGCTCCTTCAAAAAGCCCTTCTCCATGCAGGCTTTTCCCTTTAAGCAAACCCAAGTGAGGAGAACGTGTCCCTGGGGTAACTAAAGGGGTGATCACCTACTTTTTAGAAAAGAATATACTTCACATTATATAAAATAGCTGTTATCACACTACAGCCTGCAGGTTGCTGCTGCTGTGCAGTACAAATTCAATGTCACACAGCCACACCTGTACCCTTATGTATTACAACTTCACCAAGGAGTTTCTACACAGACCCTGTGATCCAGGGTCCAAAATATTCATGACATCACCCTTTAAGAAAAAGATTGTCACTGGGTGTGTGGTGCACACCTGGGATACCAGCAATTCTGGAGTCTGAGTAAGGAGGATCTCAAGTTTAAGGCCAGAATTTGTTTTGTCTGCTTGGGGCAGGGGGTTGCCCTAGCTTCTGAAAAGGTTCAGTTCTTTTTTAGTAATACCCTGTCTCAAAAAGGGCTAGTGATGTGGCTAATTGGTGGTGCACCCCTGAGTTCCATCCTCAGTATTACCTCGCCAAAGGGAAAAAAAAAAAGGTTTTTTCTACCTATTGATCCCAAGTAAGCACCATTTCTTTTCTGGGGGACTGGGGTAACTGGGGATTGAAACTGAACCCAGAGAACTTAAGCACTGAGCCACATCCCCAGCCCTTTTAATATTTTTATTTAGAGACAGGGTCTCACTGATTTGCTTAGAACCTCAATAAGTTGCTGAGGCTGGCTTTGAACTTGCAATCCTCCTGCCACAGCCTCCTGAGCAGCTGGATGATAGGCGTGTGCCAACAATACAGCTTCCCCATAGTATTTTTTTAAAAAAACAGTTTAACTTGCATCTACCCATGAACGATCATAGCTATTAAAAATGTGAGCGTAAAGCAATTATAGGGGTTTGTTACTCTGGAAGTTCTTCCTCATATTCACGAGGACCCCAGGAAGCCTCGGTACTTACAGCTGCTTAAGATTCCTCATCTTGATAAAGGTGTCCAGCTGCACAGACCTGATGGCATTCTCTCCCAGGTCCCTGAAACACAACACAAGGACTTGTGCCAAGAAGCCCTGGGTGCCCTTCCAGCCAGCTCCATGTTTCAAGGAGACTCGGAGGTTTTCTGTGACAGCCTTGGTTTCAGGTGACCCACAGGTGATAACTCCACAGGAGGTGACACGGGGACCTAGCCTGTCTGAGGGGCAGCACAGAGGCAGGTGCAGGCCTGCTCAGCAAGTCAACTGCCACAGGCTCTCCCAGCAGAACTGGGGTTGAACTTGGTGCAAAGAGGAAACAGACTCAAGCCCACCCACTCGAGGGTGCTACCCCTGAAGGATGTGAAGGTCTCAGGGCTGGCTGGTCCCCTTACTCCCAGGGCAAGCCAGAGAAGCTCCCAGTGGGTTGGGGTATGTGTCACTCTGATGGCTGGCCTAGTGGGGGTGGTGAGGAGACCAGGGCCCAGGGAGGAGCAGGGGCAGTGGCAACACAGGGCAGCGGAGGAGGAAGGTATTGTCAGCACACCAGCTGCATTCACTGGGAACACACCAGCTGGCCATGTGTTCTGTGACTGCTCTGGCACGGGCAAGATAAGGGCCAGTGGTGAAGCAGCTGCCGCTTCTAAACAGCCTGTTTCTCGGTTTACAAAGATGCCATTCAATCCTAGCCGACTTCACTGTGGCCGCCCTTGGCAGGCCTGGGGGTCAGGCAAAGTATGGCAAGATATTCACAGGTGCTCCAGGCCTTCCAGCCCCGAGAATGCTCTCTTAGCCACGGACTTGATCTGTTCCCAAACAGAGTCCTGCAGATTCCAAACATCCAGGAAGAGACAGGGTAGAGGAAAATGGGGGAGAAAGAACACACGGTCAGCCTGTCTGGTGAGAGGCAGGGGAAGCTGACCTGCACTGAGATCCCAGTGGGGACACACAGCTCTGCCCCTTTTGAGAGGAAATGCTTTTCCCTCTATTAGAATTCAGGAGCAACGACAGGCTGAAAGTGCATGCACTTTAGGGCCTAAAAAGGCCCCCTGCAGACTCCATCTCACTCCAGTCAGAATGTCGATCATTAAGAATACAACTAACAATAAGTGTTGGTGAGGATGTGGGGAAAAGGCACACTCAGACATTCCTGGTGTGACTGCAAATTCATGCAACCACTATGGAAAGCAGTCTGAAGATTTCTCAGAAAACCTGGAAGAGGACCATCATTTGATCCAGGTATCCCACTCCTTGGTCTATATCCAAAGGACTTAAAATCAGCATACTACAGTGAAATGGTCACATAAATGTTTATAGCAGCCCCATTCACAATAGCTAAGCTATGGAACCAATCTAGGTGCCCTTCAACAGATGAATGGATAAAGAAAATACAGTGTACATACACAATGGGTATTACTCAGCCTTAAAGAATAAAATCATGGCATTTGCAGGTAAAAGGATGGAACCAGAGACTTTTGGCACCCAGGTGCACTCTAGGGGACTCAGTGTCCTATATAGTCATGAGGAGTGCAGCTCTGTGAAGCAGGCCTCGCTCTATACAGCCTGTAGCGTGGCTAGGCTCCCAAAGCAGATGATGCACACCCCAAATAAGCAGCTTTCCCTGGCCAGGCCTGGGGGCAGGAAGCAGTACAGAGCACATTTAGGAAATCCCAGTTTGTATTCTGCCTGCACAGAGTAGACACCTGGCCCTGGCATGGAGGATTGGTTGACAAATTCCTTGAGGTTCCTATCTTCTCGAACTCAACCAGAGTCCCTTTTTTGGACCCAACCAAGAATCTGGAACAAGGCATATAGAAGAAAAAATTGAGCAGTAAAGAAAGAGACACTGGCCTTGTGCCCTGCAAGCTGGCTGGTGAGTCTGGGGCCCAGAGCCCATCTCCTCACAAGGCCTGCAGAGAGCTAGACATTGAGCCAGGGAGGACATCTGGGTGCTGAGTCAGACTTGTAACCCACTCGCCAGGGTGGGAAAGATGGGGCCAACTCTCCAGGCCAGGCTCCTCCAACAGAGCAAATCCCAAGGCCAGTGACTCAGCCTGCTTCCCAGCATCCAAGGGCAGGTCACAGTGCCCAGGCGGGACATCGCACCTGGCGGCCAGGCCCTATTCTGCACACACTCTGCCATCTCCAACTTTCCACCAGGCCCTCGCGCCTGCCCTTCCCTCCCCTGAGCCCTGGCACAAGGGCCAGGAACAGAAAGGGATGCTCTTGGCTCCCAGGAGGACCTGGAATGGATGATGCCAGAGGGAAGGGAACTCTGATTGAAGGTGAACCACTCGCTGTGACTTTGCTTGAGCAAAGTCGGCTGCTGGAGGGGCTTCTCCTTCCCACGGTTCCTTCCTATTATCTTCAGACTGAATGAATCCAGGCCTGGGGTGGTGGCTTTGTGTGCTTGTGTCCCCACTCCTGCTGCCAACGTTTTCTTCTTCCTCTGGCCTGCTAAGTGTCAATGCCTGGCCTCCTAATCCTGGCCTTGTAGGACTTCAGCTTGAATAGCTTGGCCTGGGGTGCTTTGCTCCCCCAAGCAGTGACTCCACTTTAAAGCCAGCTCCACCAGGTGCAACTGCAGAGGGGCTTCCTGTCCCAGTTGCCTGCCGCAATCCCCTGTCCACTGGGAACTCATGCCTAAGATGGGGACCTCAGAGCCCAACACCACTGTCTGCTGAAAATCACACACTCTGCTCTGGGGGCTTTCTGCTGATGGTTTGAAAACTGTCTGAGGCCAAAAATCGAAAAGTTCTCTAAAAATTCCAGAAAAGCATCTGCGGTGACTTCTGGTGACTCACCTAATGGGACACTTAGAGGGACATGCATTGTCACCTCCACCTGGCTGAACGACTTCCTAATGAGGACAAGGAAAGACAGAGTTCCCAACTCCACCTCTTTTGGAAATGAGGCACACCGGACACCAAGTGTAACAAAGGAGTTTTTGAACTAGTTTTTGAACTAGTTTTCTGTGATCGCTTCGAGAGAAGACATAGAGGGTTTAAAATATGAAGCTGGGCCCAGTGGTTTATGCCTGTAATCCCCAGGGCTCAGGAGGCTGAGGCAGGAGGATTGTGAGTTCAAAGCCAGCCTCAGCAAAAAGCGAGGCACTAAGAACTCCATGAGACCCTGTCTCTAAATAAAATAGAAAATAGGGCTGGGGACGTGGCTCAGTGGTCAAGTACCCCTGAGTTCCATCACTGGTATTGAAAGAAAGAAAAAAAAAATGATTGCAGGGACAGTGTGGCAGTGGCTGCTGACCTGGGAATGCTCACTTCAACAGCAGGACCCAGCGTCCTGACAGGCACAATGTGCAGCTTCTGCTTGGTGACACAACACTTTAGGGTTGTCATTCCCTCAGGCACCATCCCAGGGAAACAAGATATTCAACATCAGCTATGCACACATAACACATCAGCTCGAGGTCCAATTCCCACCCAAAGCCATTGGGAGTGGAGTTCAGAGAACTCCCAGAGAGGCCTTCAGGGGCCAGCTCTTCCCTCTTCTGCTCTCCTGCCCAGGGCCCCGTCGCTCGGTCACCCCCACAGTGAATGCCATACAAGATGTGCAGGTTCTTGAGTCCCTTGAAGGCACCTTTGGCAATGTGGCTGATGGAGTTGTGGCTGAGGTGCAGGACGCTCAAACTGCCCAGCTTGGCCAGGCTCTTCTCGTCCAGCCACATGAGGTTGTTGAAGGACAGGATCCTGGGGAGGTGGAGGGGCACAGGTCATTATCAGGCCTCATGGAGTTGCTTACAACAGCCCATGGGATCTCCGTGGGCAGGGAGCATCTCACAGTGGATGTGCAGCTAAGTCATCCACCTGGTCAAGCCTACGAAAAGTGGGAAAGGAGAAAACCCTCCCAAACTCTCCTGAAAAATAAGGAAACCCCATCAGAATAAACTAGAGCATTATGAAACTGAAAATTTCCACCTAGCGAGGACCCAAACATAAGCAGAGATCTAGAAATGGGTGCAGACACGGGAACATGGCCATTTTCTCTGACCCTTGGCTACACAGCTCTTGCTGTGCATGCAGGACAGAGAAGGGACCCAGGTTCCCTCTCCAGGGGTCACCATTGTGACTCTCAGCTTGGGCAACAGTGAGCTCAGGTGCCCTCTGGCCCAGCCTTGGTGTCCCGCCTGGGGATCTTCCAAAATGATGGGGTGTGGGGGGGTGGAATGCTGTGAGCCTCCATGCACATCCACCTCCTCCACCAGGCACGACAGGTAAAGGGAAGAGCCAGGTCCCTGAGAAAGCTGACCGACGTGCAAGCACTGAGGACACACAAATTCTTCCACAGTCAGTGGGTCGCCATCGCTCTGTTCATGCTCCCAGTGTGGTTCAAAGACTCTCTCTCTCTCTCTCTCTCTCTCTCTCTCTCTCTCTCTCTCTCCCTTGTACTGGGGTTTGAACCCAGGGGTGCTCTAGCACTGAGCCACATTGCCAGCTTTTTTTTTTTGAGATAGGTCCCACTAATTTGTCGAGGCTGGCCTCAAACTTGTGATACTCCTGCCTTGGCCTCCCAGGTCACTGGCATTACAGTTGTGCCACACCATGGCCCAGAGGCCTAAGGTACCATCACTCTCCAAGAAGCTACAGTGAGAAGGGTTCTTTAGGTTGCCGTTCCCAGACAGAGCCCTTGACTTCAGGAGCTTTTTCCACACCCAAGAAATCCCTGGGGACAGAGGCTCCTCATGGGGACCCACAGGCTACACCTCTGTTATTCCAAAAATAGGAGGTAGGAAGGGCCTGGAGCTCAATGCCCTGACAGTCCTGTTTTGGGCCTGGCTGGCCTGCTCATCTATCCTTCTTCCTGCCAGAACAGTGTCACTGGCTGGCCTGCCTGTCTCTGAGCTGCCTTTGCTCCCGAGGCCTACACCCCTTCTTAGTCCACTGCTCTCTGGGCTCTGGAGGATCTGCCTCCACAGACCAAAGCCGAAGACACTTACAACTCACGCAGCTTCTGGCAGAAGTTCCAGCCGTCGCGGTGGATGCGCAAGATGGAGTTGTGGCCAAGGTGCAGCTGGTGCAGGGTCGTGAGGCCGAAGAGGTAGCCACTGTTCACTTCCACCAGGCTGTTGTGCTTGAGGTGTCTGCAATGACAGCTCCCAGGGTCAAGGGGTCCGACCTTTACCCAATACGCGGAGTGTGCCTGGTCAGCGCTCCAATTAGACACGGTGGTCACACTGAGGATGTAATGGGAAGCTTGGAGACCCCCCGGTGTGTACACACATGATGAATAGAAGACGGGCAGACCCCAGTGGAGGGTCTGAAGGCCAAGACATACTCAGAAAGTTTGGAAGGGCAGGGGACATTAGCCATAAGTCACTTTTAGCTGAGTCAAAGTGAACCAGACAGATGAGTGGGCAGAAGAGCTCTCAGCAAGGGCAAAGCCAGGAAAGGAACAGAGAGAGAAGGGGAAAAGGGAGGCAGCCCTTATCCTCATCCAACTGATAAAATCTACTGTGCCAGGAGACATGGCATTAGCTCTGGGGTCCAATGACTGTATGATTTTTGTTTTTCTGGTACCGGGGATTGAACCCAGGAGTGCTTAACCACTGAGCCCCAGCCCCAGCCCTATTTATATTTTTTATTTAGAGACAGGGTCTCACTGAGTTGCTTAGGGCCTTGCTAAGTTGCTGAGGCTGGCTTTGAACTCATGATCCTCCTCCCTCAGCCTCCTGAGCAGCTGGGATTACAGGTGTGTGCCACTACTCCTGGCTCCATGACTACAAGATTTAAATCTTAATTTTGCCATTTTGATGGCTTAATGAGTCTGAACACCTATGAAATGGAAATATCCAGAAGAATCCACCTCATGGTGCTGTATGGAGAGGGAATAGAGAATGTACATCGGGGTTGTGGGCAGTGTGAGAATCTGGCTCCCAACAAACTCATTAAGTATGCACAGTAGGTCCCTGACTTACAATATTCCAACTTGTGATGTCTGCACTCTGTGAAGGTGTGAGACTAGCACACATTCTGCAGAAACTCCACTTGGAATTCCAAATCTAGATCTTTCCTACCTGGTACAATCCTTTCTCAATGCAGGGAGTGGCAGAGAGATGGCTCCCCATCAGCCCTGTGGTCACCAGAGAAAAGAATTGACACTCTACCATGTGTTGTGCTGCAAGCTAGGATGACCTGGGGACTAGAAATTAAGTGTATTTTCAACTTATGACATCCTCAGCTCACAGTGGGCTTCTCGGGATATGACCCCATTGAATGAAGAGCATCCATGTGGCATTCCCTCACTTCTCAGAATCCTCACCAATGGCAACTCTGCCCAGACACCTTGTTTCTCTCATGGAAGTTACCAATGCACATTTTGATCTTTTTTTTTGGTACCAGGGATTGAAGTCAGGCGTGCTTAACCACTGAACCACACCCCCACCCTTTTTTATATTTGATTTAGAGACAGGGTCTCGCTGGACAGGACCTTGATAAGTTGCTGAGGCTGGTCTAAAACTTGTAATCCTCCTGCCTCAGCCTCCTGAGCCACTGGGATTACAGGCACACACCACCATCACTGGCCCTAATTTGTATAAATTTGTTCCACATAAAAACGAAATGGTAGAGCCTCACACTATTTTCTTCTGAAAATTCTCTTCATCCTCAGACCATCATCAACTTAGAACTTCAGATTCTAAATGACAGGCTTGAGGAAGGAAGAGTGTTCTGGAATATGCACCACAGAGCTCTAGCCCAGCTGAAGTGGCAAAGGAGGAGAAGCCACTGGCATTCTGGTCATGCAAAGCAGAGATGCTTCTGCATAGTACACTGTGGGGCCTGGACCTAAGCTTCTGGGCTTGGTTTCAGTTATAATGACAAGTAGTGAAGGAAAGAAGTGGGTAAAGATACTGGTGCAGGTGTGTCAACTTGGAAGTAACCAACCGCAAACAGGAAAACCAAGAGGAACTGCTGAGACCCAACTGTCTCCTGAGAGAAGAACGGGGATGGGGAGGGAGGGGGAGAGAGGGGACAGACAATGGGTGGGCAGCAGCTGCTTTCCTTTACTATCTGATTCATTCACACAGAGGCATTACCTCTGATGAAAAATAAAAAAAATTAAATGTTGAACGACAGTAGATTGCGTTCCTCTGCCTTTTTTTTATGTTGCCTTTGTTTCTGGCAGGACTCAGCTCTGATATTGGACACATCTGGCTGAAGATAATGTTCTCTTGATAAAAACTGCACATCTTCAGCAAGTTCCTTGATGAGCTCATAAGACAGAAATAAATCTTCTGTGATGAACTATACATTTTGGGTCCACCTGCACATCAAGGAAGACTGTCAAACCCAAAATGGGGAGGGAAGGAGCTTCCTGTGGAGTGTGGGATTGGAGAGGATGTGGGGAAGGATCTGTTCCACAGAGAGGAAGTGGGGGGTGGGAGGAGGCCCAGGAATGGGCCTTCCTGCAACACCTGACCTGATTCACAAAAACCTCCTCCAAGAGATGTTCCTACTCTGCTATGGAAACACAAACAGATTTGGATGAGTCTGTAGAAACACTGAGTTGGGATCACAGCAAGGCTCAAAGGACAGGTGGCCTTCTGGGCACGGTGGCGCAGGACAGTCATCGAGGCAGCTCAGGAGACTGAGGCCGGAGGATAATGAGTTCAAAGCCAGCCTCAGCAAAAGTGAGATGCTCAGCTACTCAGTGAGACCCTGTCTCTAAATAAAATACAAAATAGGGCTGGGGATGGGGCTCAGGGGTCGAGTACAATCCCTGGTACCAAAAGAAAAAAACAAAAAAGAAAGAAAAAGGAAAGTGTGGGCTGGAGCCCTGCCAGAGCCCGCCCACACTTACACCACATGCATATTGGACAACCTCCAGAAAGCGCCATCAGTCAGCTTGCTGATGTTGTTTCTCTGGAGCTTCAGCACCTCCAAGCTGTCCAGGCCCTGGAACGTGAGGCCCTGGATCAACTGAATCTGATTCCAATTGAGGTCCCTGAAGAGAAGAAGCCCACAGGCTCAGAGCCTCCCTGTGCATATTCCATACACACACACAAACACACACACACACACACACACACACACACACACACACACACCCATCCCGAGTTTCCCAGCCAGTGAGCCAGCGGGTATCGAATGCAAGAACATTTGCAGTCAGGGCATCTGTCGGGATCTCCATGTATGGGGCAGAGTGAGCAAGAGCAGTGGGGGACACCCCATGAATCACACACATTCATCTGCTGGCTCTAGTACTAGTGAGCCTTGGGGGACCGAAAGGACTCTGGGTGGCCTGGAGGGGCAGGGAAGGACACGCGGAGCTAATGGGAAAGCCCTGGTTTCCCCGAAGTATTTCTGCAGCATCTCGTGACCCAACCTCCTCAGCATCATGGAGACCTTCTCCGCAGACAGCCCAGGATCCACACCCTGCTGAGCCTCAACAACTGTTCTCATCAATTTAAACCAAATTTCGACTACTGGCTTGTTTTCCTGATATTTACTCTTCCAATAATAAAAAGAAGCCAAAAATCAATCAATCAATCAATCAATCAATCAAGAGCCAGGCATGGTGGCACAGGGCTATAATCCCAGTGGCGTGGGAGGATTGATAGTTCAGAGCCAGTCTCAGCAACTCAGAGAGGCCCTAAGCAACTCAATGAGACTCTGTCTCTAAATAAAATACAAAATACAGCTGGGGAGGTGGCTCAATGGTCGAGTGCCCCTGAGTTCAATCCCCGGTACCAAAAAGAAAAAAAAAAAAAGCAAGAGACAATCATAAATCAACCACCTTGTAAGATTTAGGAGATAAAGATTGCCATCTTCTGCTTACCGCCTGTAGCCATGCTAACTTCCTGCTAAATTCAAGAAATGTCAAGGATACCATCAAGCCTGAGGTACATATTTTATGGGTAACTTTAAAAACAACACTAAAATCTCTGAGATAAATAAACAGAATGCATGCAGCCAAAGCACTAGCCATGTTAGCTAACCAGCAGGATTCCTCATGTCATCAAGGAGGACACCAGCATGGACTCATACTCAGTGGACCTCATCCCTGCAAGATGAGGTGGGCCACCGGCACCAGACCCAGCTCCAATCTGCTTTTACTAGGTGTTGTCATAGGGGCATTAATTACGGTTCATGCAGAACTTTACTGGGGGCGGGTGGGGGAGTAGGGGTTGCATTTGGTGCTAGGTTCTTGGGGAAGTTTGGCCCCCATAAAATTGGGCTATAACCTTAATTAAAGTGCTGGTATCTGTACTCACAGTTGTGTCAGCCTGGGTAACTTGAATGTTTTTATAGGAAGTTGGGTGATCCTGATTTTGCTCAGGCGAAGAAAAAGCAGTGACCGTGACAGGCCATCAAATGCTCCCAATTCCAGGGTGCCAATGTGATTGCTGGCCAGGTTGCTGGAAAGAGTCAGGAGAGAAAATGTCACAGCCATAGGAGCACTTCCTCGTTCTGTTACAGACACCAGACCCAGCTGGATCCGAGCTGGGAAAACATGCTAAGACATACCCAGAGGGACAGGTTTACCGAGAAGATGCCTATTATCACGAGGCTTCAGAGCCTGCCCTGCCACTGCAGGTGGCAAGACTGTCCAAGGTCAACCTCCACTCAGCCCAGAGCACACAGCACCTGTGGCTAGTGGGCCCAAGAGGGCGGGAGTGACCATCAGACACCTCCACCCCGACCCCTGCTGCAAACCTGCCAACCTTGGGCCACACCTGGCCCGCCACCCTAGGCCAACTGAGAAAAACCCTACACAAAGCACAAAGTCAGCTCAGAGGCCAGGTCAGATTCCATTCCATGATTTGGGGAATCAGTCTTTAATCCTGAAGTGGGTCTCATTTTTGGACTTACATGATAAGTGTGTACAAGCCAATTCCTTAAAATGATTTTAAATACCTGAAAGAAACCCTCTAGTTAAGGAGACCCAAGCCAAGTTCTTTAAAAAGCAAGCCATACCATGCCTGTAATAACAGTAGCTCAGGAGGCTGAGGCAGGAGGAACGAGAGTTCAAAGCCAGCCTCAGCAAAAGCGAGGTCCTAAGCAACTCAGTGAGACCCTGTCTCTAAATAAAATACAAAATAGGGCTGGGGATGGGGCTCAGTGGTTAAGCTCCCTTGGTTCAATCCCTGGTATCCCCACCCCTGCCAAAAAAAGACAAGAAATACTTTTTCAGGGCCATCTCCTTTGACCGTACCGAGCGGATGGACTGCAGTGTACAACACAGATATGTGTGTCATACTGTGTGCAAAGCATAGCAAGTAGTGGAAAAGAAAAGGGAAAAAATAAAGGGAATAAAATAAATCAGTATTCCTATGAGAAGTTACCCCTCAACACCCTTCTTACTGCTTTTCCTAGACAAAATTTTGGTGGTTTTTTTTAAACAAAACAAAACAAAAAACAGCACCTAAGTGAAAAGGAGAAAGCCCAGGGATTCTTCTACCCTGGGGGGAAGGAACAAGGCTCCTCTGGATTCTTTACCAGGCAGAGCCCCAGCAGAGGGCACATGAGGATTCTTTAAAAATGGGGCTTGACTGTTTGTTCTTGACATTCCAGATTAGAGAACAGCCTCTGGGATGAAGATAGAGCAGTCACAAGCTGCCAAAAGAGAAAATCCCTCCTGCTTTCTTGCAGGGACAGAAGGTCAGTGCAATTCCATTTAGCAGTGGTGATTTCTTGGTTCTGAGCAAGGGAGTGTCGGGCAGCAGCTGGACACCTCGGGACAGGCTCCACTTGAGGCTTAACAAAAGCCAAGGCCTCCTGTTCCGATTTTGGCACCTTGATGCAGCCTGAGAATGACTTGGAAAATCTAGGGGCCAAGGTTCATCTTCCCTGAAGAGATGGGTCATGACTACCTCTAAACAGGACTCGCAAATGAGCTCCAAAATGACTCCAAAACAGTGATGACAAAGGGAATGGAAACTCACTCAGATTTGGAAATTTCTCTTCAGATTCTTCCCCAGAGCAACACTTTCCTACCCACAGGCCGTGGGTGCTGCAGGTTTTATCATTTTTACTCCTGCCTACCATCCACACTGCAGGGAAGATGGGGCCCAAACACAGGTAAGAGACACATCAGCACAGTCCTGAGAACACACAGAACTAGGAACTGCCTTCCCAGACAGATCCTGTGATCAGATCACTGTGCGACGATAGGAAGAAAGAGCCTGGAGAGTCTGCAAAGCGCTCTCTCTACAGTGTGGGCCTCTAAGCTCCCCTGAGCCTTCTCTCCAAGCTCTGCTGGGAAGCAGCCCAGTAAGTGGGAGTAAAAGCAGGTTTTGTGATCAGGGCAGACCTCAGAGTCTTGAACTCTTCTGTCTGAGGGGTGAGCTTCCAGGACAGGCAAGTCCACCTCTCCCTGCCCAAGGTGTCCACCTTGGGTGTAACACAGACGAATACTATGGGACTGGAAATGTTCCATCAGTGGGCATCAGAGGCCAATCCGTACTGCCTTGCACCATCCCCAGGGCTGAAAAATTATTATGATTTGGATGTGAGGTATCCCCCAAAAGCTCACATGTGAAATGGTGCAAGAAGGTCCAGGAGAAATGACTGGGTTGTGAGAGCTTTAACCCAACCAGTGAATGAATTCCTGATGGGATTAACTGGGTGGTGGCTGGAGGCTGGTGGTTGTGGCTGGAGGAGGGGGCATGGGGGCATGGCTTTGGGGTCTCTATTTGTCTCTGGAGAGTGGAGTCTCTCTCTGCTTCCTGATCACCATGTGAGCTGCTTCCCTCCACCACATTCTTCCTCCATGATGTCCTGCCTCCCCTCGAGCCCTGAGGAATGGAGCCTGCTATCTATGGATGGAGACATCTGAAACTGTCAGCACCCAAATAAACTTTTCCTCCTCTACAATTTTCTGGTTGGGTTTTTTTTTAGTCACACAGTAGTGAAAAAGCTGACCAAAGCAGAAGTGAAATATGCAGACTGTGTACAGACCTGAGCAACAGAGGCCTCCAGCTGACCTAGAAGCAGAGGGACAGCCCCAGCCTCAGAAGTACTTACAGCTCTCTTATGTACAGTCCAGGGGGAAAGCAGCCACTCCAGATTTCCGTGATATTATTCAAACTCAGATCCAACACTTCCAAGGAAAGGTAGGCCTTCAGCTGGCTCCCGTTCACGCTGCGGATCCTGTTGTGTTGCCTGAAACACACAAGTGGAGGTGACTCGGGCATTTCTTTTTGCAGAGTAACTACAAGAGCCAGGCATAGTGGTGGACGCCTGTAATCCCAGTGGCTCAGGAGGCTGAGGCAGGAGGACCTTGAGTGCAAAGCCAGCCTCAGCAACTTATTGAGGCCCTAAACAACTCAGTGAGACCCTGTGTCTAAATCAAATATAAAAAAGTAAAAGAATTCTCTTTCCTATTTTACTAGTTGTTTGCTCTTTCATAACATGACCCTCTAGTGACACTCAAAATGAGTTTTCCTGTTGTTCTTCCCATTCATGATCAGCTGCTGGCTTCAGAGATTATGGTGGATTTTCTCATACGGGACAAGCTGTTTGCAAAAGTATGGGGCAAGAACACAGGGGTGATCTCTAAGTACACAATCATGGCATGACCTGCATCTACTTATATACCCACCATAAAGGATGTACCAGCGCAATTGGGCAGTTCCAAACCAATAACCTTCTGCAATCTTCAGGACCTAGTCCAATGCCATGAGATAAAAGGCTTGTAGGCATGAGCCCAGGTTTAGTCATATGGCTGTGTGCAGTATTGGGGATTAAACCCAGGGCCTCATGGATGCTAGGAAAGTGCTCCACCACTGAGCCACATCCTCAGCCCTCTCTGGGTCAGTTTAATCCAACTTCACAAATCACTATGCACTTTCACAAATCACTACTGACACCTCCCATGTGCCAGGCATGGAGACTTACAGGAGATTAAACACACACACAACACACACACACACACACACACACACACACACACACACACAGATAAAATCATGGTAATCTCATACTTTGCTGATGGGACTGCATTTGACCCAGTTACCCCACTCCTCAGCATAATACCCAAAGGACTTAAAATCAGCATACTACAATGACACAGTCACATCTATGTTTATAACAGCTCAATTCACAAAAGCCCAACTATGGAACCAACCTAGATGCCCTTCAAGAGATGAATGGATAAAGATAATGTGTTATATATACACAATGGAATATTACTCAGCCTTAAAGAAGAATGGAATGATGGTACTTGCTAGTAAATGGGGGGAAATGGAGACTATCATCCTAAGTGAATGAAACACACCAATTCCAAAAAAAAAAAAAAAACAAAGGCTGAATGTTCTTTCTGATATGCAGGTGCTAATTCAAAATGGCAGATGAGTAGGGAAGAATAGAGGTACTTTGGATTAGGCAGAGGGGAGCAAAGGGAAGGGAGGGTGTTTGGGGGGTAGGAAGGATAGTACAAGAATGGGACATTATTACCCTATGTGCATACATAACTACATGACTGGTGTGATTCCACATCATGTACAACCAGAAGAAGTTATACTCCATTTATGTTGGATGTTTCAAAATGCATTGTACTGTCATGTATAACTAATTAGAACAAATTTTAAAAAATAAAATCCTGGCACTCTGCAAAGGGAGAGAGGAGCTCACTGCTGGGTCTCACTGGAATCAAATCCCTTGCAGCTCTAATGGCATTGTTCCTCAGTTTTCTCATCTAAATGATGCAGCCGAAACCTGTCATTTCTGGAATATGGGCAACCCAACTTAAAACCGTGCTAAAGGGATAGCAGACATTAAGGAAAGTGCTCTGAGGGTGTCCTGCCCACCTAGGAAGGCACTGTCCACCATGACTTATTTTCATCTTTAACCCTCGAGGCCTCTGACAAACCCCAAATCTAACCAAGGGAATCTGGCTCCCCATGGGACAGGTGGGAGGGGTGGCAATTCAGAGGCAGGCACAAGAGAATGGTATGGGGGGGTCCCTCCCCTCCCAGGAGCTGGAGATGACATCATCAAATGGTTAGGGCGCCCCTGGGCAGGCTACAGGCCGTACCTTCCATCCCCACCCACTGGCAGCCGCGAGGTCAGTTCAGGGGTCGCATGGACATTTGTAAATCAGGTACCTGGCAAAGGGCTACTACCCAGAATATAGTCAGCACTACCCACCCCCCCCCACATTCCCATAGCTTCCACATCTGCACGTTCCACTAACTGTAGAAGAAAATGCAAAAGAAACTGTCTGGAGTGAACATGTACAGACATTTTCCCTGTGCCTGTCTCTAAATGGCATGGTATAGTTATCTACACAGCATTGATTTACACTACATGAGATAATGTAAAAATTTGGAGATGATTTAAAGCATTGATTATATGACACTATTGCATTAGTTTGTACAAGGGACTTGAGGCTCCATGGATTGGTATTTTTTTTGGAGGGTGGGGACTTGCATGACTGTATATATAGAATCCCTAGAACTGACAGCAACAGAGAACAAATGTCCTAATCAAAACAGGGGCAAAGGGGACCTGGGGCTGGGGCTCAGTGGTACAGCTCTTGCCTAGTATCTGTGAGGCACTGGGTTCGATCCTCAGCACCATATAAAAATAAATAAATTTTTAAAAATTGGCAAAGGACTTTATAGATGTTTCTCCAAAGAGGACCAAGTAGCCAACAAACCCATGAAACCATGTTTGAAGTCAGCCTTCACAAGTAAAATGCAAAACAAAACCCTGATTAAATATCCGCTCACACCCATCAGTGTGGTCTCTATCAAATTAAAAAAGATAAAAAAAGTTAAGCAGGGGTGAGGATTTGGAGTAATCAAAACTTTGTGGGAATGTGAAATGATGGAAAGCTGAAGAAAATGGTTTTCTGACTCCTCAAAACATTAAACACAAAGCCAGGAGTGGTGGCACACGACTGTCATCCCACTGGGATGACAGGCATGCACCACCATCCTTGGTGCCTTTCTTATTTTTTGAGACAGGGTTTCACTAAGTTGCTGAGGCTGGCCTCAAACTTGTGATCCTAGGCTGGGGATATAGCTCAGAGCTTGCCTGGCATGCACAAGCCCTGGTCCAATCCCCAGCACACCACATACACACAACTTGTGATCCTCCTTCCTCAGCCTTTCAAGAGGCTGGGGGGAGGGTTATAGGTGTGCACCACTCCACCTGGCTCATTTCCATATTTCCTAACACATTTGGTTATTGATTAGTCTTCTTTTAGTCTGGCTGGCAGATGGTCCAGCAGGCAATTCCTCCACCAGAAGGAGCATGGTTCTTTATCATGAGGGAAAAAACATACCCACCTCAACTGTGGCCATAGGTTCTACACTGAATACAGACACAGAGCTCCACCATCTGAGAGTACCACTCAATTTTTGAAGACAACTATTACTTCATACTTCCAGGGATAAATAGCATGCTAAAGAGATGATTCTTCACATGAATCTTCATGATGTCTGAAAAGGCTGGGCCTTCTGCTACATATTAGGAAGTTTTAATGGCAGGGGAGTGAAGAGAAAGGAAAAAGGCCTCATGTATTCCCACTCCTTAGGCAAGAATAAATGCTCCAGCCCCAATTCAGGCAAGCACACGTGTGCACGTGTAATCAGTTTGAGGATTGCTAGCAACTATTTATTACTCAGTATGATTTCACCTGTGCCTCAAGACTAATTACCGACAGTCCCAGCTCAGGTCCCTAGGCCAAGACTAATTTTCCAAAATTAAAGTCTAGGTCTCTTTCCCCCCTTGCTTGCAGGATGAGCCCTTAGGGGGACTTTAATTATTCACCCAGCCCTAAGGGGTGGAGGCTCCTGTGGCTGCCTCCCCTCCAAGACCTGCTCTTTAATTACACTTTAATGTGAATTGATCTCTGCACTAAGGAGACTGTAAAGAAGATTGATCTCATATCTCTCTCTCTCTCTCTCTCTCTCTCTCTCTCTCTCTCTCTCCCTCCCTCACTCCCCCCCTCTCTCTCTCTCTTTCTAGAGGGTTTGTTTGCTAGAGAGTTAGGTATTCCCATTGATTTTATGTCATTAGCAGATCCAGCCAGGAAGAGGGCTCAGGCGGTTGCTGCCATTGATCTCTCCAGCTCCTCACTTGCCTCACTATGAGAGAGGTCACCCACAGGACACCAGGTTGCTTTCCTCCCAGGCTGTGTTTTCTGGGACTTACAATTTACTAGGATGTTAAATATTGCACCCCCCCCCTTTTTTTTAAAGAGAGAGTGGGAGAGAGAGAGAGAATTTTTTAATATTTAATTTTTAGTTCTCAGCGGACACAACATCTTTGTTTGTATGTGGTGCTGAGGATCGAACCCAGGCCGCACGTACACCAGGCGAGCACGCTACGGCTTGAGCCACATCCCCAGCCCTGCATCCCTTTTATTTAATCAGTTTTTCTTCGGCTAAGAGGTCACAGCAAATTAGAGGACTTAGAACCATGTCAGGTATTTTTATTTAATTTATTCATACTCTAAGTCTTCCAGGTACATTTGTTAACAGGAGAGAAAAAATTTACTCAAAAGCAAATGACAGCCATGTGCAGTGGCCCATGTGTGTAACTGCAGAAGCTGGGGAGGCTGAAGCAGGAGGATGGCAAGTTCAAAGACAGCCTTAGCAACTTAGTGAGACTCCAACAACTCAGCAAGAAATATTTAGAAATAAAATATTTTTTTATAAAAAAAAGGCTGGGATGTGGCTCAGTTGTTAAATACACCTGGGTTCAATCCCTGGTACAAAACAACAACAACAAAAAAAGCAAATGACATTTTCAGATATGTGGACACCAGAGGCTGAAAGGAAGGGAATACAGGAAGTGAATGCTGATGGGTGGAGGGTGTGAAGGGGGTCTCTTTTTGTGGTGGTAAAAATGTTTTAGCATTAGATACTGGTTATGGTTGGACACCATTGAGAAGGTACTAAAAGCTGAACTGTATATACCTCAAAATAGTTAAAATGTTGAGTTCATTAATTTCATCTCAATCTAAAAAATCCAAAGAGTCCAAGTGCAGTGGTGCACGCCTGTCATCCCAAGCTGAGGCAGAAGGATCATGAGTTCAAAGCCAGCCTCAGCAAATTAAATGAGACCCCCTGTCTCTAAATAAAATACAAAAAAAAAAGGGCTGGAGATGTGGCTCAGTGGTTAAGGACCCCTGGGTTCAATCCGCAGTAACTGCTACACCCCAAAAAATTTTTTTTCAACATTAGAAATATTTCAGTGTATTTAAACACACACACACACACACACACACACACACACGCACACGCACACACCCCTAAGGAATTTTGACAGCAATTTCACAAAGTCACAAGTAACTGTGTCAACCTGGTTTTTGTTTTTATCTCCCACCTGGTGGATACAGGTCGGGGAGAGCAAAGGAGGTGGCAGGGTGAAGAGGTGAGTTCTGACAGGTACCACCACCACCTGGAGAGGAAGCCTGGCAGACACAGCCAGGGCGGCCTCTGCATGGGGTTCAGAGTGAAAATCAGTTTTCTGTCTGCTTTCCTCCCAGGAATGAAAACCAATCAGTCCTCCACACGACAACCAACCTCCTCCATGGCGTAAGTGCAGAACTGCCGCAGGAAAAGCAGAAATGTTCCTTTAGCAGAAATGTTGCTTATGCCTCAGACAAAATTACTGTTGCTGTGGGAACTGTAACTGAAGTTTCCTGGACTTCGAATTAAAAAAAAAAAATCTCAAATGTGAAATTCGACTGGCAGACTCTGCTCCCATTTAACAAAAGGCTGTTTCTTTTTCTGAGAACTATTTTTATGAAATTAGCACCCTCGCTCCAACCCAATCCTATTAAAAGCTTTCCTGGAGTTTTATGCTTTCTGTTATTAAGGACAAATGGCTCTAGTATTATCCTCAGGACAAGATGCAAATAAAGCTGCTCTCTGACAAATACTTTAATTGAGTTAGATCCCTTTAAACAGAAAGTATTAACCAATTGAAATTGTGCTGTAGGACCCAAGTTCCCAAAACTCTAGATCTCTCTCTCTCTCTCTCTCTCTCTCTCTCTCTCTCAAAGCCCTGATATTAAAGTCAGCCACAAAACAAAACCTCTTCCCAGGAGACCCTTCCAAGTGTGACACCCAGCAAAAAAGGGAACTGGAGTCTGAGAACTCAGAGCAGGCCTGTGTGACAGAGAAGAAGAACTCAGCTCCAGAAGCCAAGTCTAGGATGACAGGTGTCTGAGCTGAAAACCACAAATCTGCTATTTCTGCTGAAAGACACAAAGTACAAAGAGCAGCTACTGGACAGACTGACCAACCATGTTTTCAGTGACATTGCCCCTGCCCTCTACTTCTGGGTCACCCAAGAAATCGATGCCTGATTCAACAAAAAAGAAAAAAAGGAACTTGTCCCAGGTCACGCCTGCATTGGAGGCAGAGAAGGACACACACCAGATCTCCACTTTTCCTTTCTGCATTAGTCTATAAACTTGTCGCAACAAAATTGTCTCCTCGAACACACATGGCCTCACAGTAATCATATTTTGCTTACTTTTCTGATCCTCCACCTGCTCAAAAAAGGGAAATAAACCACTGAACAGGGTGGCACATACCTATAATTCCAGCAGCTCAGGAGGCTGAGGCAGGAGGATCGTGAGTTCAAAGCCAGCCTTGGCAACTTAGCGAGGCTTTAAACAACTCAGGGAGACCCTGTATCTAAATAAAATACAAAATAGGGCTGGGGATGTGGCTCAGTGGTGAGCTCTCCTGGGTTCCATCCCTGGTACCAAAAGTGGGGGCAGGATAAAATACTGAGGGACTAAGGACTCACAGATGTCAGAGTACAGCTCAGTGGTACGGCACTTGCCTAATATGTGAAAGGCCCTGCGTTCCATCCCCACTGCCTCAAGCAAGCAAAAATGAAGTTTGTAACTATTTGCACATTTTCAGACAATGTGTCAGTGCTTCCACGTCACCTTGGAACAGCCTCTGGGACACAACTTCACGGGGCACAGGAGACACCTAATAATTACTCACAGAACACGGGACACATTTTAATTCTAAATTTCTGCAAGGCAACAGTACCTATCAGGAACACATGTTCTTCTAAGCTGATCAATGGGCACCGCTTCATGGATGAAGATGCTAAAAGCCTTGTTGGGTCAGAATGGGAAAAATGTCTTTTGGCTACAAAGTGACCCTCATCCACTCTCTGCTCATCCTCTGTTGTTCTCTCCTCCATCCTTCACGTAGACCACAAAGGAAACCCAGAAATGCATGCAGAGTGACCGCAAAATCATCTAGACTCCTGTTCCCCAGAGGTCACGCTGCTAACCTAACTGTCTGCAGACACTCGGTCCAGGCATCCAGTCTGAAAACCTCTGAGAAAATGAAAATAAAGACCCTTCCATTTCTGTTGTCTCAGAGAAATCACTGCCCAAGTCAGATGGAGACAAACTTCAGGCCAGAGAGGTTGCCAATGCTAACCTGCATTTTCCAAAACTGAATTGGAGTGAGAAGGGAGTCTCTCTCTCTCTCCCTCTCTCTCTCTCTCTCTCTCTCTCTCTCTCTCTCTCTCTCTCTTTTTCTCTCATGTACATATTTCAATGCAGTCTAATGGAATAGCAGGAACAAGGCCAGACAGCCCCACTGCTACTGGCACTGGGGCCAGGGAACAGAAATGTATTTTTAGTCAGCAGAGCAAGAAGTGATTCAAGTGCCACAGGCCCGGGGTGCAAGCTGGGGGCCTTCCTGCCTCTGGCATGGGATACCTCACAGTAACCTACCATGCTCCTTGCTCCAAGGGCAGGGGGTGGACAAAGAAGCCTTGGAAGGACACACGTGTCCCATCTCAATTCCACCTCTACATTTTGCAACTTAGTATACATTCGGGGAGTCGCACCTTCTTCTCTAGCAACTCCAAGATATGCTCTGCTATCCTGGCTCCCTCACCGAACAAGAAAAGGAGGAATGAGTGGCCGAATGGCCTGGGAGCTTGTTAAAAATGTGGTTTTGGGGGATGTGGCACTGCATTTCTTCTTTTGGGGTGGTGTTGGGGGTGGGGTGTGCCAGAAATTGAACCCAGGGACACTTGACCACTGAGCCCCATCCCCAGCCCTATTTTGTGTTTTATTTAGAGACAGGGTCTCCCTGAGTTGCTAAGTTCCTTGATTTGCTGAGGATGGCTTTGAACTCACCATCCTCCTGTTGCAGCCTCCCGAGCCTCTGGGATGACAAGCAGGCAACACCGCGCCCGCCTGGCTGTGACCCTGCATTTCTAATGGGCCTGGTGTGGATATGATACTGCTGGTGCACAACCTGGGCTCTCAGGATTCATGAGCATCTCCGTGCACTTGACTTGAGGAACACTCTGAGGGTTTCCACATCCCCAGCTCACCTCTCCAA
This sequence comes from Callospermophilus lateralis, assembly GCF_048772815.1. Lineage (NCBI taxonomy): Eukaryota > Metazoa > Chordata > Mammalia > Rodentia > Sciuridae > Callospermophilus > Callospermophilus lateralis. Next base: position 774,754 of record NW_027513809.1, on the reverse strand, counting down.
AGGCTGACTCATTTAATGTAGCCCACGATTAGGCACCTTGCAGGTGCTGCGCACAGAACAAGTGGACACAAAAAAGAAAGTGAACCCTCTGCTCATACTTCAAGGGCCATGGTTTTCCTGCTTTCAATATTCATTCCTTCACAGGGAACAAAGACCGTCCTACAATGCCTGTGGGCCTACAGTGAGGTCTCATCAAGACCAAAGGAGTTATGTGAGAACCAGCCACCATTAAGAGCCACCAAGAATCACATATTTGCTAGGTGACCCTCATGATATCAAGTGCTTCATGTATGTTCTGCTTCCCTCTAGGCCTGGCCCTGTCCACTTGTAATCCCAGTGACTCAGGAGGCTGATGCAAGAGGATAGCAAGTTTGAGGTGAGCCTGGGCAACTTAGTGAGGCCCTAAGCAACTTAGCTAGACCATGTCTCAAAATATAAAAGAGTCTGGGGATGTGGCTCAGTGGTAGAGTGCCCTGGTTCAATCCCCAGTATCCCTCCCCTCCAAAAAAATGTCAGAATCACATTATTCTTTTATGAGATTCAGAGATGAAGTCAACTGTCCAGGATATGGTGAGCCACCACCCAGCCCCTCCCCAGGCTTTCCTGAAGAACCCTCAGCAGCCTGGAAAAAGGTTCAGCTCCAGAGCGTGTTTCAAAAGTCTTTTCCGTGAACACAGGGCCCACAGCCAGCCAAAATCCAAGATCGACGCACTAACCCGAGATCTTATTAATAGTGCCTTCCTGCCGTATCCCCCTGCTCAGCCTGCTGAGTTCCAGGGTTCCAGAGAAAAGGACGCACAGAGGTGAGCAAACGAATTGTAAAACTAGCAAAATGAAGATAAAGTAAAAATGTGCAGGGCTGCAGTTTGGACAGGAAATTCAGTAGGAAGGGGGTGCTCTGCTCAGGAAGCTGCCCAAAAAATCTGGTGGAGCGCATGGCTGGACTCCCAGCTGGGAAGACCTGTCAGGCTGCAGGAGCAAGGTCAGACCAGGTGCCTCGTCCCCAGCAAAGGCAAAAGGCTCAAATGATCACACCCCAGGGCTTCCTCACTGCGTTTTTTGGTTAAAACCATTTATGTCCTTTTTGGTTTCCTCTGTAAGAACACCCAGATTTCATTTCAGTCTATCATTGACCATTACAATAAATTCCTCTTTTTTCTGCTGATTTCTGAGGCCAGGGGGCACTTCATTATTATATATATATATATATATATACTTTTATGGCTCATATATATATATTAGAGCCCTAAAAATAAACTGAGTCTCAGTCCCAAATTCACTGGCACAGAGCTGAGCCTGCTATCTTATAATTCACACGGCTTCCTTTAATTCCAGTTTATTCACCTGAGCTGCAACTTCATGGGTCAGAGAGCAAATAGAAAAGTCCTAGCATCCCCCAAATGGGAGACAAGTCAAGGGCCGGAGAACGGCTCAATGGTAGAGCACATGCCTAGCTAGCATGTGTGAAGCCTGAGGTTCCATCCCCAGCACTGCCGGAAAAAAAACGGGTGTGGGGGGCAAAACCTCCAGCTTTTGATTCTGCAAAACCCCAGAACAGCAAACAAGGCATTTTCTGTGATGAAGGTCATTCTCCACCAGTGAGCAAGCATGCCACCTCAAGTTCTCCTGCCACCAGTGTCAGCAAGCCAAAACCACGGACCCACCATGGCCCAGAGCCCCCAGATGGCACTACTCACAGAGAGAGAGACACCACATGTGGAGAGGCAGCACCCAGGGACGGTATGGCTGTCAACTCATTATTATGGAGGTACCTGTAACAAAAGCAAGAGAGAGTGGATAATATGGAGCACTTAAGTTAAGCATTTAGAAACACAAACATACAAGGCCAATCAAAACCACCGTGAGCCAGGCGCGGTGGCACAGACCTGTCATCCCAGCAGCTTGGGAGGCTGAGGCAGGAGGACCGTGAGTTCAAAGCCAGCCTCAGCAACTTAGTGAGACCCTAAACAACTTAGTGAGACCCTGGCTGTAAATAAAAATAAAAAGGCCTGGGGATGTGGCTCAGTGGTTAAGCACCCTAGGTTCAAATCCAGCTACCAAAAAATAGATAGATAGATGATAGATAGATAAATAGAAACCCCCTGCTGCATTCACCACAGGAGGTGTGAAATAAAAGAATCCACAGTGAGTTTTTAAAGAGAAAGAAGTTCTATGAAGTCACAAAGCCTAACTATTTCTCACATCCCTGGTAAGAAATTAACACTAACATCAAGTTCAGAAAAGAATCAAGACTAACAGACATTGAGTAGTGAAAATAGGCCCAGATAAAGGTTCCAGTCAAGTGTGGCCCCAAGTCCATCCTGGTTGGCTCAATCAGTCAGGAATGGATCTGGAAAGGAAAGACTGTCCCCTCCTGGTTGCTCAGTGCTCTGCCTAAACCACAGGGCAACATGCAGGAACAGAAAGCTGGAGCCCAGTGGCTCACTACTGTGGGGTTCTGAGATGCTGGTCACATATGGGACTGATTATTTCAATGCCTTCACTATGAAATAACAAAGGGGCTGGACTCAGAGATGTTCATCCATTTGAGGTTCCAGCTTCCCTGGACTCTGATGGAGTCTCTGGATGGTCTTCCAGGAAAACAAACATATACACATACTTTCTGCACACAGACATTGTAAAAACCCTCTGCAGACAGGATGTGCTCTCCAAGTTCCCTTCCTGCTGGAAGGTTCTAAAATCTCTCTTTCCACCATTGATATCTCTTAATGGAAAGGAAATCCCATGGACACAGCTTGCCTGGTATGCCCCCAGAGGCTGTACAATCTGGCCTCCTTACATGGACATGTATTTCCAAATCTGGGAAAAGAATCCAAAAATCAGACTTGCAATGTGAGCCCAAGAAACCTCAGGAAAGCCAAAGCAGTGTCCAGGCATTCTGCCAGGTGACGGGCTTGAAAGAAATTGTACTTGAGATGCAAAGTCAAGGGAATAAAAATGGATTATCTTGCTATCAATTTTTAAAGGGAGATACATCTTACACACAGGGCACTCTCTGAAGACAGGCCACTGGCATGACAGCTGTATTCATACAAGTAGAGAACCCACATTTGCCTGAACAGAATCATCTAGTTGTCTGCCATCTTTTACAGAAATGAATAGGAGAAGTGAAAAAAAAAAGAAAGAAAGAAAGGCCTTGAATTATCCCATTTGCTTTCTTCGGTGCCAAAGCCAGTTAGGGATGAGGCTTGACAATTACTGGGCCGTAGGACACAGAATGCCTGCTTAAATAGCTTCATGACTGAAGCATCTGGCAGAGAGAAAACAGATCTGTATCATGTGGCAAATCCTTGTTTGTGTGTTGAAATAGGCAATTAATTACTTTAACAGTCTGTTATCTGATGGTCCCCTGAATCAGATGGTTTCTGCTTCTACCTTTTATCTCTCCCAACCCTGCTTCGAGATCCATTTCCCATCACGGTACTGAAAATTCTCCCTCAGTCTTAATCATGACCAGGAAAATTTCACAGTACCTATGAGCACACATATCATGAGAGGACACCCTCCGTTTTCACCAGAGCAAGAAAAGCTCAGCTCAGGCGCCTGCTACCACCAAGGTGTCTCCTAGAGATTGACTCTAAAACAGAAGATGTGGTAATAAGAAGAGTAGCAGGTAACTTAACCAAAGGCTTACTATTTACCAGATGAAACTCTAAGAGGTTTTCAGCCTATGGACTCATCTTTTGGACCATAGAAGTGGGTCCCAGGAATGTTTCCATTAAAATAAGAGGTGTTAAATAATTGGACCAACATCACTAGCAGAAAATAGCAGTGGCCCAGGAAATCTGGCCCCAAAGTCTGGGTTCTTAACTACTATCTTTATGGTTTTTTTTGTTGTTGTTGTTTTGGTTTTTATCATTATCCCCTCAGGGGCACTCGACCACTGAGAGTCATTCCCAGCCCCTTTTTTTGTATTTTATTTAGAGACAGGGTCTCACTGAGTTGCTTAGGGCCTTGCTAAATTGCTGAGGCTGGCTTTGAACTTATGATCCTCCTGCCTCAGCCTCCTGAGCTGCTGGGATGACAGGCATGCATCACCACGCCCAGCTTGTTTCTTTACGATTGTAGCGAAACCCCTGTATGTATTATGTATAGTAATCATCACAACAACTTTGAGTTCGTTTCCAGTTATTACTGCTGTTTCCTAGATGACACTCATTTCCCAAGTCAGTTTAAGTAACCGGCCAGGGGGACATGGCCAAGAGATGAACAGTGACCTCAAATCAGAGAAGAGCAACAAGCAAACAAGCCAACAAGCATGAGGCTGGCCAGAAAGCTCCTAATCCCTTAGGTAACATTGAAGTTGTTTTTCTGCCTTGATTTGAATTGGAACCTAAAACTGAGTATGTAAAAACTCTGGCTAATGAGCCTCCAGCCCCCAAACAAAGCTGATTGCCATCAAAGGCCCTAAAACTCTTGCTGAGATATCTGGCTTCTATAAAATTTTTTCTGATGATTCAGGACCAAGAAGTGCCTCAAATGTATCGGACAATGAATCACGGCTCAACCCAGGAGCTGGAAGGAGGTGTAAGTTAGGTCAGTGGGGGCTGCGAGGGTTGCCTGACCCCAGAGCAGAACCCAGACAAGACCTGACCCATTCAATCCTTAAGGTCAGCGGGGACTTTTGGGTCCCTGAGTTTTCTCCCCAAACTTACACTTACTTAGCTCAGTTCAAGGGAAAAGTTACATTTAAATGTTACAAAGGACATTTCACAGAACATCATCATCATTAATTATCTTAATGAAGTTTGGCCTTTTAACCAACAATATAAAACATACCCAAGGAGTATTATGGAGTCATAGCATCTTTTTTTCCTTGCCAGACTTATTTATTGAATAGCTGATGGAGGCACACAGTAAATATTTCAAACCATTTCAAAAAAGAATACACGGAGTATACAGTGAAAAAAAAAAGTTCCTGTATCCTTCAGTCTACTGGCCTGCCTCCAAGGGGAATCTCTTGCTGCAGGCTGTGAGAGATGTGCATGTGTTTTTATTTTACACAAAGCTTGTGTCTTGTGGGCTATTCTGTACTGCTCTTTTCCCCTCAGTAATAAGTCTTGAGGAGGTCTTCACAAGTCTTTCAGCCAGCTGCAGAGCAGTCCTCTGCTGGTATGAGTGGTTTAAAAAAAAAATGGACCCTTTTCTTTACTGATTTATTTTGCCAATTTGTTCTTGGTAGGCAGAATGGTTATTCCAATTGCTTCCAACTAGACAGAGATCCAACTACTAACAATCAAGTCAGGAGGAGGGCTGGAACTTTGGTTTCCCTTCTTTTTTCCCCTTACTTATTAATCTATTTATTTATTTATTGTACAAGGGGTTGAACCCAGGGCTTCATGCATGCTAGGCAAGTGCTCTACCACTCAGCCACAGCCCCTGGTTCTTCTGTTTTTTACTTATTTTGAGACAGAGTTTTCTTAAATTGCCTAGGATGGTCTTAAACTTGCCATCCTCCTCCCTGAGCCTCTGGCGCAGTTGGGATTACAGGTATGCATCACCACATCAGCTTGGTTTTGTTTCTTAAGAGGGATAAAGCCATCAGGAGCACGCAGGACCATGATTTTAAGAGACTTAATAACTGAGGTTATGCTTTAGCTACTGGAGAATAATGCATACTAAATAATGGCTTTAGCAAGACTTCATGATACATAATATCTAAAATTATTTTTGTATAATGACAAAGAATATATAGCTCTCCCTTGGTATCTGTGGGGTTAACTGTAGGAACCACCCCTCCACCAAAATATGACCAAGACATTTACAGAAAACTGTAGCAGTATTTGTATAAATCCTATGCATCTCCTCATATAAACTTTAAATCACTTCTAGGTTACTCTGAATGTTATCTAATGTTGCATAAAGGCTATGGAAATAGTTGTTACCTTGTATTTTTAGGGAATAACAACAAGGAGAAAAAAAAAGGTTGTATATGTAAATTTTTCCCCATTATTTTCAATCAGAAGTTGGTTGAATCCATGGCCATTAAACCCATGGACATGGGGAGGACTGGCTGTGGTCACTTTAACAAGTGCATACAATAATCAGGGTGAACACGGACCCAGTGCCAGGAATCTGTTGCAAACCTGAATGGCAAGCCAACCCTTTCAGGAAAATAGGAATGATCATCCATCCCAAAAGAAGAAACTGAGACAGAATGACAGAAAAGGAATTTTTTCAAAGAGATTACACAACTTGCATTTTTTTGTTTGTTTTAGTTTGGTTTGGGGGTTTTCTTTCTCTTTTCTTTCTTTCTTTTCTTTCTAGTACTAGGGATTGAACCTAGGGGCACTGAACCACTGAGCCACATCCCCAATCCTTTTTCTATTTTATTTAGAAACAGGGTTTTGCTGAGTTGCTTAGGGTCTTGCTAAGTTGCTGAGGCTGGCTTTGAACTTCCGATCCTCCTGCCTCAGCCTCTGGAGCTGCTGGGATGACAGGCGTAAACCACTGAGCCCAGCCAGCTTATGTTTTAAAGTCGGATCTCCTCATTCTCAAAACTTGTAGTACCTTTGTTTCCCTTTTCAACCAATGAAAATAATACAAGTGCCAACCTTATAGGGTCTGGGCAGGTTACAGCTGAAATAATGAAACATAAAGGTTTAGGATACAGATACATGGGAAATACCTAGCTAGTGGTAGTGATTCATAGCCAAAAATAGTGCCTCAGAGCAACCCCTACCCCACCTGTGCCCAACATACAACCATCATGCGCTCTCCTCATGCATGTGCATGAACGTAGGGAGGCAGTGGGCAGCAGCCTTAGATGCTGGCAGCACAGCGAGCCATAAATACCCAATAGCAGACACAGGCTAGGCTTCCTCGCCCCTCAGAACATTTTAGGTCAGTGGCTCTGGTGAGCACATAGGGGTATCCACAGCAAGGAATCTCAGTCAGGCAGCAGTATCATGAGCTGAGCACCATTTTCACAGAGGACTGTGTAAACAGCCTTCCTATTATAGAAGAGCCTTGGTGTCCAGCACCCTCCTGGGTGGAGGTCCTCCTGGTGGGCCCTCAGGGCTGTGGGAAGTGCAGACCATGTGGCTTGGAAGCAGCTGTCTAAGTGGCCCCATGTTCTCCAAGAGCCTCCAAATGGCTGGCTTTCTCCCTCTAACCAACCCACAGTATTATGTGGTTCGAGGGCCTCCAAAATTAAACCACTGCTAAGCCACCCCCGGCTCCTTTGCCAGCCATGGCTCTGACACTCCTCAGCGTTTGGGAGAACTGGCTGCCCCCTGGGAAATACTCAGGCCCAGCTAATTCTGATACAACTGGGTATAAACTGTGATTCTTGAGGGTTTTTTTGGTTTGTTTTGTCTTTTCTTCCACATCCTTTCCCATCTCCCCACCACTCACCCCTGACACCTCTTTCAATCTCCAGGAGTATCAGAATTCCTGCAGAAAAAGCCCCACACCAGGCTTTCAGTGAGGAGTTCTGCTTCTCTGGGTACCATGTCTGGAGATTCCAGGGAGTGGCACCAGGGAGAGAAGGCAGTCAAGGTAGGTAAAAGGTTCAACCTGTCAGTCTCCAAAAATGTGTTTCTATACTAGCACTCATCCAGGGCTGCCCAGTTCCAAAAGTAGCAAAAGAGAAATAATACTCAGTGAGCCTTTGCCATAGCCAGGGCCAAAGCATCATCTTCAGTTAATAACTACAATGATACTGATCGTGTGTCACTGTGTTGATGGCACAGAGGAGGCAAAAGAAACACTGAGGAGCTGTCACTTGTCCAGGGACACAGACTCAAACGAAAACCCCAAAGGTCAGAACCAGAACTCAAATGTCAAAATCCAGTTCTGCTTGCCACTAAGACGAGTGTTTCCACCCCCACTTCACCCTACTGTGTCTGTAATAGATGACCTTGGTTTTACAAGACCCACTCAGGAAGGCAGTGCTGGGGGTGGGGGGATTCCACTCTTAAAACAAGGAAACTAGAGGTTGGTGGTCAAGAGAGCAAAACCCAATGGAAGTTGAAAGCCTGTGTGAGCAAGAAACAAGAACTAGGGAGCTAGCAAGACCAATGCTGAGAGCACCGTCTGAAGCATCCACAAAGAATGTGTTAAAAGAATGTCTCGTTTTTTTTTACTGTCAAAATGATGGTGGGGTGGGGAGGCTAAGGCAGGAGGACCACAAGTTTAAAGCCAGCCTCAGCAACTGAGAGAAGCCCTAAGCAACTCAGTGAGACCCTGTCTCTAAATAAAGTATAAAAGAGAGCTGGGGATGGGGCTCAGGGGTTAAGCTCCCCAGGGTTCATTCCTAGTAAGGAGGAAAAAAAAGAATGCAAAGTAAATTCCATTATGAACGAAATATCAAAAAAAGTTTAAATCCAGACAGTGTCAGCAACGGTGCTATGTCAAGCCATGCTGGAGTCTTGGGCAAGAGGAAAATGATCAGTAGTACTGATTCTACCTCAGTTCAAAGTTTTTATATTTTGCTCCTCGTAGATATTTGAGGGAGGGGGGATTAATTTTGATTTTTTTTAAGCATTGCATCAAAATAGTCATTACCTCGAATGCTGAGTTTGGGGTGCCCTCAAAATTTCTATGCCGGAGTCAAGTGCCCCACCTTCCTCTCCTGAGCCCCTTCCCCATTTTCATGTCTTATTCAGGCACCCAGGACAGTGCCTGACATAGAAAAAGGTGCTCAAAGAAGTGTTAAGTGGAAGCCCAGATGATGTTAGAGGAAATGCCCCAATTTTAATTTTTGTTCAACTCTAAAAAGAAACCACAGCCAGGCTTTGGGGCCATTATTAGGTACATAAGAGTTACTTGAACTCAAGCACTTGTAGTACCATGACAATCAACCTGAAAAGTGAGATGACTACTGAGTGACAAACGGGAAGGTGGGATGTACAGCATGGATACAATGGAAAAAGGGGTAAATCATGAACCATGCAGAGGAGCACAAGATTTCATCACACTACTCATAATAATAATTCACGTCAATTTAGAACTTATGAATTGTTTATTTCTGAAATTTTCCATTTCATATTTTCAGACTGTGGTTGACCACAGACAACTGTACTGTCATTTGTCAGTAAAGGCATAATGATGAAAATACCCCTTCACACAGGCTTACACTGCCCATCTCGGAGAGTAAGGAATGTTCCAAAATGAAAGGATTTTCTCCAATATTTTTCCACCCCTCTACCAACCATACAGAGATTTAGGGAAAGCACTCACATTTCCTGTAGATTTGTCAAGTCCTCAAAGCCAGCAGGGTCAATCTCAGAGAGTTTGTTGTAACTCAGGTTTCTGGTAAAGGAAAGGAAAAAAATAATCTATACTTGGCATTGTGCACCGAATTGACAAATTTTATCTTTCCCCACTTAATCCCTTCCCCCCAAAAATCCAAGCCCTCTCCCTCCTAATACCCATTGTCTCATGCATTATTTTAAGTAACATTTTTGCTACTGAAATTTACAAATATACCTCTCTTGCCCACTTGCATCCATAAACAAGGCACTGAAAGGCAAGCAATGAATATGCCAAGCACCTGAGGCAATGGATTCAAGCAATATCATTTTATCACCTAACAACCTGTAAAGAATTCCTAAAGTGAACCAGACCCCTATCCACATTAAGGTGTCCTGGTCCAAATACTCTGCACCAAATACTTTGAAAAAGTCCAGGGCTATTCTTTTATACATACATGGAGTCTAACTTCCCATTCTTGTGTTTGTTCATGATGTGGAGTTTCCCTGGTTGTGAGTTCATATATGAACATAGGAAAGTTCTGTCCCATTCATTCCACTGTCTTTCCTATTCCCATCCTCCTCCCTTCCCTTCATTCCCCTTTGTCTCATCCAATGAACTTCTATTCTTTCCCCACCCCTTATTGTGAGTTAGCATCTGCATTTCAGAGAGAACATTTGGCCTTTGGATTTTGGGGATTTGCTTATTTCACTTAGCATGGTAGTCTCCAGCTCCAACCATTTACTGGCATATCAAGGCTATTCTTAATGACATTTTTATTAATGTTTGACTAATGCATCAACATCAAACAGCAGTAAAGAAATGAAGAAAAGGTGGTTCAAGCCTTTTATTGTCTAAGCCAGTGGTTCTCAATCAGGAATGATTTTACGATGAACCCCCCCACACAACCCCCCCATGGGGAGACAGCTGGCAATGTCTAGATACATAAAGACAGAGGAGAATGGGTGGTTCTGGTGTCTAATGGGTAAAGGGCCAAGGCTGCTATTCAACATTCTACTGTGCACACAGGCACTGTCCCACAACAGAAATATCCAGCCCTACGTGTCAATACTATCCTGAGATTGAGAAACCCTGGTCTAAGCAAGAATTCAGGACTCAAAATTGCTCAAACACAATTTGAGTTGTTGTTTACAAAAAGAAACTACAAGATTTGGAATTACAAGGCTCTTTATGAGCACAGTATCTCCATGCCACGATCATCACACAGAAGAAGGGAACCAGGTGTTAAGACATTCACACTGGTATGAACCCTAGGCAGGGGAAAGCTGGCAGAGCAGCCTTCTCAGGTGATACCAGCTGTCTCACTAGCTCAGAATCACACATTTCTTCCCATTCATCCCCAGCTGTACCCTCCAACACCAAGAAGGGTGAGCTTCTCTGATCACAGCCTCAACCTAGACCAGTTTCATCTTTTGGGGACAGAAACCATGAGATGTGATCTCCAAATCAGCCCCAGCTTCTCACTCCATACTCCTGCTGCAAAAGTTAAGTCCACCCAGCCTGAGCAGGCCAAAGTGGTTGATGTTTCTCATTTCAGCTATTCATTCCACTGACATTCCTGACAATGAGCAGCCCCAGTAATCAGGAGTTGAAAGTCTGCCTCTGAAAATGTCACCTAAGTGGCAGCTATCTTTTAAGGTTACTCCAGAGACATTTCAATCAATAATAACCTAGAACTGAGAGCCATTTCCCTATGACATGGAAGACATTCATCTAAATAAAAGTCAAGCTGCACTGGAAACTAATGGTACCTCTGTGTTTATGTCACAGCCTGAATTAAAGGCCATTTGTCCAGAAATTAAGAGGCCATAAAGACTGAAGGTGGTAACTTTTAAAAAATATTTTTAGTTGTAGATGGACATAAAAATAAATAAATAAGCAAATGTGTTATGTGGTGCTGAGGACTGAATGCTGAGTCTCACGCTTGTTAGGCAAGCACTCTGCTGCTTGCAAGCACTCTACAGCCCCAGCCCAGGTGATAACTTTTAAAGCCAGATACTGAAGTCAAGTGCGGGCTTGCTTGTACTCGGGGGTATTTATCAATGGGTAAATAGAAACCAAAAGGCTAGACCTGAGAAAGAAAACCCACAAAGGGAGAATTTCTCATGTCAGAAAAAGGACTGAGATTTTCTTCTACTCTGAGTGGATTATCATGGCAAGTGAAGGGGATGGTGGCTACCATTTCTACAGGTAAAGATACTGCAAGCTTCAGGCTATAATTCATATCATCACAGGCAACTTGAGAGATGACCTGGAGGAGACATGACAGAAGGGCTCTCAGAAACCATGGAAGCAAGAGATGCAAAGAGTGGATGCTTCATGCAGCTGGCAAAATGACCAGGACACCAGCACACTTAACAGTTGACATTTGCTCTCCATTTAAGAAAACAGAGCCAGCATAGGTAAATCTTCATTTTCCAGAAAGGCTCAAAATATGAATTCTTACGGGAAATCCTTTTTTTTTTTTTTTTGGCGGCGGGGGGGGGACTGAACCCAGGGGTGCTTACCCACTGAGCCCCATCCCCATCCTCCTGCCTAAGCTGCTGAGATTAGAGGTGTGTGCCATGGTGCTCAGTTTAGTCTAGAATTTGTTTTTAAATTTCCCATTCTCAAAATGGGAACCAAACCTTACGTCATGGTTCTAGGGAAGGTCGTGTTGGTAATTTCATTGGAACTTAGTGTGTACTGTGTGTAATTCCTCAGAAGGTAAAAACAGCAGAAACAGTCTCACAAGCTTAAAGGATTAAACAACTAATAGGTTATATGGTCTTCCTCACTCGCACCCCTTGAAATCTTGAAGGGGCCAGTCGCTCTTCCTCAGTTCTTTAAAAGCAGGTGCCTTCTGCGGTGAACAGGGCAGGTTCTGAGGTGGAGGAAGAGATTGGCGAACGGAGCCTGTGATGCCCCAGAAAACACGTTTCCCAGGCCATCTCTGGGTGCCCACTGGTGCTCAGGAGTTGGGTCACTGGGTTGTCTAGTCCCCGTTTTCCAGCTGTGGTGTTCAGCTGAGCAAACATCTGGAGGCTTCAACTATGCAAAGGAAGAAGACATTCAGGAGTCCACCCAGGATTGAGAAATGGGCATAGGCTAGCTGGGAAATGAGACTGAAGAGGAATACCTGGTTCTAAACTGGAAACCAGTCCTTCCACGGGGAGCTAGCATCTCATTCTTGTCCAAGATGGGACCAAGCATTTTGCTACAGAGGCAGTAGTTTATGGGCAGCACTGGTTTGTGGGGACCAAGTGGGCTTGTTTTCCCTGCCACCGGTTACTCAAAAATCAACGGAACTTCTTGTCTCTCCACTTCCAAGAAGTCATTGAATTATTGTTCGCCAGCTCCGAAGAGCATTTGCCAAGTTTATAATATGTGGTTCACCTGCAATCCAGGAAGGTGCTGGTCAGATTAGGTAAATACCTATTAAGCCTATAGGATTACGCTCAGGGCAGTTCTGAGTGGGAGCATCTTGCAAGAGACTTAAGCCTTCCTGAGGCCCTTTCCCCTGTCAGGATGGTCTTTTGTGTGCTTTAAAGGGTTTGCATCAGTATACACCCCACCCCACCATATTTCATCACCCTTTTCAACAAATCTCTTGAGTTATGAGGAAATGAATATTTATCATTTTAATCATTGTTTTTAGCAGCGATGCAGATTGAACCTAGGGCCTTCTGCTTGCCGGGCAAGTGCTCTCCTACTCAGCTACACCCCAGGCCCCTCCTTTCTTCTCCTCCTCCTCCCTCCTCTTCTTCCTCTAACCCTCCCATTCATCATCTTTCTCTGTGCTGCTGGGGAGTGGAGCCCAGGGCTTCACGCATGCCAGGCAAGCACTCTACCACCGAACTACACCCTCCTACCCTTGAGATTTATTTTTAAAGTTCAAGTTTCTCCTGTAGGTGCTGTTTTACTCGAAACATTTATTGGTTATCCCCGGGTTTAGAAATACTGCTTGATTATGATTTAGATCCAGCACAGTTGGATGGATGGTGATGATGGACAGCCCGTCTGCATCATGGCATGAGGTCACAAACAGCTCCTGAAACCTTGACATATGGCTAGTGAGGACTGGAATTATAGCTCAGTGGCTGAGCACTTGCCTGGAATGTGTGAGGCCCTGAATTCGATCCTCTGCACTATATATAAATAAGTAAATTAAATAAAAGATCCATTGGCAACTGAAAAAAAAGAAATTCATACATATTTGTTACCAGGGATTGAATCCAGGGTGCTTAACCATGGAGCCGCATCCCCTGCCCTATTTTGTATTTTATTTAGAGACAGGGTCTCACTGAGTGCCTTAGGGCCTCCCTAAGTTGCTGAAGCTGGCTTTGAACTTTCAATCCTCCTGCTTCAGCCTCCCAAGTTGCTGGGATTATAGGCCTGCACCACCATGCCTGGCTCTGAATTCATAATTTTGTGTACTGTTAGGTAGTTTAACTATACATGGCCACATGGCTAGTTGGCTAGGTTTAGAGAGAGATGGGACTTCTTAGCTATAGAAAGACTTTAGCTCTTGACATTCCGTGGCTCTCTGGGGTCTTGCCAGGAAGCCTGCCTTTTGAGCACCCTCTTGTCCTACCCTGTTACCCAGTTTGCCTTTTCTGATATGCCTGGGTAAAACCTGAGCTGTTCTCTGCCGAGGTGCCTCTTGTGTGTTCTGCAAATGGTGGGCCGCACGGTCCTCTTTGAGCAGATTAACTGAAAGAATATCTATGGCTGGGCTTGGGCTCCATTGTTCCAAGATCTCTGCACCCTTTGTGCAAAGAACAGGGAAAATTTGTGTTATGACAATGGCTGACAAAATATTTAACGAAAGCTGCAATTGGCAGGAACTAAATCCCACCCCCCTGAGGTTTCTTTCCCCTCCAGCTCTGGGCTCCTTACTGAAAGGTACAGGCATGCCTTGGATGGCATCTGTCCTGCTGAGAGATGAATTTATTTTGACAGGAGAATCTAAAACCTTCAACTGAAGACCCATTCAGATGTCAGGCCTGGGAAGGGGCAACTGTGTTCCTTGAAATAAGTGAGATGCTTTAGATGTGTGTCATGTCAGCTGCCACCTGGAAACAGAGCCCCAGCTGAGGTTTCCACTGGTTAGCTCACTGATTGTTCCTGGGGCCTGAGATGAGAACTCACACCCCTTTGTGCAGAGCATCTTTCCTTAATTAATGAGAAATGAGTTGACAGTAAGCATATTGATCAAAGAATTAAAAAACACTAAAAGAAAAAAAATCTTATTTAAAAACCTCTTTAACATTTTTTTTAAGAAAACACACCAGTGTTCATAACAGTGTTATTCACAGTAGCAACCCAAATGTATGGATGACTAGATACACAACATGTGGGACATCCATACAAAGGAAGACTATTGAGCCTTAAAAAGAAACTCTACATGTGTGACAGCATGGGTGGACTTTTTTTTGGGGGGGACTGGTGATTGAACCCAGGGGCACTTAACCATGCAGCCACATCCCCAGCCCTGTTTACATTTTGTTTGGGGACAAGGTCAAGCTAAGTTCTTAGGGTGGCTTTGAACTCATGACCCTCCTGCCTCAGCCTCTGGAGCTGCTGGGATGACAGGTGTGTGCCACTATCCGGGCATGGCTAGACCTTGAAGGCACTGATTTCAGCAAAATCAGCAAGGCACAGGAGGAAAGGTACCATCTGGTTTTTGTTTTCTTGTTGCAATTCCAACAAGAAATCTAGAGTGGCTGGCTTCCAAGGGTGGTGGACACATGGGGCAGAGCCCTGTTTAATGGTGTGGAATTTCTGCTGGTGATGTTGAGAAGGTCCTTGAACTGGGTGGTGGTGATGGTTGCCTGATGTGTGAACGTAGGCATGCAAACAGCCCACTGAGAAATGGCTAAAATAGGAAGTCAACTTTATGTTGTACATATCTTCCCACAATTAAAAATTAAAAAATCACATGGGGAGTTTTTCTCCCTGAACTGGGCCAATAAAACAGTGCCTGTGAGGATTGTATGTTTGACTGTAGAAGGGAGAACACAGTCAATTACTTTCCCCATTGCCTAATGGAACATTTGAGGCTCAGCTGCTTGTTCTGGGTTTAGGGACCTCTTTTTCTTGAACTTGAATGCTAGGGCAGCTCCATCCCAAGGCAGTGGCTGTTCAGGAGACACAAGCTTCCGCCCTGGGTTTGCTCTATGTTGCCCACAAGCGTCCAACAGGAGACTCTCCAGGCAGCCCTGACACTTGTTCATACGTGCCTTTTTCAGTTCATTGAAACTCAAAAAATTCCCTGCTTCTGGGTTGACCCAGTGGGAGCTCACATTTCCACGTACACGGTCTTCCTCTCTGGGGCTCTGTCCTGGAATCTCACTGTCAATCCTGATGCTGCTTGACCTCTGGATAATCATGTTTAGGGAGGACTCTCTTCTCAGGTAGCCTGGCCCAGGAAACAGAATGTTGACAGCACTTCTGGACTTTAGGGAGATGATTTTGGCTCTTTAAAGGAAAATCAGAGGGTAGTGGGGCTGTGGATGATTTTATTCTAAGCAGCTGAAGGATGTAGGTAGACACTTGCTAGGGAGGAAAGAGGGAAGTGACTTCAAAGCATAACCATCAGGAGATGGTGTAAGACCCCGTGAGTCCCAGCTGTACTCCTGGCCACACAGGGAGCCAGAAACAAGCCCGTCACTCAGAACTACTTCCTCAAGAGCCAGTGGTCCAGATCAGGTCAAAAACTGGCAGTCTTCTGGCCATATGTAGCTGGCAGACAGGTTTTGCTTGGCCTATCCTGTATTACTTTTTGTGTCCCCCCTCCCCCAAGTAATTAAAAGATTCTACTGGGCATGGTGGCACTTGGCTATGATCCCAGGGGCTCAGGAGGCTGAGGCAGAAGGATGTGAGTTCAAAACCAGCCTCAGCAACTTAGAGAGGCTCTCAGTAACTCAGTGAGACCCTGTCTCTTAATAAACTATAAAAAGGGAGGGGGATGTGGCTCAGTGGCTAATCACTCCTGGGTTCAATCCCTGGGGTCCAAAATATAATAATGATAATAATAAAATTAAAAATCCTAGATTACCAGATGTTCTTTTTTTCCATAGTGATGCTTTCCTGTCTTTAATGAAAACCAGAACCAAACAGCCTGAGAATACATATTAAAGGATTATTATAGAATGATAAAACTGCACCTTAAACTTGATCTTCTCCTAGCATCCTCACCCCAGGATTCCTGCTCAGGAGAAGATGCTGTACTTGCTGCCACTCTATTAAGTAAGCTAAGCAGCGTATGTTCCCTGCCCTGGGGTATGGAGACAGATGACATCCCATATAATATCAAGCAAAAGAATGAGTTCAGTCAGGTGTAGTGGTGTATGCCTGTCATTCCAGGAGCTCAGGAGGCTGAGGCAGGAGGATCGCAAGTTCAAGCCAGTCTCAGCTACTTAGCAAGGCCCTACATAACTTAGTGAGACCCTGTCTCTAAATAAAAAACAAAAAAATGGAGGCTGGGGGCTGGGGATGTGGCTCAGTGTTTAAGCGTCCCTGGGTTCAATCCCTGGTACTAAAAAAGAAAAGTGATTTGAATCTCAACACCATTCATACAGCTCATTTTGTGAGCTTTGGGTCAATTACATTTCAGAGAGTTCAGTAGAGAGTCATGATTATTTTAATTTGTGAAAACATGACACAGACCATTCTCTGCGGGAATGAGGGAGGTGACTCAGGAGGAGATAACACATATCAGCCATATAAGGATTCAAAGCCACTGCCTATTTTCACTCCTTAAAATCTCCTAAGCAAATCAGTGTGGGCCTCTGAAGTATAATACCTTAGACGTTAACTGCCTGTGTAACTCTGTGAGGTGGGAGGCTTCTCCACCTTAAGTTCATATCTCTCTCCCTGTCCTGTCGGACAGACACATATCTTCTTCCTCTGGTAATCCAATAAAAGCCTGGACAGATATTTGAGCATGCACTTACCATGTATAATTACACTGTCAAAAATTCTGATATAAATTAAGGTAAGATCAAGTCCCTGACCTGAAGGACCTCATAACCTATGGGTCAGGTAAAGACTGCTAACCAAATAACCGTAGCCAAAGGCCCTTGGGTGGCAAGCATAGGGTAAAATGAAAATAGGTACCTCTTAGGCCAAAATCAGGATGCAGGGAAATTGGTTTCTGATTGAACATGAGTTGGAAACACCTGAAGTTTCCCTAAATAAATCAATAAATATTTCAGTTTCTTTTAAAAACCACAGCTAGGACAGCATTGCTGATACCGACAATGGGCTCCGTATGCTTGGCAAGCAGCCCATGTGCCAAGACCTCACCACTCCTTACTGCTACTCAGCCAGGCCCTCTGGGATCACTGGCAGTTAGGTATCCAAGTGGCTATTTGAATTTGTCATCCATGGTGTGGATAACACTGAGTCCAGGTGGTGACATTCAAAGCAGGGAAGAGCAGTTGTGATGAGAAAGGCTTATCAGAAAAAAATGCAAGACCTCTCTAGGCTGACTCTGAAAGAAAGTAAAAACAGCACTGTTCTCTTCAGAAAAGAGCAGAGAAGGGTAAACCAAGGCACGGAGCCTAGGAAGTAAAACTAACAAATAAAACGGCGAAGAAACCAGGACCTTCTAGAGAGGGAAGAGCAAGACACACCACCAGCATTAGAGCCAAGTGAGAAGAGGAGCTCATGCCCCCAGACCCTCAGCCCAAGCGGCAGGTGATCCAAAGGTGCTATGAACCCCCACCAATCCCAGGGCCAAGTCCCTCATTAGCATTCATCTATAGGGCCATTAAAGTTGACTTCCATAGCAACAGAGTATTTCCTTGTTCATCTATCTAAAACCTCCAAACTAAATAATCACGAGGCCCAGACCGTTTTTCTTCCCATCACCAAAGGCAGTGGATCGTACCTTAAAACAGGAGCATCTAGGATCTGGTTTTCCTACCAAAATTGTAGCCTGGTCCGTGAAGCCATTAAGTGTATCGTGGATTCTGTTGTTTAGGTGGGCTTGGTGGAGGCTGGTCCTGGGGGCATGCGGGGGAGCCTACAAATCTCCCTAACAGTCACTCATTTACATGGTCCGTGCATCATGGGCCCCTAAAGATTAATTAATTTAATTAAGAAGAGGCACCCTGGCACACTGGCCCTGCAGCTGGTGAATACTAAAGAAGCAAATGGCCTTTGGGCAGGGAAGAGATAGCTACCTGCCATAACCTGACCCTCCCAGGGAACGTCCCTGGGATCATCAGCAGTAAAGATGCACATAAAGCTGCCATTTGAGTCTGGCATTACAGGGAGGCTCGGTAGAAATGGCAAAGGAGAGCAGAGGGCCAGAAGTGATTCCTGATGCTCAGGACTGCCTCCCTGTTCTACAGGCTCCATAAGGGAATCCCAAAGCTACCCTTTCAGAGTCTTTAAGCTCTACAGGACTTTGCATATCTACCACTCACACCACAGTTACCCCATCCTGGACCTTGTCCAGCAGAACTGAGGATGGCCATGCCTCCCTGTCCCCAAAGAGGCCATGCAGGCCCAAGAGGCGGCACCCATGGCACCAGAGGGGAGCCATTCTGATCCCGGGAGCACAAGGTGCTCAGCTCTGGCCCAGAGGCTGGAGGTCCTCCCAGCTGAGGGATGGAGGAGTCTCCTAAATGAAAACCATGCTCAGGAGGCAGGCAGTGGAGACTTTTGCCTCTGAAGTAGTGAAAACAACTCAAAGTAGCGAGAGATTGATAAGGCTGAAGAAAAAGATGCTTCACTCAAGTAGATAAATTTGGAATCTGAGGTTCTCCAAGTGCTTCTGCTTACAGATTATATGGTTCTTCTTTCTTAACACCTCTACCTGTACCCTCTGCCCCTATAAATGTGCACTTTCAGGAGTCCACCTACCTTCACAACCACCAGAGTAAGATTCGGTCTATCTGTTAAAGACATGTTGCAGCTTTAAAATTCATTCATTTGGGGTGCATCCAAAAAGGATGCAGACCAATTATCCAGAATACAAGCAGCAATAATTGTTGGCAAGGATGTGGGAGAAAAGGTACATTGCTGGTGAGACTGCAAACTGGTGCAAGCATTGTGGAAATCAGTATGAAGATTCCTCAGAAAACTTGGAATAAAACCACCTTTTGACCCAGTTATTCCACTCCTTCATTTATACCCAAAGGACTTTAAATCAGCATACTTCAGTGACATGGCCACATCAATGCTTATAGCAGCTCAATTCACAACAGCTGAGCTATGGAATCAACCTAAGTACGCTTCTAAAGATGAATGGATAAAGAAAATGTGGTAAATATACACAATGGAATATTACTCAGCCTTAAAGAAAAATGAGATTATGGCATTTGCAGGTAAATGGATGGAACTGGAGACTCTCATGGTAAGTGAAATAAGCCAATACCCTCCAAAAAACAAAGGTCAAATGTTTTCTCTGGTATATGGATGCTAATTCACAGTAAAGGGATGAGGGCTAAGAAAGAACAGAAGTACTCTGTATTAGGCAGAGGGGAGTAAAGAGAAGGGATGGGATAAGTAGGTGAGAAGGGCAGTGAAATGAATCAGACATTATTACCCTATGTGCATATATGATTAACAATCAGTGTGATTCTACATCATGTACAACCAGAAGAATGAGAAGTTATACTTCATTTATGTAGGATGTGTCAAAATGCATTCTACTGTCATGTATAGCTAATTAGGGCAAAAAAATGCAAACCAGTAACCTTTGGGAAGACTTCCTGGTACCATGCATCAGAACTGCATACATTCTAACACAATCACCCCCTAGGAGATCCTGTGATTGAGTTCCTTCTCCAACACTAGCACAAGTCTGTTTGTAACACTCAGGACTTCCCACACTCTGGGCCCACACCTGAGGCACAGGGAGGAAAATAACTATTTTAACATAGCCTCATAAAAGTACTCCTGGCCACAGGAACAAGGTGGCAAATGCCAAGCCTGTCTTTCTGGCAGAAGGTATACCCCAGGATTTCCCTGGGATAAAAGGATAAGAAAATCCGATGCCACTAACTGGATTCTTCAGGAATTAAACCCCCAACCATACATTACTCCTCCTCTGGGTGCCAAAGACAGAGATAAAAAGGTCCAAACAAATTAAAAAAAAAAAACACTCTCTCCCTCTGAATCCTTAAAAGTCACTGTCACCCTGGAGTTTCCAGGAATCAGGAAACAGTCAAGGCATTTTGTGCCTTTTTCACTTAACCCCCATTCTGACAAATTCACCGACATAATCCAATCAGAGGAAATATCAGTGTAAACCCTTCCTATTATAGAAATGTGTGACAAAAGATTAAAAAAATAAAACTTGGTGTTGACTCGATTCAGGACACACCAGTGATCAGAAGCTTTTGTTCTTGTTAGTAAAGTAAGTAGTTAGGTGGGGATTCTAGCCAGATCTACTTCTGGATTACAAAGGGACCAACGTATCATAAGTGGCCTGTCTCCCTCCCTCAAGCAGGCAAAGAAGGAAATGAAAGTGGATTGTCTTAAGCAAACACATTTGTACAAACAACAGCTTACCTTAATGTTACTGGACTCTCTTCCTCCCCCACCTCCATACCAAATTACAAAAAAAAAATAAAAAAAATTAAAGGACAAAAGAGTGAAGCCATTCATAAGGAATCCCCTGGACAAGAAAGCCCACAGGTGGCCCCATCACTTCCATTACTTGCCCAGGTCCTTTATCTTTAAATGGAAATCACCCCCACAACATCTCTGTGACCTCTCTTCATGCCTGTGTGAAGCCTGAGCGTCTAGAATCTATAAAGCAAATATAAAACTCATGCTGTCCTGCCCTGGATGAAGCGCGAGGTTCCTTCAAACATTTCTAGGCTTAACCTGTCTCCCTTTTCTGGACTCTCCCACAACCAAAAAATGAAGGCCACTCGAATCCGGAGATTCGAGTGACCTTCAGCAACTCATTGAGACCTTGTCTCTAAATAAAACATAAAATAGGGCTGGGGATATGGCTCAGGGGTTGAGTGCCCCTGGGTTCAATCCCTGGTATCCCCCCCCAAAAAAGTGGATCTTAGCAGTAAATTCTACTTCCTAAACTGTATCTCAGCCAATAATTAATACTCTAACTACAAAAATTAATACTGTACCAATAATTAATACTGAAAGCTCTCAACCAACCAAATGAGAAAACAGAATCTACTCACAACATTTCAAGAGCTGCACAATTATCTCTGGCTAAGTATTTTACAGAAGATGAAGGGCTGGGAATATGGCTCAGTTGGTAGAGTGCTTGCCTCACATTCACAAAGCCCTGGATTCAATCCCCAGAACCAAAAAATAAAAATAAAAAAAAGAAGATGCAGAGATCTGCAAGGTCAGCTGCCCAGTGAGTCACAGACTTTAGTGGCTTGGTTATCAAAGTGGGATCTCATGCTGCCCATTTTTCCGTGGGGCTTTTTAAGGTTTATGTGTGCTATGAAATGCTCAGCTGGAGCCAAGAGGCAAAAGTGTTTCTTTCTATAACACTATGACATAACCAAACACTCTCAACTTGAAAGACGATTTTCCCCACCACGGTGGGGCAGTGGCAAGACCTCAACTGCTGGGTGTTGAAATGCTGAGAATATATGAAATCGGGTTTGACAACACGGCTTTTCAGCAGGCACTATTTTACAGACTGGTTTCTTATTAAAATATGAACTTCAGCACACCTGTCATCCCAGCAGCTCAGGAGGATGAGGCAGAAGGATCATGAGTTCAAAGCCAGCCTCAGCAACTTAGCGAGGCTGTAAGCAACTCAGTGAGACCCTGTCTCTAAATAAAATACAAAAAATGGCTGGGGATGGGGCTCAGTGGTTGAGTGCCTCGGGTTCAATACCTGCCCCCGAAAAGAAA
Source organism: Callospermophilus lateralis (assembly GCF_048772815.1). Taxonomy (NCBI): domain Eukaryota; kingdom Metazoa; phylum Chordata; class Mammalia; order Rodentia; family Sciuridae; genus Callospermophilus; species Callospermophilus lateralis. Next base: position 752,677 of record NW_027513809.1, on the reverse strand, counting down.
CTTCACATGCCATGAAATGACAGGGATAAAGCATCAGATAATCTGTGTGACCTCCATCCTTAAATACAGTCAAGCATTATGTCAATTGGAAACCTGGCTGTGGTTTTCTTTGGGGTTCTGTTTGTTTTGACTCATTCATTCACCAAGGCCTCTAAAAAGATGCCTCACCTCTTCCATATATTCTGTATCTACACTCAACAACATTCGTGTGCAGTTCCAGGTCATTTACTCCCAAGGCATTTGTCTTAAGAGTGGATCCTGTCAGGTGGGCATGGTGGCGCACACATGTCATCCCAGCCACTCGGGAGGCTGAGACAGGAGGATCACAAGTTCAAAGCCAGTCTCAGCAACTGTGAGATGCTAAGCAACTCAGTGAGACCCTGTCTCTAAACAAAATATAAAATGGGGCTGGGGATGGGGCTCAGTGGTCAAGTGCCCCTGAGTTCAACCTGGTACCAAAAAAAGTGGATCTTATCAATAAATTCTACTTCCTAAACTGTACCTCAGCCAATAATTATTACCGTACCTACAGAATGTGAGTCCTATTTTTTTTCAACAAACCACCTTACGAAAAGACAATTCCACTTACAGAAATGTAAAAAACACACCCTTACCCTGTGGATCTGTAGATACTCTATCCTCACTGTGCTGACTCAGTTCACAGGGCTTCTTCACGTCTGAGCAGGAAATCAAACCCCATGGTTCACACCAAGCCCAGACATCCATTGTGGCAGCTACCTTGAAAACACTGGGAAGTCTCTGCTCACAGCATTCTATTCAATGAACACAGTCTCGGGTTCTAGCCATCACCTTTGCAAGAAGACAAAATTAAGTCTGAGTTTGTCAAAGCCCCTGCTCATCTTGTCCTGTATCAAGGAACTCTTATACAACTTTGCTCCCACAAGAACAACAGCCTTGGGGTAAGTACCGATTGCTGCTGCATACTTCACAGGAGCAAATCCAGCACCCTCTTCCATTGTAGGCTGGTTCTGTTCCATGCCCCCAAAATATAGGAGATGAAAGCATGGTTCAGGATGCAGGCCCAGTTGGCTCAGAAGGGCATCCAGATATCAGATTCGACCCTTATTTCACCAAGTCTCCAGGACTGGCCTCCCACTCTGAAGTCCTCCCCCCACTCAGAGCTCCCACCCCAGATCAGTCTGTGTGGTCACACAAGCATGACTTGGCAAAACTGTGCTGGAAACATTTACTTGCAACAAACACAACTGGGATCAATAAGCCAAAGCAAGTTTAGATCTGGTTAGGCTAAAGCTTGCACAAGCCCAAGATGAAAACCACCCATTCTCAAATCCCGAGTGGCACCAACTTGTCACGGTGGTTTATAAGGTCACAAGCACCTGAGAAAAGAGCTTTTCTTCCTAGAGGCAGGAGACAAATGGTAGGCCTGTCCCACCATTGGTGTCAATATTTATCTACAGCCTGGGTATTCATGGCCATATAAACCAGGCACCCTTTTCAATCCACTCATTCACATCATTTGCCACTACAAAGCCCCCAAACAGAGATTCATTTACAGCTTGAGTTTCCTCTCTGCCACTGCCATAGAGGCTGGCTGGTTGGCTGCAGAGCCCGCGGACTATGTCGGCTGTAATCCTGGCAGTTTGAGAATAATGCTCTCCAAGTATTGTAGAACAACCAATATCAAATGGCACTGCACCTGAGGACAATCAAGAGGCAGGGAAAGAAGATGAGGCACCTGTTCTCTCCCTTCCCAGGTTAGGCATGGCTCCTGCGCTGGAAATGAGCAAGGCTTAGACCCCGCAGGAAAGTAACTGAACCCAGGCATTTCTGAGTGTCACTTCCTCACCAAGCAGGCAACTCCAGCCAGCATGGAAGAAGCTATAAAGAAACCTTCTTTATGCTCAGCTCCAACCTTCCTCAACATCTTCCTCCTTCCCCCCTTCCCCTTTGGCCTCCCATTTTCTGCCCCCTGCCACACACACCACCACTAGTACCACTCCCAGTAAAGGTGAGTCACAATTTGTCTTCCCAGGTAAACATCAGATGAAATAATTAGCCCATTAATCTCAACTGTTAACTCAATTCACAATAGCTAAACTATAGAACAAACCTAGGTGCCCTTCAACAGATAAATGGATAAAGAAAATGTGGTACATATACACAGTGGAACATTACTCAGCCATAAAGAAAAACAAAATTAGGGAATCTGTCGGTAAACGGATGGAACTGGAGATTATGATGCTAAATGAAATAAGCCAATCCTCCAAAAGTCAAAGGCTGAATGTCCTCTCTGAGAGGTGGATGTTGACTCAAAATAAGGGGGGCAGGTAAAGAAGAATAGACGTACTTTGGATGAGACAAAGGGGAATGAAGGGAAGGGAGAGGGATGGGAACAGGAAAGACAGTGGAATGAATGGGACAGAACTTTCCTGTGTTCCTATGTGAGCACACGACCAGGGAAACTCCACATCATGTCCAACCACAAGAATGGGAAGTTAGACTCCATGTATGTATGATGCCAAAATTCACTCTACTGTCATGTATAACTAATAAGCACAAATTAAATATATATCAACTGTATGAGGCTCTGGGGACTCTGGAAATATCTGTGCATAGTAGAAACCAGGTTCACAGATGGATTTTCTCCAAGTCTCTCCCCAAAACTCAAAGTCTTCAATGGGGTGCTAAGCTGGAGCTCTGTCCATGAGCTTTCCTGGCTTGCACCAAGGGGACACCCTTCTGTGTAAATCAAAGCCCTAGTGGATGGCTCTCTGTGTAGTGACAAATTAAAGAAGGACCTGCAAGCCCAGGGCAAGTGACAGGACAGATTTCTCAGGCTAGCTCTCACTGACTTGCTACACTACCCTTCTGATGACACAACCTTCCCCAGCAGATGGGCAGCCCTCCCATGTCCCTGTCCAGGACTCTGGGCACTGGTAAGGAACTTATACCTTCACCTTTATACCTCCCAACAGGCTGCAAAACACTTTCACTGCCTTCTAAGCAAAATGTGACTGTGAGTGATGAGCTGACATGATGCCCGTGTGCCCATGTGCCCATGTGGTCTGCCAATGGCCAGCCTCCTGCCTCTGCTGAGAGCAGGCCCACAGCTGAAAAAGGTAGCAGCTGAGGGTGTAGTCAGCTTTCATTTCTTTCCTTATATAAAAAGTATATATAACATTTAAACAGCCAGTATTTCCTCATGTACACTCCTGTTAATAATTCACAAACCCACTGACTTTCACCAAGGATAAGAAATTTTAAAGGTGGTTTGTGCAAACACTCCTTTTCTTGCTCTCACTGAACAACTGGTTCATTTAACCGATGGCTTCTGTGGCCATTAGGAGCAGGCAGCACTGCAAGCATATGAAGCCAGGCACACCACAAGCCCAGTCTCTTGGCCTCTGGGTTACACAGTCCAGGTAGGCAGCTTTGGCAATGCAGAGATGCAGCACCAAGGGGCCCCGCTTTGCTTATAAGACATTATAGTGATCATGCTTTTCCCATTTCTCATTTGGCCCCTCTAAACAGACAACCTCCAAAGATGCCAAGCCACAAGGCAGCCTGTCTCATTCCATGAAGACACACCTTGGCATCCCAGACACACCCCTGCATTCCCTTTCCCCACAGACCATCCATTCACCACCTCTCTTCCTTGAGCCAGAGACAGAACCATAAAATCCTATCTAGGTGTACTGGGGACAAGGTAAAGGGAAAGGGGGACCCAATGCAGTCTTCTCCAGTCACTAGTTGAGTGCCTCCAATCTGCTGCTTGTAGGAGGATTACCCAACAGTCGCTGGTTGTTGTTTTAACCAAAGGGAATTAAACCTCAGGGCCTGACTTAGCTCCAAAGTTGGGGACTTACTGTAAGCCACAGCACAACCCAGGTTCAGGAATCCATAATAGCAACAACGCCACATAGGTCCGTGTAAGACTCACTAAAGAAGTCAAATATTAACCACCACACACCTCAAGGGACATTCTATCACTTGCACCGTCTCCACACATTTTCCATCATGCCTCTGAAAGGACTTTTCTGCAAGTTGTGACCATGGAGTTTGAAATGAATGGAAATGAGTGCAGGTTTTGGTTTTGGTTTTTTGGTTTTAACCAACTACCAATCTCAATGTGTACAAGTGGTCCTGAAAAGGCAAACAGTTAACCCCAGGGACAAAAGTGTAACAGCCAATGGAGTACAGTGGCCCATGCCTGTAATCCCAAGGGCTCAGGAGGCTGAGACAGGAGGATTGTAAGTTCAAAGCCAGCCTCAGCAAGTTAGCAAGGCCCTAAGCAACTCAGTGAGACCCTGTCTCTAAATAAAACACAAAATAGGGCTAGGGATGTGGCTCAGTGGTCGAGTGCCTCTGAGTTCAAACCCTGGTACCCGCACCCCAAAAATAACCAAACAAAAGGGCAGATGTATAGGGCAGCCAACAGCGGGTCACCTTGAGAGGTGTGCAGAGGCAGGCACTTCACGAACAGGAGAAAAGTGTCCAGCAGAAAAGCCAAGGGCCGTGCACAATTGGTTTAAAGGTCATTGAACACAAGACTGTGTCTTAAGCACCTGATATGTGCCAGGAGTGGTGCTGGACTCCAGAGTCACTCAGGTCAACAATATAGGCTCAGCCCTCAAGGAATTTGCAATCAGAAGAAACCAGGCCAAGCCAGGAAGCAGAGACATGTTCCAGAGGCCTTCTTGATGAAGACATTAGCCAATCTCACACCTAGGTGTTCTGGAATGGCCCTCCATGGTGAAAGGAGATTAATCTGTGACCTGAAGGGGAATACAAGGCACACCAGAAAAAGCTCTGCAGGGGAATCTACCCAGTCCTACTTGGACCAGATCTCAGAAAGTTGCTGGTATCAAGAAACTACAGGAGAAGGCAGGGCTTAGGGTACACAAGGACCTGTAGCTGAGCCCAGGAAGTGTAGGGTGGGGGCTCTTGCACACAAGACTCCAAAGCAACGTTCCTAGTAGGTTTTAAAATGCAGGTTCCCAGGGCTGTAGTTGTGGTTCAGCGGTACAGCGCTTGTCTAGCATGTGCGAAGCCCTGGGTTCAATCCTCAGCACCATATAAAAATGAAATAAAGGTATTGTGTCCAATTACAACTAAAATATTTGTTAAAATGCAGATTCCCAGATTCTAAACATCATAAATGAAACTCCAAGGTCTATTCAGGAGTTTTAAAATGCCTACTATTACATTCTGGAAAGCAGTACGGAGAGTCCTCATTAAACTTGGAATGAAACTACCATTTGACCCAGTTATCTCACTCCTCAGCATATACCCCAAGGACACAATATCAGCACACTACAGTGGTGCAGCCACATCAATGTTTACAACAGCTCAATTCACTATAGCTGAGCTATGGAAGCTACCTGGGTGCCCTTCAACAGGTCAATGGATAAAGAATAGGTGGTCTCTATACACCATGGAATATTACTCAGCCATAAAGAGATTATGGCATTTGCTGGTAAATGGATGGATCTGGAGATTATAAGGCTAAGTGAAATAAGTCAGTCCCCCAAAACCAAAGGTTGAATGTTCTCTCTGATGTGTGGACGCTAACTCATAATAAAGGAGTGGGGGAGGGAAGAAGTTCACTGGATCAGACAAAGGGGAATGAAGGGAAGGGAGGGGGGTGGGAATGGGAAAGGCAGTGGAATGAAATGGACAGAACTTTCCCATGTTCATATATGAACACACGGCCAGGGAAACTCCACATCATGTCCAACCACGAGAATGGGATACTAATAAGTTATATTCCATGTATGTAGAATATGTCAAAATATACCAAACGGTCATGTACATCTTTAAAAAAAAAAGAAAAAGGAAAAATAAAGTAAAAAAAAATGAAATGCCACCTGGTGGGTCAACCAAGGGCTACCTCACTTGCCTGCAGAGGTCAGCCTAGACAGGTCAGCCCAATGACCAGGCAGCTCACTGAGCAGTCCCCTCAGGTGAGGCTGTCAGGATCCTTTCAAAGTGCACCTAAAAGGTCTTCTTGCCAGTTTACCACTCCCCAACCCTCCCACCCTGCCCTCCACTCAGTTCTAAAATGGGACTACAGAGTAGAAAATCAAAACCAAAACCAGAGGGTCTGATCATGCACACTGAGTTCAGAGGTTCCAAGTGTTTTGCAGAAATTCAGTGCTGACCTCCTTGAGGGACTCCATGAGGTACTTTCTCTCTGGTTTCTTGTTTTCCCATTAAAAGTCACCAGGGCCATAGTTTTCAATTAGCTGTGTCAGCCCACCACCCTGCAGCCACCCGAGTTTGAGATGTCATCCCTCCCTCAGCTTCCATTCTGCAGCAAGCATTTCACACCTTCATATTGTAAACCTGTCCAGAGCAATTACCCTGCCCACAATTAGACAGCCTCAGTGCTGCATTTCTAATTTATAGCTGCAAAGCTCAGGCAGCGGCACAGGCAGGATCTCCCTGGAGTGGAGAAAGCAGTCAGACGGGGAGATCAATAAATGCACACACACACAGCAAATCTCGTTAGAGCAGAGCAGATTCTCCCATTCTCCTACTAGCAAACACTGTGATAAGCTCCCCTGAACAATCTGGAATTGCGGATTCATTCCAACAATCACCACTGCTTGGGCTGGGGCTGGGGCTCAGTGGGACAGCACTTGCTTAGCTTAGCCCATGTGAAGACCTGGGCCCAATCCCTAGTACTGCCAAAGAAAAAAAAAGAGAGAGGGAATAGTGACTGCTCTTTTCAACCACATTTACTACCCGCCTTACTCCCACAGAGATGGGGCCAGTTAATAGACAAGGATAGTTATAACATTTTTTTTTTTTTACTTTTTTTTTAACTTTGATACTGGAGATTGAACCCAGGGGCACATAACTACTGATCCACGTCCCCAAACTTATTTTGTAATTTATTTAGAGACAGAGTCTCCCTGAGTTGCTTAGGGTCCTGTTGTTGCTGAGGCTGGCTTTGAACTCATAATCCTCCTGCCTCAGCCTCTGGAGGTGCTGGGATTACAGGTGTGCACCACAGCACCCTGGCTACTTAACTATTTTTTGACTTTACAGTGGTTCAACAGCCAGATACATTCAGGAGAAATCATACTTGATCTGGAACAGAGGTAGAATGCCCTCTGGGTGGTTTGTGGGCAGTGGTAGTGTATCTGCGGCTCCCAGGGGGAGCCTTGTGACTACAGGGGGAAAACAACCCACTCTGCTGACCCCCCCTTGCCCCCGTAATGCTCAGGAGGTTGGGCCTTTTCGATGCATCTCAGACTTAGAACATTTTTAACTTCTGAAGGGTTACTGAGCTATGACCTCTTCATAAATTGAGAAGCAATGGTAGTACCCCTTTACAGTTCCACTGGAAGATCTCAGAAATCTGAAAAACCTTAAAAAGAAATCTCTTCTCACCTGAGGAAGGTAAGCTGGAGAGGAGAAGCAGAACTATCTGGGGTGTGAGACTTGAAACTGGAATACCTGGGTCTTTTTATGATGAGCTCTGCCCACACCGAACAAGAGGAAGACAGCTGACCCAATTAACACACGGCAAAGATCTGAGTAGACAGTTCTCCTATAAAGACATGCAACTAGAGAATAAACACAGGAAAAGAGGCTCAACTTCATCAGTCAACAGGGAAATGCAAATCAAAACTACCTCACATCCTCTAGGATAATACTGAGTACTGGCCAGGTCGTGGAGAAATGGGTCACTTCATACAATGCAGGTGACAGTGAGAAAAGGTGCACACAGCCTCCTCAGGAACAGCCTAGCAGTTCCTCAAAGTTTAAGAGTTGCCATCTGCCCCACCAACCCCATTCTTCACTAAGTACCCAAGACAAAGGAAAACATACACCCATGCAGAACTTGTAGACACATGTTCACAATAGCATTGTTCTTAACATCCAGGAAGACAAAACAACCTAAATGTCCACCAACTGGTAAGTGGATACATGAAATGTGGTATAGCTCAACTACTGCATATTATTCAAACATAAAAAGAAATGAAGAGCCAGGCATGGTTGTGCATACCTGTAATCCCAGTGGCTCAGGAGGATGAGGCAGGAGGATCACAAGTTTGAGGACAGCCTCAGCAACTTAGAGAGGGCCTAGGCAACTCAGCAAGACCCTGTTTAAAATAAATATGAAAAAAGGGCTGAGGGGGCTGGGGCTGTAGCTCAATGGTAAAGCACCTGCCTCGTGTGAGGCATTATTGAGTTCCATCCTCAGCACAACATTAAAAATAAATAAAGATACTGTGGATTTATCTACAACTAATTAAAAACAAAAGCGGGGTTGAAGATGAGGCTCAGTGGCTCGTCACCCCTGAGTTCAATCCCTAGTACCAAAAAAAAATTGTTTTTAAACAGAATGAGGACTGATACACACTACACATGGAAAAATCTTGGAAACACTACAGTTAAGTATGAAAGATGCCACACACTATAGGATTCCACTTATATGAAATGCCCAGAATAGGTGAATCCACAGACACAGGAATTAGGTCATGCCAGAGAATGGGAGGAAGGAGGAACAGGGAGGGACTGTCAGCAGGTACAGAATTTGGTGTGGGTGATAAAAATGTTCCAGAATGAGTGGTGATGACTAAATGATTCTGAATATCCTAAAAACTCAGGGTCTCACCTGTGTATAATAACTGTGACTTGGGACACTGACACAGGATTTCAGATTTGACATCAGCCTCAATGACTTAGGAAGTCAGGGATTCAGGAGGCTGAGGCAGGAGGGTCACTAGTTCAAGGCCAACCTCAGCAACTTAATGAGGCCCTTAGCAACTCAGGGAGACCCTGTCTCTAATTAAAATACAAAAATGCCTGGGGAAATAGTCCTGTTGTCTTAGCAGGCTTTCAAAATCCCAGACGGGAAAAAGTTGCCCAGTTTCTTCTGTACCACAAAAATGCAGAAATAACCTTTTCCTCTAAGTACCAAATAAAGTCGAGACCCGACAAAATATCCAAATTTAAGATGGTGAAACCATGATACTACCACCCAAACTCCCTCCCACCAAGTTCTCTTCTCTCTGCTTCCCAGAAGGAGCCAAGAGACCTCAGCTGGAGTTTATCCCTCACCAGAAAACAATTTCTCAGGATTTCATAAGAGCATCCTTTTTTCTTCTTTTAAGTAATTATTTAATAAGGCTGTGGAAAGCAGGGCTCCCAGTGGCCTGTCATTCAGAAATTAGGAAAAAGCCAGAAGGCAGGAGTAAATGTCACCACAATAGGGGAAATAAATTAGTTAGATTAAGATTAGGATCTAACCCCTTCCTGTGGTTGGGCAGGCACAGTTGACAATAAGAGCAAGCTATTTCTGGAAAAGTCCTGGCAGAGGAAAAGTGTGGAGACTGGGGGTTTCAATGTCACTCTATTTTTTTTTAATTTAATACCAGGGATTGAATCACTGAGCCCCATCCCCATCCCTTTTTGTATTTTATTTAGAGATAGGGTCTCTCTGAGTTGCTGAGGGCCTCACTAAGTTGGTGAGGCTGGCCTTGAACTTATGATCCTCCTGCCACAGCCTCCCAAGCTGCTGGGATGACAGGCAGGCACCACCATGCCTGGCTAATGTCACATTCAAATTTAAGGTGACTTGAAATGGGTATGAATGGCCAGACCTTTGCGTGCACAGGTAGACAGGTACTCTGGGCCATGAACAGTTCTTTCAATACCCAGGCACTACCGAATAGCACTGCCAGGCTAGCAAAGATGCAGTTCACTGGGAAGTCCCCAAACCTAATGGGGCCAGGATGCTAACCCACATCAAAGAGTCCAGTTGCTCCTCTTGTGCAATAAACCCCTTCCACCCAACATCATCCACACTCTAAGAGCAAAGTTCACTCTGATACAGGTGGCTTTCTCCCTTTGTAGCTTTTTTGGCAAGTGTGCTTTGGCCTGGTTGTTCATTAATACATAATCAGGACCTTAAAAGCATTGTTTTGCCTTCTAGGGAGGCTGTGGCCAATTTAATGCAGCTGATATTGTCCCTGGGGGTGGGAGAACCACCTTGAACCCGGCAGAGAACTCAAGAGATGCACAGTCTAGAGGGTGTCAGTGTATGTACACACACACACACCCACCCCCCCCCAACACACACACACATAGTAAAATATTTTGCAAGATGTTTTTGATTTCCCCAGATGGCAAAGGAGCAAAATGAAATCAGTTATCTCACCATAGACATTGACTGGGTATTTCTTTCCCTTTTATCCTTTCAACACCAAAGGACTTCTCACTTTTAAAACCTTTACTGGTGCCAGATGCTATGGTGCACACCTGTTATCCCAGCAGCTCAGGAGGCTGAGGCAGGAGGGTCGCAAATTCAAATCCAGCCTCAGGACTTGGCAAGGCCCTAAGCAACTCAGGGAGATCCTGTCTCTAAATAAAATACAAAAAAGGCTGGGGATGGGGCTCAGTGGTTAAGTGTCACTGGGTTCAATCCCCAGTATCAATCAATCATCAATCAATCAATAAGTAAATAAATAAATAAATAAAACCTGGAAGGAAGTGGTAATTTCGGTGGTAGGAAGATAAATGACTGAGAAATGCCACCTTCCGATGTCAGAACTGTCTGTGAGACTCCCTTTCCATGCATGCACTACTTTTACTTTTCGAGTCAGACACACACAGTGACAACTCGCTTTCGAGACCCATGTTTACTCTGCTGAAAGCCACACTCTAAACACGGGCCCGTCTGTCGGAGGGGAGCAGCTTACAGGCCAACATTGTTTATGCTCCAAGTAGGTTTGACAGAAAAACCACATCAATTTGTTTTAAAATAATTTCCATTTCCTGGAAGCTGTTCCTGAAGGGTTCTCAGCCACATTAAACTGCTCTGATTCCTACCAGCTATAGGTACCCAGCACACTGAGCCACAGACAGGGCAGCCAGGGCACGGGAGCCAAGACGGCTGTGCAAGGGCTCAGGCAGCCTGGGAGAGCCCCAGAGCCTGAGAACCACTGCAATGTTCTCCTCCACAACTCATAATCAGGATGGGATGAAGAGTCAAAAACATAGACCATGCCCACTGGAAACAGTTTTCCATGGAATCACACCTGCACTTGCCCAGGAACACCTCAGACCTAGTCCTAGAGGTACAGACTCCTACTCATGCTCAAAGTCCACACCAAGGTCATTTATCAAATGGAGCATCAAAAAAAGGAAGGAAACTGAAAATGAATGCATGTGGGTAACCTGTGAAAAGTTTTCAGCCAAGGAAATGCAGATGAACCCAAACCAATCCTTATACACCACACAGGTACATGGTTACAGGAATAGAAAGCAGCATCTCATGTTGGTGAGGGTGTGAGAAAGGCAAGCACAGGTTCACATGTGAATTGACTGCCTTTTGGTGGGGAGCAAAGTGACACCAGAAGTCTGAAGAATTTGCATATCCAGAGCACTCTGGACTTGGTAACTTAACCTAAGGAAAGAAATGCATAAACATTATGCATATAAGGATATCTGACAAAGTTTTAGGGGAGAAACTAACTTAAAATGCTCAATATAAGAGAGATTTTAATTAAAACTTAAATCAGCCAGGGAGCAGCAGCACATGCCTATAATCCAAGTGGTTCAGAGGCTAAAGAAGGAAGATCACAAGTTCAAACCCAGCCTCAGCAATTTAGTGAGACCCTGTCTCAAAATAAAAAATAAAAAGGGATGTGGCTGAGTGGTTAAGTGCCTCTTGGCTCAATTCCTGGTATCAAAGAGAGAGAGAGAGAGAGAGAGAGAGAGAGAGAGAGAGAGAGAGAGAGATACTTAAATACTTAAACCATCCCTTTATAAACATTTAAGCCTGGAGAAAATATTCCTGATACTTAGTCTTTAAAATATAGAACTTCAAGCCCATCATGGTGGCACACACCTGTCATCTCAGTGACTTGGAGGCTGAGGCAGGAGGATAACAAATTTAAGGGCAGCCTTAGCTACTTAGCAAGACATTGTCTCAAAATAAAAAAAAAATAAATAATAAGGGGCTGGGATAGCGCACTTACCTAGCATGTGTGAGGCACTGGGTTTGAGTCTCAGCACCACATATAAATAAATAAAGTTCTATCAACAACTAAAAAAATTTAAAAAAAGGGTTGGGGATGTAGTTCAGTGGTAGAGTACTCCTGGATTCAATCCCCAGTACTGCAAAACTACTTGTTTGTTTGCTTATAGCTTCGAACAAGTATTCAACCAGAGCCACTACTAGAGATTTATACAATAAAGTGAAAATAATTATGACTAGTTAATGAGATCAATGAGTCTTTTTTCTATTGTAGTCTTCTCCTTATTCAATAAATACCTAACATTTATCTCAGATAAAAGTAACTAAACCTCCGAACTAGAGTAATGGGTACATAGCACAAAGCTTTCTCCCACCCCAACCCTGCAAACTAGTTCAGCTCCTCAGGTACAAAGGCCTCCCTGCAGAACCACAGCCCAAGCCCTCAGTGACCATTAAAAGCAACATCTGAGAAGGGGCAGAGCCCAGCTCTCCAACTGCTCTTCCTTAGCTTCTCTGGGCGACGACCCAGGGAGGACCCACACTGAGCCCAGGTCAGCAATGATCCTGCTGCTGTGGAGGAAAAGGCCGTGTGCCTCACCTCTGAGATCCACAGAAGAGGGGCCAGGTTTACACACTGATCTGCCCTGAACCCTCCTGCTGCAGAGGTTTCCATAAACCAGTACTTTGGCTCTGTCGACTGAGGGTACGGTCACCCACCCTGAGGGCTGAACAACTACCTCTGGTCAAGGAGAGCAGTCATTCCCTCTGCTAGCAGAAAAGAGTGAGAAAAAACTACCTTGGCCTGGTCATCATACTTGTCAAAGCAGAGGTCTTAGCAAAGGCACTAAGAGCCCCAGCAACCAAAACTTGCTGTCTGGTGAGGGCTCAGCATAAACTGAGCAAAATGACCACAAGGGGAAGGGTGTCTATACAGTCTTGGTCTATGTGAGAAGCAACCCTCCCCACGGCCAGCTCCGCAACCCAGCTCCAGCAAAGGGGCAGAGGACAGACCATGTCAACAGTGGGCAAATGTTCAGTGGGTGCCCTGGCCAAACCACCACTGCGGGGAGACCTGTGGAGGCCCGCCCACCTGCCAAGGCCAGCCACTAGGGATCCCCTGTGAGAGACAGGTCACAGGCACCTCGTCCATGAGAAAGGGATTTCAGTGACAATACCTGGACATGGGATTTCAAAGTCATCTCAGCAAAATTCAGAAGTGCTACAAAGACTGCCAATCAACATGGCAGGTAATCAGCTGGCCTGTCCATCTTCTGTAAGTTCTAGCTATCTGTTATTCTTTCCATCCTTCTAAATTCCTCCACACCTGTATCTTGGATGAGGGGCGGAGGAAACTAGAAAACATACTGACTGATGAGCCCTGGGAGGTCTAAATGATTCTACTTGTCTGGGAAAGGCATATCCATAGGACTTTGAGGACTATATAAAATGAATACCCATGTTCTTATCTATATTAGCATCTGTGCTAAGCATTTTTAAAAAATATTTTTTTTTTAGTTGCAGTTGGACACAATACCTTTATTTCAGTTATTTATTTTTATGTGGTGCTGAGAATTGAACCCAGGGTCTTGCACATGCGAGGCGAGTGCTCTACCGCTGAGCCACAACCCCAGACCTGTGCTAGCATTGTAAAACATTTTGTGAGTTGACGATGGGATACCAGACCTTTATTTATTTATTTTTCTGTGGCCCTGAGGCTCAAACCCAGAGCCTCACATGTTCTAGGCAAGCTCTCCACCATGGAGCTACATCACCAGCCCTGTGTTGAACATTTTATGTGCCCCAGGCTTCAGACTAGATTCTGGGAAAATAACAGTTAATCAGAAACAAAGCCAGTCTCTGCCTTCAGGGGGCTTACAGGCTAATCCCTTAAAATGTCTATGTTAAGGAATGCAGAATCCCCCAGGTGGACAGTCAAGTCAAATGGGATGTCAGCCATGGTTTCTGGGGGAAGATGTAAGGCAGCCCCCTGTGGCCAGAAATGAAGTGAGTCAAGAGATCCTCTACTCCCCACTAAAGTCTGCATAACCTGACCCAGAAAAAGCGTATAAAATGAAAGTTTAACATAAAACTAATCAACAAAATCACTGACAATCTCCCCTTCCTTCCCTCTCTCTGCTGCACACCCCCTCCCCTGTTTTAAATGAATGGTGGGACGCAGAGGGTGGCCACAGAATTCTCCCAAGACCACATGTACCTATCAGCGCCACCCAGCCCAGAGCATGCCAAGGATTTCAGGCAGAGTATAAACTCCATTGGCAGGCTAAACTGTTTATATGTACTTGATTTAAAAATACACCACCAGGGTCAGCATTAACACCAGGGCCTTATCACCAAGGCTCTTTGTGAGCTGGTCACACAAAGCTGGGCAAGGACTCACCTGTCTTTGAGATATGCCTCGGATTGCAAACTGTCTAACAATGATGCCTCAGTGAGATTACAATAAAGTCACCAAATATGCATGCATTTGAGAAAAACACTTTCCAAACCCAAGGATTCTTTACTGTTTATAAATATTTACTTCTTTTTGATCCCCCAGCATATAATATTTGCAGTTGCTCCAGAAACCAAAGAAACATGGAGCAGGGACACAAACCACAACTAAAAGAAACAATAAATAACAGATGGCAAGACATATGTACATGCCACCAACCCCCTTCACCAAAAAGGAAAACCAAAAATGGATGGCAAGACACACGCCTAGAGAAGAAGCAAGCTCTTCATAATCACATTCGAGACACCATTTGTAGAGCACCAGCTGTATGGCCAGAACTGTGCTAGGTGCTTTAAGTCACCCAAGAGTTATAGGACCCATGACTGGCCTTAAGGGATTTAAAAACTTGAAATGGAGTAAGTGCAAGAAGAGCAGTATTCTTTCTAGATACCATTGTGTAGATACAGGTTTGAATCCCAACAAGTCATTCAACCACCTGGACCTCATATGTATAAGTCAGAGGTGAGCCAGGTGAGGTGGGTGCACTCCTGTAATCCCAGCAGCAGCTCGGAAGGCTGAGGCAGGAGGACCATGATTTCAAAGCCAGCCTCAGCAAATTAGTGAGCACCCTAAGCAACTCAGTGAGACCCTTTCTCTAATTAAAATATTTTAAAAAGGGCTGGGGCTGTGGTACAGTGGTACAGCACTTGCCTAGCACATGTGAGGCCCTGGGGTCGATCCTCAGCATCATATAAAAATAAATAAATAAAATAAAGGTAGTATGTCCCTCTACAACTAAAAATATTTTTTTAAAAATGATGGAAGTAATGTCTCATAGGCTTAAGATGATTATTCAATTAGTTAATGACAATGGATCCTGCTGCCAAAAGAATGTAAATTGCTATTACTGCTGTCATTTTAATTCTAACATTTCCTCAAGTTTCTGCCTTGTCCTAAAAATCCTACATTACTTCACTTCTGTCTTCATAACAAGTGTCGTGAGGTAGGCACCCACTAATTATCCTCATCTTACAGAGGGAAACTAAATACATTGACCAACTTTGCCCAGAGGCCACCACTCTTATCATTGAGCCCCATAACAACATGGCTGCTCCATCCCTTCCCCCACATCTCTCACACCCAGACACCTAGGATGCAGGAGTTCAAACAGGAAGAACACACAGTGTTATCCCCCTGAAAACCCTGAATCATTGCTCTGGGATAATCACTGGTGAGCAGGGCCTGAACTTATTCGAAAAGCTCAAAAAAAAATACTTCAATTCAGGCTCTCAAGTCACATTTGTTTTAAGTATTGATTCTGATTAGCCGATGCTGGTGACTTTTTTAAAAAGATGTCACCTGTCTCAAAACAAAAGGGAGGAACATCAAGAAATAAGTGTAGTGATCATATTGCTTTCCATATATTGACATGTCTAGTTTAGGCATCATACTCTCATATCCAATCATCTGCCAATTTCACCTACATGTTAATTTTTTTTAAAAAAAACTCTGAATAGAATTTTCCAACTACAGTGTAACTTTAAACTTTTGTGATTCTTCTACATTTAAAAGGAATGCCATTTCCCAATATACAACTCCCAGATGTAGAATTCAAAGATGATTCATCTCACAGAACAAGTGTTCTGAGACATCAGCTCCAAATAGAGGAATAATTTGGAATTCCCTTCTCTCCCTCAAAGTAAGAACTCACCTCCATCTGCTTTTTTGCTCCACCAAAGTTTGCTTTCAATTATATTTCCAAATTCTTTTAACAATAACTGCCCAGCGTCTGGCACCAACACAACTGATACTTTGAAGTGGTTCTCAGGCAAAAAATAAGGAGAAAGGAGGGGAGAATCATCCATAATTTTCGTTTTAGGTCAAATAGTCTCTCTGACGTACAGAATCGAACAAACCACAAGCCATGGCTTCTCGCGGAGGGTCTACATTGTAAGGTGCACCAGCAGTGGAGGAGATTTGGATCTGTCTCTGTACCTTCTGCTGGCTCCTGAGAGGAACACAGGCCATCGGCGCAAAGAAGATGGTCCTTCCTGCACATCTGTGTTCCCAAGTCACTTCTGTCAAGGGCTCCCCACTTGCCAATTAGGAATACTCACACTTGAGGGGCAAGGCTTGTTAGAACCCCCCCCCCAAGATAAACAAGGAAATCCTGCAACCCTTTCTGCCCTGAAAGAACAGGCCCATCCCCAAGACAGAAAGCCCTGGGGCAATAAGCAAAATATTTTTTAAGGATTCCTTCAGACATGAAACTGAACACCCCAAATTTCCAAGCATAATGGAGAATAAAAAAGGGAAGCATGAAGAATTCTCTAATCAGAGAGACTTAGAGGATCCTCTGGGAGAGGAGAGAGATAAATAATAGATGCACCAGAAGGAAGTCCAGGAGAAACAGAATGATTGATAGTGACATACTAGGCTCCTGGAAGGGTAGGAAGATCACTTGGCCTATTTTGATCCTCAAAAAACACACTGGAAAAAAGGTCATCTTAGGGGCTTACAGGGAAAAAGCTTTTCTGAAAACGTAATTTTCTTGGACTGTTTCCTTTGGTCCTTAAGTAGTCTAAGTCCTGTTCAACTTTTTGTCAAGAAGTTCCAAACCACTAACTGTGGCTCCAATTTTACTGCTTGTTAGCTGTAGCCCCAAACAAAGCTCCAAATTATAAGGACGTGTTCTAAAGGGGGGGGGGAGAAAAAGTCAAAAGTGAGTTTCAACTTAGAAAAATTTACATGATAACGAATGAGTGAACACTCCCGAGGCTGAGGTAGGAGGATCAGAAGTTCAGAACTAGCCTCAGCAATTTAGCAAGGCCCTTAGGGAGACCCTGTCTCCAAATAAAAAGGGGCTGGGGATGTGGCTGGTGGAAGAGCAATGCTGGGTTCAATCCCCAGTATCCAAAAAAAAAAAAAGAAAAAAGAGAAAAGCTCAAGAATTTCCACTGAACGCAGTAACAAATTTCATGTGGAAGAAATGTAGATATTTAAGGCATAGAAAATAAAAGCTTCTAGATTCTGCATGGTAAGTAAATCTTGTAGGAGTCTAATTTCTACAGGAAACAAATTTTTCAAAATTGTCACTGGACGAAGAAGCAACCCAGACACATCTAGGGAGACTGGAAAATTCTGTCTGAACTGGATCAATAAAAGGAGGAGAATGAGATTCAAAATTGCAGAAGGAAACCACTGGGCTCTACATACTAGGCTGCTAAGTTTCCACCCTGAAAGGTACACTTGAGAGGTCTCCTCTGAAACCTGCCATGCCCCTTGCTTGGAATTAGTC
Organism: Callospermophilus lateralis; assembly: GCF_048772815.1. Taxonomy (NCBI): domain Eukaryota; kingdom Metazoa; phylum Chordata; class Mammalia; order Rodentia; family Sciuridae; genus Callospermophilus; species Callospermophilus lateralis. The sequence continues at coordinate 734,950 of NW_027513809.1, read as the reverse complement.
AACGTTTTCTTTGAGCCTAAAGGGAAAAGGAAGCAAGGTTGAGCACCCTTTATCCAAAATGCTTCGGGCCAAAAGTGTTTCAGATTACAGATTTTTTTTCGATTTTAGAATGTATGCATGGCAATGAGACCCAAGTTTATACATGAATCCACCTATGATTCATATGACCTGGAGGTAATTTTATATACCATTTTAAAATACGTCTATGTGAAGGAAAACAAAGTTTCACAGTATGGAATTTTCCACTCATGGTGTCATGCCAGGACTCAAAAATTTCAGATTCTGGACTATTTTGGATTTCAGATTAAGAATGTTCAACCTGTGCTTTCTTTGTGGGATATTTGCTTTTCCTCAACAACACCTAAAGGTCTATGCAAGGGTCCCTCACTGAGGCTCCTACCATACACCCTCTTGCTCTTTGCTGCCTGAGGTTTCAATCTAAAGATTCCACTCAGAGGCATCAAACATGCGAATATCATTTTATTTTATTTTATTTTGTGCTAGAGATTGAACCCAGGGTTGCTTAACTACTGAGCCATATCCTCAGTCCTTTTTATATTTTATTTAGAGACAGGGATTCACTGAGTTGCTTAGGGCTTTTATAAGATGCTGAGGCTGGCTTTAAACTCACAGCCCTCCTGTCTCAGCCTCCAAGCCACTGGGATGCAGAACATTTTTAAAGGTGAGCGCAGTGGCCTGTAATCCCAGCAACTTGAGAGTCTGAGGAGGTTCACAAATACAAGGCCAGATTGGGCAATTTAGTGAAAGCCTGTCTTAAAATTTAAAAAAGAAGAATAAAAGATTGAAGATGTAGCTCAGTGGTAAAGTAACCTTAGTATTGATCTCCATTATTGCCCCCCAAAGAGTACTTTTCAATCAAGTATACTAAACACCGACCATCCTGTGATGTTATTCCCTCTTTGTTTCAATCAGAACAAAATCATAAACCTGAACATGCTTTTGTGTGCTTTTCCACACAAAGCACAGCAACCATGGGTGTCCTTCCCTTACACTCAAGTCCCCTGCAGTAACACAGAGCTCAGCAGCACTGCAAATACTGCCATCACACAACCCAAGTTTCCAGGCACTTCAGGTAGAGATGAAAGTCAAACAGCCCTCAACAGATAGGAAATTAAGGAACCAGCCCAAGATCCCATTGGCAATCAGCAGCAGAGAAACCCCAAGGTCTTCTGAAACTCAGCCACATGCTATTTTTCCATTTTACCTCATTCCTGCCCTCATAGCTTTAGAAAATTAAGTTTTTTCCTTTTAGGTCAACAGCTTTCAGCCCTCACCCCAGTTAAGAAACTTACAAGATATCATGCTCACTAGGTGCAGTGACACACACCTATAATCCTAGTAGCTCAGGAGGCTGAGGCAAGAGGATCAAGAGTTCAAAGCCAGCCTCAGCAACTGAGTGAGGCCCTAAGAAACAGTGAGACCCTGTCTCTAAATAAAATATAAAAAAGAGCTGGGGATGGGGCTCAGTGGTTATATGCCCTTGAGTTTAATCCTTAGTATCAAAAAAACAACAAAAACAATAAAAAAAGATTTCATATTCAACCAAGTACTACTGGAGACCCACAACTCAATAAGATTTCATGTTGGCTAGTCTTTAGGACAGTGCAGAATAGAGTATGACTTACTCATTTCTAAGTGCTGTTTCCAATGGAGATGTGAAGAAATCCAAACATCTCCACATCAGAGTGCCTAATTTTTCTCCTAGGCAAAGCATAGCCCTTCAATGGAACCAAACTACTCATGTCCTATACACAGGCACTCAATCTGAGAAGCCAGTCAGAGGCATTTTGCATGAGGAAGCCCTTGATGGCTACAGAACACTTATTTTGGTTAGCTCTCTGAGTCTCCTCTCCTCCAAACAAGGAGGAGCACCCGCCCCATGGGGCAGCAAGCCTCTGCATCCATCACTCAGTTCCATCCACAATTCACTTCCTGGAAGCAACATGCTCTTCTGGCTGTGTATACGGTTTTGCAAGCACTGGGAGCTGGTGTGCCAGACACTCACACCAGTCCAGGTGTCATTTACCAGAGACCTCTGCTCACTCAAAAAAAAAAAAAAAGTGCTGAGGGAACTAGCCAGAGATCACCACTGCTGAGAGGAGAGGAAGGCCCACCTTCTACACTTGCTGGAGAAAAGAAAAAAATAGACTCTGAGCTCAAGTTGTCCTAAACTTTGAGGGCTTTTGCACCTTCCAGGATTTTCTCTGCCATGTCTGGGGCTTAAAATAGTCCTGAGAGCTGGGGGTGCAGCTCCGGGGATGAGCCTGTGCTTATTCGCATGTGAGAAGCTGTGGGTTCCAGCCCCAGCCCCACAAAACAAACACATAAATCACTCCCTATTCAAAAAAAAAAAAAAACCTCAAAATCAGATGTTCAAGGTCTGTTGAGCTTGATTATGTGATATGAAGGCAAGGAGATAAAAAGACAGAAGTGAATACCAAAGGACCATCTAGACAAGCTGTGTACTTAGAGAAAGAAAGAGGTGGGAGAGGAGAAGGAAGGAAGGAAGGAAGGAAGGGAGGAAGGGAGGGAGGGAGGGAGGGAGGGAGGGAGGGAGGGAGGGAAGGAAGGAAGGAAGGAAGGAAGGAAGGAAGGAAGGAAGGAAGAAAATAAATCTCAGTTTAAGTTCTGGAAGGATTTAGTCATCTAATTTGCATAAACAGGATGGGAAGTGGAAAAAATTCCTTTTTTCTCTTTAGCTTCTCCAAAAGAATTGAAATCAGCATACTAGAGTGATGCTCTTGCTTCTGAATTCAGGTCATCTTCCCTCAATAAAGAACAAGAATGAAGGTTTGTTCTGCCTCAAGGACCTCCCTGCCTCCCCACTCACAATTCCAATAGGCCATAATTCAGTTTTCAGAACGTTTAAGCCAACATCATTCTGTGACTAAATATGGTGCTTACATTTACGCCACAGGAAAGAGTCTAAGGTAGAGTGTATTTAAAGATCTCCTGAAGCCATGCTCCCCAAAATAATTTCAAAGAAATCAAACATCTGAGTTCTAAGAAGTTCAGCTTCTACTAAGGTTCTTGGAAGCTGGAATAAGGCTTGGCAGTGTCTGCTGCTATTTATGAATGTGCTGGTTGAACCATGCCAATCTCACCTATGTAATGGGATTGGGAGACTCAGTTATGGCTCCGCTACTATAAGTGACTGCACTGAATAAATTTTCTTCAGGTCCTATGAAGGAAACTATGTTCCCCTCAACCAGCTCTATTCTTTCTATTCACAATACATTCACATTCACTATTAAAATGTTTGACTTCCTTTATGCTAGGCTTAGAAGCAACTCCCAAATTAGATGCACTGCTTGGGGGGCAGGGAGGTCCCATAAAGCCCCAGGTCTCCTGCTATCTCAAACCCACAGCCTGAAATTGTTTGAACTGGCTGAAGTAAAATCTGGTTCATGTGCTTATAAACTAGCTCAAAGCATTTTCGAGACATGATGTATTTACAGGGTGTAAACGCCATGAAAATACAAGAAACGTTATTGTATCAGATACAGAAACTTTCTCCACTCCTGCCTTGCAGAATCACTGACAGGAATACAAACTGTATAAATATTCTCACAGAAACTTCAGAGTAAGACTAATGGTTTGACACAACTAAAAATTAGAGGGAAAACACATCTATGTGACTCCTTTTTAATCAGAAATAAAACTGCACAGATATTTTTCAAAGGATACTATATGCCATGTCACCCCATGATAACCAAAAATCACACGCTGCTCAAATCTTGAGATCTAATCAGTTAACACCATAATGAATGTAATCAAGTCTCCTGAAGCTCTAAATACCCAGTTTGGTATTTATTCATCGTCAAACGTGTGAGTATAAAAGAGTGCAATTTTCAAGGTATTTATTTAAACTGTGTGAAATGTCACCTCTAGGCAACAGAAAAGCCTTTAAAAAAACAAACAAACAAAAAACTCTGTTCTGCTTCCCAAAAGGACAAGGCAAAGTGGATCTTGTGACTACAGGAAAGTGCAAACAAGAGGACACTTTGTCCTCTCCCGGAAGTTACTGTTTGGGAGCTAAAGAGCCTTCCTCACAGTGCCTCTGACACATGGATGGCATGGAGTCACACTTCCAACAGGTGAACATACTCACTAAAGGAAAAACCACAACTCTCCAGGCTGTCTCAACTGAATAAAATACTATTTCAGGGCAGTACCGGGTTCTGCCTCCCAGTACCCTAGGACCACTGATTTTTCCCTGGGTCAGTGAACTCTTCTGGGAAAGATAGCACCTAACCACAACTAAGGGGTCCTCACCAGCTTCTGCATTGTATGGCGCTTGCTTGTGGAGCAGTGTGTCCTGTAGGCCAAGCTAAAGATGTGCCCCATTGTGACAGACACAAGATCTTCACCTTAAAAAAAAAAAAAAAAACTTCTCTTCTTTCCCTCACAGTAGCCAGGCTCAGTCTGTGTGTTCTGTGATTGAACCACAGGTGTGTTGGTTAAAACTTCTATCACCAGTTTTCTCCTTTTTAAACAGTGAATGTCATGCCTGAGGTTACAACTGCGCCTCCCTTATGTTCTGGGAAAGATGACATCTATTCAACTGAGAAGTGGACTATTCAAGCAAGGCCTTTTCTGGAAGGTACTCAGAGGTCTACAGAGATGCTGCTCCTGATAAATGGACAGGACTTGACTCGTGGACCGAATTTTTTATAAGTAAAAAAAAAAAAAAAAAAAAAAAAGGTTATTCTATTCCACCCTATTTACAGAAATTGAAAGTCTTTTTCTCCCCCCTGCCAAATCTCCTCTAAGAAGTGTCCCACCAACTCCAGACAAGTTAAAATCCTGACAGCACCGAAATGTGCTCTTTTGGGAGAAACAAACTGCTAAAATCAGTCAAGACCCTGGCACATTCTCCTGATGCAGCATGACTCCAAAACTAATTTGCACCATTTATGGAGGAGAAACTGGAGGGTGGGCCCAACCCCACTGGATCATGAAGCACAACTGGGGCTCCAGGGAGCACGCAGGAAGGATCTGGAACACAGTTCCCTAACATGCCAATCAAGCAGAAAAGGACAAATTCTGGGTACTCCCAGATCTCTAAGAACTCTTAAAAAGCTCCCTTTCCCCTGAGTACCTTCTGGAAGGGATCCCTTGACACCCCACCACCACCACAACCATCTCAAGTCACTATGGTCCTTCAGATCTAGAGGCTGCTACACACATACACTCATTAATAAATAATGCACGTGGAACACTGGAGTCCCCTTCATTCATCCCCACTACAATACTAAGGAGTACCAACACCCAAGAGGTGGGAGAGGAAAAAATCATATCCACAGAATTCTGCACTCTGCTCCAGACTTCTCCCGCCCTCCATCCTCAGCCATAACACAAATATGCTCATCTCCACTTTTCACTCACTCACTAACCCTACAACTTCTCACCTCCACACCCAGAGGACCCACACTCATAGGCCTGCAGACCAGGATCCACAATCTGCTCATGTCCATGGGCCCATGAGGCGCACTTGCTCACCTTCACAACCCTAAGAGACTTACACCACCTATTGCTCACTTTCAGACCTCCAAGACCCATGCTTTCTCACTCACCTCCAAACCTTCACTGTCCACGACCGCTTTCCAACAAACCCCACCAGTCCGACTCGCTAACCTCCAAACCGCCACGACCCATGATGGCTGGCCTCCAAACCCACAAGAGGTACATGCTCACCTTCAAACCTTCACGACCCCATCTTCCCCTGCCCCCCCCCCCCCCCCGCAAACCCCAAAGTGAGTCACTCACTTCCAGACTCTCAAAAGATACACACACTCCCCTTCAGAACTTCAAGACCCATGATCATCGTCCTCTAAACCCCATGGCAGGCCCACTCACCTCCAGATCCCCACGACCCACACTTGCGTAAGTCCAAACCTTCGTGATGCACACTCGCTCACCTCCAGACCCTGACACACGCTCTCTCTCTCTCTGCCCCCCATGCACGACCTCGTCTCTGCCACCCCAAGCAAAGTCCTGCAGCCTACACAACTCCAAACACAACCAATCTGCACCCCTTCCCGGGGGCCCCGTCCCGTGCCCTAGTGACAGAGCCACTGGACGCAGGGAGAGCGAAAAGGGCGGCACTCACAGGCTCTGTGTCCAGGCGGGTAGGTCCCCGGATGGCGTCGCCAGTCCGCGCCCGCTGCAGTCCAGCGAGTCCCCAATGCAAGTGCAGGCGGTCGCGCAGGGCGCCCGCTGACCGGCCTTCAGGCGACGCCGGCTTCAGGCGACGCCGGCTTCAGCTGAAGCAGGAGCAGCAGCCACAGGAGGAGCAGGAAAGGCGAGCATCGTGGGGCCCGAGCGCTCCCCAGACCAGCCGCGCCATCTTGTCTGGAGCGCGCCTAGAACTCCGGGCTGCCGGCCGCAGGCGCCGGCGGGCATCTTCCTCTGGGATGGGACGCAAAAGTTGTAGACCTGGGGCTGGACGGCTTCTTGGGGCTCGCAGGGCCCCGTGCGCCTCGCTGTGGCAGCGCCACGTGCAGGGCGCGCTCCGGCAGGGTGGAACTCGCACCGCGAAAGCCCCGCTGCCCTCTCTGCAAGCGTCCAGGCTGTCCAGACCCCGCCCCCGAACTCCTGGCCGCATACACACCCCCTCGCCCCGGCGCCCGTGGCCCAGGTTGGATGTTTTGCAACAGTGCTGCTCCATGCTCCCGCCTCTGCTCATTGGCTGCCGTGTCCACAGCGGCCAGCCTGGAGGGCTATTGGAGCGCTTGCAGTGATCCTGCCCCGCGGCCTGCCTGGGCACCCCGCCCCCACCCTCTTTTCACACCCTATGTGTGAAGTCGGGAGAGTGGGAGGAGAAAGGGAGGAATGTCCCTCGCCTCTGCTGCCCATCCCCCCCCCTTTTTTTTTTAAAGAGGCAACAGGGTTGTCCTGACTGGCCGCACATTCCTGGGCTCCAGTGACCCTCCTGCCTCGGCCTCCAGAGAAGCTGAACTACCAGGCTTGCACGCCTAGCACCTTTCCTGCATTTTAAAGGAAACCTACAAGGTATTGATATAGAATGAGGTCTCAGGATGCAGAGAGAAGTCATAAAGATAGGCGCTCCAGGCCTTGGGGGACAAGGGAAGTTCAGTTAGGAATGTATGGCTGGCACTTTGGAGCTCTCCAGCTTGTAAACAGGGCTATGGATTTAAATCAAACTCATACCCATTTTCCAGCAGCAAAGACAGATTTAAGACATATTTCCTTCTTAGTTATTTCCTTAGGGATGGCTCCTTCCTCCTAGCACAATCTGGAGCTGGTTTCTGCACCTGCCTTGTTCTTGACATCTTAAATCCCTCAATATGTCCTTATTTACCAAAATGAATGTGCACTGCAGAAACCAAATCTCAGAGGTATACCCACTGCCTCGCCCCTAGTTAGTTGAAGAATACTTGTGGAAATCCTCCAGACTTCGATAAAAGGGTTGCTGTCTGGTTGTTGTTGCTGAGTTTATTTTGGTTTGTTTTGTTTTTTAAATCAGATTTTTTAAAAGACAATTTTCAAGAAGGCATGTGTCACATACTCCAAAATACATGGAGAAATAACAGTAACAAAAATTCTAACTTTGGCTCGTACAGATAAGAACATAGTAGCCATGTGTAATAACAGTGCATGGAAATAAGGTTTACACACAAAAAACTTTCTGAAAAAAAAAAGAGATTAGCACTGATATATATATCTGCCCCTCTGGGCGTTTTGGCTTGCCAGTATCTTTCTGTCTTTTCACAAGAGTATGCAAGTTTTTAACATAACCGCACACATTGTCAAGAAAATTAAGCGGGTTCATGTCTGTTGAAAAACATTTGCTTCAGACATTGTGACTTGTGCTTTATGGAAACATGCTGGAAGAGAGGGTCCTCAGAAAGAAAAAACAAAAAAGGGGGGGAGGGGATTTTTCCATATTCAGCACAATTTAAGGGGTTTGTTTAAAGATGAACTAAATGGGTTTTACCTTTCCTCAGCCATCTGAGAACTTCTTGTCTTTAAGAAAAATTGGGCTTGGACTTGGAGACTAGGTAATTACTGTGTCCTCTCAAGTCTATTTCCAATTCTATCTTCTCTGAGAAGTATTTCATGATCTTCCTTTTCCATTTGGAACCCTTGAACATTTCATTGCTCCCTTTTTCATATTTTTAGAACTGGAAGGGGCCTTAAATTTGGTTTGGCCCAACTTTCTAATTCAGCATATGTGAAAGCAAAACTTCAAACATCCGGGTTTTCCATAAGCCACTTGACAGACTGGAGGGCCTGGGTTTACAGATCATGTCTCCTGTGTTCTCTCCACTGCACAGTGCCACCTTCCCAACCTCATCATTGCTGACACATCTGATAGACATGTGGGTATTCTCTTCAACTTAAGTAACCACAGCAGAGATGCTTACAATTTGAAAGTGCTGCCCTACTTTCTGAAAATACTTATCCTCACTCAATATGAGTTTTTCTTTTTAATCAGGATATTCATATGTCAGAAATGTTCACAGTGAGATGCATTTCTATCCATGAGTCTAATTCTTAAGCATTTCTCTGTTTCATAAATATGAACTGAATATATTTGCCTAGGTTCTAGGCTTTTATTTTAATAAAGCACTTTAAAGCCAAATACATCATGATGATATTAATTTCCAAAGAGAAGCTTTTATGAACTCTTCTACTACAATCAGAAATTATTTTCTGAACTAAACTACAGCTTTCAGCTTTTATGATGAAGCAGTTAGCAAAGGTTGAAGATGTGCTGAAGAGGCACTGTATTCTCTCCATGACCCCCACAGTGCTTTGTTAATTTCCAATATGATCTGGGTGCCTGCTTTTCTTTTGGTTTAACCTGTTAACATGTTTTATTGTCAATGTACCCATTATTAGCAAAGATTGGTTCAGAGTCCCTTGCAAAAGATAACATAATAATAGTCAATTAGCAAGACCTTTTTATTTTCTGAACATCTTAGCATAAATCCTATATGCTCTTCCTTGTTAACTCCATCTAGCAGAACCATTCTTATCTTTCAAAGCCTAGCCAAGTTCATGACAGAATCAGAAGAGTTCTTACTCACACCTGTCGGTTGTTGTATATATATTTACTCTTGCCACTATTCCATACCACCTGCATGACCATGCAAAATAGATTGATAACCAAAAAATAGTCCATGTGGGAATTATGGCAGAGATGAGCAGGGATTTTGCTATGTGGTTTTTCCTGACCAAGAAGAACTGTCACCATACAAGCTTGTCACATAGTTTGAAAATAAAGTTGGAGGAATTTCAAAATCTTTAGCTTAGTATGGTAGTAATAGTAGTCTGTCTTTGATACAATTACAATATTATTATTAAGCTAATGTCAGCACAAGACAATTGTAATCAATTATAACAGTAAACATAAAGTTCTGGAATTAAAAGTTATTATACAAAATACCCAGTTAGACTATGCACCAGCTATATAATTTTATGTGATGTAATTATAATTCTAAAGTTCTGAAAATTTTTATATGAAATAGTGTTTTAGGATAAATAGTCACTGAACAAATTTTAGAAGTGTAAGCCTATAATAGACATGAGCATATCATTTAATTCATCTTTCTCTGTCTTGGGAAAGGACTTTATCTAAATGTATCTTAATAAAACTTTTCTCTTAAAAAAAAGAAGAGGAAAAATGGATCACGCCTTTTCTTAGAAGAATGTTAGTATACTTCATTAAGAAATAAAAATGGATCCAGCAGTCTCACTTCTGAGTTTTTACCCAAAAGATCTGAAATTAGTTTGTCAAAGAGATATCTGCTATCCCATGTTCACCAAAGCATTTTTTACAAAGTCAAGTAATAGACAACCTAAGTGTCCATTAAGTGATGAATGGATAATGAAAATGTGGTATATACATACAATAAGAATACCACTTATGCTTAGAAAAGAGGGGAATTCTGTTATTTGAAACAACATGGATAGAATTGGAGAACATTACACTAAGTGAAATAAGTCTGGGATAGATAAATACCACACATTTTCAGTTGCTATGTGGTTTTTCCTGACCAAGAAGAATTGTTGTCATACAAGCTTTTTTACTGTGAAATCTAAACTAAACAAACTAATTGAAGAAGAGAGTAGAATTTGGGCTATAGAGGCTGTGAGTGGAGATGGTGGAGAAATGATGGTCAAAGGGTACAAAGTCTCAGGAGTTTATGTTTTCTCCATGAGATCTATCACACAGTATAGTTCAAAGCTATTGAGAGTAAATGTCATGTTGCTACCACAAAAAAATATTTGAGATGATGAATAGCAATTAGCTTGATTTAATTATTGCACATTATATCATAAATCATAACATTAATTTGTACACCATAAACATACACAATTAAAATTGTTGATTTACAATAAATTTTTTAAGTTAAAAAAGTTTTCTTTTTAATTATTTAAAAATTGTAATCCATATATGGATAAAAAAATTTTTGAAGCATACAGTTCTGATTTTAAGATCTCAGTTGGCCTTTGGGGAGGGTTGGTTCTATGTGACATCTTCACACATGCATAATCACACTTTGTTTATATCCATTCTCCCTCTTGCCCCTTCCCTCAATGTTTTTCTCATATTAGTAAAAAAGATAGGAATTCTTTTATTATTTGGGCAATAATTCACTTTGTAGGGATTTTTTTTCAATGCCTTCAGTATTTTATTACTTACTGTACATCTTTATAACCCTCTGCATTTCGAGAGTGAAGTGTGCAAAATCATAAAGATTGTGGAGCCAGCAGCACAGGGAGCTTGTTAAGCCTACTGTACTCAGCTGTCTGGACCTGCTGATTCCATCCCACCTTCCCAGCCAGCTCCACAATGTGGAGATGTTGCCCTATGAAACCTTTTCCATTGCCACAGCCCAGCAGGTTGCAGATGAGGAATAGGGAATATTACATGCAATAACACATATCGCATCAAGATGTGACTTTGCTGTTGCTAATTTGGGTCTTGGCTCTAACAGGAACATTAAACTTCAGCCTTTTCTCCTAATCAATTCTGCTTCACTAAATTTGCTTCACTAAATATTGATTTCCTCAGGTGGCTTTAACAAACTACTGCAAACTTGGTGTTGGCTTAAAACAACAGAAATCTACTCTCTTAAAGTTTTAGAGGACTAAATGTCTGCCTGAATGTGCTCCCCCAAAGGATCTAGAGAAGAATCCTTCCTTGCCTATTCCACCTTCTGGTGGCCTCAGGGGATTCCTTCTAGTGGCTGTATCGCTTCAATCTCTGTTTCGTTGACTTTCCTTTCCCATCTTAGATAGGTTGTATTGACAAGGTTTATATACTTCATGGTGCACAGCAAGATGTTTTGATGTAAGTTGTGAAGTCATTAGCACAATCAAGTTCATATCCATCACCTCAAAAAGTTATTTTTATGGTGAAAACACTAAGATCTACTCATGTAGCCAATGCCACATATTCAATACATTATTATTAATATAGTTCTCATGTTTTACATTAGGTCTCCAGAGCTTATCTTATAACTGAAAATTTAAACCCTTGCACCCAGATTCCATTTCCCTAGTCCCCTCCCCTCAGCTCTAGGCAACCACTTTTCTACTCCGTTTCTATGAATCTGTATTGGAATGGGATCATGCAGTATTTGTATATGTCTGACTTCTTTCACTTAGCACAATGACCTCCAGGTTCATCCGTGTTGTCTGTCTTCACATGGATTTTCTTCTATCTCAAATTTCCCCCTGCCTTTTTCTTCTAATGTTATCTGTCATTGGGTTTAGTGTCCACCCAGATAATCCATGATGATCTCATCCCATAATCTTTACCTTATTTACACTTTCAAAGATCCTTTGTCCAAAGTTATAGATTTTCAGGGATTAATAGATGACATAGATTTTAGGAGCTACCATTCCACCCATTATTAAGATATTATTTTGGTTATCATTCTTATGCCTGGATCTGGTTTCTTCAACCTTCAGCACCTGGTTGATACTTTAAGAGCTTCATCCCAACCACACGTTTTCTTCCACCTAGAAACTCCATTCTCATGTTCCATTCATCTTATAAGACAAGGGGGCTTCCCTGTGGAGGCTTTGGAAGCAGAGAGCCTGGGTTCGAATACAGATTCCACCACTCCATTCATTTGTTCATTCACCCATTCATTAATAAATGCTTACACCTACTCATTGCCAGATACTGTTCTAGGCATTTAAAATAGAGCATTACACAAATAGGCCAAGTCTGCATTCTTGAAGATAACTTTGAGGGTAGGAGGAGACAAAAAATAACCAAATAATACAATACATAACATGATCCTAATGTCAACAAGTGCTCTAAAGAATAATATAGCAAAGTAAGTGCAATAGAGCCACATGCCTGTGGAGATGCACCTTTATTTATTTATTTATTTTGGTACTGGGGATTGAACCCATGGGTGCTTAACTACTAAGCCACATCTTCTGTTCGTTTATTTTGAGACAGTGACTTGCTCAGTTGCTTAGGATCTTACTATGTGGCTGAGACTGACCTTGAACTTGTGATCCTCCTGCCTCAGGCTCCTGAGCTGCTAGGATTACAGGAATGCAACACAGACAGATGAACTTTTAGATGGGTTTGACAGAAACAGCCTCTTCTTCTAGCAGCTAATATTTCAGCAAAGAGTTGAGCTAAGTATAAGACTGATCCAGGAGAATTTGCAAAGTGCTTTCCTAGAAGAAGGATAGCAAAAAGGCCGTAGGGTAAGAAGAACTTTAATGAGGTCAGTGTGTTTAACAATAGGCAAGAAGATCAGCTATTACAATATTACACTCCTGTTCATAACAGAATATTATTCACAATAGCCTAAAGCTACCAGCAACCCAAATGTCCATCAGTAGAGAATTAATACACAAAATATGGTATATATATATATATATATATATATATATATATATATATATATATGTAATGGAATATTATTTGACAATAAAAAGGAAGTAAGTTATGAAACATAGTAAAACATGGATGGACTCAATTACATTGATCTAAGTAAAATAAGCCTGTTAAAAAAGACAAGGACTGTATGATTCCATTAATATGAAATACTTAAGACTGGTCAGATTCATAGAGGCAGAGGCTAGGAGGAGGAAGGAGTGGTTAGTTGTTTATTGGGTATAGAATTAGCTTTGCAAGAGCTGGGGATGTGGCTCAAGCGGTAGCGCGCTCGCCTGGCATGCGTGCGGCCCAGGTTCGATCCTCAACACCACATACAAACAAAGATGTTGTGTCCACCGAGAACTAAAAAATAAAAATTTAAAAAAAATTCTCTCTCTCTCTCTCTCTCTCTCTCTCTCTCTCTCTCTCTCTCCACCCCCCACTCTCTCTTTAAAAAAAAAAAAAAAGAATTAGCTTTGCAAGACGAAAAGTTCTAAAGATTGGTTGTACACCAATGTGAATGTTCTTAATATCATTGACCTATACATTTAAAAATGGTTAAGATGGTAAATTTTACATGTATTTACTGCAATTAAAAACCAAGTTTAAAAACGTTATTAAAACTTTGTCTTAGTGTCTTCATTTGTAAAATGAAGATAATCGCAGATATCTCATGCATTTGATGAAAGAATGAACAAAATCATCCATGTAAAATGCCTTTACATGCCCTGGCTTGTAAATGCTGTTACATGTTGACTGTCCTTATTATCACAGTTGCTGTTCTTTCTGTGATTGTTCTTTCTGTGAATGAAAGAAAATATACAACCCTTGATGTTCTGCATTTGGATTATTTTCTTAACATAATAGCCTCAAGTACTACCTGTTCTATGCAAATGACATAATTTTATTTTTCTTTATGGCTGAGTGAAACTCCATTGTGTATGTGTACATTTTCTTTATCCATTCATCCACTGATGGACATCTAGGCTGGTTCCATAATTTGGTTATAAACATAGTTATGCATGTATCACTAGAGTAAAATGACTTTAATTTTTTAGGATAAATAGTGAATTATATGGTGGTTACATACCTAGTCTTTTGAGGTACCTCCATACTGATATACCCAGTGTTTCTACTAATGTATAATCTCACCAACAGTGTAAAAGTATTTTTCTGCACATCCTCTCTAGCATTTAATATTGTTTGTATTCTTGATGACTGCCATTATGACTAGTATGAGATAAAATTTCAATATAGTTTTGCTTTGCATTTCTCTAATTTCTAATGATCTTGAACATTTTTAAAAATATATTTGTTGTGCATTTGTATTTCTTCTTTTGATAAATGCTGTTTCATTTGCCCTTTTATTAGTTGGTTTATTGGGGGGTTGAGGTGGGTTTACAAAGTTTATTGAGTTCTTTATATGTCAGAAGTGTAGCTAGCAAAGATTTTCTCCTACTCTGTAGATTCTCTATTCACATTCTTAATGGTTTCCTTGCTGTACAGAAGCTTTTTAACTTGATGCCGTCTCATTTATTAAATTTTCACATTATTTGAGGAGCCTAAGGTGTCCTATTGAGAAAATCATTGCCTGTGTCTCTATGCTGGAGTGTTGACCCCACGTTTTCTTCTAGTAGTTGCATAGTTTCTTGTGGAATTCCTAGGCCTTCAATCTATTTTGAATTTATTTTTGTGCAGGGTGAGAGGGAAGGGTCTAGTTTTATTTTTCTTCAAATAGTTAACTGGTTTTTCCCACCAACATTTGTTAAAAGGCTGTCTTTTCTCCAATGTATATTTTTGGGATCTTTGTCAAGAATCAGATGACTGTATATATGTAGGTTTGTCTCCATGACTTCTATTATGTACCATTGGTCTATGTGTCTGTTTTTAAGCCAGTAACATGCAGTTTTTGTTACTCTAATTCTGTAGTATAATATGAAGTCAGGTATTATGATACCACTAGCATTGCTTTTTTGACTAAGTATTGCTTTGGCTATTCTGGGTTCTTTATTCTTCCGAATAAACTTTAGGACTGTGTTTTTTTTTTTTTTTTCTAATTCTGTGAAGAATGTCATTGGTATTTTGATGGGGATTGCATTGAATCTGTGTATTGCTTTTGGTAGTATGTTCATTCTAACAATATTAATTCTGCCTATTCATGAACATGATAGTTCTTCTGTCTTCTGAGCTCTTCTTCAATTTCTTCTAGTTTTCATTGTAGAGGTCTTTTACCTCCCTGGTTAGATTTATTCCTGGGTATTTTATTTTATTTGAGGCTATTGTTAATGGGATTGCTTTCCTGATTTCTTTCTCAGCAGATTCATTGTTAGCATATAGGAAAACTATTAATTTTTGTATGTTGTTTTCTAAACTGCTACTTTGCCATATTTGTATATTAGCTCTAGCAGTCTTTTGGTACAGCTTTTTGCATTTTCTAGGTATAGGACCATATCATCTGCAAATAGTGATAATTTGAATTTTTTTTAGATTTTTCTCCATTTTATTTCTTTATTGTCAACTGGTTGTTCTTAGGAGCCAGCCAGTATAAGAGGGCAAAAGGAGATAAAGAGAAATTCCTGATATCACCATTTTAACCATGAAGTGTGGTCTTGCCCAGAAGAGTCATCTGCAGCATTTTAGAGTTTTGTTACAGTCTCTCAGTGTTGGTTTTAGCTGTCAAAGCCACTCATTCTTTGGTTCTGGTACTTAACACTAAAAGTATTGGACTAATATAAATATCATTCCATGTTGATAAAGGTGCTGGGCAATAGAAATTCTCATAGGACTGTTTATTGCTGTAAATTTTTTTGAAAAATAAAATGTTCCTGATCTTTAGAAAAGCCCATTAAAATTTTGCAACTAAAATTTAAGAAAGCACACACATATAAAAATAAAAATAGTTCAAGGACTAACGGTCCTTTCTACTTCTCAGTCATAGGATCCAGTAAATCATTTGATGATTCCCTTTTTGAACTCCATTTTCTGACTTGTATGGCCACCTAATTAACTGGATCTTCTCCTCCCAACCTCTTCAAATATGTGTTTTGGATTTCATTCACAGAATCTTTTCTTTTGCTTAAATTTTAGTGCCTCAGGATGGTACCCTCAGATCTCCAATCTACTCACCCCACGTTCTTCTGTTGATGCCTTAATTATTCACATACACTTGATGGTTTTCAGTTCTCATCTTTCATTTGAAATCCAGATGAGTTTTTCCACAAGTCTATTTGCTAACTCCATCTGGAAGTCCTCAAATTCAACTTGTGCCAAAGGGCATGTGTTTTCATTACTTCCTAGTCTGCTACGCATCCTGCCTTCTCTCACTATGGGGACCAACTGTCCAAACTAAACACTTTGTCAACATCCCATCTCGTTTCTACAAATCACTGTTCTGTACCCTATGGATTGGCAACTCTTGTTAATTTACCTTCTAAATCTTTCTCAAAACATCTCCTCATCTTTATTTCGCAGATGCTCTTTCATTAAGAATTCCAGCTTTTCACTATAGACTTTATGGAGGATCACTGTGGCAGGTGCCTGGGGTCTGCAAAATTATGGACCCAGAACTCTGGCCCACCATGAGAAGTGCACAAATATGAGAAAACTGAATGGCAGACTTAATATAGATTATTGAAGGGAGTGCCCTATCATAAGGTTGCATATTAGCAAAAGGATCACCAGCAGCTGAGTACTAAAGCCTGGAACATTGGGTTTTCATGGGTTTTGAGAATGCAGTGCTGAAATACAGGCTATAGACCTGGTGGCAGTACCTCATCCCAGGGGAGGCTGTATCTCCCAGAGGATGGTCAGTTCCAGGGATCAGTAACTGTCATTGATCTGGGATTCTGAAAACCTAAACAGCCTCAACATTGGAAGCATGCTCACCTGTGTATCAGGCTGTTCTCCACAGTCAAGAGATTATCTAGCCACTTTATCTAGGATAGGCCCATTTGGTGTCATTACCCGACCCAACAGGAACTTCTAGACCTTTTAATAAATTTATGTGTACAACAAAAAAAAGGAGTTCCACTACTGTTAGCCAAGTGCAGTGGTGCACACCTATAATCCCATGGACTTGAGAGGCTGAAGCAGAAAGATCACAATTTTGAGGCTAATCTCAGCAATTTAGCAAGGCCCTATGCAATTTAGTGAGACCCTTCCTCAAAAAGGGGGGGGGGTGATGCAGTGGAGGGGTAGCTCAGTGGTAAAGCAGCCCTAGGTTCAATTCCCAGTAACAAACAACAAAAAAGAATTCTACCACTTTTAGATTAACAATTTACAAATACAAATGTACAAAAAAGAACCACTTGGGCCCAGTGCAGTGTAGCACAACTATAATTCCAGCTGCTCAGAAGGTCAAGGCAGGAGGATCACAAGTTTAAAGCTAGTTTTATCAGGCCCTAAACAACTTAGCCAGACCCTGTCTCAAAACAAAAAAGTGATGTGAGAAATGACTCAGTAGTTTGGCGCCATGGGTTTAATCCCTGGTATCAAAAAATAAAATCCCCAAAACCTGGAAAGCTTACTAAGAATGATACCCCAAAGTACAATTCCTCAAGAAGTTCTGATGGGCTTGGCCAGAGAAACACTATATGAATCATCACAACAGTAACTCTTCTGATCAGTTAATTGGCTCCCCTGCTTGAAAATATTCAAAGATTCATCCCTGCCTACAAGATACACTACAACTCCTTCACATGGGAAACCATGCTTTCAAACTGCAGACAACTCCTCAAATTCTATTTCTCAATTCCTCAAAGAAGCCATCTGTCTTAAGGAAATGTCTCTGGAGAATAGATCTTTCCTTCTATCACTGACTTAGATCAATCCCATAATAGTTAATACTCTTTCATTTAGTTCCCATTAATGGTGCTTCTAACTGTCAGGCTCAATGCTAAATTCTGATCTATAGATCTTATTTAGTTGATCTTATTTAGTTAATCTTATAGCCATATGGAGCAAATGGCATTATTATTATAAATTTACCATTTGAGGAATCTGAGGCTAAAGGAAATAACTTGCTTATGATCATGGAGCTATTAAGTCCTGAAGTGGGATTTTTAATCAGGCAACAAACTTGTTGCTACTTCTGAAATACAAATTCCTCAGGACCTTGACAGGGTACCAAACGCTAATACCAAGTCTTTCATATAGGAAATGCTCAACTTGTGCAATTGACTTTCTGAATGACCAATGCTAGAAGGCAGACAAGACAAGAAAGCAATCATACTGTTTATTAACTTTGACAAATGTAATTTAATTTTCAGGTATTTTGCTCTTAAGACTAAGTAAAGATCATATGTATTGTTTACTTAATTTCCCCCAAAGGTTTACAATTTGGAAAAGTGTAGTAGTTTAAAACCAGAATATTGACATGAATACTGTCAAGTAAAAACAATTCCTGTTGCTCTTTCCTAATAACACCAACTTCCTTCCTGTCTACACACAAATCTGTTGTCTATTTCTATCATTTTGCTGGTTGAAAATTTTTGTATGAATGAATGATACAGCATGAAATCTTTTGCAACTTTTTTTCAGAATTCTTTTCTTCAGAAACTAGTGATTTATGTGATGGTTTTCCACTTCTCTCCCAGTCTGCAACTCACTTTTCATTGTCTTCAGATAGGCTTTAAAATAGAAAATGTTTTAAATTTTGATAAGGTTCAATTTATCAACTTTCCCTTTTATGGATCATGATTTTCTTTATGTCAAGGCTCAAAAAATCTGTCGAGCTCTAGATTTTTAAGAATTTCTTCTCTATTTTTTCCTTCAACATTTTGTAATTTTATATTTTAAATCTAAGTCCACCATGCATTTCTAGTTGATTTTTTTGTGTGTAGTGTGTAACATTTAGTTGGAGGATCATTTTCAGGCCTACAAACATCTGACCATCCCAGCTCCATTTGTTGAAAAGGCTATCCATCCTTCATTGAACTGCTTCTCCACATTAGTCAAAAATGTGAATCTTCAATTGTCTCGATACAACATAAGCTTTAATTTTAGAATTCCCCATTTCAGGGTGATGAGAACTATTTGTAAGTAGATAAAGGTGACATTGTGAATACACTAAAGGCTGTGGAACTGTGGATTTTAAGATAGTTAATTTTATGTTGAGAATCTCAAGAAGAGAATGAAGAAAAGAAGTTTCTCCTAGCAAAGCATCTGTTTAATGATTTATACAACTCAAATAAGGTTTTCAAAGATTGTGTGTAGAAGCCTCTCAGCACCTTCCAGTCTATTCATCATTCAGTATTTCCAGCTTTCAGTTTCTAGCTCCCTCCTTGCTAAAGTTAGGTAACGTCCTAATGTCTAACCTCCGGTAAACATTTTTAACAGTGAGGCAACATGTGGGCAGTCAGAACAGCAGCAGTTCTTAGTAGACCTAATATTTCCTGGTAATCAATCCCCACATGTCCTTAGTCATTCTTTGACCATTATTTATGTTCTCACTTGTCTTCAACCCTCTGAAGTAAAGTGCCCTCAACAGAACACTCTATTATATCATGGGGTAATCACTCTGTTTCCCTCTGAGTACACAGCTCTGGAATAATATATTTTATCACTTTTCTGGCAAGGAGTTCACAGGCTTCTGTTAAATGAGAGCAACATAGTGAGTCAAGGGCAGAGAGTCTAAGACGTCTAGGACTTGCTGAATTTCCAGGCAGTCTGGTACTAAAACTTGCTCCCATGGATTCACAAGGAAGAGGGTCCACATTTAGTTATCTGGAAAATTTCAGATTAAAAGAAATCTTGGAGGTGGCATAGGTGAGACAAATAACTTTCTAAATCTAGGGGTTTATACTGTCACAGTATGATCTGGCTTTGAGCAATCAATCAGAATTTATATTACTACATTTAGATAATCTTCAAGTGGTCAACCAAGGTCAAGCTGGAGAACCCCATACAGTCTATGTCTTTTTAATACTTCTTGTGAAGAAAAAATTAGTCTTTAAGTTATCTAACTTTTGATACCTAGGCCATCGCTATCAAGTATTCTAAATTTAGTCCAGAAATCAGAGCAAACTGGAGACAAATTTTAACATATCAAAGTGTCCTCCAACCAGACATCGCATCACATGACTAGGCATGGGAAGGGAGAGGATACCTTTGAATTCCTGTGGAATAAGCTCTTCCTGGCCATGGTGTCCTGTACATAGGTTCAGGGTGAAAGAATAATGCTTTTAACCCTAACTTGCTGTGACTGTTCACTTATGTAAATACTTGTCATCTCTTCCTTCAAGCCTCAGTGACACGCCATCAGGTAAACACACTGCCATCCCCATTAGTGTTTTAACTATTTTTTTCCTTTCATGTTATTTCCCAGAATAGTTTCCCCGTATTGTCCTTTGATGAATACTTGAATTTCAGGGAAATATTAACAAGTCTTCCACAAAACACATCCCATTTTCTCATGAGATCAAAGAATACTGCATACCACGTCTCTCCTCCAAAATCACGTTTGTTATTATGACATTAGGAGGTTGGGGAGTCCTGTAATAAACTTGCTTAACTTTGTGTTTCTCAAACCTAATTTTACCCCCACACACACTCACACAAATCTTTCATGGTGTGTGCCTGGGTGCCTATATGTCCCAGGAACATTTCAGTAAAACAAGGGGCCAGAAGGCTATTTTAAAACAAACAGGCTACACTTGCTGATACTATTTTCTCACTCTTAATGCAGTATTAAATTTGGCATCTCAGAGCCTACTAGCAATCTGCAAATAGTAAAATCCAGTTATTGAGTTTTTGCTTCTTCCATTAATATTGTTTTTGACATTTCCAAAGCTAGCCCACACCTTCAACAACTACAGATTCTTCAAGCTTCCCACTTGGAATTTTTAATTCCTTATCACTGCCATCAGCTATTTATCTCAATTTTCTTATACTCTCTATGTCCAGACCTCTTAGCCCAGCCTTCAGAGATGCACAGTAGCCAAACCCCATCTTATTTTCCATATGTCTTTTTCTAATCACATTGGCATATCTTTGTCCTCTGTCCAGACGAATCTGTTCACCACCCTACCAAAATACCAGTGCATTTCTGTCTTAGAGTCGTTCAGTTCTAGCTAACAAGGTTAAAAAATTTCCCTTATCCTGCTGCTTAATTTTATTTGTCCTGAAAGCCACTGCCCTTGCTAACCTAGCCTTCTCCCATCATTTTTATATTAATATCAATGTTTCCTCCTTAGCCTGTAAATTCCATTACAACAATAGCCATATATGTGTTTCTAGTTACAAATTCTTCAGCTTAGCTCAGTAGCTGCTAAGTAATCTGTAGATGTTCCAGAAGTTCAAGTTTAATTGAATCTAAATTCAATTTCTATTGCCTGTGCTTCTCATTGCTTTCCATTGGTAGTTAACATTTTGGTCTGTGCACTCCATGAATCACCTTAAATATACCAATTTTTTTAAGCTTATGTTTAGGGAATTATGTGTATTTGTAACACCCTCAGCAAACAGGAAGATGGCTCATACATAATTTAAGTACTGGAGACACCTTGAAAGCTCAGCTAGTTAATTCAGAGAACAGCATAGGTCTTATCTCCCATGAAGTTTCCTATGCCATGTCTCATTATCAAGCTTCTTATTCTGGTTCCTTCCTAGTAGTTCCTATCTCTCCAGCTCATATTTATACATTTGCTTCATGTACACATATCAACTTCATTCTACTGAGCTTATGATTTTTTAATATCAGGGATTGAACCCATAGGTGCTTAACCACTGAGCCACATCCCCAGCCCTTTTTATTTTCGAGATAGTGTCTTACTAACTGCATAGGTCCTTGCTAAGTTGCTGAAGCTGGCTTAGAACTTGTGATTTTCCTGCCTCAGAATCCCAAGTCCCTGGGATTCCAGGCACAACCCACAGAGCCAGTCAAGTTTGTGAAATCTTGAAGGGTGAAAAAAAAATCTGTTTCATAGTTGGTCTTTTAGTCAGGGAAGAATGTAAGAGGAATTAATTACATGTAAATGAAAAGAAGCTGAACTGCTTACACTACAATTCCCTTTATTGTTGATATTTATGATACAATGTTACTATTTCAATATTTAATGCACACACAAATAAATGAAATAAAATGCATAATGCACTCTGATAATTTTAATCATACACAAAATATGAAGTGATCAGAACTATATTACATAGATATTTTACAAGAAAAGGGGCTAATCACACATTCAGATGAAATATATCATTAAATTTGGGATGTTATACGATGTTAAATATAGATATACTTAAAACAATTACTATTTATAGAAGCAATTTGATATTTTGCTATTTAAAATAATGAATACTGTGCAAATGAGTACTTATAAAAATATTTTTTTAATCAAAAAGCTACGTTCTACTCATTTACTTGGCAGTTACAAAAATATATATTCATCTGAAACTAATAAATTTCCTTGAAGCATTAGATATTCAAATTTGAAAGTGTTTTCAAGAGTATTTCACCAACTTAGTATTCTTGACTACATACAATATTTATATGCACATGATATTAGAATAGGTTTGTTACAAATATTGCCATTTTAAAACATACAAGTGATAAATAAACACAGACACACTGAAGATTTCTGAACCAAAAACCAACACAAACACTTCACCCACCAGCTGCACCATGTACAACACAAAATCTTGAAAGCATTTGTTGAATATCTACATGACATTTATTCTGTTATTTGCACTTAAAATTAACTTTCAAAACCTTCCTGTTTCTAGTAGAACTGTAATTTTAAAACTTAACAATTTTCTTTTTAATCAGCTACTTCTTGATGGCAAAGCCAGATCAAATAATTTCAAACTGAATTGTGAGTAGTATGGTTTGTATTCTGAATTTCCCTCAAAGGTCCAAGTAGTAGAGGGCACTACTGGTGGAACCATGCAAGTGGGGCTTATGAGAAAAAGTTATGTCATTGTGGGGTGTACCCTTGAAAGGGACTGCAGGACCCTGGTCCCTTTTCTTTCCTTGCTTCCTGATCACAAGTTGAGTGGATATGCTCTGCCATGTACTCCTGCCAGGATCTGTTGCTTTGCTGCAGGTCCAATACCATGAGGCCAAGTGATCATTTAGAACCTCTCAAACTGTAAGCTGAAATAAAGCTTTTTTCTTTATAAGCTTATTATTTCAGGCATTTTATAATGGTTACAAAAAGCAGACTAAAATATACCAAACCAGCATCAGTGATTGAAAGATGTTCAACCAAGTACACTTACTACTTTGGACACCTCTGATGTCTACATTACATACATTGAACAATTCCATTTTTCATATCTTAATGTAAAACAAGACATAAAAATCTCAGTGACTTCTATAATGAGTTATCATAAAAACAAAAGTAGTAAATACATACAATATATATAGACATACACACAGATATGTCTCATTTTGTACACCTAGTAGACTTCAGAAATCTCTTTTCAGAGAGAGATGCAAACTATCCTGAGTGAATTAGGCCTTGTGTCTAAGGAACAAAGGCTAAAAGATACACAGGCCATGTAACAGTCTTCCATGCTTGCTCATAGATGCTTTCCAATATGAATATTGAAATTGCTTTTAATGGAAAATTGTTGAAGTAGCCAAATTCTTCTGAAACCTAAGATTAGCCATAATGACTATTATGGAATTGCAGCACCAAGGAAGATAGTGGTGGCCAGTATTTGTAAAGGGAATCACCTGGGGCTATTTTTGGCACAACCCCTCTTATATTTTTCCCAACCTGTTCTGAAAGTTAAAGCTTTGCTGAGAATTATCACTAAAACTGCAAACACTTGAGAGAATACAAAATATTTTTTCATAATTGAAATTCAGATCATCCTAAACTGTTTCAAAATCTTTTCCCCTAATAGTTAAAGAAGACAACTGACAACCCATTCAACAAACAGGTAAATGCATATATATAAGATATATATATATATCTTATATATATGAAGTGATATATATAAATATATATATGTATATATATATTAAGTCACTATTAATATGAGTTGTCAAACTATAATTTAGTAAGATGTTACAAATAAAATTAGTCCTTAAATATTAAATATAGTTTCCAAAAATTCAGGAGCAACACAGTCCACTCTAGTATCAATAGTACTTGTAAAGGAAAATGACATTTAAATTAAAATATAAAGTACAAGCGACCTGAAGGATGACTATTGATTTTACATTTCCTTATTATGAGTTTATAAAAACATAAGTGAATAAAAAAGATGCCCAATAATCAGCATTATACCATGTTATACAGAAAAAGATCTACTTCATCTAGTGAAAGAATATTTAGTATTTTAGGTAAAAATATATTCTTAGTTTTTAAATTCATGGAGCAATTATTCTCAACCTAATACTTCCAAATCAATACATACTAATCTTGCCTATAAAATGTGCTGCCAGAGGACTTGAAAAGGGTTTGCTTTCCTTAAATCAGTTTGTCCCTTACAATTTGCTTGCCTGTTCATTTTCTTGGCTAGTACAGTTATCATTAAGATCAACTTCATTTCCTTTTTCGTTTAATGATCACAAAATTTAAATGAATAGTTGTAATCAATGTCATATGTTTTTTAGTATCCTAAGAAGTTGACCTCATTTTAAATTGAATATTGTTGCTGCAAGAAGAGTAGCCAAAATGCACAGGACTCTAAACCACTGGAAAATGTACTTGAAGGGACAGAAGAGAGTGTGGGACTTCAGGTTGGGATACTGGTTTTTAAAATAAAGCTTACAAACTAAATTCAACATCACATAGCTAACAAAAGTAAAACTAGTACAGAAATTCTTCCCCATCTTTAAATTTTAATGGAAATAGATGTTTTCAAACTCCTCATACTCTTTAACAGCACACTAAATTTTATAATATTAAAAAACATGTATCAGTTATGATAGAATATTTATGATGCATTGATTTTGAATTACTAGTCATTATTTTAAAAATACTTTTTAGTTGGAGATGGACACAATACCTTTATTTTATTTATTTATTTTTAAATAGTGCTGAGGATCAAACCCAGTGTCTCGCATGTGCCAGGCAAGTGCTCTATCACTAAGCCACAACCAAAGCCCCACTAATTAATTATGTTTAAGTCAGGTCCTATGCAGAGATCCCAAATTTCAAAGCATGACCCTCCTTCCCTTTTAGGTAGGAAGAGGCAGATGTCCAAATCCAGAGTTTGGATGAACAGTTAGCAGGTTTTAGCAATATTTGAAGGAACCTTGGTTATAGAGGAAGATGGTTCTAAAATTCAAAGAAATAATTAAATGTCCAGTATCTTAAGGAGACATATTTATATTATGGTATTGAAAAAATTGATCCATTATATGATTTTTTGTTTTGTTTTTCTACTATTACCACTGTTTTGGAATTAACAGTCAAATTTTATATCATTACATTCCAGACATACAATATATATCTAAAACTGCCATCTTAGATTATAAGGCAATGATATAAAATATTTTGTTCAGTTTGCAACAACCCTGGGTTTCCTCAAAATGTGTATCCAAATGGTAAAATGTCCAGGAAATTCTGTGATTTTCATGTGTTAAAGGCATTTCACATAGTTCCATTCACTTTTTTTAATTACAGATGGACACATATCTTTATTTTTTATTTATTTTTTTAATGTGGTGCTGAGGATCAAACCCAGTGATCTATACATGCGAGGCAAGTGCTTTGCCACTGAGCCACAACCCCAGTCCCCATTCACTATTTTTTTCATCTCAATATGTATATTTTCATGGCAACACATGCCATATAAATCCAACTTTACTAACAAGTAATTGGTAATATTACAATAGTTGTTATATCAACATGGAAAAGCAGCATAACATATTCAGAAAAAAGGATTTCCTGGGTTTGAATTTTGCTTCTATCACTTGCGAGTCATACGAACTTGTACAAGTCACTGGAACATTCTTTACTTCAGTTCCTCAAATGTAAATAAAATGGGAATGATAAAAAGAATACCAACTAGTATCAATGTTATGAGGATTTTGTGAAGTAGTAATAAAATGTGGGAAAAGCAATCAGAGGTGCCACTTAGCACACAGTGATCATTTAGTAAATATTAGTTACAGATATTATTACAGTAAAAAAAAAAAACAGTGACTCATGTTAATGTAAACCATTCAGGCTTTCATGAATTTAGTAAGTGGCATATACACTGATAGATTGTACACTTACATTTAACCCTGAAATATTATTGAGCATATTCTATTATAGAGATTAGACCCTTTAAAATATGTTAATTTGTAAATACCTAAAGAGCAGACAGTGGGGCCCAGGAGATGTGGCAAAGTAAAATGTTTAGGTGACAGGCCTCTGATGAGGATCACTGCCAGGATGGTGACTAGAAGACAGTAATGACAACATGATAAGTACCAGCTAATTATCCAGTTGTGTTCACTCATTAGCCCTGTGTTGAAAGTTATTGAATTTTTAGAATAGGAAAAAAAATCACAAAGTAGGTGAGCCTTCAGGATCACTTGCTGAAAATGTCAAGAATGTGAGACCTCTGAGAGTCAAGAGTTATTTAACATAGAGACTTATGTGAAGGTCATTATCTTAATTAAACTCAAAATGTCCAAGTTTTTCTCTGGAAACTTTGATCTTGGTTCCCTTGTTTATCGCTGTACCTATGGGCTCAACAGAAGAGTCTCAAGTGCTTTCATGCCAAATGACAACTATTACCTTGACCAGTAAGTTTACAGACATAATATAGAACACATTATTGTTGTTATTCAAAACACAACTGCTAGTGAAGAAGATTTTTAATGATAGTATGAAAGCCATTATTAGATTTTGCAAATTAAAATTTAATAATGATTTGCCTAAGTCATAGTTATTTCACATATGTAGTCTAAATCCACATGCAGTCATGTGCTTCATAATGACATTCTGGTTAATGAAGGACAGTATATATGACAGGGGTCCCAGCAATTACACTATCTAATGATGTCATAGCCATCTCAGCTTGTGTAAGCACATGATATCTGCATGATGATGAAATTGCCTAGTGACACTTTTCTCAGAGCTTCCTCCTGTTGTGAAGCAAAGTGTGGCTCTAATTATTATAAACACAAGAAGAATCTTTCCATTATTTTGAGAATTATGAATTTAAAATAAAATGTTAATTATTCACAATGATAAAACCACACTATTATATCAATGCAGAAATGACAAAAATTACACATACTTTAGGATGAACATGGAATATACTTTGTGTCCACAATCAAGGTTTCCAGTGGTCCTTTTAAAGTATAACAAGTAAAGCTTTATTTTTCACATCTTGTACAATACTTGGATGAAAAAAGCACTCCTGATAGTGAATTCTTTTGAGTCTGACATCTTGTGGAAAGGCTTCAAAAAATTGAGTTTTAGGTTTCTTTCTAAGGTAGACATGTGAGTTTTTGCATAGGTTTATATTTTTCTTCTTGACCTATTCCCCTTCCCCTCACCTTCCTGATCCCCACACCATGCCCTACCCAGGGCCACTGATGCTACAGCATGCAAGACAGGTATCCTTGGGAAGCCAGGCCCACAGCAGAGACCAAGGACAGCACCAGCTCACTGGACTTATTCATGAGCATAAAGTACACTTGGAAGTAATGGAAGAAAGTATTGCTGGAGGCCTGAAAACTCTGTTCTCCTCTACTGAGCAGCCCTTAGGACAAACAGAGAAGCATCTGTTTCCAGATTCCACACATATACCCTTCTCTGACATGAATGAGGGATGGAAAAACCTATGCCTCTCAGTCTATACCATTCTTAACTTTCAAATGAGAATGTGCCAAGTGTGACCATGTGTTTTTCAGTGACAGACTTCTTCAAGCAAAACTATCCATTATTACATGTGTCCATTTGGGGAAACTGAAAACAGATACAATCAAACGAATGAATCCACGAGGAGACCAATAGTTAATATTTTTATCTTGGAAATTTTTTTCTATAAATTCTGGAGATGAATTTTTGTCCAAAAATGAAGACATATATCAATCTTCAGAGATCACTTTGTGAGGCTGAAGTCTGAATGAATCCATGAGGAGACCAATAGTTAATATTTTTATCTTGGACATTTTTTTCTATAAATTCTGGAGATGAATTTTTGTCCAAAAATGAAGACATATATCAATCTTCAGAGATCACTTTGTGAGGCTGAAGTCTGAATGAACTCCTACCCATTTCCAGCATAAATATCCAAGTATAAACTGAGCATTAGTTATAAAACACCATTGGAAAACATATAGAGGAAAGAAAAAATGCAGTTCTTTTATTTTCAGTGGAGAATGCTGAAGCAGCATGTATTGGTTAAGGCCAATGTTCAGAAGCTTCTACCTGCTTGGTTCCTTAGGATTCTCTTCATTCTTCTCTAGCCAAGGGAGGAGGCTCACACAGCTTGTACAGCCTAGAAGAGGCACAGGTAAGTTTGACAGCTGCCAACTTTTTGTACCTTACCCGATATAATTTTATTGGTATAACAAATACATTGAAAGTAATTATTTTTTGTTCTGCGAGTCAAGGACGCATTGTTTACTTCACTAAACATAGCATATGAATAAGCAAACTCTAAAATTTTGGTTCTGTGATTTAGAAAACCAGGTTTCTTTGCATCTCTCAATGGCTACTGATTATGCAACATTGCATTTTAAAAACCTGCTGTTCTGCTCCAGTGCTGCCAATCCAAGCCTTCTTAGCTTGCTGGTAGTAAAAAAATCTATGCTCTGAGTTCCAGGAGGTAATATTATTATAATTGCAATCACCTCTATCATTATGAATATCCTGTTTACAGGAAGTCAGCTCTTATCTCACAGGGTTCTTTCTGCTGGTTTTTTGACCAGTTTTGAAGTTAACTGCGTTTTGTACTATGCCTGTAGTGTGGATGTGAATGGCCTGATATGGCAGATTCCTGAGGCTTGAATCTCAAAGGCACACTAGCTGGGGTTTCCTAAGGACTGGGCACCTGGTTCTGCCTTCTAACGCTTACCTGGTCAGTGGATTCTAAAGTGGGTCAAAGAAACAACATTAACTGTGGAGATGCCTGGAGATGCTCCCCTTTGCAGCCCAGGTCTACTTGTTTGAGAACTAACAAAAAAATTCTAAGGAATTATCTAAGGTTACACAAGTTCCAGTCTCCACCTTCTTTTTAATAGTTGAATCCTAATTCTAAAACCAAAGTAAAAGTGAACATGATAGCTGCCAGATAACCCTAACTCTAGTGACCTCAAGGCCATGTGCACAACTTTCAATGTATCCTGAAAGAAGAGAGGCTGAACTAGAGTGGTTGGAGATTGGACTACACCTGTTACCCCTAATAGTGACCAAGGTGCCACACTGGTGCCACTGCAGAGCTTAAGCTAATGACTTCTTTAAACACAGAATCTGACACTACCCCTTCATCTGTTTATCTATTTCTGGTGCTAAGGATTGGACCCAGGATTGCATGCATGCTAAGCACACACTCTACCTCTGAGCTACACTCTGAGCCCCAACTTTTCCCTTTTTCAAAAGCAGTCCAAAGTCAGGGCTAGCTGAAGTGATTCACTCCCATTTACATATTACGTTGAACACAGCTTAAATGAATTGTTAACCTATTTAGTAAATTATAAATTCCCTCTCCTTTGACATTTAATTCCATGCTAATTCTAAATCAGTGGGGAAGAATGAGAAAGCTTTAATTTAGAGTTGAAAATTTGGTTAAAAACATGAATTTTCTTAGGAAACGCAGAATGTATTATCTTTGAATGTACTTCAAGTGTGGAAGGTGGTTTACGTTCTATATGTTATCTATATGGGAGAGATGAATACTGAACTAAGGACATGTCACATTATAAAAGCTTATTTCATCTTTACTAGAGAAGAGAATGCATTAAATTGAGCTGGTGTACTTGAAATGTTTTTTTGCAGCTTAAAGATTGGGTGTTACTTCAAATTGCTTTCTCAGGGCTGAAAAAACTGGATGATCAGAAGTTTTTTTTCCTCCTTAATTTCTGTCCTCTTATTTCCCTGAAAGTGCTGCATAAGGAGTAAGAAAGCACAGTGGCCTTACTCAGGTATAAAAGAAAGAGGAGGATGGGTGGTGGATGTCCTGCCCCATGAGATCTGCGCTGTGCCACCACATCTGTTACCTTGCTCTGCATGTTTGCACAGAATGTAACTAATGCCACTGGGTAGATGAGTCTGAAATGTCTGCCTTGCAAATTGGAGAAAAGGCTACTCTCTGTGATCACCTAATGAAATAATAGCTCTGGGTTCTGTGGAGCTGGACAGATTCAGCTTCTGAGGCTTCTTGGAAGAAACTCACAGTTATTTGAGTTCCATTACAAATGTTTAGTAAATTATAAATTTGTAATGGAAATTGTAGAGCTCTGGGAATTCAGAGCAGGCAGATGAAGTTTGGAAGTAAAATGTAATAGGTAAAGAGTTGGACTCCAACTGTGCTCTGAGGCATTTGTATTTTGGCAGCTAAATTGTTGGGCACTGGGAGGCCTTTTTTTGTCCAACATCTGGGGCTCTTCCTTTAGTTCATTACACTCATGCCTACCAATGCCCTGCAGGAGTGAGGTCTGTTCCTGGTTCCACTTTCTCCTATTCCTGTTTGGGCTCAGGGATCCATTTTTGGAGCTGGTGATTCAGTCCAAATTCAAATTAGCAGAGAGAAGAATTTTCAAACTTTATTCTATAGATCAGGCTTTTCATCTTTCTTTTTTTAATATTTATTTTTTAGTTGTAGTTGTAGTTGGACATAATACCTTTATCTTATTTATTTATTTATATGTGATGCTGAGAATAAAACACAGAGCCTCTCACGTGCTAGGTGAGTGCTCTACCGCTGAGCCACAACCCCAGCCCACACTCTTTATCTTTCAATATGGGAAAAAATATAACATGTATTAATAGAGACGACAAAGTAAATGCCTCATCTGAGGTTCTCGTACCAATGGTACTCTATCTCAAGACAATTGTCTTTATCCTACAGATTGGAAAATAGAATCTCAAAAAACGAAGACTTCACTAAGATCATATAGCAGAATCTGGGATTCCTCAAAATCACTTTTCTTCTTTTCTTCATTTTTAACCATTATAGTATGATGTGGTCTTCCCATTACACAAATAAAGTCTTTATAGCAAAATACTTCTGGATTTTCTGTAACAGAAAACAAGGCCAATATGCCACAACTAGTGATCTGACATCTGGAGTGTCATATTTGGTTGTTGATGAAAATTTGACAATTGCTTTGCAAATGAGGAAACCAAAGAGAGGAAGTCTGCCCTCAACCCCTACTTCAGCGCCATTCAATCAAAACACATTCATTGATCGCCCAAATCTATTTTTATTTTCCATTCTATTGGACTGCAAGCGCCTGGAGCACATGGAAAGCTTCTCATCCACCTTGATATCCTAAAACCAAAAGTAGTTTCTGACACATTTCAGACAATGATTCCTAGAGGGGGAGTATGCAAAATGTGATGAAGCCAAGATGTCCAGGAAACCTGCTCCCAGGAGTAGACTTTTCGTTGTCACTACTCAGAACCAACCTACCTCAGCACTATTAAACCCTAACACTCCTCTCTAGCATTCTGATTCCCAAAATTATTACAGTCACTCTTTCTATGGTGTGACCACAGCCACTTTCTCCTTTTTTGAATTCCAGAACAACCAGCTCCTATTTTACTTCCACGTTTCCAATTGCTCTCCTTTGACTGTCACTCCTGTTCCTTTGCTTTCTCTTCACTATTGGCATTTCTCTGGTGGGTTCTGGATCTTCTCTCATCTGTTATCCACTCACCATGGCAATAAAATTCACTTCTATATCCTCACTGACTTTCTAAATATTGATGACTCATAGAACCACAGCTCCACCTATTTGCCTCTCCTTGGCTTTGGACCAATGTGTTGAACTGCCCACTAATAAAACCAAATGGAAGTCCCTGTGATCCACTATCTCAGGGGCAATAACCACCAACCCTTTATTACCCAAGTCAAAGATTTTATAGTCACTCTGGAATACTCCATTCCCCTATTTATCGTCATTCAATTTGTGTCCAAAGACTAGTAAGTCTGCCTTATAAGCATTGTTCTAATCCACCCTTCCATCAGGATTCTCAATAGTCCCTTTCAAAGTTCTATCTTCAGTCTTAGAAATAGACCCTTCTAATATCACCTGAGACGAATTCTAAAAGTCAGATCTTCTTCCAAGTAGGAAGATTGTTGATGCTGCCCTATTGTCTTCAAGTTAAGATGAAAACTCTTCAGTATTTCTGGTATGTCTCTTTCTGGTCTGGCCCCTGCCTGCATCTCCAGCTTTGCTTTACATTATTCTTAAATCACTTTCAACTGTCAGTCACACAGACTAAAGTATGGTTTGCAGAATGTGATGTTTTCTCTGGGCCCCCATGTCTAGACCAGGAGCATTCTGTGACCTTCCTTCTCCCTCCTTTGTCTGGGCAGGATTCTTCCATGTTCTCATGACAATTTATGCTTGGTTTGTGTCACAGTTATTGTCACATGTAGTGTACTATGATGTAGATGGGCGGGGGATTTGAACCAAAGACCATCTCAGGCAGAGAGAGCACACTAGACTTTTGTGAAGGTACCTTCCAGAAACACTACCCTAGCTTTGCCTTTGGGTGGTCTGAGCTTGAGAGGCAAATGTGTCTTTCAACTCACTGCCTTTGAGGATGGGGTGCTGTTCCAGCTGAGGAGGAATCCCAGCCCTCTGTGCTCAGAATTCTCTTTGCACCCTCCAAGGACAGCTTCTCACATTCCACCTTTGTTTACAATGATGTTTTACTCACTAAGCCTACTTAACTAAAAGCTCCTTGAGGGCCAGAGCTACTTCGATTTCAATTTTACATTTTTCATGAGGCATAACAGAGTGGGCTGCATTTCTTGGGTCCTAAATAGATGCTTGTAGAATGAATAAAAGAGTAAATAAAATCCATTTTTAAAATTACTCTTAATCTCTCTCTCTCAGGGTTATTATTTTAACTTTATAGCAGGCTAATTTTATTGTGCTTCATTTCAAGTATTACATAAACCAATAAAGAAGAAAGTGAGTTCATCCATTGCTTTTCTTGTGTTCGGCTTGCATATTGGCTTATTGATCAGGATGCTAAAGTCTTATCCCAAACCCACTGTTTATTAGTTCTTATAAGATCTAGCTAAAAACATCCTGTGAGCCATTATCTTGTCATTTTTTATTGAGATTTTAACACTTCAGTGGGTCTGTTTTATAATATACCATGTCTGCTCAAGGCATTGAGGAGACAATGCTTATGAGAAATGATTCTTCAGCAATAGAAACTGGTGGATTCTAATCTAATCAAATATGGAAGATAATGATAACAAGACAAGGATTAAACAGAGTTAGGAGTTAGCACTAAAAAGAAATGCAACTATAAAATGAGTGCTCCATCCATTTCCGGGTGGGGGATATGTTTTTTCTTTTTAAAGAAATTTTACTTCCCATGTAGTTTTTCAGAATGAAATGTAACTTCACAAATGCTCCAGTCTTCATTCTTGCTCTGGTAATGGTGCTGCAAATAAAAACAAATAAAAAAGTGTCTTGTCTATGACAGTGTTTGCAGGAGACTACTTCCTGTCCAAAGGCAAATGTATAAAACCAATTGAATGTAGAAGAAATTAGTTAGCTTTGTCCCACTCCAAGATAGATGACTGCCTACCCTAATCGCCAGGGAAACTGAGAGGAAAACATTTTTTCGTGGATGCTAACTATGTTCATTTGTCTTAAAAGTAGACTGGTGTCCTTTCTTATGATGATGCATGAACTGTGAATATTTAGCATCTCAGACAATAGCCCTGTTAATATGCTTACTCATTCAAGTGTTCTTGAAATCAGTTTAGATATTGCATGTCTATGGTGAGCAAAGGAATAAAATTTAAAATCCATACTGACTCCTGAAAACTCTTACTCAGGTTGGGCACAGAAACATGTTAACAAAATACCACAGCATAATATAATAACATAAGGGCTATCATACAGCAATATACAAGATACCTAGGACAACCAGAGAAAAGGAACACAAACAAGACTACTAGAAGGAGATGATAACTAAAGTAGATTTTGTGAGTTAAGTAAGAGTCTTCTATATAGACACAGATAGGAAAGACAATCCCAAAAGAGGAAAGAATATGAATGATAATAGAAGAATAAATGAAAATGGCATCTTGGTTATTGGCCCAGCTGGATTAAAATTGTTAGTTGTATCCATGTGAATTTTTTAAAATTCATAATGGAATGTGCAAAATAGGAGGGTATCCATTTAATTATGATCATTTATCCCTAATCACATTTAGTGACTGGGTGTTTATGAGGTCAATTCCCAGGAATACTATAAGAATGATAGTGGGCATATCCTAAAGTAGGTATATTAGTCATTCAGAACAAAAGCTGGTGAACCCTCTAGAAAGAGAAGGCAGGGATTTACTTTTCTTGGAGCTGATTGAGGGGTCCAATCTCTCACTTCCAAATTCTTTGCTGTGTTCTGAACTCTTGCTCTCTGAAGTCAGGAAAATCACTTTTAGCTCTATATTGTATTACTATTTATTTAAGTATCATTAATATCTGAATGTAGAATACTTATTCCAACAATATATTTAACATCAAGAGAGACTGGCTAAGGACTAAGAGAAATCAGCAACTGAACATCTTTGAAATTAATGCTTTTAAGAATCAAAATATGGCATGAAGGTTTTGTAAGGCTGCGCATGGTGGTATACACATGTATTCCCAGTGATTCAGGAGGCTGAGCTGGGAGGATACCAAGTTCAAGGTCAGACTCAGCAATTTGCCAAAGATTTAAACAAATTAGGGAGACCTTGTTTCTAAGTAAAAAAATAACAAGAAGTGGGGGTATGCCTCAGTTGTAGATCCCCTGGGTTCAATTCCCAGTGGCAAAGGGGGGAAATAAAAGAAAATATGCTATGCTGTTCAAAATGATTAATAATTATTTCTAAAGACATCTGAACCATTCAAATAAGTTTAACAGCTTCCTGTTCAACATCCCATCTATATCTTTATTTTTAGACTCAATAATTAATAACTTCAAATGCTGAAAATAGGAAACAATTAAGTATAAATACCTGCTGTTCCACCACCTTCTTGGAACAGAAATCACAGTCCTGTTACAGTCAGGCACCTATTTTCCTTAGCTAAATAGTTGACTATTTTAAACTTAATAATATTTAGCAAGAAAAGGCTTTCTGAAATAGTTCTAAAGAAATTCCTGGAAAAGCCACATCAATATGGATCTCTGAAGTTTAAGAATTTTATCTCAAAGTTCATAGTTTAAATATGATCTTCTTCTTTTCTTTGGTTTTGGGACCAGAGATTGAACCCAGAGGCACTCAACCACTAAGCTATCTCCAATACTTTTTGTGTATTTTATTTAGAGACAAGGTCTCACTGAGTTGCTTAGGTCCTTGTTAAGTTGCTGAAGCAGACTTTGAACATGAGATCCTCCTGCATCAGCCTCCTGAATTGCTGGGATTATAGGCATGTGCCAGAGCACCAGTCAAAAATGATCATCATGAATAAAAAAGTTTCTAAAACTGGACAAGTTCATGAGTAAAGTTATAATTACTGTCCAGTTTCTAATGGAAATCAGTTACTATAGAGAACCATACAGCAGAGTTTTTGGCTGGGCATAGATAAAGGAAGGGTGCTTAAGAAACTGCGAAATTGGAGCTGGGGTTGTGGCTCAGTGGTAGAGTGCTTGCCTAGCCCAAGTAAAGCACTGGGTTGGATCCTCAAAACACATAAAAATAAATAAAAGTATTATGTCTATCTACAACTAAAAATATACATTAAAAAAAGAAACTGAAATATTCCAGCTTCCAAATACTGAACTAAGTCAAGGGAAGAGAAAAAGGGAGAAAATTTTAAAAAGAAACCTAAAAAACACAATCTCTTAAGATGGATCTAATACAAAGGCATATAGGGAAACAGTGATGGTAGTGGTACTTGTGACAAAAGACAGGACGGATTAAAGAATTCCAATTAAGTAGCTAAAACTTTCCACTTTAAAGTAATTTTAGATTTAGAGAAAATTTATAAAAATGGAACAGAGATTTTTCTTCATGCTTCATCATTTTTTCCTAATGTTTACCCTTTACTTAATCACAGTACAATGATAAAAACCAGGAACTGTATTGGTACAATACAATTAACTATATGGCACATCTTATTCCAGTTCTATATTTTCCCCACTAGTATTCCTTTTCCAGAACCCAATCCTGGAACCTGGTACTTTAAGAGAGACACAATACAATAAAATTAACGATGCAAATACAATTCTAATGTGACTAATCATAAGTTTATTTTGATTTACTTTTTAAAAGATAATTTGCATATTTACTCTCCAAAAATTCTTCCTGAACCCTCTGGCAATTTGCATCTGTGTTTGTTCTTTGCAGCTGGACAACAGTTTATCCCATACTTCTGCTAGATCTAACCTTTACTCAGTAAATCCTTTGACCTTCTAAGATCTTGGTTGTCAATCTTCGGTTCTTGGGTTCTTACCCAGAAGTGTCATGTATATGCCCTCACTGTACCTGATCTCTACAGCGCAGGTGCCAGCTCAGTGGTAATCTTTTGTTGATTTTTTTAATTGGCTTGGTTGTCATTCTGTACTGTAATCTTGGGAGCAAGCCCAGAGGGATATATGTGTCTCCTTAGGAGTTATACACTAAATCTTTGGTAAATACAAGCAGTCATAATTGCAAATGCATACCTTAAAAATTAATCACTCACTATCACTGGACAACTTGAACCAAAGCAGCAAATAAAGAGTCTTGCTATTGTGGTAGCTTAAACATGATAGAATAAAGTAACAAACAAACAAACAAACAAACAAAAACTAGTATCTTTTGATTCTTTGTCATTCTGTAGGTTGCCTTTTCTTCTAGATTAAGCCTGTTTCCTAATTAGAAAACTGAAATTAGTTAATTTTTTATTTTTTTAAGAATTTTAAATGTTAAAAACTAAGCTATTACTCTTTAAAAAAGCTACTAGGTGATGACATACAAAGTTCATTCTATTAATTCAGAGAGTACATTCTCAACTATGAGTATTCCAGTGACCTAAACACAGCCCAAAGGCTGTTTATTCATTCTCTAAAGCAAAATTTGAAGTCAGCACTTTATCCTTGAAATAAAACATTACTTCTTAGCATAGCATGGAAGTCTGAGAGATCACCAGAAGTATGTAATAAGTAAACATATTGTTAATTTTTTTCATCTTTTTTCTTGCCTGTCCCTCTCTCAATCCATTCTTCAAGATTTACTAAATCACCTACAACTTCCAGAAAATTCCAAATGTCCTTTATCTTGTCCCTTACACAAGCCCCTAGTCCATTCCTGTCTATTTTCATAGCCGATTCCCTTTTCTCCTTGAGATTATTGCATAGACCTCCTTTTTCCATGGTTGCCCAAAATTCTTGGAGAACCCTTACCTAAGAGTCTGTACCAAGTTCTCATCCCACGGGATTGCTTCTCACCCATGACTTACCTTACCAAGTCATGTGTCTGGAACAGTGCCCTAAACATCAAGGCACCAGTCAGACACCTGACCTGATGAATGAACAAAGGAACCTTCAAACACAGGGAGTTCTAAAATTCCCCTAAACAAGCATTAGACTCACCTGCTTCTGCATCACATCTGTAGCCTGCATAATGTAGCGAGGTGGCAGCCCATGGCTCCTGGCTAGAATGATGGCTTGCTCCAGTGTTACACTCAGGGTGCACCTGTGTGCCGAGGAAAGAGGAAGTGAGAACACACTGGTTTCTAAAACACTCTTCCAGACAGTGTGAACTATTGATTACAAGATCGGAAATCCACCAAATCAAAGGGCTAGACAATGAACCACTGATTTCTCTCTCCAGAATCAAAGGGCTAGACCATGAACTACTGATTTCTCTATCCAGAATACCTGAAAACAGGTTTTAGAGTCAAAACTAAGAATTCAAAATTGAAACAAACCTATAATGAGTTGTTTGCAAAAGAGCTCCTCCAAAGGCATTTAAATAACTTTTATAATTAACTATTATTTTTATTGATATTTTATACAACTTAGAAGAAATGAATTTGTAATGTTTACATTCATTTCTACATATTGATAGTTATTGCATTTAAATGCATGCACAAATATCTTAGAAAAATAAGCAGTGAAATTCACTGTTTCACTAAGTTCAAGTTTGATTTTAAAAAATTATTTTTTGGACTCAATCTAAAACATTATTTGTAAAAATTTTAAAAGAAATTTAAATTAGTTATATGGAAATATAATTCAAGAATGAGAAATGTGTCCTAACCAGAAGTGAGGGAACTTGTCAGCCTTTGTTCTTTTCCTTCCACTTAAGCCTTTTTTTTTTTATACCTTTCCACCTTTTCTCCACAGCACCCATTAAAGCCCATGTTTATTTGTTACTATTTCAGGTACTGGCCTCTGGATTGTTTAGGTTATTTTTGTACACACTTTCAAAAACAAATGCTCATTATATTGAGATGTTTTCCCTAAAATTTGTATTAGTGGATTAGTGGATTTTACTTCCTTTCTTGACTTGTTGATAGTTTGATTACAGTCTTTTCTCCACTCTGGCACTGATCCCTGTATGATTTGGTATCCTACTCATGTATTTTTTCCAGATCAGTCCAGTATTTTCTTCTATAAAGAACAGTAATAAGCAACAAACAAATAACAGTGGAATTGCTTCTGTGTAAGGAATATCTAACTCCTGATCCTTGGTTATGAGGCTGTAGCACAAAAAGTCCAATATGTTTGGTAGATTTTGATACTGATGAGTTGAGAAAAAGAGAGATTTAAAACATTACTGTTTAAATAACAGAATCTGACAAAATATGAATATGTATATTCATATATAGGCTGGAGATGTAGCTCAGGGGGAAAGTACCCCTAGGCTCAATTCCTAGTACCTAACAAAAATAAGATGCAAAAAAACCACTATTAGCCCTAACTCTTTATCATCAGCTAAATTAAATACAATGAATAAGTATTAGCTGTAACCTTTATTTTTATTGAAAATATGTGATACAATTGTTTAACTATTATCTGAAGTTATCATAAATGACCATGGAAAATTATTCTTTAGTACCATTTTAATTGGTTTTATTCTGTTTAATTTTTAATTTTAGTTTTGCTTTTCTTGAGTATTTTCCAGGGGCTTATACCAGATATTCTCTTTAGATCTTTTTATTTAGTCTTAAAATAACATGGATGGTTTATTTGCCTAGTTTACATTTTACATTGATCACACAGTCAACAGGTAACCTCTCTTGCAAGTAGAATTTAAACTTCACCTCTGCAATTATAAACCCCTTCTTCATAAATAGAACTCAGTCACATTATGAAATCAAAAATTTTAAAGCTACAAAGTTGAGTCAAAATGTAAGTTAAAAGGGAACATACAAACTAATAAGGTACACCACATCTTTATCTGACAATTTTTTATATTTCTTATCCTCCAGGACAGTATGAAATATTTTGTTAAACTGTATATATAAGGAAACCTGGAACATGCTAGCATCTCTGACCAAGCATTTATTTTTCCTAAGGGCTTCATTTTATACAACATTGAAGGCAGATTTAGATGTTTTACTGGAAATGCACAATCATAAAAACTGTTGACATTTTTTAGAAAATGTTTAAGTCTTTCTTCCTGAAAACAAAAATAAATACATGTTTTCAGAACCACCCTTTAACAACCAGTATCCACAGAGTTATTTCAGTCTCTGGCAATTGGGCATTTAATCTTCATATCAATCAAGAAAGCACTAGTAATCTAGTCAATATATATATATATATATATATATATATATATATATATATATATATATATGGGATTTTAGACACTGTTTTCTGTCTGCATTCATTTATTATCGCTTGTCCACAATTTCATTAGAATTAGACAATCTTCATTTTGAAACAAGTATTTTGGAAAATAAACATTGGAAAACAGCTGTTAATGCCAGTGATTCTCAAACTCTATATTGTATTTAAATTCCTAACCCTAGTCTTGGAAGGCCTGATTCAGCAGACTAGTTTACAACTCAGGAATCTGCACTATGAGCAGGACTCCTCAGTGACTTGCATATTGGTCAAGGGACCACCTTTTGATGGACAATCTCTGATGTTTATTCTTCCAGATGGAAAAAAAAACAAGGCTTAGAGGAGCACATATGTGACTCTTAATGGGAAAAACAGGTCCGTTTATTTCATTCTGACTCTGAACTCAAGTATTGGTTATCTTTGTCCATCACCTTCATATTCAACCTTGTGGGGCTTTTGGGTCCCTGACCAAGGATTGCCTTCCACCCCACCCCATGAAAATTACAACTTGGACTACACACTGGTCATGATCATCTCGGAAGGCTTGAGAAATACAGAGTTAGGTTGTTGAAATATGATAGGATGTGAAATTTTGAGTAAGTGAGGCTGACAGGTGCCACTCCAAGGACTTTTCAACCCACAGGTGTTACAGCAATACACTCAGTACTCCAGCATTCCTCTAACAGTGACCCATTCAACAACTTCCTAGGTACCATTCCAGTCATGAGCCACCTTTTTCCCACTCAGAGAACAGAAATTGTTTTCCTTTTATCATGTATTTGATAAAAGCACATGTTAAATTAAATATGCTGATCAAAATTTCATAACCCTAAAAATGTCACCAATTTGCTACCAAGAGATCAAAAGGAGGAGGAAACTCATTAAGAAAGAAGAGGAAGATGACAGCAATGTCTTTTCTCCTTGTTTGTACATCTGCACTGCCGCTAGTTCAATAGTAAGGCCATGACATGCAAAAATTTCATTCTCCAAATACAATTTTCTTATCATTATAATGTTCTAATTAGTCTCCCTCAATTTTGTCCTTCCCCATACTGTATCAATCCAGCACTGTTAGCCAGTTTTTCATTGCTATGACCAAAATACCAGACATTAAAATCTTAAAGAAGTAAAGGTTTATTATAGTTCCTGGTTTGCAACTTTTTTCCATTTATTGCTCTGAGCATGAGGTGAGGCAGATCATCATGGAGGAAGGTCATGGTAGAAGAGAGTTGCTCAGCTCACAATGGCCAGCAAGCAGAGAGAGCGGGTGGAAAAGAAAGAGTGGGGGGAAGGGACCAGGGACAAGACATAGTCCCCAAGGGCACAAACCCAGTGATCTACTTCCCCCAACCACTACAGTTTCCACTAACTCCCAATAGTGCATTCAGTTATCAATGAATTAATCCATAGATGAAGTCAGATACCTCGTGATCCAATCATTTCCCAAAATCCCACCTCTGAACACTGCTGCACTGAGGACCTAGCCTTCAACACACAAGTTGTGGGGAGACACTTCTTACACAAACCATAAGAGGCACACATAACAGATCACTCTCAAAAGTCCAACAGATTTTACATTTTGGATTCTAGACACATGATGCCAATATGAATTTCACAATGTCATATAGGCACTAATCATTATTTTTCCAATACATATTCTACATTCAGAATCAACTTACCAATACCATATCATCTAGGAAATATGGCTATTTAGTGTGGACAGAGATAACATATTATATGCAATGGCAGAAAGGGAAAATTTCCAAGGGGCTACACTGATATAGAAATAAAAAAGTACATTCATTTTAGGAAAACAAATTTAAAATAAAAATTAACTGTATTTTCCTTTTATCTTTTTGAATTTAAGTTAATATCATCACATCACAGTTCTTTAAAAGATCGACTTTTTTTCCTGAGAAAAAAAATAAAGTCTTAATAAATGAAAAAACTTGCCATTGAATTTGCCTTAATCATATACTGCCATTTTATTGGAACGGTAAAGACTGATACAGGAGAAGGGTTTGGGATGAGAGAATCAGAGTTCATTGTGGCCATGTTGAGTGTGAGATGTTTACTGGACACCAATACGGAGATCCCAAGCCAGGAGTTGGCTGTACCAATCGGAGTAGTTCTGTGGGGGAGATCAGGACTGAAGATAAAGAGTGTCACTAGCATGAACATATAACCCAGGGAAAGAGAAAAAAGAAGAGACAACCAACCCCTGTCCACTGGAGAAAGTGTATAGATGGAAAAGATAAAGGACCCCAAGAGAGAATCTTAGGGCAATCACATTTAGAAGCCAGTGCAGAAGAAATGAAACCAAAGAAGGTAAGAACAGGCTTAAGAAGAAGATGGTGTCACAAGAACCAGGAAAATAGAGAGCTTTGAGAACAAGGCAGTGGTTAACTGCTCAACAGTTTAAAAAATCCAGTGAAATAAAACATATACAGGAATTGACCACTTGAAGACTGCTTAATATATCAGAAATTAAATGTGAGGATTTTTAAAATAATTATTAATTAATTAATTCATTCATTTATAAATTTATTTCGAAGTTAATAATTAAAATTTCAATGAAAAGTATATTATTTTAAA
The DNA here is from genome assembly GCF_048772815.1 of Callospermophilus lateralis. Lineage (NCBI taxonomy): Eukaryota > Metazoa > Chordata > Mammalia > Rodentia > Sciuridae > Callospermophilus > Callospermophilus lateralis. The sequence continues at coordinate 692,593 of NW_027513809.1, read as the reverse complement.
TATTTGAAAATTTCTTCAGTGCTTAGCAGAATTCTCATGAATGCTCTGATTTGATTTGTTATCATATGTGCTTTTGATAGAACTATATGAAGAAAATACACCCCATTGCACAAAATTGTTCAAAAATGGAAGAGTATGTTCCTTGTTATAACTTATTCAATTATGGGTATTATTGCTCCATGCAATGCCAAAACTCAGTAAATAGCAGTTTCTTAAAAGTCACTAGTAGTATGGAATTGGAAATAATATCTGTTAAATTTTCATACAGTTACATTAAAATCCATTGGTCTATCTTGCATGTTGAAGGGATAACTTCAACCATGTGTGGCTTTTTAAAATATTTTATTCAGCATTGATTCACTGAGAATTATAGCTATCTTCCAAATAGTGTCATACTTCATCAAATAATGAAAGGAATTTATCACATTTATTAATACCGTAGTCAGCTAATCAGAAAAGTCATTATGTATTAGAAAGCTGTCAAGCTCACAGAGATGAACACAAATTTTCCAAACCCCAAATTCACTTAAGAGCTTAAATAATATTATCATCAACAGTATCAGTTGTTTTCCTTGAAGTGACAGACTCTCTTTCAAAACGTTTTTTTTGAGGAAATGTCTGCCAAATACCCAAATACTCTGAAATAGTAACCATAGTTTGTCCTGCAAACTATGATTTCAAGTCAATATGATGTTCCTAGTAACTCAAGCTGACACACAATTCTTTTCCTGGAGACCATCATCATACCTGGACAAGCAACAGAAGCACTTCTGGATACACAGGATATTAAAAACGATGTGCTCTACAGCCAAGGTTTTAATAAAACTCATCTTTACAGTTTTAGCAAGAATATTCTTAAGCAAAACTGTCTCTCCCCCTACCCCTTACAAGTGGGTGACAGTAAAGTCCACAGTAACTACTTTCAGTAAAGGTTCATGCCACTGTTTTGATTCACACTAAACCATCAGTGTTTTATGCACCATTGCCTTTGCACCATCATTGCACATGTCAGAATAATAAAAAAAGAAAAGCAAGTCCACAGCATTGCTTTGAAAATGGTTTTGACCTTGTGTATCTCCTGAAACGTTTTCACAAAATGCCCAACGTCTGCAAACTACTTCTGGGAAAGCACTGGTCTAGGCATATGGGACATACTAATAAAGAAAATAGCCAAAAGTCCCTGCTTCTATTCTGGGGGAATAAGCCAGATATATAATAAATAGTAAATCATCTGGTATATTAGTAGGTAAGAAGTTTAGTCCAGGCACAGTGGCACATGCCTGTGATTCTAGCTACTGAGGAGACTGAGAGAAGATTGCAAGTTCAAGGCTACCCTGGGCAACCTAGAGAGACCCTAGCTAAAAATATAAAAATAAATGGCACAGGATGCAGCTCAGTAGTAAAGCACTTGCCTAAAATATATGAGACAAAAATAAGTTAAGTGCTAAAACTGTGTAATAACTTCACTATAATAACTTGAAAAACAAAATATTTGAGAACTCTTATAGTAATTCCATATTTAATGCTCAAGATTCATCACCATAAATCTGCACCACTCAAGGCTACCATTTAATTGAACTCAACCTTTCTCTTGCCATGTACCAATCATCACTTCTCACACAAGTCAGCTTCATTTGCTCTCCTTCCCTAGGTCTCTCCTAGTCTGGCCCCTGCTGTATACCTAAGACTCAGTGTGAGGGGAAGCCCTAGGCTCCCTCTCCATTTCCTGATTACCCCCAAAGAAAAGGATACCAGTATTCTTCCATCTCATTTTTGGCAAGAAAATAACAAAAATTGCAAACTCATGAAAATGGCAAACTCAAAATAGTCTTATAATTATTTTACCATAGGTTTTAGACTTCTTATTATTAACTTCTAGACTCTATTCCCATCTCCCTAAACCTTTTCTCTATGCAATTGTCAATGATCATTTTTGAAAATGTAAAGTAGCCTGACTATCCAGCATAAAATCTTCAAAGGATCCCTTCCTGCAAAGAATATAATGTGACATCTTTACTAGGCCCCTAAGGTCTGTCTTAGTCCAAACAAACTTTTATGACAAAACAGCTTAACTTGGGTAATTTATAAAGAATAGAAATTTGTTACTCACTGTTCTAGAAGTTGGGCAATCCAAATAATTAATTCCCCTGGTATATCATCTTCCCAAATACGCATGAGCAACTTGGAACAGGACAGCACATCATCTCCTTTTCCACCACATGTGGCAGCATATCTGGATCCTGACACCACTAACATTTGGAGCTGAGTAATTTTTTTTGTTGTGCAAGACTTCCCTGTGCACTCTAGGGTGGTGAGCAGTGTCTTTCCCACTCAGACACACTAAGCAGTTGTTATAAAATAATATTGGTTTGCACTCCTGCTTCCCACCAGACCACAGATCCCTACAGAACACAGGCAGCATTTTTTCATGTTTGGAAGAGTCATTCACTGGTCCTTCAGCTGTCATAACAAGGCTCCATCCATACAAAACAGCAACAATGTATGGATAATAAATCACTTGTTAGTTATTCAGTAGCACTTAAGACCCGCCCTCAAGGGTATTCACTTCTCTGCAAGCCATTGAACAATCACACCTGGGTTACTCAAATAACTGCCCACAAAAGACTGCAGGCCAAACCCCCAGTGAAAGACTCTGATGGTCATTATGATTCACAATTATAGGGACTTGTGTCACTGTTACTTTTAATATCTGCTCAATTTCCCACAAAAGATGTTTTACTCCTTCTCAGATCAACTAAAACTCATTCATCTCAGAAGCTGGTCAAAGATAAATTTTTATCTTATTCTTTAAACTTTTTTTTAAAGACTCCCTTAGCCAGGATTCAAAGACAATTAAAACATTTGTTGTGTAGTCTCTTTCACCTCAATAAGACAAAAAATAAATGTAACAAACTTCAGAAGTTTTCAGGAGAAAAAAATTCACCATTTGTCCACATGACAGGTATATTTTATATAAGACACAAATTTTAAAGACATTTAACAGATGACTGAAAAAGTGAACATTGAAGTTGGAAAAGATGAAAGAGAAATCCAAAACATTAAAGAATTACAGCTATGCATGAGATTGTTAAAAGTCAAAGTGAAAATTGGGAAACATTGAGATGCCTATAGTAAAATACTACAAAAATGCAAACTTTTCTTAAGTGTGTCTTTTGTTATTGTTGTTGGTTTTGTTTAACTTTTTTAAATTTGTTTTTGTTTTCTGCAAATTCAATTCCTATAAATTCATTAACTTTCCATTGTCCTAAAACCACAAACTCTAATGTAGAGGTCAAAAACAATGAAGGTATTTCTAAACATAGCACAATGCAATTAAAATATTGACTTAACTGCTACCATTTAAACTGGAGGGGAGGGAAGCATTCACATAGAGTCATAATAACAGTCTCTGAATTTTCAAACACCTAGAGAAACCCAGGATGGGGCTTATCTATAAGCCTCAACAGTAGCAGGCCAGAGCTAAGGGGGTAACATATTCACTTTAGTTTGCCACAGTCACCACTATTTCCTATTAACTCTATATCAAAGTTTAATGTTAAATGGCATGCAATCACACATTAATATTGTTTTCTTTTTATTAATGCAAAGCCTGCTTTGCTCATTTTTCTGTAATCACAATCTTGAGTCTTTGCTAAGGTTCTTTGCTCTTACAATTTTTTAGTACTGATCATTCCAGAGTTCTAAGTTTTAAAATGACACGTAAATTTAAAGTGTTTAAGTGAAAAAGCACTCCCATGATGAGAGGGAAGACATTAAAAACTCAAAAATAACCTGCAAAAATCGGGGCCTATTTTACTTAACTTTTACTTTCCCAAGGAATCTAATATTAAGTGGGATGTTAACCCTTAGAAGTGATATTTGCTAGAGTCATCTCTGACAGGCGTGCATATGCCTAGTTTACACAAGGATTGGAACAACTTCTTGTTATTTATTTTAAACTGTGTTTGTAATGAGGCAACTTGTTGGCAATAACCCCTGCTTAGTATATTCATTTGAAGGATCATTTGATTCATGAAGATCCTGTGTTCCCTATATTGTCTGGGGTGATCAATGTCTCTTTCCAGAACAGCCATGGATACATGAAAGTCTAGGGAGAATTCAATGGAAGAAAGTGAAGAAGACTCTTTGGAAGCCCTTCAAAATTTACTCTACCTCTCCCCCAACACACCTGGAAATATTCATCCAACACATACATAAACACAGATGTCTCCTGGGGGTGGTAATCTGTTCTGTGGTAAGCATTTATGAAATACCAAAGGCTCTGAGTCTCAGATTCCTCACCTACTATTTCAGGTTAGTAATAATAGCTGCTTCAGAAAGATGGAGAGGATTACATGGAGGTCTTTGTAGTTGGCACTTGGCACAGTACAATGACACAGCCAGGAGCCCAAAAAAGTGATAGCTGGTATTTCTGCTCCTGCCACTACCATCACTATCTACATCTACAGCCATATTTCTTAATCCTAACACTGAAAAGAACAAACTTACAAGGGAAATCCACTGCTTTCTCTTCTCTGCTCCTCTGTTAATACCAAATCAATCTAAGGGACTCTTACTTTTGGATAATTCCTTAATATCAAAACAAACATAATTCAGACCTCTGGTGGAAAATTTTACAAAATTTACAGAATATCCTCAATTTATGGAGGGGGTCACGTGTTGACAAACCCAATGTAAATTTGAAAATATCCTAAGTCAAAAATTATTTCGTTCACCAAACGTACAGAACATCCTTGCTTACAACAAGGTCCTTTGTACAGTATGAGTTGTTGTCCCTCATGATCAATCACAGAGGTTCATTTGGCTGCCTGGGAGCTGGGCTCAAGGTCACTGCCCAGCATGGTGAGAGAACCAGAGGATACAGCACTACCAGGGAAATGATTCAAATTTGAAATTCAAAGTATGATTTCTATTGAATACACAATTGTTAAATCAAAAACTCCCAAATCAAACCATTCTAAATCAGAGGCTGTGTGTGGTCTAAAATATTGGATCTTTCACAATGTATTGGATTCCAACTTGTCCCCCCCCAAATTGTGTATACATATCAATCTTTCTATTCATACATTTAATTTTTCAACATTCCATAAATTTGGAAATTCACCAAGCGTGGAAGTGAGGGGGGAAAAATCAGGATCAAACTAAAAGATCTCACAGAGATTGATGTCTGCCTCCTCAATCCTTGACAGGTCTTAGGGTACAAAGTACTAATAAAAATTGGGTAACATACATGAAGCACAGCTAGAGCACAGCTTTTATTTTAGTGAGATGCTACAAGGTCTAAGTTTAGATGAGAATCACATAGGCTGATTGAATGAATATGACAGGCCAATCTCAGATGGCCTATTCAGAAACAATGCATGACCACTAGTCTGGAAATTGCCTTTGTTCTTCTCTATTTAGCATCCAAAGAACAATGACACAGTGACAATTGCTCAGACTGGTTTACAAAAATTAAAACAAAATGTATTCCTTTATGTCTGACAAATCATTACTTTTGTAAAGGCACTTAACATTGGAAGAAAACAATAAACCTTTAATGAGGTTAAAAAAGAAAGAGAAAAAAACACACACAAAGAAATAAAGAGATTTCAAGTACCCCATAATTATTCTGGTGGTATTTCACATAAAAGTGTGTTGCACAGTGTCAGATGGTAATCATCATGGAAGAAAATGGATATCTAAAAGTAGTTCACAAGCTTACATGGACATATTTGTGAATTGTTTTTCCTTAGTAAGACATTGGCAACACAGCCTTATTTTTATTTTTACAGAAATATTTATACTGAGATGTCAGTGGACTATTGTGGCTCTGATATAATACTTCATATTGTGCTGGTCAGGAATTTACATGGATAGCAGATAAATAACACAGCACAATGAAAGAAAAGACAAAGCGGGAAGTACAAAGTACACTATAGAGATAATATTCTCAGACACAGACTTTTCTCTAGCACAGGAAATGGTTCAATTTCTAAATTTAAAGTGCAGAACACTATTCCTGTTCAAGTTCTTATTCAAGAATTTGGTTCCCATGAAAAGGAAATGTTAGCAGAGGGGGAAGGAAAAGTATTTGATGCTGGAAAACAACCCAAAGAAATGAATCAGTAGGGCAATGTGAAGCCCTCTTTCCTCTCCCTCTACTCCAACTCACTTCCCAATCCTGTGAGGGACAGAGAGAGGATTTTCAAATGACTTCATGATAGATGTTTGCTCCAATTAATAAAAGGACCTTTTTTATTCTTGAAATTTACTATCCACTTTGCCTCTAAGTTTTATACCTGAGAAATTTAGGTAACTACGTTACTGGTTCTTTAAAACTGACTTCTAAAATTGCCTACCCTTTTCCTGAAAACCCACAACTATAACACAGGTCAATACCCTCTGGCTCCTTCTAACTTCATATATCCCTTCCTTACCTTTTCTCATGATCAAAGATTGTCTTTATTTTCTTCATTCAATATGCTGCCTGTTTCTTAGTCTATATTTTTGTTTCCCTTCCTTCTTAATTCTACTCATTCTCTATTCCTAAAAAGAATTAACGTATGATAATTGAAATGGTTATCTTTGGGATAATTTATATACAAAACATCAAAGGCATTAAGATGCTCTGGAAACATCCCAGGTGGTAGGGATTCAGTATTTGAAACAGAAAGCATTTCAAACCAGTAGAGAAAGAATGCCAGGTGTTGGAAAAATAAGCAATCCAATTTGTAGATCTGACTAAAATAGAACAAAAAATAAAAATGATTTTTAAAAGCTCAAACTCTGGCCAGTGTGGTGGTGCATGCCTATAAGTTTAGCAACACGAAAGGCTGAGGCAGGAGAATCCCAAGTTTGAGGCCAGCCTAAGCAACTTAGTGAGATCATAAGCAACTTAAGAAGACCGTGTCTCAAAACAAAAAATTTTAAAAGAGCTGGGGATGTGCTCATTATTAAAGTGCCCCTGGATTCAATCCCCAGTACCAAAAAAAAGAAAAAAACAAAACACTTTAGCTCTCTGGGTTCAATTCCAACTCTGCCAAATACTAGTTAACTTTACTCCTCTGAGACAGTTGCAAATTAATATGGCTTCTATCCCTATCAACTTGCTGTAAGAATTAAATAAATTAATACATGTAAAGTAACTGGCATATCCAGGATCAATATATAAGTGTTTTCTGTTACTAATTCATTTGTATTTTCTTTTTATCATTAAAAACACCTGTTGGATGTTGTTTTCATTATTTTTCTTTTTTCTTTTTTTTAAACACTTAAAAATTTATTAGGAGCCTATGAAGTATTTATTTAAAAATTTATTTACTGACATATAAAAGGGTACCATCTCTTCTACCACCTTATAAAACTAACTACTTAGTTTGGCATAGATTAGTGATATTTTATTTTATTTATTTATTGGTGCATTATAATTAAACATAATAGTGGAATATATTATGCCATATTTATACATGCACATAACACAATTTAGCCATTATTTTCATTAATGACACAATCTCTGAAGTAATACTTTCAAGGAGAATCATGATTTTGTACAATATCCACACAGCAAGTCATCATCAATAGCATTAATCT